>NC_051849.1:18292730-18969605 GCF_905115235.1 Hermetia illucens | reverse complement strand
CGGTTTTCCAAGCACTTATACTGCCATTCGAGAATTATATTTTCCATGGTAGTTATTTGGATCACTTTTCCGGCTTTTTTTTCCACTTTATGAATACCAAGGAAACCAAATTATATACAATTGAGTCTTCTTTGGTCGTGTCGAGCAACTTTTCTGTTAATATCCTTGGAATATGTGACCAAAAATAATAAAATCGTAAAGATTAATGTCGGAGCTAAAAGAAAAATTACAGTTAAAAGTATCTAATTCATGAAATTATCAATATTGGTCCCAGAAACTAAGCAGAAATTTCAACGAGAAATTATAAATAATTTTCCATGAAAGCATGGAAGTCATTACATTTATCTTCTGCGAGTATTCTGAAACGCAGAGTATCCTTGAACTTTTCCAAATTAGAAACAATTTTTTAATAAATTTTAGCTATTACTGCTCTTTTTAGTTATTTGCCTGGAAAAATTAGATTGAGGGTAGTAATCACAAGTCATTAGATATCCATTAATATCCCTGGAAGCTAATATGAGATTAGAGGTTTTTACTTACTAGTATCACCAGATGGTATTATATTATAATTTTCATGTGATCCATTTATTGCTTGGACCCCATCATCAGGAGGCGAAGCCAATAGAAAACGCTCCAACCTTCTCCTTTTTCAGAAGATAGGATTGAGTTATCTCGTCATGTTGTAAAGTTTAATTCAAACTCGTTACTTCACTTCCCCTGCTCGGGACTTATGGCGGCTGGAAGAAGGTTTTTGATACTACTCCACTAATTGATAGTGGGACTTTTAGGACCAAGAATTAAAGAATGTCTTTTTTTTAAATCCTAGACCTCGGCTGGGTCTCGATGTGGATATTGCCTACCATTTCAGAAACTACAAACGGGGAGCATGGAGGACGTTTAGTCAAATTATCAAAATCAAACTCTGCCCGGCAAAAAACAGCAAAAACGCATTGGCGTTGCCGACCACCGCATTCGCGCACTTCTCAGAAAGTATCGCAACATTACTAAGCAATGTAGTTTCTCCAAACTGATTAAGCACGATGTGCAGCATCACATCAACACTACCGGCTCTCCAATCATCTCAAAGGTGAGTCCACTTTCATCACAGAAGCTTGCTGTTGCGAAAAAGGAATTTGAAATCTTAATCAAACAGGATATCTGCAGACCGTCCAATAGCTGTTGATCCTCTCCACTTCATTTGGCTCCTAAGCCAAACCGTGAATGGCTTAGGAGGTTTGAATGTTCAGACAGTTGCAGACCGATATCCGATTCCACTCATCCATGGTTTTATGCACTCGTTAATAACTGTCATGTTTTTACGATCTTGAATCTACCCAAGGCGTATCACCAAATCCCTGTCACTCCCGAAGACACCCCGAAAACGGCTATCTGCACACCTTTTGGACTCTTCGAGTTCACCAGGACATTCGGCCTGTGTAACGCTGCGCAGACTTTCCAGAGGTTCATCCACTCTGTTTTGCCAAACTTGAACTTTTGTTTCGTTTATGTTGATGATGTTTTGGTCGCTTCCCCTCCAGAATCTGAGCTCTTGGTGGATCTCGAGTGCATTTATCAACGTCTCCTTGAGGCCGGACTTGAAAAAAAGCAGATTCCTCCAGAGGCAGGTAAAATTTCTTGGCCACTTAATAACCCCTAACGGTATCCAAACTGACCCACACAAGATTGCGGCGACAATAAATTTCCCCTACCAACCACGTTTCTTGCCCAAGGTGACTCATTACATATTACGGTAAGGCCGTCCATGCGTCTGAGTCGGTTTATCAAAAGCTCGTTGAAGCTACCCTGCTGGCATTTCCTCGGTCTGATGCACCCCTAGGGCTTTACACCCCTAGTTCGTCGATGCCTCAGATACTGCGGGCGCCGCTCTTCACCAACGGGTGAATCAAATCTTACAACCGTTGAGCTTCCTTTCAAAACAGCTCAGCCCACCTCAACGCAATTACAGCGCCTACTATCATGAACTACCTCGATATAAAATATTTCCGTTTCTCCCTTGAGGGCAGGTCGTTCACCGTGTTCACGGACCACAAGCCCCTTACTTTCGCGCTGAGACCAAAGCACCACAAAGCGCCCCCTCGCCAACTTCGGCACCTGAGCTATATCAGCCAGTTAATATGATATCCAACACGTGTCTGGAAAAGACAACATTGTTGCAGACGCTTTGTCTCGAATTTCGGAGGTCACAGTTCCCGCCGCAAATCTACAAATCCTGAAGGCAAACTATACTTCCTATGTTCGGCTCAAACTCTTAATTACTCTGCGAGACCTCAGAAAAGGGACTCAGGCCATTCATTCCGACCGATTTTCGCAAGGAAGTATTTCACGCAGTACAGTATCTGGCGCACCCAGGCATCAGGACAATGAACCGGTTAGTCACCGAAAAATACTTCTGGCCGTCCATGAACAAGGACGTAAACTCTTGGGCCAGACGGTGCATCGCGTGCCAAAAGTGCAAGGCCAACAAACACGTTCCAAAGGAAGTAGGCGTATTCCCTTGGACAACCAAGCGCTTCCACACCATCCATCTCGGCAACATGGGCCCTTTGCGCGGATTCAAGTATTGCTTCACAATCATCGACAGGTTTACGCATTGGCCTGAAGCAATAACTTCGTCTAACATTACGGGACAATCATGTGCCAAGGCCCTCTATCGGGAGTGAATATCGCGCTTTGGTGTTCCAGCCGTTATCATCACGGAGCAGGGAATGCAATTCGAATCTACTCTTTTTGCGGAGTTAAGAAAGCTCGTGAGCTTCAAAGGACATAGGACTACTGCATACCATTCGCAGCCCAATGCTATGCTGGAACGTTGACACCGGATGCTGAAGGCCACCTTAATGGCTCGCGACGATCCGTCGTGGTCGCGGAGATGGTGCGCGGTGAGAGTCTGCGCCTCCCCGCCGACCCTGTGCTGGACCTCAGACCAGGGCTAAGTGACTCTGGAATGGTGCGTCTGCTCAGGGACGCAGTTTTGAAGATGCGGTCAACTCCACCGTCTCGACACGCAACATCAGAGGTCAACAGCTCCAGGGACCTCGAGACGTATACACAGGTCCTCATTAGATTAGACGCTCATCGGAAGCCGCTGCAACCACCATACGAAGACCCCTTGACAGTGCTGGAACGAGGCGAGCAGCCGTTCAAATTCGACGTGCGAGGCGGGCCTACGTGAGTCTCCTTATCAAGGCTGAAAGCCTTCACCAATCCAGCGCTCACTTCAAAAAAGCACTTACGGAGTGTCAGATTCCACAGTGACCCTTATCGGTGAGATGGCGTGGTCAGTTTGCTTCGTTGAACCCGCGGGGTTTCAGCTGGGGGCGGAGTGATGTGACGACACATAAGAGGTGCGAACCTTAACGCTATTGTAAATTCGCCTCTGCTGCTGCATTCAATGGCCGTATAAACATCTAACGACCTGGCATGAGACTGGGGTGCAAATGTCACGAATGACATTTTTCATCATTTCAATCTCGTCCGCCGGCCAGAGAAAGGCAATCTTTTAAATTGTCTTACTTATAAAGAAATGTAACATAATCGTGATAATAAAGACCAGAGAAGAACCAAACAAAGAACTATGTGATGAATTTATAATGAGATCGTAATTGAAGAATAGAATAAGCCGTAGAAGCATCCTCTTATTTAATTGGGGAAATCAATTCCTCAAACCAGTACGACCAAAGAAATATTCTGCATCAGCTGTAGGTGTAAATACTGGCAGCCAAGCAATGGCTGTTTGATGAGGTGTTACTCCGGCATCAGAAATGCGAGGAAACGGGCCTAGTTGAATTACTGCCTAAACATGCAAGGTATCAGCAATACTGCAAAACTCAATAAGATTTTGGCCAAGGAATATATGAGACCAGCCTTTCTAAATAAATCGGGAGGATTATGGATGCAATCTTCTAGTAAGTTGCTCGAGCCTCAATTCGATATCGGTAGGTCTGCCAGCTCAGGCCACGTGAACCAGTCGCGCTTCAGAAATGGCAAGAAAGGGTTGTGCCCTGTAGAGATTTCGAGCAGGTACTGAGTGCTCTACTTGTGGATGAAACATGACATTCGCCGAAAATTATAGCAGGGGATTTTAACGCGTGTGCTCTTGAATGGAAGCGTGGTTTTTGCCGACGGGGACACTGAACTGGATATTGTCCGACGCATTAACAGGGATCTGCTTTCGCTGACTTGCTTATAATCTGAAAATGCAGTTATATCAACCAAAATTAATTGAGACTGTTCTGTGCTAGTGTTCTTTCTGTGTCGCTCCGTTGGCATTGTCAAATGCTCCAAGTCTTCGTCAACACCTATCTGCCACGTACCATCGAAGTACACTTGGCCGACACAATTACAAACGAAGGACTTGGGTGGCGCACAGGTCTGACACCCGTACGCAAAGTGATCGGAACACGGAAATGACAATTGCATTGATGGCTACACCATGCAATGGAATCCATTCTTCCAACATAGTCGACGAGTGGGTCGCCCCAAGGGCATTTGGCGTAGAACAGTGTAAGGCAGTGCAGGCGTCTTAGGAAATCGTGGAAGGAGCTGAAGCGCATTTCGTAGGAGTGCTTGACTTGCTATATCTCACCAAGGGGTAAATGTCAACAATATATTGAAAGCATGTCTAAAATCACAAGTTGCTTCAAAAAATTGAGAATGAGATGGTCAAACGACCATCCTGAGTGGTCGAGGAAGACCAAGAGGGTAGAGCTATCCCAAAATCCTAAAAAGATGGCAAAATTGACCGTAAAGGTTCGCCCGCAACTACTGAAGCTCCATCCAAGCGCTCTCTCGACACGTGCTTGCACGCCTCCTGATTCAAATCCATCCCATCGGCGAGACTAATGACCAAAAACTGCTCTGTTGAAACATTTTACGATAGGGTCAAAACTCCTACAACGATCTTGCCCATCCTCATGTATTACTCGTAGGCTTGGGCTTTTAGTAATAAAAATTGCGAACTAGCTTTTGAAGCTTTCAATCTTCCATCGACCAAAAAAAACACAGACAGGCATCGAATAGATTCTAATATGGTGTTGTTTCACGCAAAACCTTAAAAAGGAGGATGTTGCAGACTGTGCATCGGAAGGAGGGATGGCGTTGGTTAGGATGCTCTTGTGATATATGATGCTATATGGTTGTCATAAATTCTCACGCGCCATCGATATCGGTTCCTGGCAACGTGCTTCAAGCTTCAACTGTTCCTCCACTATCCTTTTCCGCCACCTCCTAGCCTTTATGAATGTCAGAACATATAGGGAGGCTAATGTAAACTCGTATCACTATCTCGTTGGCATGGTGCTCCGGGCTCGCAGTCAGCAAAGATCCTCGAGGTCAATCATCAACAAATGATCTTCACAATCACTTGAAGAACGTTACTATTAATACGGCCACAAACATACCTGGCCTCAGCCGCAAAAAGTGTCAGAACGGCTGGTTAGACGATGAATGTAAGATAGCAACGGAACGGAAGAATGCCGCATACCGAATAATGTTGCATTCTGAAAGGACGCGAACACGAACGGAGGCTTATCACGAGCTCCTCCGAGCAGAGATGGAAAAAGGAAGCTTGGTAGAACCAAGAGGTATGGGAATTCGAAGAGTACAAGGAGCAACCGGACCAGGCGCGCAAGTTTTACCCAAATCCTACACACCTCAATACTCATCCTGCCGAGACAAAAAGGGAAATCTGATTTCCGACAAAATGGGCATATTAGAGCGACGGGTTGAGTATTTTGATGAACTGCTCAACAACCAAAATATCGGCGAGTTGGAAGTCCTGCCAACTGAATACGACGGATAAATACTGCCACCACCAAGCATGGAACAAACAGTCCGTGCAATCCACCAGCTTAAAAACCATAAGTTGTCAGGAGCCGATGGAATTATAGATGAATTGGTTAAGTATGGAGGCGACCAACTACACCCAGCGGGTCATCAACTGATGCTCAAGGTGTGGAACAGCGAATCAATGCCTGACGACTGACAACAAGGCATTATCTGTCCCATACAGGGAGACGTCACGTAGTGCAGCAAATATAGATCATTTTGCCATCTATACGATAGTCCCCACCATCTTGCTAGGTCAGATAGCCCCATACGGCCAAAACATCATTGACTCACTCCAAGTAAATCAGCAAAACAGATCAGATTTTCTCCGTGCGACAAGCGATGGAAAAACTGCCGGAATATGGCCATCACTTGCACCATCTTTTCATCGACTTCAAGGCAGCCTACGACAGAACAGCCAGGGTAAAACTGTACACGATTAGGCTGTCTCTAACCATTGCGCGAGGCCAGATAAAAGCAGCAGGATCACTCTCGAGACCATTCAACATCAACAACGATCTACGACAAGGGGATGCCCTGTCATGCGTCCTCTTTAACCTGGCCCTCGAGAAACTGATGCTGAGGTAAATGAAAGGCGTACGATCCTCTTTGAGTCCACCCAACAACTGGGTTGTGCTGACGATATCGACATGATGGGAAGAACGATCCGAGACAGCAATCTGCCGTTTTCAGCGCTTTTCGAAATAGATTCGCCGCCTTGGCCATGCCTTAAGACACACAGATTTTTAAGATAACCGCAATGACAGGACTCATTCTCCTAAATACCGATAGCACTCCGACACTCCCAGACGTAACTTTTTCTACGAAGTCCTTAGTGTCAGCGGTCCAACTATCGGATGCAACATAGGGAAAATCGACGTGGCAAACTTTGTCAAAGCTCTCTCAACAGGGATAAATCAGCGACAAGACCTAGGCGCAGACAGAAAAACTGGAACGGAATCGGAAGTTTATTCGATAATAAGCCTTATTACCGCAGCTTATATACTAATGGACGGGACTGAAATTGCAAGCCTACTAAGCCATTTCTTCAGACTTTGTCAAGACAAGGTGACGCAGGCAGAAGGGACTATGCTGGCAAAAGGTAAACAACGACCTAAACAAAGAGTCATGGGATCTCTGGTAGAAGCTGGTTCCAAAAACTTTGGTGCACATCGGTCAGACTGTTCTATGGAAGCAGGGAAGATGGAAAAAATCGTGCAAGCCCTTTAGCCTGTCCACTCCATCCAAAATGATGCTGTCGATGAAGGAGTGAGTACTGAGGAATGCCCACTCTTCACTGTAAAGGAACTAGAGGAGCAAAGTATTGAAATTCGTATGTAAATACAAGCCGGAATTACTACTCGGCGCATTCAACGCATGTTTGACAACGTAAAAAACACCTTTAATTCTGCGATGTTGTGTGACATGCTCGAGGCACTGATAAATCGTTTCCTCACTCCAGGCGACCTATTGCCGATATTGAGGGACTACTTAAAGGACCGTACTCTATTCTACCAGATCCGGAAAGGAAAGTGAATAATTAAGGTAACATCGGGGCGGGTCAGAGATCTATCCTTAGTCCGGACCTTTGGAACGCCTTAAACGATAGAATTCTACGACTTGAGATGCCTGATCGATCGCATCTGGTCAGATACGCGGACGTTTCCCCCTCAGTGAAGAAATGTAACATAAGCGCCTAGGGTAAGTATAAAGACGAGGCTCTCCGAGTTGCGTCCGTCTATCTTACCGTTTTGCAGCCGGCTGTAATGGTGGTAGCGGGAACTATTCCGATCGCTCTCCATACTGCCGGGCGAGATTTATATCCCTCAGGAAATTAGGTAGCTGCCGCTTGCTAAGGGAAAGCCCATACTCTCTGAGCATGGCAGCAATCTTTGGAAACAGAATCGAGAGGTAGATGGACCGCGCATCTCACAAAAGAGGTGCGGCCGTGGTTCAATCGAAAGTACGGTAAAGTTGACTATTACCTAACACAGCGTTGTAAAAATAAGGAAGTGTACCGACCTCACAGGACTATCAAGAGGCTTACAACCACCCGTAAGCCATTTCGAGATGAGTATTTGGTAGCGGAATCTTTTCTATTTCTTCTGTTTCCCCCAACCAACACAATGGTAGAATTTTTTTTTCAGGGCGTAAACTATGATCCATTACTCGTGCTTTCTCACGCTTTCTCGTAAAGTCCTTTTGAGATATGGCTGACAACTTCATCGATTCCAGTGAATAAGACGTTTTTAATAACTATGCTGATCAATATTGTCAGACGGGTTGCTTAAAGGTTGCTTCGCTTTCGCAACGACAAAGTTTTCTCAGTGCTGTCAGAGTGTCAGAGTACTTGCTTTCGGTAAAATCAAAAGTGCACTCGCCTGGCATTATTTCTCTGATTTAACTGAGCTATTTATTCACAGTCTAGTTGACTGATATCCGGCGTCCAGCTTATGATACATATGCCCCTATCGTTCCGTTGGTAGCCTAGTGCTCTAATCAGTAAGCCACTTCGACGATGAACGTGTGACGAATATAATTGCTCAATTTTGTAAGGACGATACCTTCAGTCGGGGATAATTATATTCCAATCTAGATCAACCTGCCTTTCGATTAAAAATCAGCTATGAACCAGGAACATACTTTTTATTAAAATCCTCCAAACGTCTCTGTGGAGATATATATTTCAACCTGTAGGAAACCATATAAAATGAGAAACCTTGAAATAGAGCACGATGCAACCAAAAATGCAAAAATCTAAACAATTTAAAATATAGAAATCTGTTTATTTTTAGTAAAAATTAGCAATGTTTTTGAACATTATAATTTATTTTGATAAAAATATAAATACCAAGTACATTCGTGAAATACACTACAGAAACTCAGGAAGTATATTCCGCACTCGCTTTCCGTTTTTTCAAAGATATTAAGAACCCTTTTTTAGTCCTTGCATCCATCACTTTCTTAACTTATTTATTTATATGAAGCATTATATTTAAAGCATAGAAAACGCATGAGGAAGTCATTTATTTTTTTACCAGCCTTAGTGTCCATTCGATACAAAATGATAGCAAACTGGCCCCACAACCACAGAATAAACAGACCCATATCACTTGTAAATGCGGCAAGGATAATGGTGCAAAAATATCGTCATAAGTCCAACTTGGTTTTATTACACCAGCCTCAATGCTCATGCAACCACTTCTCCTGAAGGCCGACGTCAAAAGTCCTTATAATAAAATTGTTGAAGGAATCTAGAAACACCAAATCATTTCGAACCGTCATCCCTGACCAACTGCCACCAGGCTCAATACTAGTTAGATGGAATAAAGGTCTCTTCAATGGCTTTTGATAAAAGTCTATTACCATAAACTTATCGATGGTTAGGAAGTATCCATATTCAGGATTCAGGGCACGCAAGTTTTCCATAAATGCTTCCCTATCCGTTCCATACAAAAGATCTTTCCATTTCAAAGGTATTCTCCTATTTAGCCAGAAATTGATTAAGTCCCCTTCGATCATTAATTTCAGTCCTGATTTGTTAATATCTTCGTAAGTGTCCATTTGTGCATCATAGACGGTTGCAGTGAGAAAACTTGAAAGAAGTGCTAGATAGAGATTTGTTAGAATAAAACCCAAGAATATCAGCTGGCCATGAACAACGAGGTAGGGGCGGTACTTAAAATTCTTCTGGTTGGAAGCCTGGTATGTTATTCCAAGGATAACGTTACAAAAGGTATCCATTGGGTCAAATTTTCCATGTACTATGAAGACACAGATGGACTCAACAAGTGAAATGTAAAAGGTAGCGAAAATTATCACATACCAAACATCCAGATGAAACGGCAAGAAAAGATACATTGCAGGAGAAATTTGTGAACTTTGTGGAACAATAACACAACTTTTTGCAATAAAGATACTATTGCTGCCTGTGGTATTCACACCCTCGTCTAGTGATATAAAATGCGGGACCATGTCAACTTGATCGTTCTGCAAATATTCCAACACTTCTGTTCGGTTGAAGACATCAGAAGTATTTCGATCCACAATTTCAAGTTGTCCATTGTGGTGGGAAATCCATGTGGTCATCACTTTCCATAAGTATCCTCCAATCTTCTCCTGTCCTTTACTGTTGGTGTATTTAAACGACCGGGGATGATCGTACTTTTGCACTGTACGAACAGGAAATCCTTTTAGATCGCTGACCTTGTCGGGAAAGATAACTTCAAATGGAGAATTATTTGGAATTTTTTGAATTGTGAGTAATGGAAAAGGATTGAAAGAAAATAGTTCGTAATCAAGCATTTGGTTTGATGGGTTTTCCGTTAATATTAAAACATTTATCATTCGATGAATCCAACACCAGGAGACTATCTTCTGTATCAATTCACTTGTGATTTCCGATATGAGAACAAATATTAGGCGAGCCTCATGCAGTCCTCTCAACGCGATTTTCACAGTTTCCAAGATATCATTCATATCTTCATTCGCTATAATTACAAAAGATATCAAATTTTTATTAACATGCGGACGCAAAGGACCGCAGCCTGTCGTTGAAATAGAAATCCTCGGTTTCTGGATCGTTACTGATGCAAGTTGAAGCAATTCTACACTTTTGGCTTTAGATTGATAATCATTCGAAGAAAGTAGGACAAACATCGGCGCATTATGCAGGATTCGCTGGAAAAACTCACTTCTGATGCTGAGCACATGTCCGGCAAAGAAAAAGATTAAAAGGATAACTGGTATAA
The DNA here is from genome assembly GCF_905115235.1 of Hermetia illucens. NCBI lineage: Eukaryota > Metazoa > Arthropoda > Insecta > Diptera > Stratiomyidae > Hermetia > Hermetia illucens. Next base: position 18,959,007 of record NC_051849.1, on the reverse strand, counting down.
TCTCCTTTCTCCCATTGGTGTAGAGCTTCTCGAAATGTTGACTAGAAACCATTTCATTGATGAGGGATGTGAAGTTCTAGATTGAAATTGAAGTTAAGATACTTATTTTATTGTCCTGTCAAATAAACTGCACCATCCCCGCTCTCGGTTGCTTAACCTGACAAGGCCCGGTGATAATTAAGCCAACATTACTACGCAAAAGGTCACACTAAAATGTCAGTTATACTTTTTGAATTCAATCCAGTGGTATGTAGATTGTGCCTTTTTTCTATGCCACTTCAGCCAGGAGTCAGTCTGTAGCCTACCGTATTACCCCCTCCATTCCTTTCACTTGAACGTGTTTCATTATTATTATTTCTTAGCCTGTTTGAGTATTTGGGAATGAAGAGTAACTTTTAACTTTTCCAAAATGGAACCAATTTCTGAACAGATTGCAGTTATTACTTGGATTTTTTGATATTTATTTCGAAAAGTTAGTTTGATGGCACGTCATTAGATATCCATTATTGAGTTCTCTTGAAATTAAGATAAGATTATGGAGTAGGCTTACAACAATCCGGAGTTATTACTTTAGATTTGATGGAATGCATTTATTTTATGACTATGGAAGGATCATCGGCAGGTGCTATAAAGGTCGACCTTCTTCACAAAGTAACGTTGAGTTATCTACACCAAGAAGCCTTTCACAATGAGGCATAGTTACCCGAAAAGTCTCTTATGCTCTATAGTTGCTCATTAGCTGTTATAGTTTTGAGGAGTACGAAACCTTATTAACATCGGTTTAGTAAGTAAAACTATTAAAAGAAAAAGTTTCCGTAGACACGTGTTTCGGACACAACATGTGTCCTTCCTAAGTGCTGGCTTTATACTTCGTTTATCATCTGCTTTGTCAGTTTGACTCTCTATCACAGTAAATGACATCGTTCCAGGTGAATTTTAAAGGAGACTCTTACACATGCCACAAAGAGGTTTCGATTAGTATTTTCTGAAATAGGTGTTAGGTTTGATAACACTTGCTAAGAGGGGAGTAGATGGGGGAGTCGAAAAAAGTCACTTAAGTTAAGGACCATTCTTGGAAACTCCTAAGATGAAAAAATTGAAGAAAAAATACAATAACTACAAGTGTACAACATCTAGGTCCGAAAATACCCTCCATAACGATATCTGCGCAGAGAAAAATTTTTAATATTGTTGCGTTACTTGCTTTACGTAAACTAGCCGAAGTATCATCCCCGAGCTAATGAATATTACATCATGCGAGACCAACCTGAAGACAAATCATATCCTTAGCGATACCCCTCTGTAGAATAATATAGTAATAATAATAACCCCCCGTAGTCGATCCCAACCCCGATAGTGAAAGGAGGAGGAATTGATAGATCCAGTTTTAATGGTTGTACGCCACCGCAGCGTCTCAGAGGCTAGATGAGGAACCCTACACTCTTGCAGATTCCTCGCTGAGAAAGCTATCACCACACCTGGCAGTTAGGTATAAAATGCAAACCCATCTATGAAAAGAAGGAGAAACTTTTGGTTCGGTACGGATAACCGGCGGGATTCGTCTGACTTGGTGACTGGTTCGGGCTCCTGTAATGAACAGCGGGACTTTGAAACTGCTAATTGTGTCGTGGTTTGACGTCTAGGCACCTCGATGACCAGGAGCATTGCTCCGCCTGCTTAAGCTGTTTCACCACAATCTGTGACGACCACTTCAGCAGGTTCGCTTAGGCAACGGATGAAGTGGACTGAGGAAATGAACCTCTCTATCATCCGCTCCTAATATGAAATAACGAAGGGGGCAGGTACAACATCTTACCGCAGGTCAGTACGGGAAGCGTGTTCGACTTGACATCATCGCGGAACCTGGTGACCGAAAGTCGATGGGGGCAGAGGCGGCGTCATCAACAACACCACCCCTGACTGCAGGCAACAGTTTGAGTACTCGCCGAAGCACTCTTCTCCACCATCTGAAGTTTCCGCTGAAGTTCGAGACGAATTCCAAAGAGCCTGTATAGAATTCTCCGAAACGGATCCTTTGCATAGACCAAGTATTCCCAGGCTCTATGCATCTCCAGCTACTCCGAGAATTCTATCTCAAATCAATGATGAGATAGCATCTCAACTGTGTGCTGATATGTCGCTGCTGCAACTACAGGGTGCGGCAGCATAACTTCCATTTTTAAAATGCGTGCCACTCAGTTAGTTGACGTCATAGCGGAGCGCTAGTGGTCTCGTTCAAGAGGCGATACTGTAAAGTTTTGTCCCGACATGGTTCAGTCGCCATCATGCGTTGGAATAGTGAGGAACGTGCCTTTGCCGTTGAGGATTACTTTTCAAGCGGATGTTCGGTAATTGCAACACAGCGTGCATTTCGGAATCGCTTTAATTTAGCCCCGTTGGCTCCCGTCCCAGACGGCAAATCAATTGTTACATGGGTCACTACATTCAGACAAACTGCAAGTGCGACAAAAGGAAGAACTGGAGTCCCTCGGCCCGTTAGATCACCTGAGAACATTGAAGCAGTGAGGGCGTCAATGTTGCGATCGCCACGGCGTTCTGCGCGCAAACACGCATCTGCCCTTGGACTATCCGACCGTTCTGTGAGAAGAATTCTTCGTGATGATCTTCATTTTCATCCCTATAAGATGGCGATAGTGCAGGAACTTTCAGAACGTGACTTCAATTCTCGGATGAACGCGTGTGAGCTTCTTCTTGATGTCGTTCCCGAGGGTGCTATTGTTTTTTTTGGCGATGAAGCCCATTTTCATTTGTGTGGGTCGGTTAACAAACAAAACATGCGCTACTGGGCTGACACCAACCCTCGAGAATTGTATTAAAAGCCTTTGCATTCACCCAAAGTCACAGTGTGTTGTGCAATTTCCTCAGCTGGAATTATTGGTCCCTGGTTTTTTGAAGAAAATGAGGTTACAGTGACAGTGAATTCGGACCGGCATGTAAACATGCTACAGAATTTTTTTTTCCCACGGCTAGAAAATTTGGATTTGGGGGACACTTGGTTCCAACAAGACGGTGCAACAGCACACACTTCAAGATCATCGATGGCTGTTTTGAGGGAACACTTTCCAGAGCGCCTTATCTCAATTAGAGGAAATTTGGAATGGCCGGCACGCTCTCCCGATCTGTCCCCTTGTGATTTTTTTCTATGGGGTTTTTTGAAATCCCGTGTTAATGTGAACCGTCCAAGAACCCTACAAGATTTGAAGACCATCCAAGAGACATCCAAGAAGAAATTGCCAACATAACACCTGCTATGCTAACAAGAGTCATGACAAACGCCAGAAATCGGTTTACGCAATGTATGGACAATGGGGGACGTCACCTAACAGATTTGATCTTCAAAACAGTGTAAATAAAAACTTTAGACATTACATTACATTATAAAAAATAAATAAATATTTTCCGATGCATACAATAGTTTTTATTGAGTTTTGAAAAAAGGAAGTTATGCTGCCGCACCCTGTACAATCCATTGTGTATTGTGGTGCAATTGCGGCTGTCAGATAGCAGGGTCAGAAGATTCGCTTTTGCGTTATTGGTTTGAGTGACCGAACAGATCCACAATAGAAAATTCGTCTACAACGTCGGCGTGACTCACTAAGGCGGCACATTGCCAGACTGATTCAAATCAGCACTGGCAATTTTAGCAGACGGGTGAGAAATAAAGTGCAGACGGTTTGCCATCCCCAGGGAAACACCCGTGGTTGAAACTTTGGACACACTAAAGCAGAAATGTTCTGTCATATGCAGTCGATTATGACAGTATGGCGAAAGTCATTCCAGACGTGTCGAGAATTCAACTTACGCGAGGAAGTACAGTTTTCAGTGACTTAAGCGAAAGAATATTGGGGTGGACTTTGGGGGTTACCCGCGCAGTATGCTGAGTAGATCACCGCCGGAGGCACCCGCCATGCCACTACGCCTAGCGTGGATTTTGCGGATGTTACCAAAGAGAAAGTTTGACGAGCCATAGACAATTCGAAGAACTAAACGGGCTCAAAACTGGCTCGGGTGCAGGTGCACTAGTATATATGGTCAGTTTGCACACAGCATAAATCAAGTCATGAGTCGACCGGAGGAATTTTCACCCCTCCTCACTGCGAGGATTACCTACCTTATCCCTAAAAAGGACACAGTGCAGGACACAAGACTGATTACTTGCTTACTGACCCTCAACAAATTCATAACGTCCATCATTAGTGGAAGGATCAATGCGCACCTCGAGGACAACAACGTTCTGTCCGAGGAGCCGAGTCGCCTCAAGTGGTTGCAAAGAGTAACTCATTATCGACTCGGTAGTTGTAGGACAAGAAACTAGAGGCCAAAGAAATCTGTTTAGTTCCTATATCGAGTATGCCAGGGCTTTCGACGGCGTCCCGCATACATAACTAATCGATGTCCTACATCTGTATCGCATTGATTGCAAACTAATAAAGTTTTTGGCGACAGCCATGAAAGGTTGCCACATCACCTTATCAGTGCCTTCATCTGAGGGTACCAATACCTCAGAGCCTATCCATATACGAAGAGGCATCTTCCTTCGTTGAGTTGCTAGAGGGCATGGTTTTGCAATAAAATATGGCCTACGTGTTAAGTACGAACAAAGACATTTTCATGTGGGGTACCAAATGAAAGGTCTCGGTAAGTACGTTGCGAAACCGGTCTTAGTTTTGACACTTCTTGGAAAGGTGGGGAGTATGGCCGTTGAAAACCGACCTATTCTCAAAAACTACCCAACCCAAAAATCTGAAAAAATCAAGAGACTGCTACTATATGGTGCCTAGGCAACGAAATACCCTACATACCGTTAGTAAAGTTCATCATAGAACCCCGACTGCAACAATGTAGCCTATAAGATATAGCAGAAACCTACCAAGTTTGCTGGACATTGCACTATTACTAACAAAGTTAAAATAAGTCAAAGTTGTCACTTTTTTGCAAATTCAAGGCTTTGAACGTCAATGTCAGGCTAAAGTGGATATTCTCACATAATACATGATATATACGTGTTAGGTACTAATGGGATAAATGTCTGCTGAAATGATTTTATAAAAGAAATACACAAAACCTCTCATATCTGAGAGGTTCGAGGGAGGAAGATGAGTTTTGACAAGGCTTGGGTATCGTAGTGTGTTCCACCAATACATTTGCGAAATCCAAGCGTACCACAACTATGTCCAATTTATTGAAGGACGGTTTGCAAGGGCACGGCATAAGCTATTGAAACTTACAGTGCTTTCAGAATCCAGCAGATTCCGAAAGGACGATTACATCGGCTTAGGAGGAATCCATAGCGAACACATGCCTCGGGGTTGAGCAGCGGTCTCGTAAGAGCGCACTCTTCGAGATATCTTTCATCTGGGTTGCCGAAAGGGTTAGATATTTTGAAGGCGAGTGCAGTAGACACAGGTTCCCCATTACTCTGCTTCAATTTCCACAGTTGCTGAGAACCCCTTGGTACAAACAATTCAGGGTTGTCTCATATAATGCCTGATATCTGCAATTTTCTGCATATAATCTTGACGAAGTTTCGGCATCGCATAGGCCATTTGCCACAGTTAATTCTAAGTTCACATTTGCAGCCAAAATATCTTCGAGTAATACACTGTCCTCCAAACAGCTATTAGTTGTAAGGCTCCGAATATCGAAGATGTCATTCTATACCAACTGGAATATCTATTAAGTCCACTTTCATCATTTAAGCTGATATATGGTTGCCATTTACCTCTTGGTGGAGTACGGTACGTCAATCAAATCTACGTGCCATCGTTCGTGGTTACCTGAAATGCCATCCATCTCCGCCAAGTGCCCTTAGAACGACCCATCCGTCGGCCATCTTAGGAGAGTGGGTTAGCAATGCAATCGTCGCCGTTTTTTAATGTGTGACCCACTGCCACTTCCATTTTCCGATCACAACGAATACGGGTGCCGGACCTATGCGCCGACAAAGCTCTTCATTCTAGAAAGTGTAAGAGAGTAAATAGATGCCATCAGCGTAGTCGAGGTGTATGAGGAAAGATGCATAGTCTATTGAATTCCACCACGTCCTTTGGACAAGGCAGCATGAAGAACGTCAGCGATAGCAAGTAGAAATAACATCGGTGACAGAATGCAACCCAGGCGGACTCTACTTTGGACCCCAAAATCCTCTGAGATTTTACCTCGGTGCAGCAGCTGATATTTTGCGCCATCATATGTCGCTCTAATAATAGCTAGTAGTTCTCTGGAATGCCTCTCCTGCGTAGAGCACTCCAGATCCACATCCCCTCAAAAGCTTTTTCAACGAAGACCTAAATTGCCCGCGCTGTTCCAAAATGATCCGAAAGCTGTTGACGTGATGCAGGGGGGTCCCGAGCGCAAACTAACATACTCTCTGTCAATCAAGCTTTCGAGATGTTCTTTAATCCACTCGAGGATTATTTTAGCTATTATCTTTGGCATTTAGCACGTAGATACCCCTTTAATTGTCGCATTCAGAACGGGCTCCATTCTTTGGAGTATAGTATATAACTATAATATTTAGTAATTGCCTGGGAAACCCGCATTAAGCTCACACTTGTAAAATGTAGGCTATAATATGGACCATGATCCTACTAAGTTTGATGGAAATCGCACTAATACTAACAAAGTTATAATAGGTCAAAGTTGTCGCTTCTTTTCAAATTCATGACTTTGAACGTCAATTTCACTTGAAAGTGGATATTTTCACATAATATATGCATATATTACGTGCTACGTATTAATAGGACGGATGCACACTCAAATGGCTTTATTAAAGAAATGCACAAAACCTTCATATCTGAAGCGTCCAGCTTCCGGTTTCCCGACTAGTTTTTCATTTAAAATGCACATGAGTCTTGGATTCGTCATACAACATAGACTTGGGGATTGCCAGACAATTTACTGACAACCGATCCCATGCGAAAAGCTATTCTAGTCCCCACAAGGACGGAAAATCACTCTTCACCAGTCGGTACTCTTCTGCATATATCTAGGTATGCCTTCGCTGAGCCACCATTACCGTTGAAACTGAATTATTGGGGAGATGTCACTCGACCTCGCTTTTTTTCGCCGTGGCTTTTATTAATTCTCAATCTGGGCACACAAAAAATACTACTGAGCTGATTGAGTGTATTAAATTTGCACAACTTGTTCACATAGTAGGAAGATGCCGGGCAATTCCTCAAGAAAACCCAACGTGTAAAGGTCACCTGAATTTCACTTCCGGTAGGGAGCGCCTGTCTCCGACAGGCTGGCACCAGAGGTGGTGCTCTTAAATTCAAAATTTCCGCTTCACGCCCCATACCCCGCGCTGACAAAGGACCAGTAGGGACTGGTTGTTACTTTTTCTTTGTCTTTTGAAAACTCTTCCTCATCCGAACTTTCACGTCTTAACTAAAAATCAGGTGGATCCTCCTACCGCTGGCTCGCCTCAGGCCGTCGCTCGTGGACACTTTTTCACTGCTCCTATTTTTACTCGTTTATAGTTGAAAAGAAATTATTCTATAACCTCGAGGGCGGACTGTAAAAAGAACTTGTATACCCTCACGACTCCTTGACTACTCTAATACGAAACACTCCTTCGCCAGGCTGGCGTATTGCCTAAAATCTTCTCTCAACAGCAGACCACCAGCAGACTCTTAACACCAGAGTTCAGAAGTTCCTCAGCTATCCCAAATCGTCAGCTTCCTCACGGATAACAATTTTCATGACTCTTTTTCACGAACATAAGCCACCCCGAATGATTACTGTCACCATCCACTCCCAACCACATGAAGTAGACAGTTCACCGGCCGTTAATCAGCTGTTCACCAGGTTTTTATGCCACTACGATCGCCTTGAACTTCTAGAGTTCATGTTCCCAGCAATATACGCAGTAGCGTTGACTGATGCGGCAGGTCATTCCCCTCTGTCACGATCAATTTGCCCAAATGCATTCAATAATGTTCGATATTCGGGGAAATTTTTGGTAATTGCACATTATAGAATGCATTATTTGATCAAATTAATTCCGAAAGAGGTGAATGGAATCCCGCTCCCGTTGCGAAGTCGCGGGCACTACAACTTTTTATTGAGCCCCCTGTGGGCTTGCTTTCTTTTAATTAACACAGGATTCAGGAAAACTTCATCCTTATTATTTCTTTTTATTAAAACATATCCGATGATAAATACTAACACAGATATTTACAAAAAATTGTTTCCATCTTGCGTGAAGGAGCAAATCAATGATTTCCTTCGAAAATGATTCTACTAAAAAGGATAAAAAAGCGGTGAAGCAACCGACAACCAGACATAACCATGCAAGTTTGAGGTGTTCGATTGTTAATGGGACAAATTCATCTTCAATGACTTTAATATCAGCTATCAGCCCACCTTCAATACCTTCGGGGATTATATCCCGCATCCACTTCCGGCGAAGACCATTTGCGAAAATATCCAGAAGGAATTTATTCAAAGAGTTCAAGGCTACCGAATCATTCCTTATGTTTAGTCCGAGCGACGAATCCACGATTGTTATCCTTGTTTTATGAAATAGTGGCTTTTTGAAGAGTTTCTCTATTAAGGACATTATCTCATATTTATCCGCTGTTAGCACATATCCCCAGCTATTATTCAAGGAGTATACATGCTTCGTGAAAGTATTCACGTCGACCAAGTAAAAGAGATGTTCCCATAGTTCTGGTATTCGTCCCATACTTTTGAATAATTTGAACGATTGCTCTTCACACATTATCCTTACGCCATGTCGCTCGATGTCTTCGTACGTGTTCATTTGGGGACGATATATTGTTGTTGTTAGAATGCTGCTAAGGTGGGCTAAATACATGTTGGTAACCACAAAACCCAAAATCATTGCTTGCCAATGAATTAGAACCAACGCGCGGCATTTCAAGCTTTTATCATTGTTGGGTTGATTAGTGATGGACAGTATGGCCTTACATGCTGCTTCACTAAATCTGAATTCTTTATTTATGCAGAAGTTACAGATAGCCTTTACTGCCGAAATATAAAGCACTGCAAAGATGACCAAAATCCAGACGTACTCATCAAACATTAAAAACAAATACAAGTGTTGGGAAATTGGTTTCGCCTGAGGGACAACAACACATATCGATCCGGAAGTCACTGGGGTTGTAGATGTTACGTTGGTGGTATTGCTTCCTCCTATAAAATGGGGAGCAATGTCGATTATGTCCTTTTCTATATAGCTCTCGGCTAAACGCTTGTCCAGAACTTGGGACTCGGGATCTACGATGACTACGGACGCGTTGTGTATCGAGGCCCACGCGTAGAATATTTTGGCAAGGTGTCCTCCGATGACAGTCTTTCCCCCGTAGGTAGTATATCTATATGACCGGGGGAAGTCATACTTCCGGACCGTTCGAATTGGAAACTGTTGTAAATTTTTGGTCTTGTCTGGAAATAAATCCTGGAACTTTGTATTTTCCGGGACTTCTTGAATGCTGATTACCGGAAAAGGATTGTAAGTGAACACTTTGAATCGATGCTTCAACCGTTTCGCGATTATCAGAACGTTAATCATTCTGTGGTCCCAACACCACTTCACTACATTTTCGACCTGCTCCTTGGTTCCAAAACGATTTAGAATGAACACGGTTCTTGTACTGAGGAGGGACGTCAGAGCTTCACCCACAACATTCAAAATTGAACTGGTGTTTTCATCCGAAATCATAACAAATGCTATTAGTCCTGAATTGACGTAGGGCCAAATCCGGCCATAATTCGGCTTTGATAAGACCAATCGGGAGATCTGATATTTCGTTGAGGCTGCATGCAGTAGGTCCTCGCTTCTATCCTTGCTTTCAAAAGAATCATCGGAAAATAAGGCAAACATTGACGAATTCAACAGAAATTGTTCCACGTACTTCACTTGAACGCACAACATATGGTTCATGGCAGAGGCTAATAACAAAATCGTAAATTTCCTGGTCATTATCCCTTGTGGTGGTGCCGGATAGTTCCTCTAGACAACCCTGTGATGTGATGATTTTTTTGCAGAAATAAAATCTAATATGTATCAAGAATGTGCTGTTTTGTGGTTCATTTTCTGTACTATACTAGCTAAGCTACCACCTAACTCTACTAGGATAGCCTCCGTTTTAGGAAGTTACCTCGAAAATTGCTAGTAATACCGATCAAATATTTACCCTAAATTAAATATAGTAGCATTTTTGTTCGTAAATTTTCCTGTCCTTCCTCTCTCACACCCTTGTCAAACACCACGTCAAATTTAGAAAATCAAATTGACTTTGATGGCTAAATATTTATGACCTCATATTAGATTAAAAAGGAATCTAGATTAGAGGTTTAGATAGCTATATCCAGAATTTACAGCAATTATCATCTTAACTCGACTTCCATAGATATATTAATCATAGTCCTCCCACCTTTGATTATGTTGGCTTAGGTTAATGACATTTACTGACATTTTGAGTGTAAATAGACAAATCGATTACAATAGTTGATTTTAATTAAGAATTAATCAGGAAATAGTCAAATATCATCAAAGAAAACGAAGAAAAAAATGCAAATGACGCAATTTTATGAAATCGTATCTTTCTTCAGTGGAGTTAATGGGGAAACCCACTCTGTTGTTTCTTCGTCCTCACAACTGGATTAGGATGGCTGCAACCAATGTGAAATGCTTCACTGTCCTAAATACTGACGAAAGGGCTTTGCTACCGTCGCAGGAGGAGGCAAGGGAAGTGCACTCTAAAAAATGTATAGATACTCCGAGCTTGAAATAGAACACGCAGTCAAAATGAGGATGCCAATATGGGTACCATAAATCCCTATATAGGTCATAACGCGTCAACCACAGCCGTACCCTTTTGATGTCGATTCTTGACAATGTACTTTGAACTCCCACCGCGAATTTCCGAGCAGTTTGCACTTCTCCTTCGTTGTTATACGCTACGTAGTTTTAAGCCGACCCACTCGCTAGCTGTCCTGGGATAATGAGCTTCATTGCATGTCATTGCCCGCAATTAAGTCGTCATCCTTACTCAACAAGTGACCTACCCAATGCCACTACGAACTTCTAGTTTTAAACATCGGATCCACACCAACGTTTCAGCGCCCAGGCTGCGAAGGAAGCTTTCCTGACATTACTTTTGCGTTGGAATCCCTGACACAATCCTTCGACGGGTGGTGAATCCTGGAAGAATTCTCATCAAGTGGTCACGAGTACTTCGCGTTCGAGGTAGTTGACGCTAGTTGCCAATGTATACCAACACGGCGTTCCCCCTGCGTGTGGAATGTTGCGAGGGTGAATATCAGGAAGTTCGTCAAAGCTCTTACAGATGAACCTGATAATGACAGGGTTTGAAGCTTCCATGCCTCGGAAGGACCCCGGCCGTGGCAAGCCTTCTATGTACTGGTGGACGGCCGACCTAAGAAAGGAGTGTCATAAGCTTTGCCATGTGGCACAACGTTTATACGCGATCGTGGAGACATGCGCCATAAAAGCAGAGTATAGATCAGCAACAAAGAGACTCACAGCGGAATAAATAAAAGCAAAGCTCACGACTGGCAGAACCTGGTCAACGAGGTAAATGAGGACCATAAATTTGTCACCGGGAAAATCGGAGCTGTGGCGAAGCTTTGTATACTAAGTACCAACCATATGGACCACATTCTGCGGCCATTATTCCTCAGACATCCTATACGAGTTGATGTCAATAGCGCGGAATGCGTCGAAGATTGCCTCCTTTGTACAATGAGAGAGCTCGAAAAAGCACTATGAAAAATAAGAAGGGCCAGCGAAAGGTCATAAACTGGTCTTCGGTCAACGGCCACATTTACTGCTCGGAACTTTTTTCATGTCGCTAGATGGTAGCGAGACTCACGGCTCAGCAAGGGAAAGGAGACCCGGAGCTGAGTCTACATACCGATCACTGTGTATGCTTGGCAAGGCCGGGAAAGTGCTCGGAAAGCTCATCCGAGTAGAATTGATGTCAGAAATGCCTTCAATTCGGTAAGATGGACAGATATGCTAGGCACATTAGAAAACTCATTTTACGAGCCAAGCTATCTCTTACGTATATTGAGAGATTATTTCAAAGACCGCTCCCTGCTCTATGATACGCTAGACAGACAGAGGAGGATGGAAATCACGGTGGAAGTAGCACAGGGGCCCATCTTAGAGCCGGACCTATGGAATGCTTCCTGCGATAGTCTGCTGAGACTAGATATGCCCGAAGAATCGCGCCTGGTCTGTTATGCTGGATGTACTGTTGAACAGGCGAAAAGGAGACTTGATATATTAATGCGTCGAGTAAGCGGATGGATGACTGCTCATGGTTTAAGACTTGCGCTGAAAAACCGAACCGACCAGAAAGAGAATCCCGACCCTGCGTCCCATATCGATCGGCAAATTGACTGCAGAATCAAAGCCAGCGGTTAAACACCTTGGTTTAATGTTCGATCGACGATGACCTTCTTCGAGCGACTCAAAGCAGCAGCGGATAAATCTACTAGGAGACGCAGTTGGTTCTGCTATATGGCGCGGAGGTATAGGCCGATGCACTTGACAAAAAAGTACATCTTAAGCGCGTTGCTCAAGTGCAGAGGCGGGGAGCTTTGCGAGTGGCGTTTGCCTATCGCACTGTTTCAGAACCGGCCGTAATGGTGATCGCGGGAGTGATCCTCGTTGCCCTCCTTGATAAGGAGCGTAAAGCTATCTAAGAGAGGTGCTTGTCCGTAAAGAACGTCAACGCATCCTTACCAAGTCGCAGCTCTCTTGGCAACATGAGCTAAGGGGTAAATGGACTGGTTCATCAATAATTTCGATTACTTCCTTATCCAAATTCTACCGAGGTTTTCAGTCTTACCTACACAAAATTGGGAAGGCACGATCTTCTGATTGGAGTGGCGGACAACGCTGAACACACCTTTTTCTCTTGTGAAAAGTAGGACAACTTTCGTCAGCTGCTTTATGCAGACACAGGGAAGCTGTCTCCAGACAACATTGTCAGAGGGATGCTGAGGGGCACTGGCAGCTGGAGTCGTGTTGCGCATTATGTTCGGGCTCTTCTTATTGTGAAGAAGGTTGAACTCGGTCGGCACCCGTTGGTGAAAGGGATTCCCTGATTCAAAAGCTCACAAAGCCGGGAGAGCAGGAGAGATAACTCGCAGTAATGTGTCAAACGGTTCCAGACTATTTCTCTGATGACTTTGGTAGTCCGACAACGTACTGTTTTTCACTTACCCTACTCCCAAAAAAAAAAATAGTTTCTAATCAATGTGTCCGCGGATATCTGACTGGGACTTATGCATAATTCCAATATAGTACGACAGAGATGACCCTGGGACAGAATAACCTCAATTTTTAATAGGTGGAGGAAATAGATGCATTCCCAGATTTTGGACACAATAGCGGAGTCGGATTTTGCACAGTTGGCGCCTGACAAAAAGTTCGGTGCCCCCGTTGTTATACACAGGGCTCTTTAGATATCATTTTGTTCGGCTCTCATCCTGTAGTGTAGACCGGGATAGAAAGAATCCAATGACCAATCGGACTGAAAACCTTAGTTTCGTTTGTGATTATCTGCAAGTCCTCATTATTTTTCTACGTATCAAAATGAAGAGCCATTTGGTCAAGATCCATGATCCGGAGAGAAACCAAGTAAATGCCGTCAGAGTAGTCCATTGAAGCACTTTACGTTCTCGGCCAAGGTAGCAGTAAGGATCTAAGAAAAAATTGGCTACGTAATGCAATCCTAGTTGCACTCGGCTTTTGACCTCAAATTACACGAAGATTTTAGCTACATGTGTAGTAGGTCTCATTTTACGCTGTCATATGCCTGCATCTTTTCACCAGTCTGCTCCTGCATAGAGGATTCCACATTAATTTTCTCTTCATAGTAAGCGGATCATAGATTTGAACTCTGCACACTTCTCCAATATGGTCCGAAAGATGCCGGAGTAGTCAGTGCAGGACGATGTAAAGCGCAAATCAGTCGGCTTTCTACCAATCAACTTTTCGAGATGTTTTCTGATGGATTCCATTCCATTCCTTCCATATTATCTTTGCGAGGGCAGGGGAGGATCTCAAATTCCAGCCTTTACTTTGGTTCCGTGTCAGAAATACAAACGCCAAAGTATTTCGTTCCGCGAAATTGGACGACGATCTGGATCCTGGCAATACCGCCAACTAGCTTTTAGAAGAGAGAAGATAGACGGTCCGCGGGGACTGATGAACCATTACGCAAACAGATTATGACAAGGTTAGCGCAAATGAGTCGGCAGCACTCGCAGGACCATCGAGAAGTTTGCGACCACATGCAAGTTTCTTAGTGATGCAGTATATACTTCTGAAACTATTGCGTCCTGTGGCATCTTCCGCGTCTCTAACCAGCGCAACATCAAATTCCCTTTTGTCACGGCGCACATTATCTTGAACTTCACAGGATTTCGCTCGGTACCAGAATTCAAGCGCATCACGCCCGCCATCACTCGTAACGGTCAATAGAGCATTCAACCCCTTCATCCGCTTCCACGATTCACAGCCAACCAGATCTTATGATACTTCTTCGGGGCCAGGCCGAGCATCTGCGTGGTACCCGAGAAAGGAGCATTTTTAGTTGCAGCCCCATGCTCTTCGATATTCTCAGACGGGTTGCTCCGTATATCTTCCGTCCAATCAACAAGATAGCTCTCCCACTGTCGAGCGACAGTTGGATCATACAAATGGTCGATATTAAACTTTGGAAGCTGCAGGCTCTAATCGCGCCAAAAAAGTTGTCGATCTGATTGCTCCTACGGTGTCGATCAGTTGGAACTCAACTCTGCTTGAACAATGAGCCACCAATGAGGAGGCAGGGGAAGTTACAGAAATCGACGAACTACCAAGGTTATCGTTACGATCGTCTAGATCGTGTTTCTCCATCACATGCCTGAACAGGTTGTTGCTAAATCCCACCTTAGCATTGAAATCGCCCACCACGATCACAATGTCACCTTTACGAATAATCACAGGAAACCTGCTTGACTTTCGAACTTTTCCGTTCTCGAGTGTAGTCATCTGGTTCTCAGTGATGAGAAGATGTGCTTACACCCAGTGGGCCACGGTAAGGTCAAGTTTACTCACTGAAGCGACCAGGACCAGGCCAATTGCAGACTATCCAATAGACACGGTTCACATAACACCCTGAATCGGGAGAAATGTTTTTCACTCCTCAGTCTGAATCCATAGTGTTTTCTTAATAATAGGATCATCGCGTATTAGGTGCGGCTGTCCCTGGATAGCCACATATTACTTCCAAAGAGAGACGGTTGACTCCCAGGAATCTATATTCCGCGACAGTCTATCTTGAAGTCCACTGCTTTACCGTAGTCATGTTAACCAGTGAAATGACAACGCCCCATCGCGGAGATATATGCTGCGGATTTGGGCAGGTTACAAAGAGGACCCCTTTATTCGATTAACTAGTCATGAACTAAGTCCCAGTAAAGAACGTGACCCTCATGCCTGATACAGAAACTTTCTTTTCAGATATTTCTCTAACACCACAGCCATCTTCAAAAGGGCTAGCATTCCCCATTGCATTTCCCATTTGGTGTTGATCCACCTAATCTTATCTGTTGAGCATTTTTCTTCCTCTTTCGTCTGAATGAAGCTCTAGAACCGCTGCCTGGCAGAGAGTCTGATTCCCATGCTGGTTTATTTAAATCGGGGTTTCGTTGTTGATTTGGCAATTGACTTTGGGTTGCTTTTAAAAAATTCAATCAATTATTCCGGATTTGTAAATAAGAAATATTGTTTTATTACACACAAATGTTGTTACAATTCATTCTGTATTGGGGAACTACCAATACTGCTGCTCGCAGTTGTTATGGCGTTTCATATTTCCTTTTCAAGTTATTCAGAGTATCCAAAAAATATTTTTTTGAGAGGATTTCAATAAAAAACCAAACCAAACCACATGAGAGTCCGCAGAACAAGATGGTCCAAGCAAGGGTAAGATGGGCCACGCTAATCGATGTCTCCATATTCTCAACTGTCATTTGTCTGGTGAAAATTCCAGCCTCGAAAGCCTCGTCAAAAACATCCTGTCGCCACTTAAAATATAAACCACTTTGAAAGGTTTGCAATATAACTCGGTTAAAAGTAGTTTTGAAAGGAGAATTTATTGGCATAAAAAAGCCATGGAGTAGCCTCACTAAGCAAACTTCAGAGAAACGGTCCAATCGTCGGTTTAGATACTTTTGCTGCAGAAGGTAGAAAACGGCTTTGTCATCTGGTATAGCGTATCCATAAGAACTATTCGAAGAAGTGCGATATGCGGCCATTACATCTGCTTCCGTGGGAACCATGAGATCTTGAAATTCCTGAGGCTGAATTCGATCACATATAGCAACGAAATCAACTCGAATTATAAGTATCTTCAATTTGGCCTGAATCATATCTTCTTTAGTTTCTAAGGGCCGTTGAAATAACTTGGTAACAAACACGCTAGCCAAACGTGATCCATAAATACTTGCCATCAAAAATCCGAAAATTATCACGGTAATCCTGATGCATCTTTGTTTCCAAGAATTACTCAGGGTGCCGCTTCCAAATGGCTGCACTACTAGTCCACATATGGTGTCTAACAAGGCTAGTCCCAATTCAAATTTTCCGGTGATTAATTTATTTAAGTTTAGATTTAGAAATAATGTAAAGATAGCGGTCACCAACAACAGTATCCATAGCCGGGAGGGAAAAGATACCAGCAGATACTCTTCCGGAGAAATTTCTTGAGGGGCTGGAACCATGATACAGGTGCTGATAAAACCCGTTGGGTAGCTTCCGTCATATGGTGATCCGATTTGAGCGTATGGGTGCATAGAAATGGAAACATGTCCATCAGTAACTAAGTTTGCCAAAACCCTCGCGTTCAAGTAAGTTGTATTTGGCATGAAGTATTCTTCCAGGGTGGCATTATGTTTCTTCAAAAAAGCCAGGAATATCTTAGCAGCGTATCCTCCGAATTTCATCCTTCCGCGGTAATCCATATATTTGAAACTTCGGGGTTCATCTCTTTTGATTAGAGTTGTTATGGGCAAGCCATTTAAGTCCCGAATCTTATCGGGAAACATTTCTTCTTCGCTGCTGATATTTTCCACCTTGAAAGAAGGAAACGGATTATATGTGAAGATTTGATTCGAAGCGCCTTCACCGTCAAACACTGCAACAACATCCAGGACTTTATTCTCCCACATATACTCGAAATAAGGTGTGGTATCTTCGAAAGGTTTTTGCACTATGTAGCTTATCCACAAGATTGTTTTTCCATAGCGCAGAATTTCCTCAAGATTGGAAATAGATTTCCAGATTGAACGCAAATCCTGTTGATGTCCTTCAACCGATATGATGAAAAGATTGTTCAAACTTAATAATTTTTTTGTGTCGTAATTTGATGAATTAACGATGAAAAGAACGGGAGTGTTGATTTCTTTGAAGAAAGTATCACTCGGGAACTGCCCTGGACAAGGAAAGATGATAGTATGGAAATTGAACTGTTCCTGTAGATTACATATTTGCCTTTCGCGTAAGGAGTACCCGTCGGCTAGTATCACCATTGACAACACCAGAACTATGTTAAGGAACCCCATGTGCAACTTGTCCACCTCTTAAGCAAATGACATGATAAACCAACATTCCTAATATCCAACCTGAGTTGACCTCCGTTTTCTTGGGAAGTTTGCACAAACATTATTAAAGGAAATGGAAGATAATTGTTGTTTGTTCAATTCTTGATTGAAGCGAGCCCTTAATTACGTTCTGCGGTAATTTATTCTATCGGCCAGTGATTCATACATAATCTCTTACTGATTAATTGCATACTTATAACAGGGTGTGAAAATTACAATTGTTACCTGAGGGTGCCTGCCCCCCATAGTTGCTGCTTGTCCTTCTTTCGAAAGTCGCAGTAAACATCTACCAAAGGAGGACGAAGAAGAAGCCATCCTTCGAAACAGTCAATCTATTTCATTCCTGATTGATGGAAAGTAAGATCAAGTTGGACCAATTTCATCGCTTCCCTTTCATCCCGCAGCATTAATTCATTGAGGATGTAACTGCCAGGAGCAGTCGGTTGACCGTCGGCGACGCCTCAGGACTCCCCTTTCGGTAATGTTCCTCAGAAGCGGGCAAATCGAAACCGTTTTAATGTAACTTCGCGTGTGGACCTTGATTGCCCAGGAAGGAGGAAGCATTGTTGTCCTTACTGATAGTTAATGGAGGCGTCACTTCCTCCGACGATGGGTGGACGGAGGCCGTTGAGTTGTTGGTCGTGCCAGGCTACCTAACCGGGAGCATGACCAGAGACAGTAAGTTGGTCCATGCCGCCCTCGTAACTCGAGAGAGCTTTCTTTTAAAGTGCGGTGGGTGCGCTCTACCATTCTAATTTGTTTGCGGTCTCTCGAATTCCCAAAACAGGGCGCATTCGAACTTAGTCCTTTGGTTTGTGGTATAGCTAATGGCGTCCCATATAGAATGACCCATCTATCGATGAGGGCTCTGGCGACAGTCACTGCTTGCTGGTCGGGAAGCGGTGTTGCTTCCGGCTATTTGGTGAATCTGTCTACATTCATGAGGCATTACTGGAACCCTTGTCGGAGAAGGAGTTTAATGAAGTCAATGTGCCCAAGGCGACATTGCTATGTCGATGGATTTTAGCCTGTTGGCAGGGTTCGCACGAGCACGTCCATCGAATGAGATTATGGGGCATACCAGGCCAAAAAAAAATCGAGGATACCAGGCGATATGTATGGTGTAGAACCGCTTGGTAGTGCGGGGAAATGAGCCCACTTCTTTTCTTACATGCCTTACACTTTTGGCATGCGAAGGACTGTCTGGCCCAGGAGTTGATGTCCTTATTTATGGAGGGCCAGAAGTACAGGGTGCGGCAGCATAACTTCCTTTTTTCAAAACTCAATAAAAACTATTGTATGCATCGGAAAATATTTATTTATTTTTTATAATGTAGGTACATGTCTACAGTTTTTATTTACATTTTTTTGAAGATCAAATCTGTTAGGTGACGTCCCCCATTCTCCATACATTGCGTAAACCGATTTCTGGCGTTTGTCATGACTCTTGTTAGCATAGCAGGTGTTATGTTGGCAATTTCTTCTTGGATGTTGGTCTTCAAATCTTGTAGGGTTCTTGGACGGTTCACATAAACACGGGATTTCAAAAAACCCCATAGAAAAAAATCACAAGGGGACAGATCGGGAGAGCGTGCCGGCCATTCCAAATCGCCTCTAATTGAGATAAGGCGCTCTGGAAAGTGTTCCCTCAAAACAGCCATCGATGATCTTGAAGTGTGCGCTGTTGCACCGTCTTGTTGGAACCAAGTGTCCCCCAAATCCAAATTTTCTAGCCGTGGGAAAAAAAATTCTGTAGCATGTTTACATACCGGTCCGAATTCACTGTCACTATAACCTCATTTTCCTCAAAAAACCAGGGATCAATAATTCCAGCTGAGGAAATTGCACACCGCACTGTGACTTTGGGTGAATGCAAAGGCTTTCGATGCAATTCTCGAGGGTTGGTGTCAGCCCAGTAGCGCATGTTTTGTTTGTTAACCGATCCACACAAATGAAAATGGGCTTCAGCGCTAAAAAACAATAGCACCCTCGGGAACGACATCAAGAGGAAGCTCACATGCGTTCATCCGAGAATTGAAGTCACGTTCTGAAAGTTCCTGCACTATCGCCATCTTATAGGGATGAAAGTGAAGATCATCACGAAGAATTTTTCTCACAGAACGATCGGATAGTCCAAGGGCAGATGCGTGTTTGCGCGCAGAACGCCGTGGCGATCGCAACATTGACGCCCTCACTGCTTCAATGTTCTCAGTTGATCTAACGGGCCGAGGGACTCCAGTTCTTCCTTTTGTCGCACTTGCGGTTTGTCTGAATGTAGTGACCCATGTAACAATTGATTTGCGGTCTGGGACGGGAGCCAACGGGGCTAAATTAAAGCGATTCCGAAATGCACGCTGTGTTGCAATAACCGAACATCCGCTTGAAAAGTAAACCTCAACGGCAAAGGCACGCTCCTCACTATTCCAACGCATGATGGCAACTGAACCGTGTCGGAACAAAACTTTACAGTATCGCCTCTTGAACGAGACTACTAGCGCTCCGCTATGACATCAACTAACTCATTGGCGCGCATTTTAACAAAGGAAGTTATGCTGCCGCACCCTATATTTCTCGGTGATTAACCGATTTGACGTCCTGATGCCTGGATGCGCTACATCGTGAACCTCGTAGAACACTTCCTTGCGAAAGATGGCCGGAATATATGGTCGGGGTCCCTTTTCCCGAGTATTCGCAGGAGAGAGGCAACTCCCGAAATTTATATTTGGGATTGGATTTGAGGATCTGAAGTACTGCGTCATCGACCTGCGCCTTGGCGATAGCCGAGAAGTCGAGTGAGGCGGGGATGTTAACCTCGGAGACACGTGACAAAGAGTCAGCAACTATGTTGTCCTTGCCGGACACGTGCTGTATGTCAGACGTGAACTGGCTTATGAAGCTCAGGTGTCGAAGCTGACGAGGGGACGCTTTGTCGTGCTTTTGTTTCAAACCATATGTGAGAGGCTTATGGTCCGTGAGCACTGTGAGCGGCTTGCCTACAAGAGAAAAGCAGAAGTACTTAACGCCCAAATACGCCGCAAACAGTTCTCGATCGTAAGTGCTGTAGTTCCGTTGAGTGGGGTTTAACTGTCTGGGGAAGAAACTCAACGTCTGCCAGACTTGATTAACCTTTTGATGAAGAGCAGCACCTACTGCGAAATCAGAGGCATCGACAAAAACGGCTACGGGTGTATCTTGCAGAGGAAATACCAAGAGTGTAGCATCAGCCAGTTGCTGTCGGGATTTATCGAACGCGCGGACAGCCCCTTCAAACCACACAATCAATCGTGTGTCTTCTGTTTTGGGGCCAGACAAGTACGCGTTCAAAACGGACTGGTGTTGGACGGCCTTGGATAGAAATCGACGATAGAAGTTTAACATTCCCAAGAACCTCCTCAACTCCTTCATTGTTCTCGGACGCGGGAAGCTTGTGATTGCTTGCACCTTGTCTGGGTCGGGCTATATCCCGTCAGGGGAATCTAAGTGGCCGAGGAACTAGCATTTCTCAACGTTTAGGATTAAACCAGCCTGAAGGAGACGTTGAAAAAGGCACTCGAGGTGGGCTAAGTGCTCAGACTCTGAGGAAGAAGCGACCAAAACATCATCCAAATATACGAGACAGTAGTCGAGGTTTCGCAGGACCGAGTGGATGAACCTTTGAAAGGTTTGCGCTGCATTGCACAACCCGAAAGTCATCCGCGTGAACTCGAAGAGTACAAAGGGTGTGCATACTGCCGCCTTTGGAATGTCTTCTGGAGTAACACGGATTTGGTGATTCGGCTTGGTTAAATCCAAGGTCGGAAAGATGCGGCAGTTTGCGAGCTGATGCGCAAAGTCGTGGATGAGTGGAATAGGATATCTATTTGGAACAGTCTGCACGATTAGCCTTTTATAATCCCCACAGGGGCGCCATTCGGAGTTTGGCTTAGGGACCATATGTAGTGGGAAAGACCAACAACTGTTTGAAGGTCTGCAGATACCCTGTTAAATAAGTTGCTCGAATTCTGTCCGCGCAATAGCCAGCTTCTGGGGTGGTAGAGAACGCACCTTTGAGACGATAGGTGAACCAGGAATGTTAATGAGGTGCAGCAGATTGTGCTTCACTGGTTTAAAGGGACTACATTCGGTAGTAATCTGGCTGAACTTTTGAGGAGCGCCCGAACACGAAAGTGAGTAATGTCCTCCAAAAGTACGGAAAGATTGCTGTTGGGGTGAGGTGAGATTCGGCCTGACGAATTAAGGTTAGTTGTAGAGTTTATAACGGACCTGTTCTGCAAGTCCTCTAGCAACCCATAGTGACACAAGAAGTCTGCGCCTAAAATGGGGAGGCTGAAATCCGCCAGGATGAATCGCCACGGAAACGTCCTACGCAAGCCAAGACTGACGTCCACTTGCCTGTACCCGTAGGTGTTAATGCGCGAAGGAATTTGCCGCCGCAAGTTGTAATAATAATAATCGTTGGCGCGACAATCCATATTGAATCATGGCCTTGAAGTGTTTTAGAGCACTTCATTCAAGACCCTAACGGTACACTACAGTACACTGTAGGAGGCCATGTGGTCAGCATTGCGCTCGCCCGAGACTATTACCCTGATTTGACTCAGGTACTCATTTACAGATGAGTCGACTGGTATCCGACATCCAGTCACGATAACAAATCCATCTGTCACCAGTGAGATTTGAACTGCGACCTTCCGCTACGACAGCCCAACGCTCTAACCACTCCAGCCATCCAGACACGCAAGTTTTAAAGGTTGCCGGATTAGCCGATGGGGCCTGGATACGGGAGAACTGAAACCTCCGCACCAGTATCAACCACATAACTGCGCCTGCTCAGAGGGTCATAAATTGTTAGGCGACGTGACGTTGCATTCTGGGTGGCCGTCGCCAGGACCCCCACGTATCTAGTTTTTTGTGGTAGATGCGAATTTAAACGGGAGCGTACATCTGCTAGCTTTTTCATCGAATCTACGATGGTACCAACAAATGCTTCGGTCCCTAGGTTGTCCTGATGACTACTACCCGATCGCCTTTTCGTGGAGGCCCATAAGTTCCTTCATCTCTAGCGATGCGGCGCTGGTATATGACCCTCAGCACATACCGACATGTGGTTTGTAGCGCTGAAGTATCATTATCTGCAAATAAATACGATGGGGTTGTCCCTAATCAAAAAACAATTTTCTCACTTCATTGAAATATTTCGACAATTCCGCTTCCTTCCAGCCTGAAAATTTCGGGACTATGATCCTAAACCATACCGCCGTGTCCTACGTCACGCAGTCTACCAGTATAAGACCTAGCTGTAAGCGTATACAGGTGAATAAGAGCACCTTACTCCATCCCTCGCACATCTCCATGGTCATTAGGTCCTCATTGCTTTCCTGTTCCTTACGAGTGGGTCCTTGCTCCAGAAATATCTTCGGAATTATGACCAGTCAAATGACCTTGGTCGCACTACCATGTAACGGCAGACCTCCTGGTTCTTACCCGGCCTACCTGTAATTTCCCTCTCTTGGGTTCGGGTTAAAGATTTATGCGAGCATTCCCGTTCTCTGGGTTATCTCTGGTGCCCGCTTTTTTTACCCCTGATGTTTAATATTCCTTCCTGACGTCTGATATACTGATCTCGGACGTGCTTTTCCTGGTCCCTGCTTTTTGAACAGGGGTCTTTATTTGGTGTGATCTTTGCAGTAGGCCAATCTTGAACTTGTCTTCACTGATTCACTTCACGCGGATCTCAGCTTTGCGGAAATGTGCCGCTGCCTGGTGGGTCTGTTTACGTGCGGTATTAGGTCCGGCTTCTTTGTTTTTGTTTTTAGGTTTTTTTGTTGACGTGTTAGGAGGGTTGGAATGTTCGCCATGCCATATCCGCCGGTAACACGGTAAGGTCAAGCTTACTTACTGCAGCGATCAGTATCAGTAAGATTCGGTTCGAATACAGTCAGTTACTCCCGACTGCAAACTACCCAATAGGCACGGTTCGCGTAACGTCGTTCAGGGTTTAACTATCACCATGGTCTTGGTAGACGCGACGGTTTGTTTCTAGAGAGCCAAAATTAACCCTAAAGTGAAGTAGGGTGGCTCCCTGGGGGTTGTATTCCGCCTCAGTCTATCCTGCAGTCCACGGCTTGATCGTAAACATTATCTAGACTGCTGATTTGACAGGTTACAAACAGGACCCTCTTATTCGATTAACTAGCCGCAAATGAAGGTCCAGTGAAGGACACAACCCCCATGTTTAATACTGAAACGTCTTTCGTGTCGTCTTCTTTTTTCCGGGTTTTTCTCTAACACCACAGGCATCTTTAAAAGGGCTAGCAATTCATGATAGAAAACTCCATTTAGTATTGATCCACTTGGTCTTATCTGCAGATTATTTTTACTCCTCGGTCATCTGAATGGAGATCAGGAAACGCTGGCTGACGGAGTGTCCGATTCCAATTAAAGGAGTATCTATGTATCTCATTTAAACCGGAGTTTCGCTGAGTGTTACTTTATGTTGTGTATTTAGGTTATGATTTGGCATTTTGCTGGGTTTTCAAAGGAAGTAATAAATTATTATGGATTAAAATAAAAAACCTTTAACTCTCGTAACAAGAATATTGTTTTATTGCACACAAATGTTGCCACAATTAATTCTGTGTTGGAAAACTACCAATACTGCTGCTCTCAGTTGTTATGGCGTTTCATATTTCCTTCTCCAGTTGTTCAGAGTATCCAAAAAATATTTTTTTGAGAGTTTTTCAATAAAAAACCAAACCAAACTACAGGAGAGTCCACAGAACAAGATGGTCCAAGCAAGGGTAAGATGAGCGATGCTAATCGATGTCTCCATATTCTCGACTGTCATTTGTCTGGTGAAGATTCCAGCCTCAAAAGCCTCGTCAGAAACATCCTGTCGCCACTTAAAAAATAAACCACTTTGAAAGGTTTGCAATATAACTCTGTTAAAAGTATTTTTGAAAGGAGAATTTATTGGCATAAAAAAGCCATGATGCAGCCTCACTAAGCAAACGCTAGTGTAACGGTTCAATCGTCGTTTAAGATACTTTTGCTGCAGAAGGCGGAAAAGGGCTTTGTCATCTGGTATAGCGTATCCGTAAGAACTATTAGGAGAAATGCGATATGCTTCCATTGTATCTCCATCTGTGGGAATCATAAGATCTCTAAATTCCCGAGGGAGAATTCTGTCATATATAGCCATCAAATCAACTTGAACTATAAGTATCTTCAATTTAGCCTGAATAATATCTTCTTTAGTTTCTAAGGGCGGTTGAAACAACCTAGTAACAAACACACTAGCCAAACGTGATCCATAAATACTTGCAATAAAAAATCCGAAAATTATCACGGTAATCCTGATGCATCTTTGCTTCCAAGAATTACTCAGGGTGCCGCTTCCAAATGGCTGCACTACTAGTCCACATATGGTGTCTAATAAGGCTAGTCCCAATTCAAATTTTCCGGTCATAAATTTATTTAAGTTTAGATTTAGAATTAACGTAAAGATAGCGGTCGCCAACAGCAGCATCCATAGCCGGGAGGGAAAAGATACCAACAGATACTCATGCGGAAAAATTTCTTGAGGGGCTGGAACCATAATACAAGTGCTGATAAAAGCGGTTGGGTAGCTTCCGTCATATGGTGATCCTAGTTGAGCATATGGGTGCATAGAAATAGAAACGTGTCCATCAGTAACTAAGTTTGCCAAAACCCTTGCGTTCAAGTAAGTTGAATTTGGCATGAAGTATTCTTCCAGGGTGGCATTATGCTTCTTCAAAAAAGCCAGGAATATTTTAGCAGCGTATCCTCCGAATTTCATCCTTCCGCGGTAATCTATATATTTGAAACTTCGAGGTTCATCTCTTTTGATTAGAGTTGTTATGGGCAAGCCATTTAAGTCTCGAAGCTTATCGGGAAACATTTCTTGTCTGCCACTGATATTTTCCACTTTGAAAGAAGGAAACGGATTATATGTAAAGGTTTGATTCGAAGCGCCTTCACCGTCAAACACTGCAACAACATCCAGGACCTTATTCTCCCACATGTACTCGAAATAAGGTGTGGTATCTACGAAAGGTTTTTGCACGGCGTAGTTTAACCACAAGATTGTTTTTCCATAGCGCAGAATTTCCTCAAGATTGGAAATACATTTCAAGATTGAACGCAAATCCTGTTGATGTCCTTCAACCGGTATAATGAAAAGATTGTTCAAACTTAATAATTTTTTTGTGTCGTAATTTGATGAATTAACGATGAAAAGAACGGGAGTGTTGATTTCTTTGAAGAAAGTATCACTCGGGAACTGCCCTGGACAGGGAAAGATGATAGTATGGAAATTGAACTGTTCCTGCAGATTACATATTTGCCTTCCGCGTAAGGTATACCCGTCGGCTAGTATCACCATTGACAACACCAAAACTATGTTAACGAACCCCATGTCCAACTTGTCCACCTCTTGACCAAATGATATGCTAAACCAGCATTCCTAATATCCAACCTGAGTTGACCTCCGCTTTCTTGGAAAGTTTGCACAAACATTATTAAAGGAAATGGAAAATAATTGTTGTTTGTTCAATTCTTGATTGGAGGGAGCCCCTAATTACGTTCTGCGGTAATTTATTCTATCGGCCAGTGATTCATACATAATCTCTTACTGATTAATTGCATACTTATAACAGGATGTGAAAATTACAATTGTTACCTGAGGGTGCCTGCCCCCCCCCCCCCCCCATAGTTGCTGCTGCCCTTCTTTCGAAAGTCACAGTAAACATCTACCAAAGGAGGACGAAGAAGAAGCCATCCTTCGAAACAGTCAATCTATTTCATTCCTGATTGATGGAAAGTAAGATCAAGTTGGACCAATTTCATCGCTTCCCTTACATCCCGCAGCATTAATTCATTGAGGATGCAACTGCCAGGACCAGTTTTTTGACCGACGGCGACGCCTCAGGACTCCCCTTTCAGTGATGTTCCCCGGAAGGGGGCAAAATGAATCCGTTTCAAGGTAACATCGCGTGTGGACCGCGGTTGCCGAGGAAGGAGGAAGCATTGTTATCCTTACTGATAGTTAATGGAGGCGTCACTTCCTTCGATGATGGGTTGACGGAGGGCGTTGAGTTATTGGTCGTGCCAGGCTCCCTAACCGGGAGCATGACCAGAGGCAGTAAGTTGGTCCATGCCGCTCTCGTAACTCGAGAAAACTTTCTTTCTTGCGGTGGGTGCGCTCTACCATTCTAATTTATTTGCAGTCTCTCTAATTCCCAAAACAGGGCGGATTTGAACTTAGCCCTTTGGTCTGTGGTGATAGTTAATGGCGTCCCATATAGACTGATCCATCTATCGATGAGGGCTCTGGCGACAGTTACTGTTTGATGGTCGAGAAGCCGTGTTGCTTCCGGCGATCTGGTTAATCTGTCTACATTCATGAGGAACCTCTGGCGGAGAAGGAGTTTAATGAAGTCGATGTGCCCAAGGCGACGTTGCTATGTCGATGGATTTTAGCCCGTTGGCAGGGTTCGCACGAGCGCGTCCATCGAATGAGATTTTGGAGCATACCAGGCCAAAAAAAAAATTCGAGGATACCAGGCGATGTGTATGGTGTAGAACCCCTTGGTAGTGCGGGGAAATGAGCCCACTTCTTTTCTTACATACCTTACACTCTTAACATCCGATGCACTGTCTGTCCCAGGAGTTGATGTCCTTATTCATGGAGAGCCAGAAGTATTTCTCGGTGATTAACCAATTTGACGTCCTGATGCCCGGATGCCCTAAGTCGTGAACCGCGTGGAACACTTGCTTGCGAAAAGTGGCCGGAATATATGGCTGGGATCCCTTTTCCCGAGTATTCGCAGCAGAGAAAGAGGTTCGAGCGAAGATGGGCAACTCCCCAAATTTATATTCGCGATTGGATTTGAGGATCTGAAGTACTACGTCATCGACCTGCGCCTTGGTGATAGCCGAGAAGCCGAGTGAGGCGGGGATGTTAACCTCGGAGATACGTGACAAAGAGTCAGCAACTATGTTGTCCTTGCCGGTCACGTTCTGTATGTCAGACGTAAACTGGCTTATAAAGCTCAGGGGTCGAAGCTGACGAGGGGACGCTTTGTCGTGCTTTTGTTTCAAACCATATGTGAGAGGCTTATGGTCAGTGAGCACTGCGAGCGCCCTGCCTTCAAGGGAGAAGCGAAAGTACTTCATTCTCAAGTACGCGGCGAGCAGTCCTCGATCGTAAATGCTGTAGTTCCGTTGAGGGGAGTTTAACTCTCTGGAAAAGAAACTCAACGTCTGCCAGACTTGATTAACCTTTTGGTGAAGAGCAGCACTTACTGCGAAGTCAGAGGTATCAACAAAAACGGTTAGGGTTGCATCTTACAGAGGAAATGCCAAGAGTGTAGCATCAGCCAGTTGCTGTCGGGATTTATCGAACGCGAGGACAGCCTCTTCAGACCACACGATCTATCGTGTGTCTTTTGTTTTGGGGCCAGGCAAGTACGCGTTCAAAACGGACTGGTGTTGGGCGGCCTTGGGCAGGAAACGACGATAGAAGTTTAGTATGCTCAAGAACCTCCTCAACTCCTTCACTGTTTTTGGACGCGGGAAGCTTGTAATCGTTTGCACATTGTCTGGGTCGGGCTGTATCCCGTCAGGGGAAATGGAGTGGCCGAGGAACTAGCATTTCTCAACGTTTAGGATTAAAATAAGCCTCAAAGAGACGTTGAAAAATGCAATCGAGATGAGCTAAGTGCTCAGACTCTGAAGAAGAAGCGACCAAAACATCATCCAAATATACGACACAGTAATCGAGGTTTCGCAGGACCGAGTGAATGATGAAAGGTTTGCGCTGCATTGCACAACCCGAAAGTCATCCGCGTGAACTCGAAGAGTCCAACGGGTGTGCATACTCCCGTCTTTGGAATTTCTTCTGGAGTTACAGGGATTTGGTGATACGCCTTGTTTAAATCCAAGGTCGAAAAGATGCGGCAGTTTGCGAGCTGATATCGTGAATGAGTGGAATAGGATATCGATCTGAAACAGTTTGCGCGTTTAGCCCTTTATAATCCCCACAGGGGCGCCATTCGCAGTTTGGCTTAGGGACCATATGTAGTGGGAAAGACCAACAGCTGTTTGAAGGTCTGCAGACACCCTATTGAATAAGTTGCTCGAATTCTTTCCGCGCAATAGCCAAAAGAACGCACCTTTGAGAAGATAGGGGAACCAGTGGCGTTAATGAGGTGCTGCAGATTGTGCTTCACTGGTTTAGAGAGACTACATTCGGTAGTAATCTGGCTGAACTTTTGAGGAGTGCCCGAACCCGAAAGTCAGTAATGTCCTCCAAAAGTACGGAAAGATTGTTGTTAGGGTGAGGTGAGATTCGGCCTGACGAATTAAGGTTAGTTGTAGAGTTTATAAGGGACCTGTTCTGCAAGTCCTCTAGCAACCCATAGTGACACAAGAAGTCTGCGCTTAAAATGGGGAGGCTGACATCCGCCAGAATGAATCGCCACGGGAACGTCCTACGCAAGCCAAGACTCACGTCCACTTGCCTGTACCCGTACGCCAAGGAATCGTTGGCGCAACAATCCATATTTGATCATGGCCTTGAATTGTTTTAGAGCACTTTACTCAAGACCGTAAAGGTACACTACAGTACACTGTAGGAGGCAATGCGGTCAGCATTGCGCTCGCCCGAGATTATTACCCTGATTTGGGTCAGGTATTCATTTACAGCGGAGTCGGCCGGAATTCGACATCCAGTCACGATAACAAATCCCTCTGTCACCAGTGAGATTTGAACTGCGACCTTCCGCTACGACAGCCCAGCGCTCTAACCACTCGAGCCATCCAGACACGCAAGTTTTAAGGGTCGCCGGAATAGCGGATGGTGCCGGGGTATGGGAAGAACTGAAACCTCCGCACCAGTATCAACCAGATAATTGCGCCTGCTCAGAGAGTCATAAATTGTTAGGCGACGTGACACTGCGTTCTGGGTGGCCGTCGCCAGGACCCCCCGCGGACCTAGTTTTTTGTGGTTGGTGCGAATTTCAACGGGAGCGTACATCTGGTAGCTTTTTCACCGAATCTACGATGGTACCAACAAATGCTTCGGTCGGTAGGTTGTCCTGACGACCTGCTACCCGATCGCCTTTTCGTACAGCCCGAACGCTGAGCGTCCAGCGTCGCCCTCATCTCCGCCGCTAGCTGCGCCATAATATCATTGTCTAACTTGATCCTAAGAAGATCCAAGTCTAAGTCTCCTCTTCACTGGACAGCTGGTCTACTTCCCTGCTTGGTTCTGCTCTTTCAGCCTCTATGGCCTCCGCTATTTCTTCGGAGACTTAGGCTAGTTTGACACTCGATGTGTCCGAAGTATTTTTCCTTGACTTCTCCCTGTGCACATGCACAGATATATTGCCGAATACTCATATGTAGTTGATAAGGCAATTTTCTCATTTGATTGCCTCCAGGCATCCGTCATCATCCTCGAACGAGAGAAATTTGCCTTACCCCTCCACCTTGCTTCTGAAGACTATTCATAATCCCGTAATTATTTTAAGTATTTAGGAGGCCCATAAGTTCCTTCATCTCTAGCGCTGCGACGCTGGTTTATAATCTCTAGCACATACCGACATGTGGTTTGTATTGAAATATCGTTATCTGCAAAGAAAAAACAATCTTTTAATTTCATTGAAATATTTCGATAATTCCACTTCCTTCCAGCCTGAAAATTTCGGGACTATGATCCTAAACCATAGCACCGTGTACTACGTCACGCAGTCTACCAGTATAAGACCTAGTATAAGCGTATGCAGATGAATACGAGCACCTTACTCCATCCCTCGTACATCCCCATGGTGATGAGGTCCACATTGATTTCCTGCTCCTTACGAGTGAGTATTTGCCCGAGAAATATCTTCAGCATTATGGCCAGTCGGATGACCTTGGTCGCGCTAGCAGGTACCGGCGGACCTCCTGGTTCTTACCCGGCCTACCTGTAATTTCCCTCTCTTGGGTTCGGGTTAAGGATTTTTGCGAGCATTCCCGTTTTCTGGGCTATCTCCGCTGCTGCCCGCTTTTTTGACCCCTGATGTTTAATATTCCTTCCTGACGTCTGACACACTGATCTTGGGAATGCTTTTCCTGATCCCTGCTTTTTGAGCAGGGGTCTTTGTTTGTTGCGGTCTTTGCAGTAGGCCAATGTCGAACTTGTCTGTTATTGTTTTTGGGTTTTTGTTAGACGTGTTAGGAAGGTTGGGATATTCGCCATGCCATATCCTCCTTGATTAAGGTCAAGCTTACTCACTGTAGCGATCAGTGTGAGAGAAATTCTATTCAAATTCAACTGCAAACTATCCAATAGGCAAACTATTCAATAGGTTGGCTCCCTGGGGGCTGTATTCCGCGTTAGTCTATCCTGCAGTCCACGGCTTGACCGTGAACATTATTTAGACTGCTGATTTGACAGGTTACAAACAGGACCCCCTTATTCGATTAACTAGCCGCAAATTAAGGTCCAGTGAAGGACACAACCCCCACGTTTAATAATGAAACGTCTTTCGTGCCGTCTTTTTTTCCAAGCTCAGCTTTTCTCCCAGGTATTTCTGTAACACCACAGCCATCTTCAAAAGAGCTAGCAATTCACGATAGAACTCTCCATTTAGTATTGATCCACCTGGTCTTATCTGCAGATCATTTTTCCTCCTCGGTTGTCTGAATGGAGCTCAGGAACCGCTGACTAGCGGAGTGTCCGATTCCAATCCTTTCTTCTCATTTTAACCGGAGTTTTACTGGGTGTTACTTTATGTTGTGTATTTAGGCATTTTGCTTGGCTGAGCTGCTTTCAAAAGAAGTATTATTATTATTCTGTTAAAAGAAAGCCGCACCGCGTCCTTGAAGAACTATTGTGCCCCTTTTACTGGTTATAGTGTACCTGTTGATCATAGTATCTCAAGCAGGCCTGTAACCGTTAGGAACTTTAGTATGTTCCCCACTTCCAGATGTTTCAGCTTTGCATCTGGTATTAAGTGTTCTCTCAGATGTATCGACCTACTTTGCACAAGTGCCGGACACTGTCCCTGGACGTGCATAGAGGTTTCGTCCTCCTCCTCACAAAACCTGCAGGCAGTGTCCGTAGATATCCCTAGCTTCCCTAGACAATGACCAGTGAGAATTCCCACTATGATTCGGAGGTTCTTTTTGTGAGGTTTAAGCAATCCTTTGTACGCATGGGTTCGTATCTCCCAATAAGCACCCTGGACTGCTCCATCCCTGGTAGGCCCGCCCAATATAGTTCCCTCAACTGTTTCTCTTCGTTTCTTAGATTTATAGCCATGAAACCGTTTCCGATTCCACAGAATGGTTCTGGCCTGTGTAAAGGCATCCCCGCTCCCTTCTTGGCTAGTTCATCCGCTGCCTCATTGCCTTCCAACCCAGCATGGTCTGGAATCCAAAGTATCCAGACCTTGTTGGACAAGCCGAGTGTATTCAGTCTCTCAAGGCATTCCCATACCAGTTTAGAGTTCACCTGGTTGGACCTAAGTGCCTTGATCGCTGCTTGGCTATCGGTGAGAATAGCTATGTTCTGCCCCCTGTAGTTCCTTTGCAGATTAAAGGAGGCACATTTGTCTATAAATTTCCACCTGGAATATGCTAGTGTACCTGCCCATTGGCTCAAAGTACATTTTCCTTGGACCAATGGCACCGGCACCCGCTCCCTCTGCTGTGAGGGATCCGTCAGTGTACCAAGTAATCAATTGCTGGTTTAAGCCGTATGTCGCAGCCACGCTCTCCCAGTTTGCCTTGTTACTCCAACGTGTTTCAAACTTCTCATCGAAGTGAAATCTCGTTGTGTTCGCTGAGTTGGGTTCTTTATGCCCAGATTACCGCTCCATAGGTAATCATTGGCCTTACTATTGCAGTATATATCCAAAGTAGTATCTTCGGGCTGCAACCCCATTTTTTTCAAAAGAAGTAATAAATTATTCTGGATTAAAATAAAAAACCTTTAACTCTCGTAACAAGAATATTGTTTTATTACACACAAATGTTGCCACACTTAATTCTGTGTTGGAAAACTACCAATACTGCTGCTCTCAGTTGCTATGGTGTTTCATATTTCCTTTTCAAGTTTCTCAAAACATCCAATAAATATTTTTTGGAGACGATTTCAATGAAAAACCAAACCAAACCACATGAGAGTCCGCAGAACAAGATGGTCCAAGCAAGGGTAAGATGGGACACGCTAATCGACGTCTCCATATTCTCAACTGTCATTTGTCTGGTGAAGATACCAGCCTCGAAAGCCTCGTCAAAAACATCCTGACGCCACTTAAAATATAAACCACTTTGAAAGGTTTGCAATATAACTCGGTTAAAAATATTTTTGAAAGGAGAATTTATTGGCATAAAAAAGCCATGGAGTAGCCTCACTAAGCAAACTTCAGAGAAACGATCCAATCGTCGTTTTAGATACTTTTGCTGCAGAAGGTAGAAAACGGCTTTATCATCTGGTATAACGTATCCGTAAGAACCATTAGAAGAAGTGCGATATGCGGCCATTACGTCAGCTTCAGTGGGAACCATGAGATCTTGAAATTCCTGAGGCTGGATTCGATCACATATAGCAATAAAATCAACTCGAATTATAAGTATCTTCAATTTGGCCTGAATAATATCTTCTTTAGTTTCTAAGGGCGGTTGAAATAACTTTGTAACAAACACGCTAGCCAAACGTGATCCATAAATACTTGCAATAAAAAATCCGAAAATTATCACGGTAATCCTGATGCATCTTAGCTTCCAAGAATTACTCAGGGTGCCGCTTCCAAATGGCTGCACTACGAGTCCACATATGGTGTCTAATAAGGCTAGTCCCAATTCAAATTTTCCGGTCATAAATTTATTTAAGTTTAGATTTAGAATCAACGTAAAGATAGCGGTCACCAACAGCAGTATCCATAGCCGCGAGGGAAAAGATACCAACAGATACTCTTCTGGAGAAATTTCTTGAGGGGCTGGAACCATGATACAGGTGCTGATAAAACCCGTTGGGTAGCTTCCGTCATATGGTGATCCGATTTGAGCGTATGGGTGCATAGAAATGGAAACATGTCCATCAGTAACTAAGTTTGCCAAAACCCTTGCGTTTAAGTAAGTTGTATTTGGCATGAAGTATTCTTCCAGGGTGGCATTATGTTTCTTCAAAAAAGCCAGGAATATCTTAGCAGCGTATCCTCCGAATTTCATCCTTCCGCGGTAATCTTTATATTTGAAAATTCGGGGTTCATCTCTTTTGATTAGAGTTGTTATGGGGAAGCCATTTAAGTCTCGAAGCTTATCGGGAAACATTTCTTCTCCGCCGCTGATATTTTCCACTTTGAAAGAAGGAAACGGATTATATGTAAAGGTTTGATCCGGAGCGCCTTCACCGTCAAACACTGCAACAACATCCAGGACCTTATTCTCCCACATGTACTCGAAATAAGGTGTGGTATCTACGAAAGGTTTTTGCACGATGTAGTTTAACCAGAAGATTGTTTTTCCATAGCGCAGAATTTCCTCAAGATTGGAAATACATTTCCAGATTGAACGAAAATCCTGTTGATGTCCTTCAATTGATATAATGAAAAGATTGTTCAAACTTAATAAATTTGTTGTATCGTAATTTGATGAATTAACGATGAAAAGAACGGGAGTGTTGATTTCTTTGAAGAAAGTATCACTCGGGAACTGCCCTGGACAGGGAAAGATGATAGTATGGAAATTGAACTGTTCCTGCAGATTACATATTTGCCTTCCGCGTAAGGTATACCCGTCGGCTAGTATCACCATTGACAACACCAAAACTATGTTAACGAACCCCATGTCCAACTTGTCCACCTCTTGACCAAATGATATGCTAAACCAGCATTCCTAATATCCAACCTGAGTTGACCTCCGCTTTCTTGGAAAGTTTGCACAAACATTATTAAAGGAAATGGAAAATAATTGTTGTTTGTTCAATTCTTGATTGGAGGGAGCCCCTAATTACGTTCTGCGGTAATTTATTCTATCGGCCAGTGATTCATACATAATCTCTTACTGATTAATTGCATACTTATAACAGGATGTGAAAATTACAATTGTTACCTGAGGGTGCCTGCCCCCCCCCCCCCCATAGTTGCTGCTGCCCTTCTTTCGAAAGTCACAGTAAACATCTACCAAAGGAGGACGAAGAAGAAGCCATCCTTCGAAACAGTCAATCTATTTCATTCCTGATTGATGGAAAGTAAGATCAAGTTGGACCAATTTCATCGCTTCCCTTACATCCCGCAGCATTAATTCATTGAGGATGCAACTGCCAGGACCAGTTGGTTGACCGACGGCGACGCCTCAGGACTCCCCTTTCAGTGATGTTCCCCGGAAGTGGGCCAAATGAATCCGTTTCAAGGTAACATCGCGTGTGGACCGCGGTTGCCGAGGAAGGAGGAAGCATTGTTATCCTTACTGATAGTTAATGGAGGCGTCACTTCCTCCGATGATGGGTTGACGGAGGGCGTTGAGTTATTGGTCGTGCCAGGCTCCCTAACCGGGAGCATGACCAGAGGCAGTAAGTTGGTCCATGCCGCTCTCGTAACTCGAGAAAACTTTCTTTCTTGCGGTGGGTGCGCTCTACCATTCTAATTTATTTGCAGTCTCTCTAATTCCCAAAACAGGGCGGATTTGAACTTAGCCCTTTGGTCTGTGGTGATAGTTAATGGCGTCCCATATAGACTGATCCATCTATCGATGAGGGCTCTGGCGACAGTTACTGTTTGATGGTCGAGAAGCCGTGTTGCTTCCGGCGATCTGGTTAATCTGTCTACATTCATGAGGAACCTCTGGCGGAGAGGGAGTTTAATGAAGTCGATGTGCCCAAGGCGACGTTGCTATGTCGATGGATTTTAGCCCGTTGGCAGGGTTCGCACGAGCGCGTCCATCGAATGAGATTTTGGAGCATACCAGGCCAAAAAAAAATTCGAGGATACCAGGCGATGTGTATGGTGTAGAACCCCTTGGTAGTGCGGGGAAATGAGCCCACTTCTTTTTTTACATACCTTACACTCTTAACATCCGATGCACTGTCTGTCCCAGGAGTTGATGTCCTTATTCATGGAGAGCCAGAAGTATTTCTCGGTGATTAACTAATTTGACGTCCTGATGCCTGGATGCCCTAAGTCGTGAACCGCGTGGAACACTTCCTTGCGAAAAGTGGCCGGAATATATGGCTGGGATCCCTTTTCCCGAGTATTCGCAGCAGAGAAAGAGGTTCGAGCGAAGATGGGCAACTCCCCAAATTTATATTTGCGATTGGATTTGAGGATCTGAAGAACTACGTCATCGACCTGCGCCTTGGTGATAGCCGAGAAGCCGAGTGAGGCGGGGATGTTAACCTCGGAGATACGTGACAAAGAGTCAGCAACTATGTTGTCCTTGCCGGTCACGTTCTGTATGTCAGACGTAAACTGGCTTATAAAGCTCAGGTGTCGAAGCTGACGAGGGGACGCTTTGTCGTGCTTTTGTTTCAAACCATATGTGAGAGGCTTATGGTCAGTGAGCACTGCGAGCGCCCTGCCTTCAAGGGAGAAGCGAAAGTACTTCATTCTCAAGTACGCGGCGAGCAGTCCTCGATCGTAAATGCTGTAGTTCCGTTGAGGGGAGTTTAACTCTCTGGAAAAGAAACTCAACGGCTGCCAGACTTGATTAACCTTTTGGTGAAGAGCAGCACTTACTGCGAAGTCAGAGGTATCAACAAAAACGGTTAGGGTTGCATCTTACAGAGGAAATGCCAAGAGTGTAGCATCAGCCAGTTGCTGTCGGGATTTATCGAACGCGAGGACAGCCTCTTCAGACCGCACGATCTATCGTGTGTCTTTTGTTTTGGGGCCAGGCAAGTACGCGTTCAAAACGGACTGGTGTTGGGCGGCCTTGGGCAGGAAACGACGATAGAAGTTTAGTATGCTCAAGAACCTCCTCAACTCCTTCACTGTTTTTGGACGCGGGAAGCTTGTAATCGTTTGCACATTGTCTGGGTCGGGCTGTATCCCGTCAGGGGAAATGGAGTGGCCGAGGAACTAGCATTTCTCAACGTTTAGAATTAAAATAAGCCTCAAAGAGACGTTGAAAAATGCAATCGAGATGAGCTAAGTGCTCAGACTCTGAAGAAGAAGCGACCAAAACATCATCCAAATATACGACACAGTAATCGAGGTTTCGCAGGACCGAGTGAATGATGAAAGGTTTGCGCTGCATTGCACAACCCGAAAATCATCCGCGTGAACTCGAAGAGTCCAACGGGTGTGCATACTCCCGTCTTTGGAATTTCTTCTGGAGTTACAGGGATTTGGTGATACGCCTTGTTTAAATCCAAGGTCGAAAAGATGCGGCAGTTTGCGAGCTGATATCGTGAATGAGTGGAATAGGATATCGATCTGAAACATTTTGCGCGTTCAGCCCTTTATAATCCCCACAGGGGCGCCATTCGCAGTTTGGCTTAGGGACCATATGTAGTGGGAAAGACCAACAGCTGTTTGAAGGTCTGCAGACACCCTATTGAATAAGTTGCTCGAATTCTTTCCGCGCAATAGCCAAAAGAACGCACCTTTGAGAAGATAGGGGAACCAGTGGCGTTAATGAGGTGCTGCAGATTGTGCTTCACTGGTTTAGAGAGACTACATTCGGTAGTAATCTCGCTGAACTTTTGAGGAGTGCCCGAACCCGAAAGTCAGTAATGTCCTCCAAAAGTACGGAAAGATTGTTGTTAGGGTGAGGTGAGATTCGGCCTGACGAATTAAGGTTAGTTGTAGAGTTTATAAGGGACCTGTTCTGCAAGTCCTCTAGCAACCCATAGTGACACAAGAAGTCTGCGCCTAAAATGGGGAGGCTGACATCCGCCAGGATGAATCGCCACGGGAACGTCCTACGCAAGCCAAGACTCACGTCCACTTGCCTGCACCCGTAGGTGTTAATGCGCCAAGGAATCTTTGGCGCAACAATCCATATTGGATCATGGCCTTGAATTGTTTTAGAGCACTTCACTCAAGACTGTAAAGGTACACTACAGTACACTGTAGGAGGCAATGTGGTCAGCATTGCGCTCGCCCGAGATTATTACCCTGATTTGACTCAGGTATTCATTTACAGCGGAGTCGGCCGGAATTCGACATCCAGTCACGATAACAAATCCATCTGTCACCAGTGAGATTTGAACTGCGACCTTCCGCTACGACAGCCCAGCGCTCTAACCACTCGAGCCATCCACACACGCAAGTTTTAAGGGTTGCCGGAATAGCGGATGGTGCCGGGGTATGGGAAGAACTGAAACCTCCGCACCAGTATCAACCACATAACTGCGCCTGCTCAGAGAGTCATAAATTGTTAGGCGACGTGACACTGCGTTCTGGTCTACTTCCCTGCTTGGTTCTGCTCTTTCAGCCTCTATGGCCTCCGCTATTTCTTCGGAGACTTAGGCTAGTTTGGCACTCGATGTGTCCGAAGTATTTTTCCTTGACTTCTCCCTGTGCACAAGCATAGATATATTGCCAAATACTCATATGTAGTTGATAAGGCAATTTTCTCATTTGATTGTCTCCAGGCATCCGTCATCTTCCTCGAACGAGAGAAATTTGCCTTACCCCTCCACCTTGCTTCTGAAGACTATTCATAATCCCATCTGGAGATAATTATTTTAAGTATTTAGGAGGCCCATAAGTTCCTTCATCTCTAGCGCTGCGACGCTGGTTTATAATCTCTAGCACATACCGACATGTGGTTTGTATTGAAATATCGTTATCTGCAAAGAAAAAACAATCTTTTAATTTCATTGAAATATTTCGATAATTCCACTTCCTTCCAGCCTGAAAATTTCGGGACTATGATCCTAAACCATAGCACCGTGTACTACGTCACGCAGTCTACCAGTATAAGACCTAGTATAAGCGTATGCAGATGAATACGAGCACCTTACTCCATCCCTCGTACATCCCCATGGTGATGAGGTCCACATTGATTTCCTGCTCCTTACGAGTGAGTATTTGCCCGAGAAATATCTTCAGCATTATGGCCAGTCGGATGACCTTGGTCGCGCTAGCAGGTACCGGCGGACCTCCTGGTTCTTACCCGGCCTACCTGTAATTTCCCTCTCTTGGGTTCGGGTTAAGGATTTTTGCGAGCATTCCCGTTTTCTGGGCTATCTCCGCTGCTGCCCGCTTTTTTGACCCCTGATGTTTAATATTCCTTCCTGACGTCTGACACACTGATCTTGGGAATGCTTTTCCTGATCCCTGCTTTTTGAGCAGGGGTCTTTGTTTGTTGCGGTCTTTGCAGTAGGCCAATGTCGAACTTGTCTGTTATTGTTTTTGGGTTTTTGTAGACGTGTTAGGAAGGTTGGGATATTCGCCATGCCATATCCTCCTTGATTAAGGTCAAGCTTACTCACTGTAGCGATCAGTGTGAGAGAAATTCTATTCAAATTCAACTGCAAACTATCCAATAGGCAAACTATTCAATAGGTTGGCTCCCTGGGGGCTGTATTCCGCGTTAGTCTATCCTGCAATCCAAGGCTTCACCGTGAACATTATTTAGACTGCTGATTTGACAGGTTACAAACAGGACCCCCTTATTCGATTAACTAGCCACAAATTAAGGTCCAGTGAAGGACACAACCCTCACGTTTAATAATGAAACGTCGTTCGTGCCGTCTTTTTTTCCAAGCTCAGCTTTTCTCCCGGGTATTTCTATAACACCACAGTCATCTTCAAAAGAGCTAGCAATTCACGATAGAACTCTCCATTTATTATTGATCCACCTGGTCTTATCTGCAGATTATTTTTCCTCCTCAGTTGTCTGAATGGAGCTCAGGAACCGCTGGCTAGCGGAGTGTCCGATTCCAATCCTTTCTTCTCATTTTAACCGGAGTTTCACTGGGCGTTACTTTATGTTGTGTATTTAGGCATTTTGCTTGGCTGGGCTGCTTTCAAAAGAAGTATTATTATTATTCTGTTAAAGGAAAGCCGCACCGCGTCTTTGAAGAACTATTGTGACCCTTTTACTGGTTATAGTGTACCTGTTGATCATAGTATCTCAAGCAGGCTTGTAACCGTTAGGAACTTCAGTATGTTCCCCACTTCCAGATGCTTCAGCTTTGCATCTGGTATTGAGTGTTCTCCCAGATGTATCGACCTACTTTGCACCAGTGCCGGACACTGTCCCAGGACGTGCATAGAGGTTTCGTCCTCCTCCTCACAAAACCTGCAGGCAGTGTCCGTAGATATCCCTAGCTTCCCTAGGTGATAGTTCAGCCGACAATGATCAGTGAGAATTCCCACTATGATTCGGAGGTTCTTTTTGGTGAGGTTTAAGCAATCCTTTATACGCATGGGTTCGTATCCCCCAATAAGCACCATGGACTGCTCCATCCCTGGTAGGCCCGCCCAATATAGTTCCCTCAACTGTTTCTCTTCGTTTCTTAGATTCATAGCCATGAAACCGTTTCCGATTCCACAGAAGGGTTCTGGCCTGTGTAAAGGCATCCCTGCTCCCTTCTTGGCTAGTTCATCCGCTGCCTCGTTGCCTTCCAACCCAGCATGGTCTGGAGCCCAAAGTATCCAGACCTTGTTGGACGAGCCGAGTGTATTCAGTCTCTCAAGGCATTCCCATACCAGTTTAGAGTTCACCTGGTTGGACCTAAGTACCTTGATCGCTGCTTGGCTATCGGTGAGAATAGCTATGTTCTGCCCCCTGTATTTCCTTTGCAGATTAAAGGAGGCACATTTGTCTATGGCGTAAATTTCCGCCTGGAATATGCTAGTGTACCTGCCCATTGGCTCAAAGTACATTTTCCTTGGACCAATGACACCGGCACCCGCTCCCTCTGCTGTGAGGGATCCGTCAGTGTACCAAGTAATCAATTGCTGGTTTAAGCCGTATGTCGCAACCACGCTCTCCCAGTTTGCCTTGTTACTCCAACGTGTTTCAAACTTCTTATCGAAGTGAAACCTCGTTGTCATGTTATCCCTCGGTATCAGTAATTCGGGATACCGCCTTGAAAGGACATCAATCTTCCTTCGATTTAGGCAGCTCCCCGCCTCACTCATACTACCGGCCATCCTGAATATTGATCTCCTTGCCTGCATCTGTATGTGCAGATGGAGAGGGTTTAATCCGAGAAGGACCTCCAGGGATGCCGTTGGGCATATCCTCATTGCCCCACTGATACACACACAAGCCAGCCTTTGGAGCTTATGTAATTCCCTGGCTTGTGTGCTGAGTTGGGTTCTTTCTGCCCAGATTACCGCTCCATAGGTAATCATTGGCCTTACTATTGCAGTATATATCCAAAGTAGTATCTTCGGGCTGCAACCCCATTTTTTTCAAAAGAAGTAATAAATTATTCTGGATTAAAATAAGAAACCTTTAACACTCGTAACAAGAATATTGTTTTATTACACACAAATGTTGCCACAATTAATTCTGTGTTGGAAAACTACCAATACTGCTGCTCTCAGTTGTTATGGCATTTCATATTTCCTTTTCAAGTAGCTCAAAACATCCAATAAATATTTTTTGGAGACGATTTCAATAAAAAACCAAACCAAACCGCATGAGAGTCCGCAGAACAAGATGGTCCAAGCAAGGCTAAGATGGGCCACGCTAATCGATGTCTCCATATTCTCGACTGTCATTTGTCTGGTGAAGATTCCAGCCTCAAAAGCCTCGTCAAAAACATCCTGACGCCACTTAAAATATAAACCACTTTGAAAGGTTTGCAATATAACTCGGTTAAAAATATTCTTGAAAGGAGAATTTATTGGCATAAAAAAGCCATGGAGTAGCCTCACTAAGCAAACTTCAGAGAAACGATCCAATCGTCGTTTTAGATACTTTTGCTGGAGGAGGTAGAAAACGGCTTTATCATCTGGTATAACGTATCCGTAAGAACTATTAGAAGAAGTGCGATATGCGGTCATTACGTCAGCTTCTGTGGGAACCATGAGATCTTGAAATTCCTGAGGCTGGATTCGATCACATATAGCAATAAAATCAACTCGAATTATAAGTATCTTCAATTTGGCCTGAATAATATCTTCTTTAGTTTCTAAGGGCGGTTGAAACAACCTAGTAACAAACACGCTAGCCAAACGTGATCCATAAATACTTGCAATAAAAAATCCGAAAATTATCACGGTAATCCTGATGCATCTTTGCTTCCAAGAATTACTCAGGGTGCCGCTTCCAAATGGCTGCACTACTAGTCCACATATGGTGTCTAACAAGGCTAGTCCCAATTCAAATTTTCCGGTGATAGATTTATTTAAGTTTAGATTTAGAATCAACGTAAAGATAGCGGTCACCAACAGCAGTATCCATAGCCGCGAGGGAAAAGATACCAACAGATACTCTTCTGGAGAAATTTCTTGAGGGGCTGGAACCATGATACAGGTGCTGATAAAACCCGTTGGGTAGCTTCCGTCATATGGTGATCCGATTTGAGCGTACGGGTGCATAGAAATGGAAACATGTCCATCAGTAACTAAGTTTGCCAAAACCCTTGCGTTCAAGTAAGTTGAATTTGGCATGAAGTATTCTTCCAGGGTGGCATTATGTTTCTTCAAAAAAGCCAGGAATATCTTAGCAGCGTATCCTCCGAATTTCATCCTTCCGCGGTAATCTTTATATTTGAAAATTCGGGGTTCATCTCTTTTGATTAGAGTTGTTATGGGGAAGCCATTTAAGTCTCGAAGCTTATCGGGAAACATTTCTTCTCCGCCGCTGATATTTTCCACTTTGAAAGAAGGAAACGGATTATATGTAAAGGTTTGATCCGGAGCGCCTTCACCGTCAAACACTGCAACAACATCCAGGACCTTATTCTCCCACATGTACTCGAAATAAGGTGTGGTATCTTCGAAAGGTTTTTGCACGATGTAGTTTAACCACAAGATTGTTTTTCCATAGCGCAGAATTTCCTCAAGATTGGAAATACATTTCAAGATTGAACGCAAATCCTGTTGATGTCCTTCAACCGGTATAATGAAAAGATTGTTCAAACTTAATAATTTTTTTGTGTCGTAATTTGATGAATTAACGATGAAAAGAACGGGAGTGTTGATTTCTTTGAAGAAAGTATCACTCGGGAACTGCCCTGGACAAGGAAAGATGATAGTATGGAAATTGAACTGTTCCTGCAGATTACGTATTTGTCTTCCGCGTAAGGAGTACCCGTCGGCTATTATCACCATTGACAACACCAAAGCTGTGTTAAGGAACCCCATAATCAACTCCACCTCTTACCCAAATGGTATGATGAGCCAACATTCCTAACATTCAACCTGAGCCCACCTTCGTTTCCTTGGACAGGAAATGAAAGATAATTGTTGTTTGTTCAATTTTTGATTGGAGGGAGCCCCTAATTACGTTCTGCGGTAATTTATTCTATCGGCCAGTGTTTAATACTTATAATCTCTTTCATCACTTTATACTGTATATTGATTAATTACATACTTACCGTATAACAGGATGTGAATATAACAATTGTTGCCTGGATGCCTGCCACATAGTTGCTACTTGTCCTTCTTTTCTTAGAATATTTCGAAAGTCGCAGTAAACATCTACCCAAGAAGGACGAAGAAGAAGTCATCATGATGGAAGGTAAGAACAAGTTGAACCAACTCCATTGCTGCATGCAACAAAATGGAATAGAAATAGTGAAGCTATGCTTTGATTCATCTCAGGTAATCCGTGGGTTCCACATTATAGCTTGCGAGGACCAATTCTCCAGGGACTTTCTCGGTCCGTGCATCACTAAGATCAGCGACGCCTGGGAGGGTAAAGCTAAAAGTCATCCCTTACGACGAAATTCCAATAGATCGGTCGCTCGCATGTGGTTGCGGAAGATCCGTATGGATAAGCAAAAGCTCGTCCAATCCCTGCGCCTTCAAAACCGAGGATTCCCATGGGCACTTGGTGGTTATCAAGGAGGAGGAACCCCAGACAATCAGCTAACCCGGATCCAATCGACGCCGCCAACGAGCTGTTGGAGGAGATGAGGATCGAAAGTCCGACGGGGACTGGCGAAACCTCCTCGCAAGCAGATCATGCAGAGGGTATCGCAGATAAATCTGCAGCACTCAACGTGCGCCTCGACTAACCTTCTGGCTTTCCTCCTAGAGGAAGACATCGACATTGCACTAGTACAGGAACCTTAGATCGGAGACGACCGGACCATTAAAACCAAATATTACAATTTATTCTATAGCACAGGAAACGCTTATCAGGACAGACCCAGAGCACATATCCTTGCGAGGAAAAGTCTGCACGCTTTTCTGTGACCGAACCTAAGTTCCAGAGACCCAGTCGTGGCCAAACTTAAGCAGGCGAGGTCAAAGAACATGTATGTTTCCACAGTTTAAATGGCTCACGGCCGATCAGCTCCGCCAAAAGAACTACAACATTTGACAAACACCATAGCAACAAAGAAGGCCAACCTGTTGACAGGCTGCGACGCCAATGAAAGGCATTTACTTCACTCACAGCTCGGAA
The DNA here is from genome assembly GCF_905115235.1 of Hermetia illucens. Classification (NCBI taxonomy): domain Eukaryota; kingdom Metazoa; phylum Arthropoda; class Insecta; order Diptera; family Stratiomyidae; genus Hermetia; species Hermetia illucens. Next base: position 18,914,778 of record NC_051849.1, on the reverse strand, counting down.
ATCAACGAAAGAGCCGAGTCATTCTTCGATTTTATTATTAATATAAATTTATCGGTGTGTTACAGAGGCAATACACCAACTCTCCATTTTCCCAGCTCGGAGAACTGTCATGATTGGGAAGAGGCCCTTAATACCAACCTACTAGCCGACAATGAGTAGAGAACTGGAAAGTGTCTGACCAGAGATGCTTCTCATATCGTAGTAGAATACTTTTCAGTCTATATCTCGCCGCAGAGGTCGCAAACCCTTTAGACTCCCAGGAGCATCAATTGGACAAAGCTTGATCAAGAACAAACTCTCCGGTGCGCAAATTGACAAAATTGCCACGACAGACAAACTGGAGTCAAAGATCGTGGTCCTGAAAATGGCATTCGATACCGCCTTTAAAGACCCGTGCCCTATTAAATACAGCAAGAAGACACTGCTACCATGGTGGAATGAAGATATATAAAGCCTCTAACAGCTGAGCAGAGAGATCCTCAACATCTGCTACAGGCATAAATACCGACAACCATACAAGGACTGCTTGAAGAAGTACAAGTCGGTCATCAAGAGCGTTAAGACGCGGTTTCGGTTGGACTATTGTCAGATCATCGAAAGCACCAGCAAATCCACTCAGCTGAGTAAGATTCTGTCCAAGGAACCAAAGTCGGAAGGCTCCTGGACGGAATCTTCTGGTTCAGACACACTTTTCCGCCAGCGAGGAGGACGGTGAGTCAGAGCCTTGCTTCGAGGGTATGCATTTGACTACCGCCTAGGCTATGCTATAAACAGCTTCTCCACATATAAATCTCCGAGTTCAGATACGTAATACCAATTATGCTACAAAAGCAGCAGGAAATTGTTGTACCGAAGCTTGTCGAGATTTACCGGAGCTGTATTTCTTTGGGATACATACCACAGTCTTGGAGACGCGCACGAGTGGTTTTCATACCGAAAGCGGGCTGGCGCGGCCATGAGCCCGCGGAAAACGCGACCAATTAGCCTCACCTATTTCTTGTTGAAGACCCTAGAACGCGTCCTAGTCATCCAATTGAGGACGCCTTCTCTAACCCTTTCTCTAAGTCCCAGCATGCCTTCCTCAAAGGAAAATCCACAAACTTCGCTCTCCACGAGGTAATTGGCACAGTTGAGCGATCACTGAAGTACAAGCAGTATACCCTAGCTGCGTTTTTGGATATTGAGGGGCCATTCAGCAATATTAGTATCAACGCGATCAAGGAAGCCTTGACCAGTATTGGATTGGAGGGGTATCTTACGCGTTGGATAATACTCATACCAACAGCCAGGATAATCCAGTCGAATCTGGGAGGTAGCCACTTGACTGGAGTTGTGAGCAGAGGCAGGCTCTAGGGTAGTGCCGTCCCTCTGGTGCTTTGGTTGATAGTGATGGACAAAATTTTACGCATATTGGACAGAACGCGGAGTGAAGGTGGTGGCGTATGCCGACGTCTTGGTAATATTAGGAATATTAGGGATGTTTCCCTCCATTTTGGGTGACATCATGGAAGGAACGTTGGGAAAGGTGTGCCTGTGGGTTGTAAGATCCAGACTCGGCATAAACCCAACCAAAACGGAACTGATGCTATTCATCGCCATCTACAGCTGCTGAATGAACAAAGATTGGTCCTTACCTCCAATGTAAAGTATCTGGGTGTAATCTTAGTTCCAAAGGTAAATTGAAGATTGAACATAGAACTATCAGTTAAGAAGGTTTATATTGCCTTCTATGCCTGCAAGCCTGGGGGTCTTCGCCTGAGATTGGGTTTCAAAATGTAAACTGCTGTGGTGCGTCCAGTCCTAACGTACGGCTCCATTGTATGGTGCCAGGCTTTGACCAAAACGTACAGTAAAATGAACCTTAATAGGATTCAAACAACTGTCTATATAAGTGTTACCGGGACTCTGCAACCTTGGCCAGCAGAAGGTCTCAATGTACTCTTGCGTTTTCTCCCCCTAGACCTCCACATTAAATACGTTATAACATGGAGTGTCGTCATGCTGAGCAGCCAAGCCCAATGGCCATAGTAAGATCCTAGACGAAGTACCTCGGGAAATCTGGGCATTTGCCATGGATTATGCCACACGCAAGCTGAACAGCGTGTTGTAAGGCCGTAACACAGTATTCTTCACCGACGGATCAAAGATGGTCTGTGGGGTTGGTGCGGGGGTTTTCTCAAATACACACAATGTATGCAAGATATATGGTCTCCCAAGTTTAGCCAGTGTATTCCAAGTGAAAGTACTGACGATACTGGAAACCTGTCGATGGCTGGGGCTTGATCCGAGCCCTAAGCGTAACATAGCTAATCTGACCGACAGCCAAGCGCCTATTTAGGCTTTATGCTCAGCAACAACATCCGCCAAGCTGGTTAGGCAGTGCAGAAACGCGTTAAACAGTGTGAGCGACAAGCTCAAAGTTACCTTCCTTTGGGTTCCCGATCATAGGAACATAAAGGGGAATGAGCTGGCTGATATATTGGCCAGGCGGGCCCGTGCTCGTGGCAGTCCTTCGGCGGGTACAGTCTGTGTCCCGCTGACGACTGACAAGGGCGGAGGGTACTCGTACTACTTAGCAGCCGTGGACCTCAAATGGCGAAGACTCACCACTAGTGCCAAGTCAAGGTGGATTTGGTCCACTCATAACAAAACCCCATCATGAGAGCTCCAATGCTAGACGCGCGCAAATGCGTACAAGATTACGGCGGTTTGCACGGGGAACTGGCCCATAGGGGACCATGCCGCCAGACTCGACATACTCTACAATTTGAATTGGCGAAGCTGCTGGTGACATTGGGCAAACTGATGCAGTTGTAGTCCTCACACGATTCTAACTCTTTGACACAAAAGGCAGCAAAGAGAACATGGCCAGCAACGGCTAAGCCTTTATTTGCAGCTAAGGCTATCGAAGCCGATGGATGGATCTTTTATGACGACACCAATTCATCACTAAGCAGTGCAAACAGCTTAGTAGGAAACTCCTCTTAGCTGTAAGGATTGCATCCTCGCAAGGCATTAAACTTCGCTTTGAGTCTTTAGGTATACAGTGAAATGTTACGGCTAAACTTTGCCGACGAAAACACGTACGAGTTGCTCAACAAGTACTGCTCCTCTTTCAACGCTGTGTGGAAGGCTGCGCGACTAACCCTCTCTGTGCTGCCATCGTTCAAAAAGTGCTTCATTTTGGCTTCCAGAAGAAGAGCATAATGGCGCTGAGGTTTTGGAACAGCTTGGGGTCAAGAATAACCTCAATGCCCCCAGCTGGATGCTGCTAGAAAGCAAAACAGGGAAGAGATCCAATACACTGGGAACTTTCCTACTATCGGCGTTCCCGAACCGGATATTAAGAAGGTTCGGGAGCAATCGGGCTTCCGGCTCTACTAGATACTAGGGACCGTCACGTTTCTTGCATCGGCTCCTAAAACCATTGAAGGGGCGTACAGCTCACGCATCCTCACCTAAGGCGTAGTTAAGGTGCCTTACTTCTCAAATAAAGCATTCGAAAGCGGTGAATGCACTTACCAGTGGTTGGATCAATAGCTGCAAGACATTAATATGCCTTATACAAGAACCATGGATTGCTGGTGGGGTAATTAAGGGCCTAAACTTCCCAAATGTTGACCTGTTGGATGCCAATGGAAGTGATCGACCCCGCTCCTGCTTGGTCGTCTCAAAAGACTTCCAGGCTAATTTGGTTAACGGCCTATTGGTTAACGACACCACGACGATCAAACTAACCATAGAAAGTCAACAGGGAGATAAAGGGATTCTATGATACTTTGCATATTTCAGCCATGACGCTGAAGTAGTTCACAGTGAAACATTTATCAGAGCTGTTCAATATGCCAAAAGTAAAAGAATGGGGATAATAGGAGAATGCTACGCAAGAGGATCGAGACAATTAGGGTATCTAGTAGGAACCCACTTTCTTTAACGTGCTCAGGCAGGAGGTCATCGATATCACGATGGCATCCTCTGACATGGACTCTCAAAGTTGCGGCTAGCCTCCTCCTGCGGTCCTTCATCACAGCGGTTGCCGAAGATGAAGGAAGGATTGTTGTGGCGTCATTGTTGATAGTTTATGGTGGCATCGCTTACTCCGCTGCTATCGGCGTGGCCCAGCTTGCTGGGCAATTGACGGAGGCCGTTGAAGTGTTGGTCATGTCAGGTGCCGGGAGACGAGGCAACGTCGGTTTGACTATTGACAGTTTCAAAATTCGCTGGCTTTTGTTACGACAGTACGATGTGGCCATTGACGTCTATGATGTACGCTCGCTCGTTGCGGAGGATGATTTGTTGAAGACCAGAGTACGGCGGTTACAGAGACTTCCTTATGACCTCGACCCTTTTGAAAACGCGTGAGTGGACGAGTATGGGTCTTTGAAAAAAACGCGGACTTCTGCGCGATTTGTCTCGAAGCTGGCACTGGCTATATAATTTGCGCAAGGCTGCAGAAACCCTTGACCAATGTTGAGAGGCAGGCATTTGAACGGCTCTGAATGGAAAAGAATTCTCTCGGAATCCCAAGTGTCGTGCCGTAATACGTATCCACAGGGGATGCCTGTAAATTGTCCTTAAAATTGGTACGGAAGTCAAGCAAGAGCAAGGCCAGTAAGTTGGGCCATGGTGCCCTCGTTAGCAAATTTCCGAACCCTGATCAAATTAGAGATTTGCAGATTGCTAGCCCACAGACCTATATTCCTTGGGGTCACTTTTTACGACTTTCCCGCTTAATAGTAAATACTATTATCTATAGTGAAATTTACCACTCCTACTCCCTGAAGTGACCACGTAATACACGGCTATTCAGACTATAGTGACTTTGTCTTCCACCTCTCTCCAATGGAATTAGGATCGTATATGGTCATTTGGTCCATATGATCATTTCAATGTGGGACGTGATTGAATCCTTTGAATAAGTGTTAATTTATGCTAACGACAAAGAAGATATTTATTCACATTATCTTAAATTAAGTACAAACTTAGCGATATCCTAATCTAAAAATTCAATATTAACATTTTTTCTAAAATTCGGGAAACTCATTTTGCACCATTTATATCTAAGTTTGCACAATGGAGTCCACAACTTTGGAGATGATTTTAACAAGATTTCAATAAAGAAACAAACACATCCAGTCAAGAGTCCATAAGATAAAATTATCCAATTTAATTGAAGATGGGATAAACTTAGAGGTGTCATAGTTCGTCCAACTGTCTTTTTTCTTTCCAATATTCCAGCTTCAACTGCTTCTGTGAATGCATCTGAGTCCCATTTGAAATAGAGTCCACTTTGGAAACACCGCAGCAAAACTGTGTTGAATGCATCTTTAAAGGGAGAGCCATGGGGCATAAAGAAGCCTGTAAAAACTGTTTCTACGCAAACGTTAGAAAATATAAATAGGGGTCGTTCCAGGAAGTTCTGTTGTTGCATGAGGAAAAGTGCTTTCTCATCTGGAGTATTGTAGGCGTAGCTGGTGTTCAAAATATTCCGATGGCGATTAAATGTTTCTGTATCTACTGGGATATACAGATTTTTGAATTCCGGAGGTTTCAGTACACTCTCGTAAAATCCAAATTCAAAATCTATGACATAAATTCCTAGTCCAGCTGTTATCATTTCAGCTTTAGTAGACACAGGACGTTCAAAGACCCTCGTGGTGAAAATACCAGCTAGTAAAGACTGATATGCACTCGCGAAGAAAAAGGAGAAAAGAACAATACTAAGTCGGACCATTCGATATTTCCATAGTTTCCTGAATGCCCAGATGACGTAGGCTTGAAACACTAAAGCCCTGACACTGTCCAACAACAATATACCAACTTGGAAATGATCTGTGATAACTTTGGCAAGCCAAAGATTAATGAACAAAATATAGCCTGCCATAAAACTCAATATTATTCCGACGCTTGTTGAAAATGAATAAAGTAAATATTTGTCAGCTCGCACTTCAGCAGGAGCTGGGTACATTATACACACTTTTACCATACGCACCGGGTAACTTCCGTCCACATCTGACCCATTCTGACGATATGGATGCATTGAAATTGTCACCTCATGCTTGCGTACTAAGTTAATCAGATTCTCTGCACGAACATATGTGTCATTCGGTATCAGGTACTCATTCAGCGTTGCGTTATGCTTCTCCAAAAAGGACATGAAAATTTTACTTGCATATCCTCCGATTCTTTGGTGTCCATGGCGATCTTTGTATCTGAAAACCCTGGGTTCATCGGTCTTAATGATAGTGGTTATCGGGAAGCCATGTAGGTCCTTCAGCTTGTTCGGAAAGAGGTCCTGCTCTGGAGTCAACTCGTAAATTTTGAAAACTGGAAATGGTGTGAAAGTGAGTATTTCACCACGTCTACAATCCAACGAAAACATTGCTACAACATTGAGGATTCCCAGTTTCCACATGAACTCGAAGTAGAATAAAGCATGAGCTTGGGAATTGTCCACTTTTTCAAGAAACCACAGAATAGTCTTTGCACTTCGGATGACGTCAAGGCTGTTAGGTTGGCACTTCGTCAATAAACCTGGATCGTTTCTGATGATAAAAATGAACAAATTATTTTTATTTGGAAAACGTTTGATATTTATGGTAGATGAATCTTGGATGAACATAACTGGGGACTTCAAACCAGCTAAAAGATTTTGATTCACCCGATGTCCTTTGGATACGAAAACGATAGTGTGAAAATCGGATTGTCTTTGAAGGGAAATTATTGCATCGTCCTGCCAACAACATCGTCCGAATACAGCAAGTATTGACAGCAGGACTGCTAAAACACTAAATGGTATTCCTGTATTGAACATTTTGATTCTAGTGTGGTATCGAAAATAACAGTAATAGCGCGATATACCGCCGCTGTGGTACATTCATACATACATTCGTGTAGTAATTACAGGATAGTATCCCCATACGGAAAAAAGGTTGATGACTTTGGAATAGTTCAGTCTATTTGCTTGAATAATAGATGACAACGTTAACCCTAAGCAAACAGCAGAATTTCATATCATTCTCGTTAGCAAAATGAATAATGAAGGAAGGATCTGGGAGAATGTTGAAGAATCGAATCAGCCTATAAATTAAGAAAAGAACTAGGTATTGTTCCTTGTACTGTAATTTTTTTTAATTTTCCTTCCGCATACATTTGATTTGAAGACCACGTGCCTCCTTCATCAGTGCTAGTACCTAATTAATTAATCTGTCTTAAACTACCCCTATTTATACGGTAACTTTTGATTCTACTAATTACTCTGTAATTGTTTTTCATTCTGTCGTCTGTCCTCTGTCGTCTGTCGTCTGTCCTCTGTCCTCTGTCCTCTGTCCTCTGTCCTCTGTCCTCTGTCCTCTGTCATCTGTCCTCTGTCCTCTGTCCTCTGTCCTCTGTCCTCTGTCCTCTGTCCTCTGTCCTCTGTCCTCTGTCCTCTGTCCTCTGTCCTCCGTCCTCCGTCCTCCGTCCTCTGTCCTCTGTCCTCTGTCCTCTGTCCTCTGTCCTCTGTCCTCTGTCCTCTGTCCTCTGTCCTCTGTCCTCTGTCCTCTGTCCTCCGTCATCTGTCCTCTGTCCTCTGTCATCTGTCCTCTGTCCTCTGTCCTCTGTCTTCTGTCCTCTGTCCTCTGTCCTCTGTCCTCTGTCCTCTGTCCTCTGTCCTCTGTCCTCCGTCCTCTGTCCTCTGTCCTCTGTCCTCTCTTCCGATTTTTCCCCTGATTTTTTAAAGTTTTGTGTAAAACTGTCTGTCTGCTTTTTAAGGTGGTGAAAATCTTCAAAAAATGTCAAACGTACGTCAGAGTGTGAGATTTTTACCCACTAAAACCACCCCCGACCCCCCCTCCCCGTGGAACCACCTTTAGGTATTACATAACGGGGCGGAGTTAGCTTGTTTTAGCTAGGTCTCCTTCTGTCTACCCACGGGGTTTTTCAACCGCGCCTTCCTCACTTCTTCTGCTTTTCGCAGTTTATCCTGGATTACTGCGATCATAGAATTGATCGCATCCCAGCCTTCCTGTCAAACTACCATTCTCCGGACCACATCTTCCGATGATAGCGCTTCACCTAGAGTTTCCTCTACGTTCCCCCTTTCTTTCACGAACGTAGGACATTGGAAAAATACGTGCGCTGAGTCCCTTGGGACCCCGTCGCAGTTTGGATAATTAGGCGAGGTGTCCAATTTAAACCTGAACAGGTATTGACGGTATCCTCCATGGCCGGTGAGAAACTGGGTGAAATTATAATTAATATCCCCATGTTTTCTCTCCAGCCACTCCCCGATGAAAGGGATCAACCTGTAAGTCCAACGACCCTTTTCTGACTGGTGCCATCGCTATTGCCATCTGCTTATGGATCTCTCTCTTTCGGCTTTTTTCACCTGCGATAAGGGAGAGATAGTCCTGGTGTTATAAATGTTCATCATTTCGGTTGCCAGGATGTCAATTGGCATCATTTCCGAGATGACGAACGCTGCATCGTCTGAGACGGTCCTGAAGGCAGAACACACCGTTAAGGCTGTTCTTCTGTAAGCCGTACTCAGTTTATATCCATTGCCTAAAACCTGCAGCGCGTTTCCTAAAACTGGGACTGCATACAGCATGATAGAACTCACCACCCTGGGTATGAACAGCCTGCAAATATGCCGCGGTCCTCCTACGTTCGGCATCATCCTTGCGAGAGCCATACTCATGGTGCATGCTTTTTTTCAAGTATGCTCTATGTGCTTAAAATTGAGTTTTTCGTCTATCATCACCCCCAAATATTTGATGGCTGGCTTGGAAGTGATGATACGATTCTCGATTCTAATGCAGGCTTAATTTCTTTTGCGGTGCTTAGTGATGAGGGCCGCTTCCGTCTTTTCCTCAGCGAGTGCCAGTCCAGCACTCTCTAACCAAGCCATAACAACAGTGATTGCTTCGCTTGAGTACAACTCAGCATCCTAGAGATGCTTTGCGACCACATCATCATCATCATCATCAACGGCGCAACAACCAGTATCCGGTCTAGGCCTGCCTTAATAAGGAACTCCAGACACCCCGGTTTGCGCCGAGGTCCACCAATTCAATATCCCTAAAAGCTGTCTGGCGTCCTACGCCATCGCTCCATCTTAGGCAGGTTCTGCCTCGTCTTCGACTCTTGCGACCACAACCAGTACTATATCATGGGCGTAACCCACCACCGTGGCTTTCTCCGGAACCAGAAAATTAAGTACATCATTATACATGATGTTCCACAGTAGTGTGCCCAGTACAGAGCCCTGTAGGACACTCGCAGAGACAACTTACTCATTGGTTCCATCATATTATACCAAAGTGTCCGCTCTTGCAAGTAGCTATCGATAATAGCGGCGAGGTAGGTGGGAACACACATATTCGTCGCCAGAGACTTTCGTATAAGGTTCCAATTGGCCGAGTTGAATGCATGCCTCACATCTAGGGTCACCACCACACAATATTTGCTAGTACAACCCCTTCCGTGAATTGCATTTTCGGCCAAACCAGTAACCATTTTGATGGCATCAATGGTTGATCTGGCTTTACGGAACCCATACCGCCTATCTGAGCCCTTGGCTCTCGATGACTAGGAGTAATCTATTATAAATAACCCGCTCCAGCATTTTCCCCGTAGTGTCTAGAAGACATATGGGTCTATAGGAAGACGGTTCCCCTGGAGGTGTGCCAGCCTTAGGCAGCAGCACCAGCTTTTGCCGCTCCCATGGTGCTGTCTTAAAACATTCCCTCTTACTCCGCTGGATGGCGAGCTTGAGGTTCTTGCGAGCTTGCCCTCTGAGCCGTTTGTCTGGCTCTGTGGCAAATGGATCGAAGGCTGGCAAGTTCACTATTCCATCTAGTGGGAAATGAGCATCTCCTAGGCATCGACGCGTCACATGCTTTAGAGATGCTTTGTGTAACATCGAGATCTCTATCCGTGGAGTTGCCTACTTTGCTACGCAGGTCTAGCCACACTTCCATGAATGTTTGCTCATCCATGACTTTTGCAGACCATCCTGATGGTCTTTTGGATTTCGGCTTCCGGGGTGCGGATCTCCTGCTTTGTGGCTCCGTCCTTAGTTCAAAAGTGATTGCTTGGTTGTCACTGTACGTGAAGTCCTCGCTAACTTGCCAGAACATGTCACGTGCTAGCGCAGGGCTGACAAGAGTCAGATCTACAATTGAACCAGTTCGCCCTTTTCCATAAGTGTTTACATCGGCTTCGTTGGCCAGAACTACATCTAACTGGGTGAATGCTTCTAATAAGCACCGCCGCCTTGCGTTAGTCTCTCTGCTGCCCCACTCGGTAGCCCACACATTAAAGTCACCGGCTATCACCTTTGGACCTCGTCCCCTTGCGTCGTGAACAAGATCATTTAACAGGTCTTCAAACTCAGGCAGTGTCTGGCTCGGTGGGGCGTTGCAGTTGTGCCGCTTATTTTTGCCCATACAAAGTCGCCTGGCCCATGCTATATTTTATGGCTTGACGACCGGCCCCCACCAGTCGAACCTGTGACCCATATACCACCGTCAAAATTTCTATACGGTTCACTAATGATAGCAATCTCCATTGCGGATTGGTAAGTGGTCTGCTCAAGCAAATCTTGTGCGACCCTGCAATGATTGAGGTTTATTTGTATTAACCTCATTTTTTCACTGCAGTTAACGCCTTCCTAAATTCCTATGCCGGTTATCCCGTCCCTCCTTTCCTTCGCAGGCATTTGGCCTTAGCCGCATTCGGGAGAAAAATTCTCCGAAGAATTTTTGGCCCCCTACATGAGGATGGACGATTCCGTAACCTACATAACAATGAAATCTATGAGCGATATCATGACCGTCAGGTTGTGGATAAAATCCGGCTCAATAGGTTACGGTGGGCGGGTCACTTAATCTGTATGAATGAGGATGAAACTCTATAAGGGCAGTATCTTTGGTAGAAAAAGAAGACGAGGCAGACTCTGCCTAAGATGGAGCGATGGCGTAACTGAGGACGCTAGACAGCTTTTAGGGATATTGAATTGGTGGACCTCGGCACAAAACTGGAATGTCTGGTCTTCCCTATTAAGGCAGGTCTAGACCGGATACCGGTTGTTGCGCCGTTGATGATGATGATGATTGCAATCCACGGCCAACAACTTCCGCGCTGACTCCACTGGCAGTCGTATTATGGCCGTTTGAGTACCGCCATAAGCTTTTCTTAGGCTGACAATAGATTCTTCGCTGAGTTCCTCCAAATTGAATTGTTCCTTCAAGGCAGTGCAGATCTCTTTTCTGGATGTTACCTCATCGAGATCCTTGCACTGTATATAGATCTCATGTTTTTGGTGACGAACCGCGACATTCTCCCCAAGTGAGTTTATAACTTGGTTGAGAAAGCCGTCAGTTTTCCCCACGTTGGATTTTTTATCTCAAACATGAGATCCCTTTCTGGGTCCTCCGGATTTTGCTGACATTTCCGCTAGGTCTTTTAGGTCGGGGTCAGATTTCCCCTTCTTCAGTATCTCCGCGTACGTTAGATGTCCTCTGCTGAAGATTACAATTGCCTACGGGCGAATTCGCACCTTTGGTTTCTTGTTTCTTTTTTTGTTCACGACTATAGTCCAACCACCGTGCTTATTTTGCTTCGGTTTCGCTTCACTAGACGGCATTCCTACTTTGGATACTTTGGGCCCTTCTGAACTTTTAGTTCCATTTGTTGGACTGGTCAAAACCCCTCTTTTCCATTTTGGTACCTGTTGATTCCACAAAGCTTCCCCCTCTTTGTCTCGCACTCGCTTACTTGAGCGAAGGTCAATGACTTTGTGCTTTGGTGTCACTTGGGTCGCCTGTGACACTGTTGGGGCTGGCATGTCCGGCTTTTCCTTAGACTTTCTTATTTCTTCCTGCGACTTATTGTAAAACACCCTGATGGCTCTCACCATGTTCTCAATGGCTTGGCGCACCTTGTGTTTGTCCTTGATGATTTCGGAAAGCTCAACTATTTTAGTCCCAAACTGCATAAAGGGGAGCTCTTCTGGGTCAGTTCTCGGTGAGTCCTGGCCAAGTTACTACTTTGAATGACTCCTTCACCTGTTTCAATTGCTGAGCTCCCATGAGCTTTCTCTTTTGCCGGCTTTGGTATTGGAGGAGATCGTAAAATTGATGAGCTTCTCCTGAATGGATCCATTTGCTGCTGCTGGAATACCTCTTGATTGAATCCGACAGGTGTCGAAATCGCCTTTTTTCTCCGGCTATCTCCTTTTAGCCCATCATTCTTTGGCTTTGCAATTGATGTTCTTGGCAGATTTGCACTTCATTTGAACAGTTCCTTCTCCAAATCTGAAACACTTGTAGTATTAGATGCAACGGTGACCAAGTTGTCCACTACCGAGGCAGTGTGGTCGAGGGATATCGACAGCCGGGAGCCCGGTTGCTCACTCCCAAAAGCCGCCAGTACTGGAGTTCCGAGCCCATACACCGTAACTTTACTCCTTCTCAATTCGTCCATCTTGGTTTTATTATCTGGGTGTCCTTCCCATAGCCATTTTGGTCCACGCACTAGAGATGAGCAAACACTAGCTCATGCACAGTCAGAAAAGAAAAGTGCATAAACACATATTTACACATCAATAGGTATGCCTAATCCGCCAGCTGGGGTCGCGGCTGATGGGAAATCTGGATATTCCTCACAGGTCCATCTGTCCGTCTTTTTTTTTTTGAGGAGGTGGAAATCTTCAAAAGACACTGGTCTGGACACACCAGCGTGTGGGGTTTTTACCCACTAAAACCAGCCCCGACTCCCCCCTGCCCCGCGGAACCACCATAAGGTATTACATCACGGGGCGGAGTCAGCTCACTCTAGCTTTGTCACCTTTCTTTCACACGCGGCGCACGTGACCGCGCTTTTCTCCTTTCTTCTGCCTTTCGCAATTTATCTTGAATAGATGCGATCATGGAGTTGACCGCATTCCAATTCTCTTGATGTGCTAGCATTTTCGGCACCAGCTTTTCTGGTACCAGCACCTCTCCTAGAGTCTCCTCTAGATTCCTCCTTTCTTCCACAAATCTCGGGCAGTGGAAGAATACATGCTCTGAGTTCTCTGGGACTCCATCACAATTTGGACAGTCGGGTGAGGTCTCCAACTTAAACCTGTGAAGGTATTGGAGATATCCTCCATGTCCCGTGAGATTATAATTAATCTCACCGTGTCGTCTCTCCAAGCACTCCTTGATGGCAGGAATGAGCCTGTGAGTCCACCGACCCTTTCCCGAGCGTTCCCATCGCTCTTGCCATCTATTTATGGATCTCTCCCTCTCAGTGTTCTTCGTCGCCGTCTGTCCGTCTGTCTGTCTGTCCGTCTGTACGTCTGTACGTCTGTACGTCTGTACGTCTGTCCGTCTCTCCGTCTGTCTGTCTGCCAGTCTGTCTGCCCGTCTCTCCATCTTTTTTTTTAAGGAGGTGGAAATCTTCTGGGATTTTTACCCACTAAAACCACCCCCGACTCCCCGCCCCCCCGTGGAACCACCTTTAGATATTACATCACGGGGCGGAGTTAGCTTACTTTAGCTAGGTCTCCTTCCGTCTTCCTGCGGGGTTCGTAACCGCGCCTTCCTCACTTCTTCTGCTTTTCGCAGTTTATCCTGGATTACTGCGATCATGGAATTGATCACATCTGACAAGCTACCATTCTCCGGACAAAATTTTCCGGTGATACCACTTCACCAAGAGTTTCCTCTAGGTTCCTTTTTTCTTCCGTCTGTCCGTCTGTCTGTCTGTCCGTCACACGCATTTTTCTCGGAGACTGTTACCGTGATTGACACCAAATTTGGTGGAATGGTGGGAACTGTGAGCGCCCACGCATACAGTGAGTCACATCCTTTTACGTCGAATTTGAAAGGAGGTCCCCATGCATGCAAAAGGGCGTACATTTTTTTTTCACCAAATATAATCATGTGGGGTATCAAATGAAAGGTATCGGTTAGTACTTTCCGAAGCTGGTCTTAGTTTTGGCATTTGTTGAAAAGGCGGGGAGTTCGGGGGGTTGAAAGTGATCATTTCTTTAACGGACAGAAACTGCCCAACCGAAAAATCTGAAAAAATCAGGAGTCTGCCACTGTACGTTGCCTAGGCTCCAAAATACCTTCCAAACCGATATCCTTCAGATAAAGTTAATAATAGCATATTACTATAATTTTCAGTACTTGGTTGCGGAACCCTCCTTAAGTTCATCCTAGCATCACACAATTTTGCAGAAATGTGGGCTATAATAAAGAGAGAATGCCAAGGTAGGATGGAAACTTCAAAGGCCCCGCCTTATGGTGCATCTGAGGCAGGAGAAGCAACAATTGAAGAAGCGATCGTGGCACTCAGGCCAAAGCGTGCGGTTGAGGCGTATTTTTTTTTTTATTTTTACTTCAGAGGATTAACCCATGCGTTGATCAGTCGATGTTTCAGGTATCGATGTAGACCCACGCATCGGTTAAGCACACATGAAGTTTTGTAAAATGACACGTGAAGGGTCGAATAGAGGCAAGCAACTATATATCGACGGAAACTTGCGAGGAACTTCAATATTTGCAGAGGGACATTCACGGTCAGTTTCGCTCTCCCCCCTTTGTCGTTTCCCGCCATTCAGGATAGTCCTTGACCAAGGTACATCACGAAAAGTCATTGAATCTTCAGCGACCAGCTTCGCTTCGGTTTCCACTTAATCAACATCGCCAACCATGCTTCCAGTATGGCTGGAATGATATTAAGTTCTTCTTCTCACCTCATTTCAATTATGTCTTCCATAATATTTTCAAGTCCCTCCTTAAAAATACCCTTCAATATTGGTCAGTGTTTTTGATCCCTTCTCCACAATTGTGATTGAGGCAGGTAGCGTTGATATTTTCGAGTTTCCCTTCGAGGAGCCCGACAGCTAGCTCCGTTAATCAATCCTGAGGCTTTACCAACCTTACAATGCTCCATAGCTTAGTTCATTTGGCTCTATCGTTTTAAGGGTAAAATTGGTTATTTACTTCCTTCACTCTATGAGCGCAATATGTAATTCGGACTTCTTTATTCTGTGCGATTACCCTTTAAATAAATATCCAAGTGTGAATGGATGTGAGAAATATAGACCCAAATCCTGTTGAGGGTAATTCCCCTTAACGAATTTACGAAATTGTTTGTTAGTATAAAAACAAATATTTACCAGTAGTGGGAAAAATACTACTTTTATTATACAAATTTATTTATTATACATATGTCAACTAGCTTCATGCAAACGTCAAACCTTCCCCAAATTTATTTTCAGCTGCTACCCCATCATCTTTATGGTGATTCCCACTTCCTTCTCAAGTTTTTGAGAGCATAGAATAAATCTTTTTTCGAAATGATTTCAATAAGAAAACAAACCAAACTACAAGAAAGTCCATAGAGTAAGAGGGCCCAAGCAAGGGTTAGATGAGCCACGCTGATCGATGTCTCCATATTCTCAGCAATCATTTGTCTGGTAAAGATTCCAGCTTCAACAGCCTCGTCAAAAGCATCCTCGTACCACTTGAAATAGAGACCACTTTGAAAGGTTTGCAATAGAACTTTGTTAAACATCTCTTTGAAAGGAGAATCCACCGGCATAAAGAAGCCTAGATGCAGTTTCGCTATGCAAACTGTAGTGCAAAGAACTAACCGTCGTTTCAGATATTTCTGCTGGAGAAGGAAGAACGAGGCTTTGTCATCTGGTACAGCACACCCGTAGGAACTATTAAAGAAAGAACGATATGTGCTTACTACATCAATTCCTGTAGGAACTATGAGGTCTCGAAATTCCTGAGGTTCAATAGTGTTACCTAAATAATCAAAATCAAGCTGAACCATAAGTATCTTCAGTTTGGCCTGAATCATGTCTTCTTTGGTTTCTAAGGGCGGTTCAAACAACTTTGTAACGAATACGCTAGCTAAACGTGACCCATATATACTCGCAATGAAAAATCCGAAAATTGCCACACTAATCCTGACGCACCTTTGTTTCCAAGAGTTATTCCTAGCGCTGCTTCCAAATGGCTGGCATACTAGTCCACTTACAGTGTCTAAGAAGGCTAGTCCCAATTCAAATTTCCCGGTCATAAATTTATTTAAATATAAATTTTGAGTTAACGTAAGGATAGCGGTTACAAACAGTAGCATCCATACCTGAGAAGGAAAGGATACCAACAAATATTTATCCGGGGAAATTTCTTGAGGGGCTGGAACCATAATACATTCGTTGATGAAACCAATTGGATAGCTTCCGTCGCATGGTAATCCGAGCTGACCGTATGGATGCATAGAAATGGAAACATTTCCTCCAGAAAGTAAGTTTAGCAAAGCCTCAATATTCAAGTAAGTTGTATTTGGCATTAAATATTCTTCCAGGGTGGCATTATGTTTCTTCAGAAAAGCCAGGAATATTTTAGCTGCGTATCCTCCAAGTTTCGTTCTACCGCTGTGGTCTTTGTATCTAAATATTCGAGGTTCATCTCTTTTTATCAAAGTTGTTATGGGGAATCCATGCAAATTTCCAAGCTTATCGGGAAATATATCTCTTTGGCCGCTGATGTTCTCCACTTTAAAGGTAGGAAACGGATTATATGTAAAGACTTGATTCGAAGCACTTTCACTGTCAAATATTGCAACAACATCCAGGACCTTTTTCGTCCACATATACTCGAAATAAGGTGCGGTATCTTCAAAAGGAGTTTGCACGATGTAGTTTATCCACAAGATAGTTTTTCCATGGCGTAGTATTCCCACAAAGTTGGAGATGCATTTCGAGATTGATCGTAAATCCATTTGATGTCCTTCAATTGATATAATGAAAAGATTGTTCAAGCTCAATAAATTTTTTGTGTCGTAATTTGATGAATTAACTACGAAAAGAACGGGCGAGTTGATTTCTTTGATGAAAGTATCACCAGGGAACTGCCCTGGACAGGGAAAAATAAGAGTATGGAAATTGAACCGTTCTTGAACCCCACGTGAGGACAAACCGTCGCTTATTACCACCATCGACAACACAATAACTTTGTTAAGGAACCCCATGTCCAACTTGTCAACCTCTTACCCAAATGACATGACAAATCAACATCCTTAATGTTCGACATCGATCAACCTTCCTTTTGCTGGAAGATACGTTTAAACGGCAACGTTAATACGGTAACATGTTAATAGGGATGACAGAAAGTAGTTCTTTATTTCACTGTTTGATTAGTGTAAGCTCTTAATTGTGTTCTTCAGTAATTTGTCCGTTTGTCCAGTATTCAATAAATAATAACTTCATTACTTTATTCCGGGAGTTTCACAGGTACTACACCATATATATATGTACATATGCTCTAAATTCAGCTAACAGCCATTAACGATATTCCCACTATAAAAGCGGAATCAACGCTGGTTAATTTCATATTTTGGAAATGGGATCTCTGACAGGCCGTGAAGTAAAAATATTGAGAGGAAAATTACTTCCGGAAAATATCTATGACGTTAATTGAAATTCGTGTTAATTGCATTTAGCAACCACACAAAAAAAATATATGAAAGTAGAATCAACAGGATGCTATAGGGTTCGTGTTTCAAAAGCAGAATCCAATTCGGAGGAACTCTGCTAAAAAAGTAAACAGAAAACCAGACAAATAAAAATAGTGAAAAAACTGAATTCTAAATTCTGAAAAATCTCGTTAAAATAGTCACATTGACCCCGATAGAAAGCAAGTTGCCATGAGAAAGAAATATCGCAAAGTAAGCAGTGGGCCCCGTTCAACTTCACTTTTCGATGGGAAAAGAGTGGAAAAGTTCATAGGTTAATACACAGATGGCGCTACAAGTATTAAATCCATATGATTTCCTTAACCTTCAAAAGACACATGTACACATTTGACAGCTGCCGGATTATTAGTTTGTGGGATAAAGCATTTTGAGTGAAGCAACTTTTGTTAGTTTGAAAAAAATTGATAAAAAGGATTTCATGTGTTAATAAAACATTGCTTATTGCGAGAAAAATACTGTTAAGCCAATGCTTGGCTTGATAAACATTATTTGTACTTTGCACCAGGAACATCAACCGAGGACGTTGCACACAGAGACTGCTACCGATGAAAACATCAAAAAAGTCTACGAAATAATTTTGGATGGCCGAAGTTGAAGTTGAAGATGATCGAGATAACTAAGGCTCTAAAGATATCAAAGGATATCAATTAGGTACTAGCACCGAGGAAGGAGGCACGTCGTCTCCAAAACGATCGTATGCGCGACAAAATAAAAATATTTAAAGGATAAGGAAAAAAGCCTAGTTCTCTTTTTCAACTAATATACTATAATATACTATAACTGTAAAAAAAAAACAAAAACATGGACACTAATTTTAACATATCAAAGGACACATCACGCGTATATGGTTGGGTATGCAAAAGCTCCATTTAAAGTGGGTGAAACATGACTCCATCATTTCACACCAGAATCAAAGCGAACGTCATCTGAGTAGACTGCACGTGGTGAACCGACTCTAAAGCGTGCGAAAACGCAATAGTCAGCTGGCAAGGTTATGGCTTCAGTATTTTGAGATACGCATAGTATAATATTCATCGACTATCTTGAAAAGGGAAAAACCATCAACAGCGACTATTCATCATCATCATCATCAACGGCGCAACAACCGGTATCCGGTCTAGGCCTGCCTTAATAAGGAACTCCAGACATCCCGGTTTTACGCCAAGGATGTAACTCATTGTATGCGTAAGCGTTCACAGTTCCCATCTATCCACCAAATCTGATTTCAACCGCTGCTACAGTTTCCGGGAAAATGCGTGTGACGGGCAGAAGAAGGTGAAATCTAACCCCGACCTAAAAGGCTTAGGCGGAAATGTCAGCAAAATCCGGAGGACCCAGAGAGAGGATCTGATGGCTTTCGTAACCAAGTTATAAACTCACTTGGTGAGAATGTCGCGGTTCGTTTCCAAAAACATGCGATCTATATCCAGTGCAAGGATGAGGTTATATCCAGAGAAGAGATCTCCACTGCCTTGAAGCAACAATTCAAGTTGGAGGAATTCAGCGAAGAATCTATCGTGAGTCTTATGGCGGTACTCAAACGGCCACAATGCGACTGCCAGTGGAGTCTGTGCAGAAGTTGTTGGCCGTGGAAAAGGTTCGGATTGGATGGATTGTTTGCCGACTAAGGGAACAGATCTCTTTAAAGAGGTGCTTCCAATGCCTAATATTTGGACACTTCGCGAAGGCATGCACTAGCGGCATCGATCGGTCCGATCGATGTCGAAGATGTGGGGAGAAAGGACATACTGCCAAGGAGTGCAATCATCATCATCATCAACGGCGCAACAACCGGTATCCGGCCTAGACCTGCCTTAATAAGGAACTCCAGACATCCCAGTTTTGTGCGGAGGTCCACCAATTCGATATCCCTAAAAACTGTCTGGCGCCCCGACCTACGACATCGCTCCATATTTTGTGTGTTGTGTGTTTTCTACAATAGATATTGCCCTTATAGACTTTCCGGGTGGGATCATCCTCATCCATACGGATTAAGTGACCCGCCCACCGTAACCTATTGAGCCGGATTTTGTCCACAACTGGACGGTCATGGTATCGCTCATAGATTTCGTCATTGTGTAGGCTACGGAATGGTCCATCCTCATGTAGGGAGCCAAAAATTCTTCCGAGGATTCTTCTCTCGAACGCGGATAAGAGTTCGCAATTATTCTTGATTAGAACCCAAGTCTCCGAGGAATACACGAGGACTTGCAAGATGATTGTTTTGTACAGTAAGAGCTTTGACCCTATGGTGAGACGTTTCGAGCGGAACAGTCTTTGTAAGCTGAAATAGGCTCTGTTGGCTGACAACAACCGTACGCGGATTTCATCATCATAGCTGTTACCGGTTGTGATTTTCGACCTTAGATAGGAGAAATTGTCAACGGTCTCAAAGTTGTATTCTCCTATCCTTATTCTTCCTGTTTGACCAGTGCGGTTTGATGTTGTTGGTTGATTCGTCTTTTTGTCTTGCTTTCATTGATGTACAGCCCAAGATCTCGCGCCAATCGACGCCTGCTCGATCTGGATGAAGGCAGCTTGTACGTATCGGGTGGTTCTTCCCATGATGTTGATATCGTCAGCATAGGCCAGCAGTTGGGGAGACTTGAAGAGGATCGTACCTCTTGCATTTACCTCTTGCATTTACCTCAGCATCTCGGATCACTTTCTCGAGGGTCAGGTTAAAGAGGACGCATGATAGGGCATCCCCTTTGTCGTAGACCGTTGTTGATGTCGAATCGTCTTGAGAGTGATCCTGCTGCTTTTATCTGGCCTCGCACATTGGTCAGGGTCTGCCTAGTCAGTCTTATTAATTTCGTCGGGATACCGAATTCTCTCATGCCCGTGTGCAGTTTTACCCTGGCTATGCTATCATAGGCAGCTTTAAAGTCGATGAACAGATGGTGCAACTGTTGTCCATATTCCAACAGTTTTTTCATCGCTTGCCGCACAGAGAAAATCTGATCTGTTGCTGATTTGCCTGGAGTGAAGCCTCTTTGGTATGGGCCAATGATGTTCTGGGCGTATGGGGCTATCCGGCTTAGCAAGATAGAGGAGAATATCTTATAGATGGTACTCAGCAACGTGATACCTCTATAATTGCTGCACTGTGTGATATCTCCCCTTTTATGTATGAGTCAGGCTTTGATTCGCTGTCCCACACCTTGAGCGCAAGTTGATGAACCATTTGGGGTAACTGGTCGCCTCCATATTTAAACAATTCGGCTGTAATTCCATCAGCTCCTGGCGACTTATGATTTTTAAGCCGATGAATTACATGGACTGTTTCTCCTATACTTGGTGTTGGCAATATTTGTCCGTCGTCTTCAGTTGGCGGGACCTCCAACTTGCCGATGTTCTGGTTGTTCAGTAGCTCATCAAAGTAATCAACCCATCGCTCCAATATGCCCATTCTGTCAGAAATCAGATTTCCCTCTTTGTCTCGACAGGATGAGCATTGAGGTGTAAAAGGCTTCATCCTGCTGACTTGTTGGTAAAACTTCCGCGCCTGGTGCGGTTACTCCCTATACTTTTCGAGTTCACGGACTTGTTGGTTCTTCCAGGCTTCCTTCTTCTGTCGTTGAAGTCCCTTCTCCGCTCGCCGGAGTTCGTGATAAGTCTCCGCCCGTGCCCGCGTTCTTTGAGAATGCAACATTACTCGGTATGCAGCATTCTTCCGTTCCGTTGCTAGCTTACATTCATCGTCAAACCAGCCGTACCGACTCCTTTTGCGGTTGGGGCCAAGTATGTTTGTGGCCGTATTTATAATAAAGTTCTTCATCTCTGTTGACTGCGGTTGTTGCGGTATACATTTCCCTCTTATATGTGTTGCAGAGGGCTGTGTTGTGGATGGCTTCAGTGTTCACTCTCACCTGATTGTCAGAGGCGATTCTGGTTGGTGTTGTTATTTGAGCTTGGAGCACCATGCCACCGAGATAGTGGGCCGAGTCTATATTGGCCCCCCTATATGTTCTGACAGTTATCAAGGCTGAGAGGTGGCGGCGTTCGATCAACACGTGGGCAATTTGGTTGAAATTGGTCCTGTCTGGAGAGGCCCACGTATCTTTGTGAACCGCCTTCCTCGCAAACCAGGTACTTCCAACAACCATTTCGTCTGACACTACTCATTGAATGATCTGCATTCCGTTATCATTTGTATTTTAGTGTAAGCTATGGGAGCCAACGTATCGCCTGAATACGGGCTCCTTCCCTACTTGGCTGTTAAAATCCCCAAGTATGATTTTGATATCATATCTGGGACAGGCTTCGCTCTACTGCCTCGTAGAAGGTATCCTTCTTCGACTCTGCAGTCTCCTCTGTAGGGGCGTGAACGTTAATGAGGCTTATATTTCTAAACTTGCCTCGCAAGCGCAGAGTGCATAGCCGTTCGTTTATGTTTTCAAAGCCGATAGCAGCAGGTTTAATTTTTTGGCTGACCAAGAAACGTACTCCGAGCACATGGTTTACTGGATGGCCACTATAATATATGGTGTCGCGGCTCTTCTCCAAGAAACCGGTCCCTGTCCAACGCATCTCCTGTAACGCTGTTACATTAGCCCTATATTGGAACAGGATATCGGCTAGCTGCTCAGCAGCATCTCTGTACAGGGAGCGCACGTTCTATGAGAAAATGCGCAAATCATTATTCCCTTGTCGTTGCCAGGTTCGTCGTTGTCTTATTCGTCCAGTCCAAGGCTCCTGTTGTGACTTCGTAACTTCGGTTTTCCATGTAGGGTTGTCGGCCCTACCCAACCCCCAGCCTGGAGGACCAGTTGGTACAATTTGTCCCGTTTTTAGGCGCGGGAGACTCGCCTTCATCCTTCTCCGTCTGCAGTTTTTTGTTCAGAAGGAGCTCCCAACGGTCACCACGTGGAGGTGGAGATAGGGTTTGGTAGTATATCTGTTGGTGTTGGTTCAGCAGGAACTTCCCAGGTTTTATGCCCCATCGTGGCTACCAATTCACGTTTCATCCTGGAAGAGGAAAAATAGGAGAATAAAATATTCATATTCACACTTAAAATCTCCTTAAAGTAGTCATACCGCCCCCGATAAAGGCCAGATAGTCATGAAAAAAAACTCAACTCAAAGTAAGCAGTAACCCCTCGTTCAACTTCGTCTGTCGGCGGAAAAATGGCAAAAAGCAACATGTGAATGCTCCCCAAGTGACAAGTGCCATTGTCTCCTCTGCTCTTCCCCTCGGACACCACCTTCTCATGATGGGGGAAGCCTGTAGTAGTTTATTACTACACTAAGAGTGTCCAAAATATTGTAATTCTCCAAGTGGTAAGGAATCACAGACTTCGAATACACTTGTGACTTTGAGAAATCCGGTCGCGGCCGAGGTACGGATTTTGGAGATTCTCCACTTCAGTGGAAAGTGCAGCTAGCGTCTACGGCTTGGTCAGCGAGAATAGAAGGTACAACAACTCCCTTAATGAAAATATGATTAGAACCTTAGATATCTAAGAATCTAACTACGGCCGGCATGCTGGTGTCACTGTTGCAAAATTTTTCCAAAAAAACAGAAGTGGGAAGCCTGGTAGAAGGAAACTTCAGCCACAAACAAGAGGGGACTACAAGCTTGCTGTAAGAGCCTTCCCTTTCACCTCTACCTCTACCTCTACCTGTGGTCGCAATTGGTCCAATACCGGTATGTAGAAACAGATCCATGCAACGCGAGCACTTCAAACCTGAGAGGGCTCGCAGTCGATAACAATGGAAGGCACTGTGAAAGAAGACAAAGTTTCTTGGGAAGGAGGACATGAACGTTACTACACCACCAAGTGTGGCAATATCCAAAGAAATCGGATGCAAGAAGGCGAGACTTTCGACGAATGGTGAGGACAAGCTGGTAACCCTGTTGAGATCCACACGAGACGCAGCAGACCCTTCAGTTAGTGGCGATTTCATATTAAACGATACTTATACCTACAAAGATAAAGGTCAGTCTAATTAACCTCCAACATGCCAAAACCATTTTCTATCTAGTGGGAGCAACGTCGGCAAAGTTGGAGGACTGTTCTTATATATTTCCTGTCCAAAAGCCATGGGTTCCTTTTAACAAAATGTGTGGTATTGGATCAATAACGAGGGCTAGGATCTTCTTCGCTGGAAGATCCTTCAGATCAAGAGCCTGCATTTTGATGTGAAAATTGTTGCAAATAACTAGGTTGAGACACTTCTGTTCCCAGGACCTTGTTGTGATCAACTTGGGGAGTTTGCTGCATTCATTTGCCACCTATTCCAGTAGCATTTGCACAAAGTGCAGACAAGCGTCACGCAACGTGCAGCGGAGAAGGCCAGTGAGACGGACGTAATGACCATCTACCGATTTAGAACACGCTGTCAAAGTCTTCTTAATCGCTCTACCAACACTTAATTTCGGAGAGCATACCAGTCGACTCATCGGACAAACACGGAGATTACGTCCAATGACTCCTCAAACCGCAACAATGGAACGGAGACGCATCAGCAGCAGCCGACAGATCAACAAGCCACGCTGGCTGTCGAGTCGGTCGCTAACTGATGCATGACGAAATTTTGGAAGACCGCACCGCAGCAATGGTTCCACCAGATCGAGTCTATATTCAATGTCAATAAGGTACGCTCCGTTACTAATAAATACTATTAGTCGTATCAATCCTCGACCCGGAAGTCATCCAGGAGATCGCGGATGTACTTAAGGCGATAATCCTAGATCGCCTTACCGATTCAGCGGACCGCTAGCTGCACAAACTTCTCACGGAGCTAGAATTGGGGGACGAAAAACCATCACAGCTCCTACTACAGATGCGGACGTACGGGAATACGATCGCAGAAGACGCGATTCGTGTAAAATGGATAGACATATTTCCGCCGAATATTAGCAGACTCCTAAAAGTGTTAAAAGCGTCAAACCTAAATGAACAGGTCATGCTCGTGGAAGAGCTCATTGCGATTGACCCGTCCGTTTCGGTCGTCGGCACGCCGTCTCAACGACAACATCTTCAATGAAATCCTCGTGCTCCGCCGAAACTGACCCAGTTGCTCGGGAGCTAGCCGCTCTTCCTCTCAGTATAGCACAACTCATCTCCCTCTCGAGACAGAGCCTGCAGGTACGAACCGCATTTCCGGACGACCCACTACCGTATCGCGAGTTCTATCGAAGCAGGGCCACCAGCCGCCAACGGACCCGTTCCAACACACCAGCCGACAATCCGGATTGGTGTTGGTATCACGGCAAGTTTGGTCTTCACGCAAAGAGATACAACAAACCCTGAACCTCCCCATACTCCGATTAGAAAAACTAAAAGAACCACCTCTGCCTCAGCCGGCAGAAGGTGGCACCGCGCTTCCAGCGGAAAATCGCCTGCACATTTTCGACCGTGAAACATCCATCAAATTCATTGATTCGGGTTCCGTCATATCGCTACTCAAGAAATCTTCGGTCAACCGTTCAGTTCTTGCGCCAACCTCTCACACTCCGTCCAGCCAAAGCCTCACCAATTAACACCTTCGGGACGCACATTCTGATGCTCAGCTTGGGGTTATGCCGAATCTACCCCTAGCGGTTTATCATCGCAGATGTCCATTCAGCCATTAACGGCGCAGATTTCCTAGCGCATCACGGTCTGCTTTTGGACGTCAAAGGAAAAAAGCGGGTTGACTCACTAACTGACATCACAACAAAGCATAATTTAATAGCCCCAACGACCGTCATAGTGTTTCCATTGTGTCTAAGACTGGCACACCGTCTGGCGAATTGGGTCTCCTATACTCGATACTGATGAATGAGTTGAACGACATATGCTCGCCGCAGAGCACCACCATCTCTTTATCCGATCTTTTCCCATCCAGCATTAAATTCACACCACGGGCCCTCCGATTTTCGAGCGACCTCGCAGGCTTACCGCGCCCGCCTAGGAGCAGTCAAAGAACAATTTAGACTTACGACTAGACTTAGAACTGTACGAGCAGGGTATCGTACGCCCCTCATCAAGCCATCGGGCCAGCCCCCTCCACCTCGTCCCGGAAGCAAACTGTTCATGGCGAGTTACAGCGGAATACAGACGCCTGAACGCCTGTACTGCCCCGGACCAGTACCCACTACCAATCGTCGAGGATCTCCCTCAGGAGATCAGAGACAAAGTTTTCTCTGTCGTGGATCTGCGTAAAGCATTCTATCAGATCACAATCGCCGAAAGGGATATTCCGGAGACGGTTATAATGACCTCATTCGGTCTCTTCGAATTTACTCGCTCTTCAATGGGCCAACGAAACGCAGCTCGGTCTCCCCAGCGCGCAATGGACCATCTTCTGCGCGATTTCCCATTAACAAGATGCTACTTGGATGACATATTCATCGCCTCGGACAATCACAAGCAGCGCCTCCAGCATCTGTGTTAACTTTTCGAGATACTACGCAAAGCGAGGCTTCGCCTTAATCCTGGCAAATGCGCTATCGGTATGAACCAGGTCGAATATCTCGGCTACACCGTTTCCGACGAGCGAATCAAACCCCTGGCCTCCAAGATCCAGGCTGTTGAGAGTTTCCTGAAGCTCTGAGACAGCTCCGAGCTTCGGCGTTTCCTCGACATGTTTAATTTCTACCGCTGCTGCATTCCCAAGGTGGCGGAAATTACGGTTCCACTCAATGGTCTGGTGAAAGGACTTCCAGGGGGAATGAGCCCACTTCTTTCCTTACATGCCTAGTGACTTTACACTTTTGGCATGCGATGCACTCTCTGGCCCAGGAATTGGCATCCTTGTTCATGGAAGGCCAAAAGTATTTATCGGTGACTAACCGATTTGTTGTCCTGATGCCTGGATGCGCTAAGTCGTGAACTGCGAGGAACACTTCCTTGCGAAAGGTGGCCGAAATGTAAGGCCGAGGTCGCTTTTCCGAATCTTCGCAACAGAGAGAGAGATTCGAGCCGAAGATGGGGAACTCCCGAAATTTGTATTTGGGGTTGGATTTAAGGCTCTGAAGTACTGCGTCATCCTCCTGCGCCTTGGCAATAGCCGAGAAATCGAGTGAGGCGGGAATGTTAACCTCGGAGACACGAGACAAAGCGTCCGAAACTATGTTGTCCTTGCCGGACACGTGCTGGATGTCAGACGTAAACTGGCTTATAAATCTCTGATGTCGAAGCTAACGAGGGACGCTTTGTCGGGCTTTTGTTTCAAAGCATATGTGAGAGGCTTATAGTCCGTGAACACTGTGAACGGCCTGCCTTCAAGGGAGAAACGAAAGTATTTGATGCTCAAGTACGCCTCGAGCAGTTCACGATTGGTTGGTACTGTAGTTCCGTTGAACGGGGTTCAACTGCTTAGAGAAGAAGCTCAACGGTTGCCAGACGTGATTCACCTTTCGGTGAAGAGCAGCACCTACTGCGGTGGGTCAGAGGCATCAACAAAAACGGCTAAAGGTGCATCTTGCAGAGGAAATGCCAAGAATTTAGCTTCAGCCAGTTGCTGTCGGGATTTATTGAACGCGCGGACAGCGTCTTCAGGCCTTGGGCAGGAAACCACGATAGAAGTTTAGCATGCCCAAGAACCTTCGCAAATGCTTTACAGTTTACGGACGCGGGAAGCTTGTAATCGCTTGCACCTTGTCTGAGTCGGGCTGTATTCCTTCAGGGGAAATGGAGTGGTCGAGGAACTTACATTTCTCAACGTTTAGGACTAACCCGACCTCAAGGAGACGTTGAAAAATGCACTCGAGATGGGCTAAGTGCTCAGACTCTAAGGAAGAAGCGACCAAAACATCTTCCAAATATACGAAACAGAAGTCGAGGTTTCGCAGGACCGAGTGGATGAACCTTTGAAAAGTTTGCGTCGCATTGTACAACCCGAATGTCATCCGCGTGAACTCGAAGAATACTGCCGTCTTTGGAATGTTTTCTGAAGCTACAGGGATTTGATGATAAGCCTTGGTTAAGTCCAAGGTCGAAAAGATGCGGCAATTCGCGAGGTGATGCTCATAGTCGTGGATGAGTGGAATTGGATATCGGTCAGGAACAGTCTGTGCATTTAGCCTTCTGTAATCCTCACATGGGTGCCATTCGCCGTTTGGCTTAGAGACCACATGAAGTGGGGAAGACCAACAGCTGTTTGAGGGCCTGCAGATACCCTGTTGAACGAGTTGTTCAAACTCTTTCCGCGCGGTAGCCAGTTTCAGGGATGACGACCTGCTACCTGATCGCCCTTTTCGAGTGGCAGACCGCGAGTGAGCTCGTGATCTGGTGCCCGAACGCTGAGCGTCCAGCGTCGCCCGCATCTCGGCCACACTGGCTGTTAAGGCGGCTATTTCGCGCCTTAAGTTGCCCACATCGTCCGATGGCTGTTGAACGGCCGCTATGGTCGGGCGTACGTGCACCTCGTGCACTTTGCCGGCCGCAGCTGCCAGTGCCTCCAAGGAACCTGAGACGCACGCTAGGACCGCCTGGGTGCCTTCCGGGAGCCGACGCAGCCAAAGGGACTTCATCAACTCGTCATCGATCTTACTTCCACCCAATTGCTTCATTTCGCGCGGCAATTGGCTGGGAGTTCGATCTTCCAACGTTAGGCCTGCCAGTCAAGTCATGGCACTCTGCTCCCCACTCCTGTGGCGAGGTCTAAACTGAGTGGAGAGCGCCGGTGGCGTCATCTGTCCGCTCGCATTCACAACATTCGAAATAAATTTCGAATGCCGCGAATCTTGTCGCGCCACAATGGAATCTTTCACAAAATTATGACAACTCATTGCATTTTATGGTAAATTTTATTCACATTTTAAGTTGTTGAAAGCATACAGTAAATATTTTCCGGGGATGATTTCAATAAAAAAACAAACCAAACTACAGGAAAGTCCATAGAGCAAGACAGTCCAAGCAAGGGTTAGATGAGCCACGCTGATCGATGTTTCCGTATTCTCAACTGTCATTCGTCTGGTGTGAATTCCAGCTTCAATAGTCTCGTCAAAAGCGTCCTCGTACCATTTAGAATACAGACCACTTTGATGGGTTTGCAATATAACTCTGGTAAAAATAATTTTGAAAGGTGAATCCATCGGCATATAGAAGCCTAGATATGCTGTCGATATGCAAACTTTAGTGTAAAGAACTACCCGTCGTTTTCGATACTTTTGTTCGAGAAGGAAAAACAGGGCTTTATCATCTGGTACAACGTATCCGTAAGAACTATTAACCAACGTTCGATATGCGCTCACTTCATCAACATCTGCAGGAACTATGAGGTCTCGAAATTCCTGTGGCTGAATACGGTTACCTAAATAAACAGCTTCATGATTGACCATAAGTATCTTCAGTTTGGCCTGAATCATGTCTTCTTTGGTTTCTAAGGGCGGTTCAAACAACTTTGTAACGAATACGCTAGCTAAACGTGATCCATAAATATTTACAATGAAAAATCCGAAAATTATCATCTTAATTCTGAAGTATCTTTGTTTCAAAGAATTATTCAGGGTACCACTTCCAAATGGCTGCACTACTAGTCCACATATGGTGTCTAAGAAAGCTAGTCCCAATTCAAATTTTCCGGTTATAAATTTATTTAAATATAAATTTTGAGTTAAGATAAGGACGGCGGTTACCAACAGTAGCATCCACAGCTGGGAGGGAAAGGATACCAGCAAGTATTTATCCGGGGAAATTTCTTGAGGGGCTGGAACCATAACACATTGGTTCATGAGACACATAGGATAGCTTCCGTCAACCGATCATCCAACTTGAGCGTATGGGTGCATTGAAATGGAAACATGTCCATCAGCAACTAAGTTTGCCAAAACCCTCACGTTCAAGTAAGTTGTATTTGGTATGACATATTCTTCCAGGGTGGCATTATGCTTCTTCAAAAAAGCCAGGAATATTTTAGCAGCGTATCCTCCAAGTTTCGTTCTACCGCTGTGGTCTTTGTATCTGAATATTCGAGGTTCATCTCTTTTTATTAGAGTTGTTATGGGGAATCCATGCAAATTTCCAAGCTTATCGGGAAATATATCTCTTTGGCCGCTGATGTTCTCCACTTTAAAGGTAGGAAACGGATTATATGTAAAGACTTGATTCGAAGCACTTTCACTGTCAAATATTGCAACAACATCCAGGACCTTTTTCGTCCACATATACTCGAAGTAAGGTGCGGTATCTTCAAAAGGAGTTTGCACGATGTAGTTTATCCATAAGATCGTTTTTCCATGGCGTAGTATTCCCAAAAATTTGGAGATGCATTTCGAGATTGATTGTAAATCCTGTTGATGTCCTTCAATCGATATAATGAAAAGATTGTTCAAGCTTAATAAATTTTTTGTGTCGTAATTTGATGAATTAACAATGAAAAGAATGGGTAAGTTGATTTCTTTGATAAAAGTATCACTGGGGAACAGCCCTGGACAGGGAAAGATAAGAGTATGGAAATTGAACCGTTCCTGCAGATAATATATTTGGATTCCACTTAAGAAGGACTCGCCGGCTACTACCATCATAGACACCACAAAAACTTTGTTAAGGAAACCCATGTCCAACTTGTCCAGCTCTTACTCAAATGGCATGACCAATGAACATCCCCAAAATTTAACACCGACCAATCTTCGTTTTGTTGGAGCAGTCGTATAAGCATACATACATCAACGGCGAGTTGTTTGTTCAACGTTTGATTGGTGTAAGCTTTTAATTACATTTTCCGCTAATTGATTCCTTCATCCAACATCTAAGAAGTAATCACTTCATCATTTGGACATATTGTGGGGGTCTTCAGAAAGTTAGAAAATATGAACCTAGATTTGTACAGAAAATGTTTCGTTCTGTATACAGTTCGCGCTAATGAATGATCTTATCCGCATCAAAAGCAAATATGTACCTAGGCTAATTAATTACATATTTCTGATATGCAACCGTCTTCAGATCATAAAATAAGAATATTCTGAGAATCACTTTGGAAAAATATGTGTGTTAAGTGAAATTACCAGTAATGACAATTATTTAGGACATAAAAATTGGATAAAAATAGCCAGTCCTGACGAGAGGGTCCGGATTTTCCGTCTGACAATAGGACAACAATTCTATTAGGCTAGTGGATAACAGGTGACTCGAATGTCAGGAAAACGTCAAAGTAGTTTTCTAACAAAATATTCACCTATTAGGCGAGGACGGCTTTACGGTTTGTTACTAGAGCAGAGCAAATTGTCAGACGCTGCCCCATCTCTGCTCCACAAGCAGTGTGACCGAAGCGGCTTATACAGGGTGCGGCAGCATAACTTCCTTTTTAAGGTTTTGTGTAAAACAAAACCTTATTAAAATCGATTCAATGTCTGTCTGTCTGTCTGTCTGTCACACGCATTTTTCTCCAAAACGGTTAAACCGATCCGAACGAAATTTGGTGGACAGATGGGAACTATGAAATGCCACGCATACAGTGAGTGGCATAAATTTAGGTGGAGTTTAAAGGGGGGCTCCCCATACATGTAAAGGGGGGATTCAAAAATTTTTTTCACCGGATATAGTTGTGTAGGATATCAAATGAAACTGATATTAGTTTTCGCATAAATTGCAAAGTGCGTGAGTAATGAGTCAAAATGTACGCACTTGAAGTGAGACAGGACTCATTTTCGGAAACTACCCACCCTAAAAATCCGGAAAAAATCGGAGTGGTGCGCCTAGATGAAATCTAGGCCTCAAAATATGTCCCATTCCGATATCTGCTCAAATAAACTTACTAATAGTATATTACTACTTTTTGGAAATTTACTGAAAAACCCCTCTTAAATTCATCCTAGGACTTCCGAATTTTGTACCAGCATAGGGGACAATATTTCGTATATATGTGCTAAATTTCATGGAAATCAAGCAATTAACGCCAAAGTTATAGCAGTTCAAACTTAGCAATTTCACGCGAATTTACTGCTTCCAAAGCCATGCAAATCAGATGCTGACGTCATAATTACCCGGAATAATTGACATTCGCGTGAAATGACGTCAAAATTAACGAGAATAATTGAAATTCGAGTGAAATATTAAAATTCCATCCAACAAGAATTTAATTCTCCCTAGCCCTTCTTAAGGTTTTGTGTAAACACAAAACCTTATTAAAATCGGTTTACCGTCTGTCTGTCTGTCTGTCTTTTTTTTTTCCCCCGATGGAAGGTGGAAAGCTTCAAAAACTACCGCAGGCTCCTGCCACACGGTTATGTGGGACTCTTACCCACTAAAACCACCTCCTTCTCCTTCCACTCTCCCCGTGGGACTCCCATTTGGTATTACGTCGCGGGGCTGGATCAGACTTTATTCTGCGCTCATGTCAACATTCGTGTTCCTCTCGCGTTAATTCTTTCGGATGACTTCCTCCTGCCTAAGCTTCTTTCCGATGGCTGTAATCACTTTTTCAACTTCGGTCCATATCCCCTTGGCTTTCACCATAAGCTCCATGATATTTTCGGGTGTAAAGTGCTCCCCGGTTGTAGCTTCTAATGTAGCCCTTTGGGTTTCGAATCTGGGGCAGTGAAAAAAGACGTGTTCTGTGTCCTCTGGAATGTTTGCACACTGTGGGCAATATGGCGAATCATCGCGCCCAAATTGGTACAGATATGCTCGATAGCCTCCGTGTCCGCTCAAGAATTGAGTTAGGTCGAAACCTACTTTGCCGTGAGGTCGCTCGATCCATTTCCGGATATCCCATATGATTTTGTGAGTCCAACGGCCTTTTTCTGACTCGTCCCACTTCTCTTGCCATTCCGCGACAGTTTCACCTCGTGCGAACTGTCGGCGACGGGCAGGAGATTCTCTGGTGAGGTACGTTCGATCGTAAAGTCGTTGTGTTTCTTTCGCCAGAATCTCAATCGGGATCATTCCTGCTATCACGCAAGCTGCTTCATTAGAAATTGTTCTGTAAGCGCAACATGTTCGGAGTACACTTATGCGATACGCAGCTCCAATCTTTTTCTTATTTATTGTATTTTCCAGTGCATCTGCTCATACTGGGGCTGCATACAGTAGGATCGAACTGACCACCCTTGAAATAAGGAGTCGACGGCTCGGCCTTGGGCCACCTATATTTGGTAGCATTCTCGCAACCAGCGCTCCGATGTTATATGCCTTGGTTGCTGCACCCTCCACATGCAATCTGAAATTCAACCTCTGGTCAATCATTACACCTAAGTACTTAAGTGCAGGCTTGGAATAAATTGTTTGCATTCCAACTTTGATCTTCATGGAAGTGCACTTTCTCCGCTTGGTAATAAGTAATACTTCCGTCTTATGCTCTGCGAACTGTAGACCAGCATTCTTTAACCAGGATTTAATCTCATAGACTGCTTCATTTGCATAGAGCTCGGCTTCCTCGAGAAGGCGTGCAACAACCGTCATACCAATATCGTCCGCGAAACCAATGGAAGCCACACCAGTAGGAAGGTCTGGGGTCAGTACCCCGTTATACATAATAATCCACAAGAGTGGCCCTAGGACAGACCCTTGTGGAACTCCGCATGTCGTTTGGTAGGATTTCATTCCTTCATCTGACTCGCAGCACAGAGTCCTATCGATTAGGAAGTCGGCAACAATACGCACCAGGTACTTCGCCACGCCTAAGTTCATTAGGGACTCAAGTATCTTGCTCCATCTAGCGGAATTGAAGGCATTCTTCACATCAAGTGTAATCACTGCACAACATTTGCCCTCGTCAAGTGCGGTCTTAGCTGTGTTAGCTACTAGGACAAGTGCATCGGTTGTAGACCTCCCCTTTCGAAAACCGAACTGATTTTCGGAGAGACCACCATCCTTTTCGGCAATTCGAATTAATCTGTTATAGATTACTCGTTCGAATAGTTTGCCAGTATTATTAAGAAGGCATATCGGCCTATAGGACGAAGCTTCACCCAAAGGTTTGTTTGACTTGGGGACTAGAATTAATTTCTGCTTCTTCCATTGTGTAGGAAATACTCCTTCTTTAAGGCATGTGGTGAACGCCTCGGCAAACATATTTGGAGCTATTTTTACTGCTGCCTTCAGAGCTTTATTGGGGACGCTATCCAAGCCAGGTGCTTTGTTTCCAACAATTTTATCCGCCGCTTCGAGGACCTCCTTTTCGCTTACCATTGGAACTTCGGCGGTGTCTATCTCGACAGTGGGAAGGCCAGCGGTACTCACATTCTGCGGGAAAAGATCCATTACTATTTCATCAAGCAGAGTAGGGGAAGAGATCGGTGGGGAGCGTTTGCCTTTAACTTTCGATATTACGGTTTTATAGGCGCCACCCCAGGGGTTCGTATTAGCTTCATTACACAGTCGCTTAAAGTGTTCGCTTTTACTTTTCATGATGGTCACATGTAGTTTCTTCCGAGCGTTTTTATATTCTTCATGTAATTGCTCGTATCCAGATCGGTTTCTATTTCGCTGACTGCGCCTTCTGGCCTTGCGGCATTCTCCGATTTCAGAATTCCACCAAAAGTTCGGAGCTCGCTTCTGTGATACAACATACCTTGGCATGGATGCGTCACATGCTCGTCGCAACTTCTCGCCAATCTGCAGAGCTTTATTTTCTGCGCTTCCTTCAAGCGCTGTATTTTGCTGCAGAACCTCTCCGAAAATCTCCTCGTCAAACCTATTAGCTGCCCACCTTTCAGCTCTCGTCCGAGACCGTTTCATTCGTTTTCCATGTCTGATTTCAAAAATGATGGCCTGGTGGTCGCTATGTGTATATTCGTCACTGACATACCACTGCAGATCCTTAGCTAAAACATCGCTAACAAAAGTGACATCTATCACGGACCCCATTTCTCTCTTACGAAAAGTGTTCACGCATCCAGTGTTAGCCACTACAAGATTCAGACGAGAAAGAGCTTCGAGTAATATTCGTCCTCTTGCGTTCGTTTCTCGGCTGCCCCATTCGTCAGCCCATGCGTTGAAATCTCCAGCCACTATCTTAGGACTATGGTTTTGTGCGTCTGTTGCTAGCTTCTCCACCAAAGAATGGAACTCCTCTGTCGTAAGGCTTGGAGCCGCATAACAGCTGTAAATAGATATTCCACCTATTTTTGCTCTAGTGAAGCCATTCTCGAGGATCTTGGTGGTTCCTTCTATGGCCCGATTTCCGCATGTCCATATCGCTGCCTTTCCGCTCTTATCCGCGACCCATACTCTACTGTCTAGGTTTTTGTACTGCTCGCAGATAATAGCAACGTCGATTTTGTTTTCGAATATTGTCTGGGAGAGCAGGTCCTGAGCCGCTTGGCAATGGTTCAGGTTTAGCTGTAGGAACCTCATTTGCGCATAGTATTGATCGCCTTCCTATACACCGGACATGTGCTGCTGCCTGTGACATGGGTGCTGTCAATGTCGTTTATTTGCCTGCAGAACATACAATTGGGTTTTTCTTCGCAGGCTTTTGCAATGTGGCCTTTATTTCCGCATTTACGACACAGGTCGGACCTATCGTGAACGCTAGTACGTTTCTTCGCCACGTGCCCAAATTCCAAACACCTGAAGCATCTTTTTAGAGTTATCTGCTCTCGCAGTCGGCAGACGACCCAACCAATCCGAACTTTACTTACTGTGATAGCCCTTTTGGCCGCTTCAAGTGTTAGGCTTATGGACGCAGTTTGTGTGCCGCCATATGCCTTCCTCAGCCGTAGAATATCTCGCTCCTGGACCGACTGTATTCCCAACTGGGATCGTAGCGCTTGACAAATTTCGTCCTTCGTTGTGATCTCGTCCAAGTCTTTACACTCAATGACCACACGATTTTGACTGAGCTTCACTTCTGCTGCCTCACCCAATGACGACTCGATTTTTTTCTGCAAGTCTTCTGACTTGTTTTCGCCTTGTTTGAATTCCAGCAATAGGTCGCCCTTCTGTGTCTATCTGTCTATCTGTCTGTCCGTCACACGCATTTTTCTCGGAGACAGTTATAGCGATTGACACCAAATTTGGTAGAAAAGTGGGAACTGTGAACGCTCACACATACAGTGAGTTACATCCTTTTACGTTGAACTTAAGGGGGGGTCCCCATACATGCAAAAGGAGGGTGTAAAATTTTTTTTCATCAAATATAGTCATGTGGAGAATCAAATTAAAGGTCTCGATTAGTACTTTTCGAGGCCGGTCTTAGTTTTGACATTTCTTGGAAAGGTGGGGAGTGCGGGCGGTTGAAAGTGATCATTTCTTTAAGGGGGCCATTCTCAGAAACTAATAAACCGAAAAATCTGAAAAAAATCAACAGGCTGCCACTATATGGTGCCTTGGCTACGAAATACCTTTTATACCGATATCTGTTCAAAGAAAGTTAATAATAGTATATTACTATAATTTTTTGTAATTGGCTGGAAACCCTCCTTAAATTCATCCTAGCGGCGCGAAATTCTGCGTGATGTAGGCTATAATGTAGAGCATGATCGTACCAAGTTTGATGGAAATCGCACTATTACTAACAAATTTATAATACGTCGAAGTTGTTGCTTCTTTGAAAATTGAAGACTATCAATGTCAATATCACCCGAAAGTGGACATATGCATATATTACGTGCTACGTACTAAGAAATACACAAAACCTTTCGTACCTGAAGCGTCCAGCTTCCGGTTTCCCGACTTGTTTATATTTGATGTTGGTTAAATTGTTTTTATTCGCTAATAATATTAACCTGAGGACGTGAAGCGTATGAGGTTGACCATTATCAACACAGGGCTTTCCATCAAATGATTTATTTAAATCGCTTTCTAGAAAATAGAGGGCAATGGAGTTTTTAGCTATATTACACGGAGCTGTCGTGCACTCGTCGTTCCTCACATCTTTTTCTTTTTCTTCAGCCTACAGTTCACAAGCGGGGTCGGCTCGTGGTGATCGGCTTCGTCATTTTATTTTATCAAATGCCTGATCAGGATGTAATCGCGCGACCTTTAAATCCCCATCCAGCGTATCAAGCCACCATTGTTTTGGCCGGCTTTTTGGTTGCTTACCACTGCTTTCGATGTTTTGATCAATACTGGTTGTTGAATTCTCGTTAGCGTGAATTACGTGACCACACCATCGAAAACGCCTCTCTTGCAGTTTTCCCACGATCGATGCAAACCCATATCGATCGCGGATATTCTCATTTCAGACGTAATCAAAACGTGTCATGCCACCAGTGCAATGCAACATCTTTGTCCCCATTACCGCAAGACGCCGTTCATTGTCCTTTAGCAGATAGCATTGACTCGACATATTTATATCGCTGAGTTCTGGCAATGGCAGAACTGAGCGATTTCAATATCTCGGGTCAATGCTATAAGCCAATGGAGAACTACGTTATACTCCTCACATAGGGAAACACAAAACCTTTTATACCTGAAGCGTCAAACTTCCGGTTTCCCGACTTGTTTAAAATGCGCGCCACTCAGTTAGTTAATGTCATAGCGGAGCGCTAGTGGTCTCGTTCAAGAGGGGATACTGTAAAGTTTTGTCCCGTCACGGTTCAGTCGCCATCATGCGTTGGAATAGTGAGGAGCGTGCCTTGGCGGTTGAGGTTTACTTTTCAAGCGCATGTCCGGTTATTGCAACACAGCGTGCATTTCGGAATCGCTTTAATTTAGCCCCGTTGGCTCCCGTCCCAGACCGCAAATCAATTGTTACTTGGGTCACTACATTCAGACAAACTGCAAGTGCGACAAAAGGAAGAACTGGAGTCCCTCGGCCCGTTAGATCACCTGAAAACCTTGAAGCAGTGAGAGCGTCAATGTTGCGATCGCCACGGCGTTCTGCACGCAAACACGCATCTGCCCTTGGACTATCCGATCGTTCTGTGAGAAGAATTCTTCGTGATGATCTTCATTTTCATCCCTATAAGATGGCGATAGTGCAGGAACTTTCAGAACGTGACTTCAATTCTCGGATGAACGCATGTGAGCTTCTTCTTGATGTCGTTCCCGAGGGTGCTATTGTTTTTTTTAGCGATGAAGCCCATTTTCATTTGTGTGGGTCGGTTAACAAACAAAACATGCGTTACTGGGCTGACACCAACTCTCGAGAATTGCATCAAAAACCTTTGCATTCACCCAAAGTCACAATGTGGTGTGCAATTTCCTCAGCTGGAATTATTGGTCCCTGGTTTTTTGAGGAAAATGAGGTTACAGTGACAGTGAATTCGGACCGGTATGTAAACATGCTACAGAATTTTTTTTCCCACGGCTAGAAAATTTGGATTTAGGGGACACTTGGTTCGAACAAGACGGTGCAACAGCACACACTTCAAGAGCATCGATGGCTGTTTTGAGGGAACACTTTCCAGAGCGCCTTATCTCAATTAGAGGCGATTTCGAATGGCCGGCACGCTCTCCCGAACTGTCCCTTGTGATTTTTTTCTATGGGGTTTTTTGAAATCCCGTGTTTATGTGAACCGTCCAAGAAGCCTACAAGATTTGAAGACCAACATCCAAGAAGAAATTGCCAACATAACACCTGCTATGCTAACAAGAGTCATGACAAACGCCAGAAATCGGTTTACGCAATGTATGGAGAATGGGGGACGTCACCTAACAGATTTGATCTTCAAAATAATGTAAATAAAAACTTTAGACATGTACCTACATTATAAAAAATAAATAAATATTTTCCGATGCATACAATAGTTTTTATTGAGTTTTGAAAAAAGGAAGTTATGCTGCCGCACCCTGTATAATTCCATCCTATCCCCCCATAGTAGCAACATAAAACGAAAATACGTGGAGAAAAAGGTAAATAATGAGCCACTGACCCGGCAAATCAAAGAAATTTGGCGTCTTGAACGGGTGGTTGTAGTTCCCATAATATTGCCAGCTATAGGTATTGTACCTAAATCCCTCATGGTTCCCGTTGATGTCCTGGGACACTCATAGAGTCTGCTTCAAACCGGGCAGAAATATACCATTCTGTAGATGTGCTCAATTTCCCTTGGCACTCATGTTGTGTTTGCGATTATATATAAATGAAGCAATTACCACCTATTGTCACTTTTGATCACGCTGTTCCCAGGGCAGAGGTGAGGCAACGTCTGATGAGTTGCCCCTGTCTTGTAAATTGGCAATCTAATTTCCATTAAATGATCTCGATATTGCAAAAAAATCTTCCAATTTCAAAATCAATCTATGTCGTTATTCCCAGACCCCCCCCCCCCCCCCCTGAGAAAACTCAGCATTTGGCGCAAATCACCTTCTTCCTCTTCTCCCTCAACCCTCACTTAGGCTAAGACATGTCTCCCTTAAGGGCTTTCTTTTTGAAATATTCTCTTTTCTTTGGAACACGTTTGCAGTTCAAGGTTTTCTCACCACAAATACATTTAACACGACGCATTCCACTTTTGATTTAATATATGTATGTTTCGTATAACTCCGCCATGCTATTAACATAGTATGCTGTTCCCAAGCTCAGGCAAAGAAGGAGGATTTGCGGCAACATACTTTGTACTATCCTCAGCAAAACAAAAATAAAATGCTGAGATCGGGGAAAGAGATAAATAAAGTATAGTTGGAGTTATTCCACTATGTTAAATCCTACCTGATCTCTCTTGGTGACAGGTCCCGCGATAGGGCGACCAAAAAAATGCATCCAATGTCGTTAGGAACAACATGATCGAATCGAGTAACAAGCCTCGGAAATATGCTGGCGCGTCCACCTCAGTCGACGCGGCAGGACGGGCCCCGGTGCTGTCGAGAAATGGGCAAGGGTTTTTGACGCATGAACGGCGTCAGGACATAAGCAAGTTAGTCCGAACAAAACGAACAAAACGAATACGTGTCTGCACGTTAAATGTTGGTACCCTAACTGGAAAGACCGAGGAACTTGCAAGAGCCTTTTGGAAAAGGCGCATTGATATTTGCACTCTACAAAAAAACCTGATGGCCTGGTGCCAAAAGCTAGCGACCGCGATAAAAATCGCTATAAACTTCTCCATTTTGGTAGGCCACACACAATACGGTGTGGGCATTGTCATCTCAGAGGGTTTCCGTGATGCCATTAAAGTCGAATGACCCGATAACCGGCGAATGAAGCTCATCATTATATCAGCTGATCGCACTATTGACTCCTCCAATGTGTACGCACCACAGACAGGTCGACCTGATGCCGAGAAAGATGTCTGCTGGCAAATCCTCGATGAATAGACTTGTAACGTGCCTGCTGATGACTATATCATCATTATCGGCGACCCTAATGGTGATGTGGGTGAAAAGGCAGACAGCAACAGGTGCCGTAAGGGGAAAGGGTTTAGAGCACGTAATGCGGGTAGCAGCATATAGTTTATTTCAGAGACCCATGGCCTCATAATTGTGATTACATGGTTCTTCAAGCGACTGTCTCATCTTCCTGTATTTTATAGTGGGAATAGTACAACGTAAATCGACTTTATTCTCATAAAAAGCCGACATTTTACCATCGTCACTAACTACAAAGCCGTCCCATACGAAACCATCGCACCTCAACATCAACCGTTGATTGTCATCAGACGGCATGAGGACCGCACTGGCCCGCCGCGCATCAAATGGTAACGATTTCGTGGGAAGAAAGAAGTAATGATCTCACTTACGCGATTACCAATCCTTACGAATGTGGAAGAATTGTGGAACCAAATTAAAAACACGATCCGCTAAGCGGCCCTGCAAACCTTGGGGTCACCAAGCCAGGTAAGCGGTTCGTCAACTGAGATACTTGTCTTTGGAATGACGATGTTCAAATGAAGTTGAAAGAAACGCCTCTACCAGTTTTTCGATGATAAAACGCTGGGCAATTAGAAAATTTATAAGAAAGCCAACCGGAAGAGAGATCTGTATCTATAATACTTACCAAAAGCCGAAACGAACGCACACCGAACATTCCTGCTGTATTAATGGCAAGACCGATACTTTACTTACCAATCGTCGAGCCACGACGAATAGATGGCGGGAATATTTCGAGCAGATATCAACTAACGAATTTGTTCATCCTCCACTTCCACAATCGTTGCCAACATTCGAAGCAATTCCACCTGACGGCGCAATAAAACGAATCAAATCGGGGAAAGGAGGATCTGACGACATCGCATCTCAGCTCTGGAAAGCAAAGAGCTGGAACCCAACACTGTGGCTCAGCGAATTCTTCAATTGGGTTATTCAGGATCGTAGAACACCATCTGACTGGCATGAAAGTACCACCGTTCTAACATGGTAAAAGAATGGTAGTCCAGCAAAATGTTCAAGTTACCGTCCGGTCCGGTTACTTTCCCATACCATGAAGATTTTTGAACGCATGCTGGACAACCGTATTCGCGAAATCGTTGAAATAATGTTCTTGTTATGGACATCGTCACACGGGACATTCAACATCCAGCGCTCTATATACTGCTTTATGCAGATAATGTTTTCCTAGCGTCTCACAGAAAAAATGATCTCCAGCAACTTGTTCTCATGAAACACAGTCTCAGACTGACTCGGAAAGGAATCAATGGTCTCTTACGCTCGCTTGCGTATTGCGTCCGCCACCCTTGCAGGATTGCGGAGTTGTGACTCCGTGAAGTTCAACATCGACCGCTTGTAGGACCCAGCTGTTGCTCGACAGTGGGAGAGCTATGTTGCAGATCTACTGTCATAAGATCTGGCCGACTGCGAAGTCGTGGAAGTGGACTGATGACCGGAAGGGGTTGAAGACTCTATTAACCGCTACAGATGATGGCGGGCGTGACACGCTCGAACTCCGATACCGAATGAAATGCCAGGAAATTCAGCGTAGTGTACATTGTGACAGAAGAGAATTTGCTATTGCGCTGGTCAGGGAAGTAGATATACACACATTACGAAAAATCTTGCATGTGGTTGGAAATCTTTCGATGATACTGTGAAGGACGTCAACGTTCGACTTCTCATCCACGATGTTGAACAACTGACGAGGTAGAAAGAACACTTTACCAGGGTCTTTAACCGGATTACATCCGGTGACGTTCCCCCTCTTGTCAAAGAAATGGCTAGTTACCGTAACATGCGAATATTGCTCCAAGCAGAAGAGAAATTATTTCTTCCATCAATGCACTAAAAGGGAGTAAAGCGGCTGGGCTTGACGGTCTCCCCGCAAAGCTATTTATCGCTATACTTGCAGTTACTATAGATCTGCTACTTCCACTCGTACGAAAATCTTGGGATTCCGAGACCGTCACAAAGGTAATAGCTAGCATAATCCTGCAACTCACGAAGGAACATATCAAAATTTTTCTAAGGTAATTAGTTGTCAAGAAAAAACTCCGAACTCTTTAATAAATTCTTCTGCGATCATTTGATTGCGAAACGCAGATAATCCAAAAGAGGCTTACCTTACAACCATCAGATATTGGAACAGAAACTTTTTCTGTCTATGAAGGCACTTCTCCACTCGACTTAGTTCGAAATAGCCTGCCCACTTTCGTTCAGTGTGCAGCATTGTCCAGTATGCAGCATTCCTCCGTTACGTTGCTAGCTTATTGCCCCCCTATATGTTCTGACATTAATCAAAGCTGAGAGGTGGTGGCGTTCAATCAACACGTGGTCAATGTGGTTGAACCGTCTTCTGCGATACTGTACTAAATATGGACGGTACACTACAGTACACTGTAGAAGGCAATGTGGTCAGCATTGCGCTCGCCCAAGATTATTACCCTGATTTGACTCAGGTCCTCATTCACAGCTGAGTCGACTGGTATCCTGGTGAGACCAGTCCTGACCGACATGGGCGCTGAGGTGTCGATTCCCCTGCACACCGTCCGAACACTCTATTTCTGCAAAATTTACGTCTGACGGCCGTGAACTCATCTCCCATCCGCACCTATGGTTATAGGCAGGTGGACGTGTCTCGGAGTGCGCCGCACGTTTTCATGGCATTTCATTCTGACGGACATTAGCATCCCCATATTAGGTCCAGACTCGCTGCGTCAATATGGCCTGCTGGTGGAATTACAGATCCAGGCGTTGATAGATCCCACAACCTCATTACAAACGTCACCGAAGATTTCTACCTGCCAAAATGACGTAGTAATTCTCTAAGCCGGTTAAGCACGATGTGTGGCACCATATCAATACTACTGGCTCTCCAAGCTTCTCAAAGGTGAGTCCACTTTCACCCCAGAAGTTTGCTGTTGGAAAGAAAGAGTTCGAAAACTTGATGAAACAGGGTATCTGCAGACCATCCAATAGCTGTTGGTCCTCTCCTCTTCATTTGGTCCCTAAGTCAAATGGCGAATGACGGTCATGTGGACATTATAGGCGTCTGAATGCTCAAACAGTTCCAGGCCGATATTCCATTCCACTCATCCATGATTTTGCGCACTCGCTTACAAACTACGTATTTTTACAACCTTGGATCTAGCCAAAGCATACCACCAAATACCTGCAGCTCCCGAAGACATTCCGAAAACGGACTTTTCGAGTTCACCAGAATGGGTTTCGGCTCGTGCAACGCTGCGCAGACATTCCAGAGATTCATCCACACTGTGTTGCAAAACTTGTACTTTTGTTTCGTATACATGGATGAAGTTTTGGTCGCTTCTACTTCAGAATCTGAACACTTGGAACATCTCCAATGCATTTTTCAACGTCTTCTTGAGGCTAGACTTGTCCTAAACGTTGAAAAGTGCAGATTTCTCCAGAGGCAGGTAAAATTTCTCGGCCACTTAATAACCCTTGACGATATCCAATCTGACCCAGACAATATTGAGACGATAAAGAATTTTCCCCTACCAGCCACAGTGAAGGATCTGTGAAAGTTCTTGAGCATGTTTAACTTCTATTGTCGTTTCTTGCCCAAGGTCACTCATCAGCAAGCGATCCTTAACGCCTACTTGTCTGAGTCCAAAACTAAAGACTCCCACGAGGTTAAAGAAGGCCATGCGTTTGAGTCGGTCAAACAACAGCTTGTTGACACAACACTGCTAGAATTTCCTCGGTCAGATGCACCCCCACCAGTGTTCGTCGATGCCTCAGATACAACGATAGCACTACTCTTCACCAACGGGTGAACCAAATCTGGCAGCCGTTGATCTTCTTTTCAAAACAGCTCAACCCAGCTCAACGCAACTACAGCGCCCACTATCGTGAATTATTCGCCAGGTATAGTACCTCGCTATAAGGTACTTCCGTTTCTCCCTTAAGGGCAGGCCGTTCACCGTGTTCACGGACCACAAGCCCCTTACTTTCGCGCTTTGGCAAAAGCTAGTTTACTTTTGATCGTGGTGAGGGTGGACGCTCTTCGGAGGCCGCTACTACCGCCATACGAGGGCCGCTTTAGTGTTCTGGAACGAGACGAGCACTTGTTCAAGCTCGGCATCCGAGGCGGGCCTAAGTGGATCTCCTTGTTGAAGCTGAAACCCTTCGGCGTACCGGCGGCCGCTTCAAAAAAGCGCCAGCGAAGTGTTAAATTCGCATGGTGACCCTCATTGGCGGGATCACGTGGTCGGTTTACTTCACTAAACTTGGAGCGAAGTGATGTGGCGGGCCATCGTGAATTCGCCTCTGCCGCTGTATCCAATGGCTATACAAGCAGCTGGCGGCCTGACAGGAGACTGGGGAGGCAAATGTTCGTCTGTCTGTCTACCTGCCTGTCTGTGTGTCTGTCACACGCGCTGTTCTCAAAGACAGCTATACCAATTGGCAATTTGGTGAGAACGTGGGAACTGTGAACGCCCAGCCATGCAGTGAGTGTCATTTCTCTACGTTGACAAAGGAGGGTGTAAATTTGAATGTAGTCATGTTGGGTATCAAATGAAAGAGCTTGATTGGTACTTTTTGATGCTGGTATTAGTTTTGACATTTGTTGGAAAGGTGAGGAGTCGGAGGGGTTGGTAGTGATGATTTCTTTAACGTACCCATTCTCAGAAATTACTCAACCGAAAAATTTGAAAAAATCATGAAACTGCCTTTATACGATGTCCAGACCGCAAAATGAAATTGTTATTGTAAGACATACAACAGTGCGGCAAATGAGTTTACTTGTTTATTCACCTTATCTTAACTTTCCTACAAAATTTGCGATATTCTAAACTACGGATTCCATACAAATCTTTGGTTTGAATTTAAAAAAATCATTTTACGCCATTTATCATATATCGAAGTTTGGACAACCAATCCCTCAATTTCGCAGACGGCTATAACGAAATCTCAATAAGAAAACACACACACCCACTCAAGAGTCCATAAAATAATATAGTCCAAGTCAATTGAAGGTGGGATAAACTCAAAGGTTTCAGGAGCCTTGTAAAAATCCTTTTCCTTACCAATATTCCAGCTTCAACAGCTTCTGTGAATGCATCCGTATTCCATTTAAAATA
Source organism: Hermetia illucens (assembly GCF_905115235.1). Taxonomy (NCBI): domain Eukaryota; kingdom Metazoa; phylum Arthropoda; class Insecta; order Diptera; family Stratiomyidae; genus Hermetia; species Hermetia illucens. The sequence goes on along the minus strand of NC_051849.1, from coordinate 18,870,011 downwards.
GAGCCCACTCTGGTAACATTGCAGCAATACTCTGTTGAATGCATCCTTAAAAGGTGAGTTCCGGGGCATTAGGAAACCTAAAAGACCTGCCTCTAGGCAAACATTAGAAAATATAAATAACGGTCGGTCCAAGAACTTTTGTTGTTGCATAAGGAAAAGTGCTTTCTCATCAGGAGTATTATAGGCGTAGGTGGTGTTCAAAACATTCCGATGGCGATTATATGTTTCCGTATCTACTGGAATGAATAGGTTTTTAAATTCCTGGGGTGTCATTCCCCGCTCATAAAATCCAAACTCGAAATCTATGATGTAAATTCCTAGTCCAGCTGTTATCATTTCAGCTTTAGTAGACACAGGACGTTCAAAGACCCTCGTCGTGAGAATACCAGCCAGTAAAGACTGATATGCATTTGAGATGAAAAAGGAGAAGAGAACAATACTAAGTCGGATCATTCGATATTTCCACAGTTTCCTGATCGTCCAGATGATGTCAGATTGGGACATCAAAGCCCTAAAACTATCCAATAACAACATGTCAACTCGCAAATGACCTCTGATAACTCTACCAAGCCAAAGATTGGTCAACACAATATACGCTGCAGTAAAACCTAATATTGTCCACACGCTTGATGAAAATGAATAAAGTAGATATTTGTCAGCTGGCACTTCAGCAGGAGCTGGGTACATTATACAAATCTTTATCATACGGGCCGGATAGCTTCCGTCAACATTTGATCCATTCTGACGATATGGATGCATTGAAATTGTGATCTCTTCCTTGTGTACCAGATTTATCAGATTCTCTGCGTGAACGTATGTGTCATTCGGTATCAGGTACTCATTCAGTGTTGCGTTATGCTTCTCCAAAAAGGACATGAAAATTTTACTTGCGTATCCTCCGATTCTTTGGTTTCCATGACGGTCCTTGTATCTGAAAACTCGGGGCTCATCGGTTTTAATGATGGTCGTTATAGGAAAACCATGTAGATCCTTCAACTTGTCTGGAAAGAAATCCTGCTCAGGAGTCAACTCGTAAATTTTGAAGACTGGAAATGGTGTGAAAGTGAGTATTTCTCCACGTCCGCCGTCCAGTGAAACCATTGCTACAACATTAAGGATTCCCAGTTTCCACATGAACTCGAAGTAGAATAACACACGACCTTGGGTATTTTCCACTTTGTCACAAAACCACAGAATAGTCTTTGCACTTTGGATGACATCAAGGTTATCAGGCTCATACTTCGTCAATAAATCTGAATCGTCGCTAATGATAAAAACGAATAAATTATTCCTGTTTGGAAAAAGATTCAAATTTATGTTAGATGAATCTTCAATAAACATAACTGGCGACTTCAGACTAGTTAACAGATATTGATCCACATGATGGCCTTTGGAGGATACAAAAACGATGGTGTGAAAATTGAACCGTCTTTGGAGAAGGATTATTGTATCTTCCTGCCAACAACATCGCCCGAATACAACAAGTATCGATAACAGGATTGCTGCAATACTGAATGGCATGTTTTTATTATACATGTTGATTCTGGTGAGCTATTGAAAATAGTGGTAGTGACGGGATATGCCGTCGTTGTAATACATACTTACATCTGCATAGCAAACACAGTCTAGTATTCATACACGGAAGAAATAGTCAATGATATTTTAACAAGCTCCTCGGGTAACCATTAATTTTCCCAATAAAAGGTGAGGGTTTAATTGCTTGAGTAGAAGATAACAATCATTAACTCGAAATCAAATTCTAACTTAACACCTTACTCTCAAGTAATATGTGCTGGTTTCTAGTCGTGTGCAAGGAAGAATAGGGACTCATGCCCGTCGCTCCTCTCCTACTGTGGTCTTCTGTATAACTATTTTGATTAGAAAATAAATAATAAATTCAATGAACAAACTTTTTGTTTATATGAAAAATAAGTTCGGTTCTGGCCCCTCGACATGGTCCTGCATTAAGTAGTTCGCTACTTCCATGATACATTCATAGGAAACACTTTTAGCATCAATAATTTTTTTTTCATGAATGACCTTTCCCTGCATGGATGATTCTCCACAAGCTATGGCTCGCAACTACCCGAAATGTGCTTCAACTCCCCCAGTGCTTTCCGAGATGCCCGGACTACTCGTCTAGTGTTCTTGGTACGACCCACTCATCGACCTTCTTGGAGGAGTGGGTTCCACTGCATGGCGTAGCCCGCAATTTAAATGTCACCTCTCCTTAATATGATATGTAATTTATTCATTCCGATTTCCACCTTTCGATCACATCGCTTACAGATGACAGGCCAGTACGCCGACTAAGTTCATCAGTTGAAATAGTATCAAGCCAGGGAATAACAGCAGGATGTGATGTTAAAGCGAACCGTATATGGTGGCGCGAGAGGATAGAGACTACTGGAGTATCTGGTAGGAGCCGAATTGCAGGCCCTCAATTTGGGGAAGGAACCCACATTCTTCAACGTGGTCAGGCAAGAGGTCATCGACATCACGGTAGCATCCCCTTACATTGCGGCTCTTCACGGAAAGTGGAGAGTAACAAATGATATCACGCTGTCGGATCACAGACCCATTGATTTCGTAATGAGCATGGATTCACCTCCACCCACTCCACTTCGGAATCCACGACGGTCAGATTGGGCGACGTACAAAACAAAACAGAACGCCCGAGATACGATCCCTGGGAGACGCATCAAATCCATTGCTGGAATTGAGAAAACAACCCAAATAATCACAGCCAGTATGAGAGAAGTTTTCGAAGAGAGCTGTTCACTCATGGTGCCAAATAAGGGTAAAACGCCACGGCGGAACGCGGATTTCGCGAAACAGAGGAACACGACGAGGGTACTGCGAGCTATAAAGTCTAATTCAGCTGCTAGCTGTATTCGATACAAAGAGGTTCAAAAAGCTCTAAACAAGAGCATAAGGTCGGCCAAACGATCATCATGGAGACGCTTTTACGAAAAGACCAACTCTCTTGAGGCTAAAGGGGATCCTTATTAAAGAACGTAGCTAACAGTTGGGCTATCTAGCCTTACAATACGGGAGGTCCACAAAAAACGATGAAGAAACGGCAAACCATTTGCTCGAAGTGCACTTCCCAGGAAGCATCCATCCATCCAAATCTCATCTCGGGCCCGACAGATACATACAACCCTCCACCGGAAGATTGGACTCTGGCATGCAAAGTAGTTTCACTAGAACAAGTGAAATAGACATTTAACTCGTTCCATAGATACAAATTGTTCCTGCTTTCGTAATAGAGGGAATGGATGCCTGGCTTCTACACATTCGGAATTTATATCGTTCATGCCTAGCACACGCTTATATTCCAATTAACTGGCGTGATTTGAAGGTATTATTTATTCCCAAACCAGGGAAACCCTCTAAACAAACGCAAAGGGCCGATCAGTCTAACTTCCTTTCAGCTAAAGGGACTGGAAAGACTAGTAAATCTGTTGATAAGGGATACATATATCCCTAGGTGGCCAGGCAATATATGTCCACCAGAAAGGCAAATCCACGGAGGCAGCACTCCATGAGCTAACGGCGCAAATTGGGAAAGCAATGTCCGATCAAAAATACGCCTTAGGACATCGAAGGCGCCTTCAATGATGCCTCATTCGCGGCGATTTGTAATGCGGCAAGACAGCATGGAATCGATCCGCTGTTAATCAGGTAGGTCCTTCACATGCAAGAGTGGAGAAAGAGGCAGGGTGTCTGCCCACAGGGAGGGGTTCTCTCTCCGTGGTAATGGCTCCTAGTTATGGACCTCCTGGAGAACACTAAGGTGTTCGCATAAGCATTTGCGGACGATCTAGCCGTAATAATTATCGACAGGTTTGAGTGCACAGTATGGGATCGCTTAAATACAACTCTGCATGTAATTCACAGTTGGTACCTTCATAATGGACTCACGGTGGATCCTAGGAAGACTAGGCAACTTATATTCAGGTGGGGCAGCTACACGGTATCCACCTTTGCAGGGGCGGAAATTCATCTGGTATAAACAGTGAAGACTGTGATAGGTAAGTAGGTAGGTAGGTATCAGTCGCCGCTCTGAAAAGCCCAATTAGCGCTGTGGTCGCCGTTTCGATGCTACAAACTCCTAAAATCGTGACTGCTGTCACGGAGCGGCTCGGATCTTCAGAATCAGCTTGTAACATTCACGAAGGAAAGCAGCTCCCCCACCCTACAGCTAGAAATCTTTGTAAGGTCCCCAAAGAATGATTTACTCAGTATTTTTAGCCTGACTCTAGCTAAAGCTGGACAATCACCCCCTTCTCCGCAGATTCGGCAATGCCAATTATAGGACATGCTGATCTTGGCGGCATGGTCCCCCATGGACCAGTGTATCGTATAGACCGCCGTAATATTGAATGCATTTGCACGCGTCTGGCACAGGGACTCTCGTGATCGGGCTATGTTATAAGCGGGCCAAATCCTCCTTGATTTGGCGCAGCTGGTAGGCCTTCGCCATCTAAGACCCACTGCTGCGAAGTAGTATGAGCAGACTCCGACCTTGACAGCCGCCAGCGAGGCACCAACTGTACCCGCCGAAGGACTGCCTAGAGGAGAGCCCCGCCTGGCCAATCCATCAGCTTGCTGTAGATTGGGTAAGACCTGAGGACTTTCACCTAAAACGGATTCATTTGATTTATACATCCATAAAAAAAATCCATTTTGGTGACCGAGACTGACTGACGGAAACAGGAAACTGCTGACGCAGATTCAGAAGGTCGGTTGTCTAAGAATTACCGGAGCAACGAGTAGTACGCCGACCGCGACACTCGAAACTATTCTAAATTTACCCCCAATCCCCTGGGACGAGATTCCCAATCAATTCAAAACCCCAGGATTCGAATGGATGACCGGATAGTTATCAAGGAGGATGAACGCAGGAAAGCAAAGATGAAAGTGTTCCGCTCTACAAAACCGGACGACGACTTGGATCCAATCGATGCCGCCAATGAGCTATTGGAGGAAATAAGGATCGACAGTCCGACGGGGGCTGACGAACCAAGCTGTTCATGCTGAGGGTAATGCAGATAAATGTGGAGCACTCGAAGTGCGACTCGGTTAATCTGTTTGTCTTCCTCAAAGAGGAAGACGTCGACATTGCATTAACACAGGAGCTCTGGATTTGAGGCGACCGAACCCCTAAATAGACTTCAGACGGGGCAGAGAGCGTGTACATTTCCTCAGCTTACGACCGATCAGCTCCGTCAGAACAACCACAACACTTGACGAGCACCACAGCTACAAAGAAGACCAACCTCTTGATAGACTACGACGTTTCAAGGCATACGCTTTGGGGCAGTTCGGAAATCAACAAAAGAGGTGAGTCATTCTTTGATTTTATTATTAATACAAATCTATCGGTGTGTAACAGGGGCAGTACACCAACCTTCCATTTCTTCAGCTCGGAGAACTGTGACGGTTGGGAGGAGGTCCTTGATATCACCCTACTAACCGACAATGGGATTCTTACGGTGGAGAACTCTAGAGTGTCTGACCAGAGATCTTTCTCAGAACACAGTTGAATACCTTTCAGTCTACATCTCGCCACAGAGGTCTCAAACCCTTCAGATTCTGTCCAAGAAACATGATAACCCATCCTTTCTTAAAAACTCAGAAGTCTCCTGGAAGGAATCTTCTGGTGAAATCTTGGAGCTGCTAGTTCAGATGCACTTTCCCGCCAGCGGGGAGGACTCTGAATCAAAGCCTTGCTTGGAGGGTTTGCTGCTACCCCAGTCGTGCGAAACTATCAAATCGGTAATTACTGAAGATAAGATCGGCTGGACTATAAACCACTTCTCCTCATATGAAGCTCCGGATCCAGATGGCATAATGCCAGTCATGCTATAGAAGCACCAGGAAAGGGTTGTGCCTTGAACTGTGTTAGAGCACTTCATTCAAGACCTTAACGGTACACTAAAGAACACTGTTGGAGGCAATGTGGTCAGCTTTACGCCCGCCCGAGATTATTACCCTGATTTGACTCAGGTACTTATTCAAAGCTGAGTCGACTGGTATCCGACGTCAAATCACAATACAAACCCCACTGCCGCCAGCTAGATTTGAACCGCGACCTTCCGTACGACAGCCTTGTGCTCTAACCACTCAGCTATCCGGATACACTGACTTTTATTGGAGCTTTATCTCTTTCGGATACATACCACAGTCTTGGAGATGCGCACGAGTGGTTTTCATACCGAAAGCGCGCAGGCGCGGCCATGAGTCCGCGAAGGACTCGTGTTGAAGACCCTAGAGTGCGTCCTGCACATCCACTTAAGGACGATTATGGAGAGAACGCCTTTCTCTAAGTCCGAGCATGACTACCTTAAAATCAAATCCACAGAAACCGCTCTCTGCGAGGTAATTGGAGGGTTCTTTACGCATTGGATTATATCCACGCTAAGAACCATGATAATCCAGTCAGATCTGGGAGGCAACCCCTAAAGCTATGAACAAAGGCACGCCCCAGGGTGGCGCTATCTCCTCGGTGCTCTGGTTAATAGTAATGAACAAAATTTTGCGAATATTGGACAAGCGCGGGGTGAAGGTAGTGGCGTATGCCGATGACTTGGTGATATTAGTGTCACGAATGTTTCCGTTAATTATGAGCGGCATTATGGAAGGAGCGTTGCAAAGGTGTGCCTGTGGGCCTCAGAACTGATGCTATTCACCATATGTATGGTGGCAAGCTTTGAGCAAAAAGTACAATAGAACGAAACTTAATAGGATTCAAAGAACCGTGTGCGCAGGTGCTTCCAGGGCTCTCAATGTACTCCTGCATCTCCTCCCCCTAGGCCTCCACATTAAATTCGTTATAACGTGCAATGCAGTCGCACTACGTGAGTCCGGATCGTGGACAGCGGAGCCCTACGGCGAACTTAACAGCCTAGACGAAGTACCTCGGAAAATCTGGGCATTCCCGCCAACTATGCCACGACAGAGTGGAAGACCGGCGGCGTGTTGCAAGGCTATGACACAGTATTCTTCACCGATGGATTAAAGATGGTCTGTGGGGTCGGTGCGGGGGTTTTCTCGAATACACACAGTGAATCCGAATCGTATGGTCTCCCAGGTTTCGCTAGTGTATTCGAAGCAGAAGTACTGGCGATACTGAAAGCCTATTGATGGCTAGAGCATTATCCCCCAACCCATTTGGAGATGAAACGGAAAGCAGCTATCAACGCATATAAGCTTAATATTATAATATTGGCGCGTAGAAAGGGAGTCAATCATACGGTCATGAGTCCATCTGGAAATCTCTTGGCAAACATCAGACTAGTCTTGGAAAAGATACACTTCTTCGTAATCACCAAAAGAGAAGAATGATCGATGAATGGCCATAAATTACAAACTCAATAATCTTCAAAAAAACGGATCGGGCGCAGAGATGTTTTCGGGGAATCCGATTATGGAACTGGCCCGGCCCCTCGGAAAAAGGACGACCATCTTGTAGGCGGAGATATGTGTCATTTAAGCCAAAGCTTGGCTAGACCTGAACATATATTTTTTTAAGAATTGCGGGGCCCTAAGTCCCCTTCCACTTGACGTCGGACGGACCCAATGTATGGACAGATTTACGCTCAATATAATTCGCAGTCATGCCGTGTTGACAATGCTATTTCTTTTGTTTCTATGGCATCGCGTAATATATTCGTCAGCTGGTACAGAGCAGTTTCGGTTGACCGTCGTGACCAGTAAGCGTGTTGCCACCGATGTAGGACATTACGCATTATAACATTAGTTCTAATATAGTTGTCTATGATCTTCTCCACCGTTTTGAGTACGAACTGTGTTAGGCAAATTCGTCTGAAAAATGTAGGGTGAAAAGGATCCTTTTTACCCGCTTTCGGAATAAAGACCACTTTTGCCCACCCCCATGCCCTTCTTGTATATCCTAGGGCCATGCCGCCCCTTATCACTTTTCGAACAGATTCTAAAATGATTTCTAAACCTCTCTGTAGTAGTGCTAGGAAGATGCCATCTACACCAGGTCCAACTGCCCATCTTACCCTAGCTTCCGAGCATATCTCTTTTGCTAGTTTCCACTTCTCCTTTCTTCCACTCTTCTTCGTTGTTGGGACGTTTGGCACAATGTTGTCGCCTTCCGCCGTGGGATAGAACCCCGGGAACAGAGTTCAGAGAAGCAGGTGTACTCTGTCCTCCTCATTCTCGGTAAATGTCCCATCCTCCTTTTTTAGACAGACAGAAGATATTACCCGGCCTTCGACTAAAGCTTTGTTTAAGCTGGCTGTTTCTGTGGTTTGTTCGACCCCTTCACAGAATTCCCTAAGGCTTTTCCGTTTTGTTTCCCTGATCGCGTTGCTATACGCAGTCAGTGCATTTCTGTATCTCGGCCAGTCCCCGATTTTTTTTTGCCCGGTTGAAGAGTTTTCGCACCTCTGTTCGCATTGTGACTAGGTTCCTATTCCATCAGAATACATCCCTTGATGAGGCGTTCCAAAAATGGGTTTTTTAATGGTCACCTCACGTCTCAAATTCAAAATTGATGACAGTGTCGCCCACTCTCTCGCGCTGTATGGTTCTGAGTGTTGATTGACTATCAAAAGCAATGAACGGCGCTTCACAGTAATGGAGGCGAAAAAATTGTGTTGGACCATGATCAGATTCGAAATGTATATATGTATATAAATGCGCTGATCCTGGATAAACACCGAAGAGGCGTCTCTATGGTATGAACACGTAATTCGTGCTAATGAGAACTGACTTGCCAAGATTGATCTGAAAATCGAAGTCGACGGGAAACGATCAATACTTGGGACGAAACTGCATTGCATTGCTCCGCTAGCTGGTGTTTTGAGGTTCTCTTGACTCTATGACCGAGGAAAATCGCGTGATCGATAGAGATGAGCTGACCCCGGTACCGAACGAGACAAAGCCTGAAGTAGAAAAGGAAGAGGAACGTCACCAAGAAAAGCAGTAAAGCTACAGACTATTAACAGTTTAAATTGTTTCCGGCATATAACGATTTTTGGGGTAAATAATAATAATTTATTAAAATCCAAGTAAAAATATCTTTTAAATCTTTTTTAAATGCTCGAACTATTTAACGTTGACAGCAGGTAGATGTGGTTGACAGATTACAATGCAGAAAACGAAAGGAATGACGAAGAAGACAAGAAATGAGATTGTCATTATAATACATATCTGCAGCAGTGCAGCAGGTTACATCACTTATTTATTCATCTTACCTAAAAATACGTACAAACTGAGTGATGTTCTAGCTATTCCACACAAACTTTTATCTGAAATTTTAGAAAACCATTTTGCGCCACTTATAACGAAGTTTGCGCAACAAAACTATCAATTTCGCTGGTGACTTTAATGAAATTTCAATAAAAAAAGATACACATCCACTTAAGAGTCCATAAAACAATACAGTCCAAGCCAATTGAAGATGGGATAAACTCAATGGTGTTAGGACCCTTCCGATAGTCCTTTTTCTCTCCAAAATTCCAGCTTCAACAGCTTCTCTGAATGCATCCGTGTTCCATTTGAAATAGAGCCCACTCTGGTAACATTGCAGCAAAACTGTGTTGAAAGCATCCTTAAATGGTGAGTTCCGGGGCATAAGGAAAGCTGACAGACTTGTCTCCACACAAACAGTAGAAAACAAAAATAGCGGTCGTTCCAAGAATTTTTGTTGTTGCATAAGGAAAAGCGCTTTCTCATCTGGAGTGGTATATGCAAAGGTGGTATTCAAAATATTTCGATGGCGATTATATGTTTCCGTATCTACAAGAATGAAGAGATTTTTAAATTCTGGAGGTGTAATTGCCCCCTCATAAAATCCAAACTCGAAATCTATGTTGTAAATTCCTAGTCCAGCTGTTATCATTTCAGCTTTAGTAGACACAGGACGTTCAAAGACCCTCGTCGTGAGAATACCAGCCAGTAAAGACTGATATGCATTTGCGAAGAAAAAGGAGAAAAGAACAATACTAAGTCGGACCATTCGATATTTCCACAGTTTCCTGATCGTCCAGATGATATAAGATTGAAACATCAAAGCCCTGAAACTATCCAAGAACAACATGTCAACTTGGAAATGACCTCTGATAACTCTACCAAGCCAAAAATTGGTCAACACAATATATGCTGCAGTAAAACCTAATATTGCCCATACGTTTGATGAAAACGAATAAAGTAAATATTTGTCAGCTCGCACTTCAGCAGGTGCTGGGTACATTACACACATCTTTACCATGCGGACTGGGTAACTACCATCAACATTTGATCCAGTCTGGCGATATGGATGCATTGAAATTGTGACCTTTTCCTTGTGTACCAGATTTATCAGATTCTTTGCACGAACATATGTATCATTTGGTATTAAATATTCATTCAGCGTTGCGTTATGCTTCTGCAAAAAGGACATGAAAATTTTACTTGCATATCCTCCGATTCTTTGATGTCCATGTCGGTCCTTGTATCTGAAAACTCGGGGCTCATCGGTTTTGATGATGGTTGTTATCGGGAAGCCATGTAGATCCTTTAATTTATCTGGGAAAAAGTCCTGCTCAGGAGTCAACTCGTCAATTTTGAAGATTGGAAATGGGGTGAAGGTCAGTATTTCTCCACACCTGCAATCCAGTGAAAACATTGCTACTACGTTGAGGATTCCTAGTTTCCACATGAACTCGAAGTAGAATAACACATGGTTTTGGGAATTTTCCACTTTTCCTCGAAACCAAAGAATAGTCTTTGCACTTTGGATGACATCAAGGTTATCAGGCTCATACTTCGTCAATAAATCTGGATCGTCGCTGATGATAAAAACGAATAAATTCTCCCTGTTCGGCAAAAGATTCAAATTTATGTTGGATGAATCTTCAATAAACATAACTGGCGACTTCAAACTAGTTAACAGATAGTGATCCACATGATGTTCTTTGGAGGATACGAAAACGATAGTGTGAAAATTGAACCGTCTTTGAAGAAGGATTATTGTATCTTCCTGCCAACAACATCGCCCGAATACAACAAGTATAGATAGAAATGCTGCACTACTGAATGGCATTTCTTTATTGTTCATTCTGATTCCGGTGAAGTATTTAAAATAATGATATTGAGGGGATATGCCGTCACTATGGTACATAGCATTCACAGTGTAGTATCCAAACACACGGAAGGAACAGTGAATGACATTTTAACAAGCTCCTCTGATAAACATTAATCTTCGTTATGAAGGGTGCGGGTTTAATTGCTTGAGTACTAGATGACAATCATTGACTCTACGTTAAGTTCTAACTTTTGAATATGAACAGATAAGATCCATTATTGATGTAGAGAACCCAATACAAGGTAAAAAAATCAAACAAAATTTTCATGTAAGAAATTAGGATTTCCGTTGAAACACTCGTACTTAACCCTTCCAGTCCGTATGGGTTGTATACAACCCAGGTTTTGAAATATTTTTTAAATTTGTTTTTCGATTTTTTTTTACGTTAATCTTGTGGCAGCACTGACTACTCTAATTGGTTTAACAACGAACACCGCTGTGTCCTGCCCCTTTACGGCAAATCTTCTTTTTCTTCAGCCTTTGTCCCGTTCACAAGCGGGGTCGGCTCGTCGTGATCGGCTTCGCCATTTGGCTCTATCGAATGCCTGATCTGGGTGCAATTTCGAGGCTTTCAAATCCCCATCCAGCGTATCAAACCACCGTTGCTTAAGTCTGCCTTTTGATCGTTTACCATCGACTTCGATGTTCAGACTAATCTTGGCAATTGAATTTCCGTTTGCACGAATTGCGTGACGCCTCTCTCGCAACTTTTCCACGATCGGCGCAACCCCATAACGATCGCGAATATCCTCATTTCGGATGTGATCTAAACGTGTGACGCCACTAGTCCAACATAGCATCTTCGTCCCCATTATCGCAAGACGCCGTTCATTGTCCTTTATGGTCGGCCAACACTCAGAACCATAGAGAGCGACTGGACGGACGACATTGCGGTAAATTTTAGATTTGAGACGTTCGTTGATACGTCGATCACAAAGGACACAAGTTGTGGAACGCCACTTCATCCAGGTTGCGTTAATGCGTGAAGCAATTTCATAACGCAGCTCTCCATTGGCTGATAGCGTTGACCCGAGGTATTTAAATCGCTCAGTTCTGGGCAGATCACTGCCGCTGGCAGTGATTGTGCCTGTTTCATGGGGATTGGTCGTCAAAAATTCAGTTATATTTAAATTTAATCTGAGACCGTGTTGCATGAGGCGATCATTCCATTTTTGAACAATTTGCTCGAGATCATTTTTGCTATCAGATGCTAGGAAAACATCATCTGCATAAAGCAGTGTGTAGGGCGCTGGACGTTGGATATCCCGTGTGACGGTGTCCATAACAAGGACAAAGAGGAGTGGTCAGAGGGCGCTTCCTTGATGAACACCAACAGAGACACGAAGCGGTTTTGATACACCCGCCATACTTCGAACTTTACTTTTCGGATCGTGGTAGAGCAATTGAACCCAGCGCACGAGTTCTTCTGGTACGAAGTGTTGTCGTAAAGCATACCAGATGAGTTCGTGTGGTGCACGGTCAAACGCTTTCTTTAGATCCAGAAAGGCAATGTAAAGAGGGCGATGCTTCTCACGGTGTTTCTCCATGAGTAACCGCGCAGCGTGTATTGCGTCAGTAGTTCCGCAGTTCTTGACAAATCCGGCTTGATTCACGGTTATTTCAACGATTTCGCGAATACGGTTGTCAAGAAAGCATTCAAAAATCTTCATGGTATGGGAAAGTAACCGGATCGGACGGTAATTTGAACATTCTGCTGGACTACTTTTCTTTTTCCATATTGGAACAGTGGTACTTTCTTACCAGTCAGATGGTGTTCTTCCTTCCTGAATAACCCGGTTAAAGAATTCACTGAGCCACAGTGTTGGGTCCCAGGTCTTCGCTTTCCAGAGTTCAGATGCGATGTCGTCAGGTCCTGTTGTTTTCCCAGATTTCATTTGTTTTATTGCCTCCTCGACTTCAGTTGCGCTGACAGGTGGAACTGCTCCAAATGTCGGCAATGATTGTGGAAGTGGAAGATGAGCAAATTCTTCAGTTGAAATCGTCGTCGCGGCTCGACGATCAGTAAGCAAAGTACCGTTCTTGTCATTAACGCAACAGAAGTGTTCGATATCCTGTGTGCGTTCATTACGGCTTTTGGCAAGTCGATACAGATCTCTCTTGCCATCCCGAGTGTCCAGTTTGTCGTAAAGATTTTTGAAATGGTTCGCTCGGGTGACAGCCACCGCTTTCTTTGCTTCCCGGTTGGCATTCTTATAAATTTGCCAATTAGCAGCCGTTTTATCGTCGAGAAATTTGTGGTAGAGGCGTTTCTTTTCACGGACCTTCATTTCAACATCATCATTCCAAAGCCAAGTATCTCGGTTGATGTACCGCTTACCCGGCTTGGTGACCCCGAGGGTTGCAGAGGCGCTTTGTGGATCGTGTCTTTCATTTGGTTCCATGATTTTTCCACATTCGTGATGGTCGGCAATCGTATGAGTGAGACCGTTTCTTCTTTCTTCTCACCAAATCGCCACCATTTAATGCGCGGAGGGCCAGTGCGTTCCTCACGCTGTTTTATCGGTGGCTTAATTCGCAAGACGGCAATCAACGGCCGATGTTGAGGTGCGATGGTCTCATAGGGAACGACTTTGCAATCGGTGACAGTGATAAAATGTTGGCGTCTTATGAGAATATAGTCGATTTGCGTTTTACTGTTCCCACTATAAAATGTGGGAAAGTGAGACAATCGTTTGATGAACCATGTATTCATAAGTACAAGGTCATAGGTGTCCGCAAAATCGATTATACGCTCGCCACCTTCATTGCGCGCACCGAACCCCTTTCCGCCATGGCACCTGTTACTGTCTGCCTTTTCACCCACATGACCATTAAGGCCGCCGGCAATGATTATGTAATCGTCAGCAGGCACGTGACAACTCTTTTCATCGAGAAGTTGCCAGAAGGCATCTTTCTCGGCATTAGGTCGACCTGTATGTGGTGCATACGCGGTGAAGAAGTGAATAGTGCGATCAGCTAATATAATGGCAAGCTTCATCAGCCGATCATCAAATCGTTCGACTTCTTTAATGGCATCACGGAAACCCTCTGAGATGGCAATGCCAACACCATATTGAGTGTGTGGGTTACCAAAATAGAGAAGTTTATAGCCATTTTTATCGCGTTCGCGTTCAATGTCGCAGCTTTTGGCACCAGACCATCGGGTTTCTTGCAGAGCGCAGATATCAATGCGCCTTTTCCGAAGGGCTCTTGCGAGTTCCTCGGTCTTTCCAGTTAGGGTACCAACATTTAGCGTGCAGACACGTATTTGTTTTGTTCGTTGTGTGCGGACTAACTTGCTTACGTCCTGACGCCGTCCATGCGTCAAAAACCCTTGCCCATTTCTCGACATCATTTGCCCCTTTATGGCAAATGATGTGATAGAAGTGCATATTATGAGTTTTGGGGAAGAAGTCATTGGAGATCAGCATATCATGGTAGATGAAGCTATCACCAATAATGCCCTCCGTGCAGGCTCCGATTTTCTGAAAAAGAATAATATTGAAGTAGCCGAGCCTCAATATGATGAGGTTTTTCAAGAAGAGGGAACCATCGAATAGGTTCAACCAAGCTTCCTACTTCCAACGCAAGTTACTGGACGATCACAGCAATGGCATTCCAAAGCAATGACCACCGAGTTAAATGTTCAACCAATTGTATTTAAGGAGATAAGCTCACATCTCTCCATTATTTTCAAGAAGCGGAAAAAAACAAAAAAAAGTTGAAGGAACAGAAAGTTGAGAGGAGAACAGTATTAGATGTGGGTTGGAAGCATGAGGACATGGAAAACCGTCCTGCATCTGAAGGCACACCTGAAGATGGAGTGACTGCTGATCTTGGAAATATATCATTGGAAAATCCCTTACACTATTTTAGTCCATATCTTTCAGACGAATTTTTTGACTGTGTAGCTTATTATACAAATTTGTATGCTGTACAACAGGAAACACCTTGTTTCAAACCTACAAACGCCGCTGAACTCAAACAGTTAATAGGTCTCCATGTTATCTGTAGAAATCTCAAATTTCCTCGCTTGGATTTATATTGGAATAAACATTTTTGAAAAGAGATCAATTTTGCCAACTCAGAACGCACATTCACTTCGTAAATTGTAAGGAAATGCCAGCCAGACAGGTTCCATAAAGTAAGACCTTTGTATGATTCTATAAGGCAAAGATGTCTAACGGTACCACTAGAACGTCAATTATGCATTGACGAGCAAATAGTTCCTTTCCGTGGAAAAATTAACGCATTTCAATATATAACAAGTCGGATAACCTGAAGCTGGACGCTGGACGCTTCAGGTATGAAAGGTTTTGGGTACTTCTTAGTACGTAGTACGTAATATATGCATATATTATGTGAGAGTATCCACTTTCGGGTGATATTGACATTCATAGCCTTGAATTTGCAAAGAAGCAACAACTTTGACGTATTATAACTTTGTTAGTAATAGTGCGATTTCCACTAAACTAGTAGGTAGGCTCATGTTCTATATTATAGTCTGCATCACTGCAAAATTTCGTCGTGCTAGGATGAACTTAAGGGGGGTTTTGCAACCAATTATTAAAAATTATAGTAAGATACTATTATTAACTTTATTTGAACAGTTATCGGTACGGAAGGTATTTCGGAACCCAGGCACCATATAGTAGCAGCCTTCTGATTTTTTTCAGATTTTTCGGTTGGGTAGTTTCTAGTTTCTACCAAATTTGGTGTTAATCGCTATAACCGTCTTTGAGAAAAATGTGTGTGGCGGACAAACAGATAGGCCGACAGACAGACAGTGAATCGATTTTACACAAAACCTTAAAAAGCAAGCCTTGCCCATGGGGGATAAAAATCTTCTTTTTATGCGGAAAGTCTGGCTATTCATATGATTTTATCATTTACCAAGGGCAATCTACAGAATTAGATGCTTCCACCAAATATCATCTGGGCGCGTCCAGTGCCGTTGTGTACGCTCTTTCACAAAGGCGAATAGCGAATGGGAAGAAATACGAATTATATTATGATAACTATTTTTCTAGATACCATCTTCTGATTTTGTTAAAAAATAAGAATATTAACATAGCTGACGAAGATTTGGACCTCCATTTACAGAAGATAAGTCGTTTATGAAGGGGATTCAGTGAGGCTGTCACTGATGAAAACAAAGAAGTGGTGGGAGTCAAGTGGTTAGATAAAAAACCCGTGGTCCCCCCATCCGATTTTATCGGGATCGGTGAACCAAATAAAGCGAAAAGATGGAGTGAAAAGGAGGACAAGAGGCCAGAAATTACTAACAAAAATATATCCATGGGTGGGGTGGATTTATTGGATCAACTGCGAACGACTTTACATTCGTTCAAGAAAATAGGCACTTCGGATGATATTTCATGGCATTGACTTGGCGATCGTAAGCGCCTGAAAATGAATACAAGAAAGACGCAGCTAAAATGCAAGTCCCTCCTAAAGACCAATTAGATCTTCTTGCTTTCAGGATGCGACCTGCAAACCAACTTCTTACAACCAACAAGCAACCTTCAAGCAATAAAAAATGTAGCCGCGCAGCTGATGTGCCAGTTGGAAACAATATTTGGCCAACATTATCAAAAATTTAAAAAAATGAAGCTAGACCAATAAACGAAATTGTTCAGGATGAAGTTTCATGATAATCAAGACCTGCCAACTAGATGTAAGAAAAAAGAATGTCCATACAAATCACATGTATAGTGTAAAAAGTGTAATTTGCACTTGTTCATAAATTGAAACAGGAATTGTTTTGGTTAATTTCATACGAAAAAATGAGCTTGAATCTGAACCAGTCTTCATGAATTATGAATCACTTTTGAACTCCTGTAAGTAAATAACTTTTGGAATCATCATCATCATCATCAACGGCGCAACAACCGGTATCCGGTCTAGGCCTGCCTTAATAAGGAACTCCAGACATCCCGGTTTTGCGCCGAGGTCCACCAATTCGATATCGCCAAAAGCTATCTGGCGTCCTGACCTACGCCATCGCTCCATCTTAGGCAGGATCTGCCTTGTCTTCTTTTCCTACCATAGATATTGCCCTTATAGACTTTCCGGGTGGGATCATCTTCATCCTTACGGATTAAGTGACCCGCCCACCGTAACCTATTGAGCCGGATTTTATCCACAACCGGACGGTCATGGTATCGCTCACAGATTTCGTCATTGTCTAGGCTACGGAATCGTCCATCCTCATGTAGGGGACCAAACTTTCTTCGGAGGATTCTTCTCTCGAACGCGGCCAACAGTTCGCAATTTTTCTTGCTAAGAACCCAAGTTTCCGAGGAATACATGAGGACTGGCAAGATCATAGTCTTGTATAGTAAGAGCTTTGACCCTATGGTGAGACGTTTCGAGCGGAACAGTCTTTGTAAGCTGAAATAGGCTCTGTTGGCTGACAACAACCGTGCGCGGATTTCATCATCGTAGTTGTTATCGGTTGTGATTTTCGACCCTAGATAGGAGAAATTGTCAAGGATCTCAAAGTTGTATTCTCCTATCCTTATTCTTGTTCGTGTTTGTGTTTGACCAGTGCGGTTTGATGTTGTTGGTTGATTGGTCTTCGGTGCTGACGTTGCCACCATATATTTTGTCTTGCCTTCATTGATGTGCAGCCCAAGATCTCGCGCCGCCTGCTCGATCTGGATGAAGGCAGTTTGTACGTCTCGGGTGGTTCTTCCCATGATGTCGATATCGTCAGCATAGGCCAGTAGTTGGGTGGACTTGAAGAGGATCGTACCTCTTGCATTCACCTCAGCATCACGGATCACTTTCTCGAGGGCCAAGTTAAAGAGGACGCATGATAGCGCATCCCCTTGTCGTAGACCGTTGTTGATGTCGAATGGTCTTGAGAGTGATCCTGCTGCTTTTATCTGGCCTCGCACATTGGTCAGGGTCAGCCTAGTCAGTCTTATTAACTTCGTCGGGATACCGAATTCTCTCATGGCCGTGTACAGTTTTACCCTGGCTATGCTGTCATAGGCGGCTTTAAAGTCGATGAACAGATGGTGCAACTGTTGTCCATATTCCAACAGTTTTTCCATCGCCTGCCGCAGCGAGAAAATCTGATCTGTTGCTGATTTGTCTGGTATGGGCCAATGATGTTCTGGGCGTATGGGGCTATCCGGCCTAGCAAGATAGTGGAGAATATCTTATAGATGGTACTCAGCAACGTGATACCTCTATAATTGCTGCACTGTGTGATATCTCCCTTTTTATGTATGAGACAGATTATGGCTCGTTGCCAATCGTCAGGCATTGATTCGCTGTCCCATACCTTGAGCACGAGTTGATGAATCACTTGGTGTAACTGGTCGCCTCCATATTTAACCAATTCGGCTGTAATTCCATCGGGTCCTGGCGACTTATGATTTTTTAGCCGATGAATTGCACGGACTGTTTCTCCTAAACTTGGTGGTGGCAGTATTTGTCCGTCGTCTTCAGTTGGCGGGACCTCCAACGCGCCGATGTTCTGGTTGTTCAGTAGCTCATCAAAGTACTCAACCCATCGCTCTAATATGCCCATTCTGTCGGAAATCAGATTTCCCTCTTTGCCTCGGCAGGATGAGCATCGAGGTGTATAAGACTTCATCCTGCTGACTTGCTGGTAAAACTTGCGCGCCTGGTGCGGTTGTTCCCTGTACTTTTCTAGTTCACAGACTTGTTGGTTCTCCCTGGCTTCCTTTTTCCGTCTGTGAAGTCGCTTCTCCGCTCGACGGAGTTCGTGATAAGTCTCTGCGCGTGCCCGCGTTCTTTGAGGATGCAACATTACTCGGTATGCGGCATTCTTTCGTTCCGTTGCTAGCTTACATTCATCGTCAAACCAGTCGTTCCGACTCCTTTTGCGGCTGGGGCCAAGTATGTTTGTGGCCGTATCCATGATAACGTTCTTCAGGTGATTGTGAAGATCATTTGTTGATGCTTCATCTCCAGGTCCTCTGTTGACTGCGGTTATTGCGGCATCCATTTCCCTCTTATAGGTGTCGCGGAGGGTTGTGTTGTGGATGGCTTCAGTGTTCACTCTCACCTGATTGTCAGAGGGGATTCTAGGTGGTATTGTTATTCGAGCTCGGAGCACCATGCCAACGAGATAGTGATCCGAGTCTATATTGGCCCCCCTATATGTTCTTACATTCATCAAGGCTGAGAGGTGGCGTCGTTCGATCAACACGTGGTCAATTTGGTTGAAAGTGGTCCCGTCTGGAGAGGCCCACGTATGTTTGTGGACCGCTTTCCGCGCAAACCAGGTACTTCTAACAACCATTTCGTGTGACCCTGCTAATTGAATAGTCCGCAGTCCGTTATCATTTGTTTTTTCGTGTAAGCTATGGGAGCCAACGTATCGCCTGAATACTGGCTCCTTCCCTACTTGGCTGTTAAAATCCCCAAGTATGATTTTGATATCATATCTGGGACAGGCTTCGAGAGTTCTTTCTACTGCCTCGTAGAAGGTATCCTTCTCCGACTCTGCAGTCTCCTCTGTAGGGGCGTGAACGTTTATGAGGCTTATATTTCTAAACTTGCCTCGCAAGCGCAGAGTGCATAGCCGTTCGCTTATGCTTTCAAAACCGATAACAGAAGGTTTCATTTTTTGGCTGACTAAGAAACCTACTCCGAGCACATGGTTTACTGGATGACCGCTATAATATATGATGTAGTGGCTCTTCTCCAGGAAACCGGTCCCTGTCCATCGCATCTCTTGCAACGCTGTTACATCAGCCCTATATTGGGACAGGGTATGGGCTAGCTGCTCATCAGCTTCATCTCTGTACAGGGAGCGCACGTTCCATGAGAAAATGCGCAAATCGTTGTTCCTTTGTCCGTCCTATCCGAGGCTCCTGTAGTGGCTTCGTAACAGGTTTTTTTTTTTCGTGTAGGGTTGTCAGCCCTACCCAACCCCCAACCTGGAGGACCAGTTGGTACAATTTGTCCCGTTTTTAGGCGCGGGAGACTCGCCTTCATCCTTCTCCGTCTGCAGCTTTTCGTCAAGAAAGAGCTCCCAGCGGTCACCACGTGGAGGTGGAGATAGGGTTTGGTAGTAGAGCTGTTGGTGTTGGTTCAGCAGGCATTTCCCAGGTTTTATGCTCCATCGTGGGTACCAATCCACGTTTCGCCCTATACTACCCTTTGATCACTTTCCGATGCATACAATAGTTTTTATTGAGTTTTGAAAAAAGGAAGTTATGCTGCCGCACCCTGTATTATGTGAGAGTATCCACTTACGGGTGATATTGACATTTATAGCATTCAATTTTCAAGTAGCAACTACTTTAACGTATTATAACTTTGTTAGTAATAGTGCGATTTCCACCACTTGGTAAGATCATGGTCTACATTATATGCTACATCACTGCAAAGTTTCGTCGTGCTAAGATGAACTTAAGGAGGTATTTCCAGCCAATTACAAAAAATTATAGTAATATACTATTATTAACTTTATTTGAACAGATATCGGTATTATATCGGTATTTCGTAGCCCAGGCACCATATAGTGGCAGCCTGCTGATTTTTTTCAGATTTTTCGGTTCTTTAGTTTCTGAGAATGGCCCCCTTAAAGAAATGATCACTTTCAGCCCCCCGCACTTCCGACCTTTCCAACAAATGTCAAAATTAAGACCGGCTTCGGAAAGTACTAACTGAGACCTTTAATTTGATACCCCACATGACTACATTTGTTAAAAAAAAATTGTACACCCCCCTTTTGCATGTATGGGGACCCCCTCCCTTACATTCAACGTAAAAGGATATAACTCACTGTATGTGTGAGCGTTCACAATTCCCCCCTTTCTACCAAATTTGGTATCAACCGCTATAATCGTCTCTAAGAAAAATGCGTGTGACGGACAGACAAACAGACAGACAGAAAACCGATATATAATAATAATTAGGATTTCCATGCAAATACTCGGACTTAAAAACTTGGTCACAGTATTGATAGTAAAAATATCTCACCGTTGGTTGAGGGTGTAAAAAGATTCAGGGGGTTAGTATGTATAGTATATGCCACTTAGTCCGCAGAATATCCTTCTCTCAAATGAACTCAATTCTACTGCTTCTGTGGCATATTCAAGCGAAGTTGAGATGTTCAACCGCCAAAAAATAATCTTTTACTAAATTTGAACGGAAATATGGTTCAAAACATGTTTTTAACGGTTTTGGAACAATAGAAAAATTTTAAAATTAGTTATATGGGTATATATGAAACAGCATTTTCGGTGTTTTGCGCTCTTCAGTTGCTTTAGTTATTTCGGCTATCTTCTATGCGCGACGTTCGTAACGGCGCCCTCCTCACCTCATCCGCTTTTCGCAGTTTGCCCTGGATTGATGCAGTCATTCTATTGTTCGTATCCCAATCCTCCTACAATGTTAGCATTCTCCTCACCACACTTTTTGATATCAGTGCTCCACTTAAAGTTTCCTCTAGGTTTCTCTTCTCGTCCCTGAATCTCGGAGAGTGGAAGAATATGTGCTCTGGATTCTCGGGCAGTCCCTGAACCTGTAGAGGTGCTGACGATATCCCGCATGCCCCGTCAGAAACTGGGTAAGATTATAATTAATCTCCCCATGTTGTCTCCCCAGCCACTCCTTAATGGTAGCCTGTGTGTCCACCGGCCCTTTCCCGAGTGGTCCCTATGCTCTTGCCATCTATTTACAGATTTCTCCCTTTCGACATTCTTCGTCTGCGACAAAGGAGAGACTGATTTCAGATTATATATACTCATCACCTCACCTGGCAAGATGTTAATTGGGATCATTCCGGAGATGACGAATGAAGCCTCATCTGAGACGGCTCTGAAGGCACAACACACATCCTTAAGGCTGTCCACCTATAGACCACACTGAGTTTATGAGCATTACATGATTTGCAAAATTCTTTTTCCCATATAGCAGGATCGATCTCACCACCCTGGCAGTAAGTAGCCTACAAGTATACCGTCGCCTCCCACGTTCGGCATTATATTTGTCAAAACATCTATTGTTTAAAAGCTAACAAGTATTTGATGGTCGGCTTGGAAGTGATATCTAATTCGGAGGGAATGATGAAAACCGCTTCCGTTTTTTCTGTGCAAGTACCAGCCCGGCGCTCTCCAACCAGGCCTTAACTGATTGCTTCGCAAGAGTGTAACTTAGCATCTTCTAGATGCTTTACGACTACGACCAATGCAACATCATCGGCATAACCTCCGGAACCGGAAAGTTAAGTATATAATTGGTCATGACGTTTTTCAGTGTGGAACCCTGTGGGACACCCGCGGAGACAATGTACTCCTTGGGTTCATTATCGGTGTCACAACAGAGCGTCCGTTCTTACAGCTAGCTATCGACAATAACTGCGAGATAGGTGGGAACACCAATTATGGCCAGGCACTTTCGTATAATGTTCCAATGGGAGGAAATAAATGCGGGATACCTTGTAAGCATGTTTCTTTTGTCTCTGATCATTCATTCCTACCACCCTCTGAGTTATCCGTCTGGCTTAGTGGCAAGCTGATCGAACACTGGTAAGTCCACTGTTCCGCAGTTGGGTCTTCTACTGGGGAATCAGCACCCCCTAGGCATGGATGCGTCATATGCCTTGGCGATGCATTGTGTGACATGGAGAGCTCTCTCCGTGGGACCGCCTGCCTTAGCAGGTTGGCCTAGCCACATTTCCAAGAAGCTTTTCTCGTGCTTTTTTAGACCAGCCTGATGTCCTTCTCAGCTTTAGGTATCCTATTTCCCTGACCTGTGCATCCCTCCGCAAATCAAAGATGATTGCCTGATGATCGCTGTCCTCGGTAACGTGCTAGGACATACCAAGTACCAGTGCAGAGCTGACAAAGATCAGGTCAACGAGTGAGGAATACCCGCCTTTGCGAAAGATGCTTGCATCACTTTCATTGGCCAAAATTAAATCCACCTGGGCTAAAGCCTCTAACAGACTTCGTTCTCTTGCGCTACTTCCTTTGCTTCCTTACTCGAGGACCAAAGCTTTGGACTTTATCCCCTTGCATCGAGGTGCAACTGATGTTCATATTCCAACAGTTTTTCCATCGCTTACCGCAGAAAGAAAATTTGATCTATTGCTAATTTGTCTGGAGCGAAGCCTCTTTGGTATGGGCCAATGAAGTTCTGGGCGTAGAATATCTTATAGATGGTACTCAGTAACGTAATACCTCTATAATTGCCTCACGAGGTGATATTTTCCTTTTTATGTATGGGACAAGTAATGCATCATTGCCAGTCGTCAGGCATTGATTCGGTGCCCCACACCTTGAGTATAAGTTGATAAACCGCTTGGTATAATTAGTTGCCTCCATATTTAACCAATTCGGCTGTAATTCCATCGGCTTCTGGCGACTTATGATTTTTAAACCGATGAATTGCGCGGACTGTTACTTCGATACTTGATGATGACAGTATTTGTCCGTCGTCTTCAGTTGGCGGGACCTCCAACTCGTCGATGTTTTGGTTGCTTAGCAGTTCATCAAAGTAATCAACCCATCGCTCCAATATGCCCATTCTGTCGGAAATCGGATTCCCCTCTTTGTCTCGACAGGATTAGCATCGAAGTGTGTATCGCTTCATCCTGCTGACTTGTTGGTAATACGTGCGCGCCTGGTGCGGTTGCTCCCTGTACTTTTCTAGTTCACACACTTGTTGGTTCTCCCAGGCTTCCTTTTCTGTCTGTGAAGTCGCTTCTCCGATCGACGGAGTTCGTGATAAGTCTCGTGTGCCCGCGTTCTTTAAGAATGCAACATTATTCGGTATGTGGCATTTTTCCGTTCCGTTGCTAGCTTACATTCATCGTCGAACCAGCCGTTCCGACCCCTTTGGCGGCTGGGGCGAACGTTCTTCAGGTGATTGTGAAGATCATTTGTTGATGCTCCATCTCAAGGATCTCTGTTGACTGCGGTTATTGCGGCATCCATTTCTATTTTTACGTAAGGTATAGGAGCCAACGTATCACCTGAATACGGGCTCCATCCCTACTTGACTGTTAAAATTCCCAGGCATGATTTTGATATCTGGGACAGGCTTCGAGGGTTCGTTCTACTGCCTCATTGAAGGTATCCTTCTTCTGATGTTAGTTCAGCAGGCGTTTCCCAGGTTTTATGCTCCATCGTGGGTACCAATTCACGTTCCACCCTGGGACCTATATTTCCCTTTGACCACCGCCACCGTCATCATACCGTCCACTATGTATGCTTGACACTGCTAGAAAAAGTGCTCGAAAAGCTCATCAAAAGTAGACTCGCTGAAGCGATACGCGCTGCCGGAGATTTATCTCCCAGGCAGTTTGCTTTTAGAGCAGGGAGATCCACAATTGATGATGTCATGCAAGTCGTGGATCCTGTTCGACGAGCGGAGGCACTTAGCCAACGAACTCGACGGGTGGTGCTCCTCGTAACGCTTGCCGTCAAAAACGCCTTTAATTTTGTAAGAAGGAAAGATATTCTAGGCGCACTAGACAATACTTTCCACGTGCCAAACTATCTCTTACGGATATTAAGGGACTATGTGAGAGACCGCCCCTGCTCTATGAAACACTAGAGAGTCAGAGGAGGATGGAGGTCACGTCGAGGGAGCACAGGGATCCATCCTAGGGCCGGACTTCATCATCATCAACGGCGCAACAACCGGTGTCCGGTCTAGGCCTGCCTTAATAAGGAACTCCAGACATCCCGGTTTTGCGCTGCGGTCCACCAATTCGATATCCCTAAAAGCTGTCTGGCGTCCTGGCCTACGCCATCGCTCCATCTTAGGCAGGGTCTGCCTCGTCTTCTTTTTCTACCATAGATATTGCCCTTATAGACTTCCCGGGTGGGATCATTCTCATCCACATGGATTAAGTGACCCGCCCACCGTAACCTATTGAGCCGGATTTTATCCATAACCGGACGGTCATGGTATCGCTCATAGATTTCGTCATTGTGCAAAAGCAGCAGGGCCAAACTTAGTCTCGGCATGCCAGATGAGTCGCACCTTGTCAGCTGTGCAGATGATGTCGCGGTGCTTGTTACTGGACGAACTGTTGAACAGGCGCAAAGCAGACTTGGCATATTGATGCGACGGGTAAGCGAATGAATGACTACTCATGGTTTTAACCCTGCACTGGAAAAAACCGAAGTAATCATCCTAACTAAAAAGAGAATTCCGACCCTGCGTCCCATATCGTTCGGCGAGTCGATAATCGAGTCAAAACCAGCGGTAAAATACCTCGGGTTGACTCTTGACTCAAAGATGAGCTTTTTTGGGCAAATCAAAGCAGCAGCGAACAAGGTTGCAGCTGAAGTTTTGGCTTTAAGTAGGCTAATGGCAAACATTGGGGGTTTTACGTCCAGCAGGCAACGTCTCCTGGTGAGTTCAACGTAGTCTGCCTTGCTCTACGACGCAGAGGTATGAGCGGACGCTCTGGGCAAGGAGGTATATCGTAAACGTCATGCGCAAGTACAGAGACGGGGAGCTTTGCGGGAAGCGTCTGCGTACCGCACTGTCTCTGAACCGGCCGTGATGGTGATCGCGGGAGTGATCCCCGTTGCGCTTCTTGCTAAAGAGCGTCAAGCGCAGACGAGTGGCAGCTCTCTTGGCAAAATGGAACTAGAGGCAGATGGACTGCGCGGCTCATCGGCAACTTAGGTGCATGGCTGAATCGGAAGCATGGTAAGACTGACTATTTCCTTATCCAATTTTTAAGTGGGCATGGAGGTTTTCAGTCTTACCTGAACAAGATTGGAAAGGCGCGCTCTCCGGATTAGTATGTTTTGCAATGGAGTTGTGGACGACGCCCATCACACTTTTCAAGGTTTTGTGTGAAACAAAACCTTATTAGAATCGAGTCGAAGTCTGTCCGTCTGTCTGTCTGTCTGTCACACCCGATTTATTCGGAAACAGCTGGACCGATTGTCACGAAAATTGGTAAGAGTATGTGATCTGTTGTTCCCTTTACATGCAGCCACTGGCGCCATTTTGTGTTAAATTTAAGGGGGGGCTCCCCATGCATGTGAAAGGAGGCTGCAAAAGTTTTTTTCACAGAATGTAGTCATATGGGGTATCAAACGAAAGGCTTCAATTAGTACTTTTCGAAACTGGTTCCATATTTGATATTGGGTGAAAAATAGGAGAATGAGGGCTCAAAATATGACACCCAAAAAGTGTAACCGGTCTCGTTCTCAGAATCTATCCAACCAAAAAATCTGAAAAAAATCACAGTGGTGCATCTCTACTAAATCTAGGCCTCAAAATACATACGGTTCCGATATCTGCACAAATAAAGTTAATAATAGTATATTTTAACATTTTAGAAATT
This sequence comes from Hermetia illucens, assembly GCF_905115235.1. Classification (NCBI taxonomy): domain Eukaryota; kingdom Metazoa; phylum Arthropoda; class Insecta; order Diptera; family Stratiomyidae; genus Hermetia; species Hermetia illucens. The sequence goes on along the minus strand of NC_051849.1, from coordinate 18,843,597 downwards.
TACCCGGCAACCCCCCCCCCCTCCCCCCCCCCCCCCCTATTGTATAAAAGAAGTATAAAATTTGGCATAGGTGTAATGAAGAATATAATGCACAAGTTGCTCAAGTTTGAAGAAAATTCAACTGTTATTAACAAAGTTATAGGGGGTGAAATTCCACAATTTTTTGTGAATTTCGTGCACTCTACAATCTGCATGACATCATCATCACATATCAATTCGTCAATACCACAACGAAATGAGTTCTTATGTATCGGGTCGCAAAGAATTATTTTGTTTCAGTTTTTTAGTCATTCGTATATGAATATCAATTATTCCAAACAGACGTGTGTGTATATAGTATTGGTTTGGGGAAAAAGAAATGTCGTATTTTGTCAATAGATGGCGACATTTAAACAGATCTTGTGTTGTACCTATCGCATCGGGTCATTCTATACGGCGATTTGAAGACGACATTCTGTGCTACAAGTGTCTTTTTGTTGTGATCGTACTTTTCAGTCTCAAGTTATAGCGCGTCAAAGATAGAGTCCAGCAAACAAGAAATTGTGTCCGGATAGCTGAGTGGTTAGAGCGCAAGGCTGTCGTACGGAAGGTCGCGGTTCAAATATTACTGGTGGCAGTGGAATTTGTATCGTGATTTGACGTCGGACACCAGTCGACTCAGCTGTGAATGAGTACCTGAGTCAAATCAGGGTAATAATCTCGGGCGAGCGCAATGCTGACCACATTGCCTCCTAGTGTACCGTTACGGTCTTGAATGAAGTGCTCTAACACACTTCAAGGCCCTGATCCAACATGGATTGTTGCGCCAACGATTATTATTAAACAAGAAATTCGTCATATTTTATGTTTTTATTACCTGAGAGGTAAAAATGCAACAAAGGTGGCCGATAAAATTTGTGAAGTTTATGGCCCCGATGCTGTAACGATTCGCACAGCACAGCGTTGGTTCGATCGATTTCGTTCTGGTGTAGTGGATATCGAAGATACACCCCGTGCTGGTAGGCCAATCATCGTAGAAACCGATAAAATCGTCGAAATAATCCAAGTAGACCGGCCTGTGATCATTCGCTCGATTGGCCAGAAAGTGAGTATAGACCATAAAACCGTTTGGAATCATATGCAGAAGATGGGATTCCAAAAAAAAGCTGGATGTTTAGGTGCCACACGAGTTGACACAAAAAAATCTCTTGGACCGAATTAACGCCTGCGATGTACTGCTGAAATGGAACAAATTCGATCCATGGATGGTGACTGGTGATGAAGAGTGGATCACGTACGACAACCTAAAGTGGAAAAGATCGTAGTCGAAGCGCGGCGAACCGGCCCAAACCATCGCCAAGCCCGGATTGACGGCCAGGACGGTTTTGCTGTGTGTTTTGTGGGATTGGAAGGGAATTATCCACTATGAGCTGCTCAAGTATGGCCAGGCCCTCAATTCCGTCCTCTACTGTGAGCAACTCGATCGTTTGAAGCGGACCAGAAGCGCCAGAATTGGTCAATAGGAATAGTGTTGTATTCCACCAGGACAACGCTCGGCCTGACACATCTTTGATGACCCGGCAGGAGCTACGGGAGCTCGGATGGGATGTCTAAGTGATTAACATCTCTTCCGGTCCATGCAAAACGTTCTTGGTGCTTGGCCTCAAAAGAGGCTTGTGGAAACTGGCTGAGTTTTTTGCAAATAAGGATTGGTGATTTTAAAAGGGGGGGGGGGATAAAAGCCGCCTTCTAAATGGCAACAAGTTTATGAATAAAACGATGCATATTTGACTTAAATCGGATAATTCTAATGTGTTAAATAAAGCGTAAAATTTCGATCACAAATACGACATTTCTTTTTCGCCAACCAATTTACGGGTAGTGTCTAATTCAGATAGATAGATTTGTACTTTAAACAAGCCGTATCTAATATACATACTACATGTGTACATAACACATCGTTCAATAAGTCCCGGGACTAACTATGAAAACAACATTTTATCGGCAAAATTCTTTATTATTCATCAACATAATCTCCTTCAAGGATTATACAATCATTCCAACGCTTCTCTAACTTTTCAATGCCATGTTTGTAGAACAGAACGATTTGTCTTTTGACTCAAAATGAGCCTCAGTAGCAGCGATCACCTCCTCATTTGAGCCACATCTTTTTCCCTGGAGCATCTTTTTGAGATCCGCAAAGAGCCAGCAGACGCTGGGGGCCAGATCCGTCGAGTACGGAGGATGAGGAAGCAGTTGGAAGCCTAATTCGTTGAATTGGTCATCGTTTTGATTGACTTTTGGCACGGTGCGTTGTCTTGATGAAAGACGACTTTCTTCTTCTTCATGTGTGGTCGTTTTTTCGCTATTTCAACCTTTAAACGATCCAATAACACCATGTAGTAGTCGCTATTGATAGTTTTTCCTTTTTCGAGGTAGTCAATGAAAATTATACCATTTGCATCCCAGAATACGGACGCCATCAATTTGCCGGCCGACTGTTGTGTTTTTGGACGCTTCGGGCGGCTTTTACCGGTCGTACGCCATTCAGCTGACTGCCGACTTGACTCCGGAGTGAAATGGTGAATCCATGTTTCGTCCACTGTCACATATCGACGCAAAAAATCCTGTTTATTGCGAGTAAACAGTGCTAAACAACTCTCCGAATCATTGATACGTTGTTGCTTTTGTTCCATTGTGAGCAAACGCGGCAGCCATTTGGAAAAAACCTTTTTCATAGCCAATTTTTGGTGCAAAATAGTAAATGCACTACCAGTTGATATGTTCACCATCTTAGCTATCTCGCGCACTTTTATTTTGCGGTCACCCATCACGATTTTCAATACTTGCTTGGTGTTTTCGGGAGTTACTCCCTCATTTGGCCGACCCGAACGTTCCGCATCATTTGTATCAGCACGACCGTGTTTCACATCGAAAACCACCGACAAATGGTTGTTTTCGACGGAGTAGAGTCCGGATAACGTTTTTCAAGCCATTGCTGAGCTTGGAGAGTGTTTTTCCCCATTAGAAAACAATGATTTATCAACACACGAAACTCGTTTTGGTTCATTTTTTCACGATTGCAAAGGTAGCGTCAGTTTAACCACTATAGCTTTCTTGGTTATGTTTCGAATTACATCAAATTTTGACACATCTTATCTGAAGGTTGGTACTTCTGAACCTTGGTATATAAATGGCATTATTAGCGCCATTTCTACGCTAGTCCCGGGACTTATTGAACGATGTGTTATGTATGCTTTTGTACACGAAGTAAATCGGAAATATGGATACGATCATTTTATATACTTGCACATATATGTACAGTATTCGGAAATAGGCAGTTTGTGTGTTTAGGTTGAGGATAATATCTATGGCTGTAATATGTACGTATATCTTGTAGTTTGGAAAAGAATGAATGAATGAATGATGAAGGAATATGTTGGATTTGTAGCTATGAGGGAATAGAAAAATGAGCGTTGAAGTTTCTTACATAAGATGAACACAAAACCTTTATACCCGAAGCGCGAGCTTCCGGTATTCCGATTTGCTTTTCTTGTGGAAGGTGGGATGGGATTCATCAGCAGCTCTATTTAAACACAGGGGATCTCTCTCCAGACAACATTGTGGAAGAGATGCTGACGAGTGCTGACAGGTGGAACCGTGTTGATCATTACGTTCGGGTCCTTCTCATTGCTAAGAAGATAGATCTCGACCGTTTCTTGAACTGGCAGTTCCCTTCCTCCTCTCCCCTCCCGTTGGTGAAAGGAATTCCCTGATTTGAAGGCTCCGCAAGGCGGGAGAGTTCGGGGACTAGCCCGAAGTAATGTAACAAACGGTTCCAGGCTAGCTCTCTGGCGATGGCGATAAATATAGATGCCTGTAGTCTCCGTCGCCCAATTCAATAAAGAAAAAAATCAAATAGTCACATTTAGATAAATGCATTATTTATTCATTTAATTAGTTTTTTATTTGACACTAAATTGAATTTACACATCGATTCTAATGAAATTTCTTCTTTATTTTCTCTAAATAGTACTAAACGTCTAGATTGTAGTTTCTTAAATAGTTCATGTTAAAATACACTAAAGAACAACTAAGACTTGCGTAGTGTGTGTTCTAGAGGAACTGCAATTAAATTGCATGCTTGATTTGCATATAATCAATATTGTAGCTAGAATGAGTTTAGGGGCGTGTATGTATGTATATAAATTGTTCCAATAAAATAATGGGAAGTCTAAAGCATGTGCATGCATGCGTATACGACTCCAACGCACACATGTCATCGAATATAATTTTAATAATTATTTCCGTTAGTTTTCACTTAAAAGTACTCCTCGAAAATTAAAAAAATTTCAAAAAACAATCACAGTTTGTAAAGATGTACTTAACTAAAACCAGCATTGAATAAAGACACCTTAAAATAGTTCATATGAAAATTAATTTACAACATTAACTTTATGGTATTTGCAGACAGTTATCCTTTTAATTAATAAAAACTTTATGTAATTACGTCGAACAGTCTTTTTCACTAAATATATATTGTCGGTTCGTGGGTGAAATTAGTCTATTCTTTCTGAGTCATGAAAGTGTGAGTTGAATGGTGCGCGGACGCTTGGATGAGTTCATACTGACAACAAGATTTGGCGCTAATTGTCCAATACCACGATCCAGAGTTGTATCCTTTAAAATTCAGTTAGGGGAGATTTCTTTGTAGAGTTAGTTACTATTAGCATGCGGTTCTATTGATAAAACACCAGAATATATTTACGGTTTTGGGTACTTTTACTATGCGGTACGATTCGCTCTAAATAGATCTGTGAGAAGTCTCGCTTATGTTTCAGGGTTCCGCCAGTCAATGCACAATGCCGTGGAAATGAATTGGTTCCGGGGATCGGGATACTTTAGTAACATTACTAACCAGCGATATGATGAACCTTCCCGTGAAGATGGGGGAGGAGACTGTTTTGATGACGAATATTGTGCACGGATCGGCGGAAACGATCAGTCAGTCGCCAACGATCCTGGAAATGTATTGTTGCAGGAGACGTGCTGACCGAGATTGGTTCAGCACCGACCACTATTGTAACGAAGTTTTGAATAGCTCTTGCCTTGACTACTGTTCGCATTCCTCTCTCTTTCACATTTACCTTACTTCTCTAAATCACTACTCAATAACATTAATTTCTTGTTTTTTGGAAATCTGAACAAATTCACTTAATCCTAGTGTTAGCCATAAAATACTGACTTAAATTTTACCTCTTCGGAATATGTCCTCCTTCATAGCAATTCAATCCGCTAATGATGATGACATTTTTCTTTCAATTTTTGATTTCATCTATTCACTCCAATAGCCTCGTTTTTCCCTACTGTTGCCACTGACCCGCTTGCGAGGAGTATGGTGGGTAATTGTAGTAAGAATTATATGGATCGGATGATTGGGATGGGGTGGAGGGAGGTGCCTGATAATTGGGATAATGGTATTGACCGTGCTGAGGGGGAGCAGCGGGAGGTGGGTTAGTACTAGAACCACTGCCACTGTAATTTTGTGTGCTTGAGTTTCCGTACATTTGATGGTCGTAATATGCACCGTAAGGGTAACTTCCCTGTGGCGGTGGATGATGTTGAGCTGGAGGGTAGCCGTAGGGGTTAGGCGGGCCGGAAGCGTACATATCAGAATAGGGTTGTTGGTAGGGTGAGACTTCTGACCGGGGGTAGTTGAATGAAGGGTCATTAGAACCAGGATTGTACGGGTTGGAGTTTTGTGGCGATTGACTATAGTTGGAGTATTGTGGATCGGTGTTTGTGTGCGGGACAGTGGGATTGGATGTGGGAGTTGATGATTGAGATGCATGCAGTTGTGATTGCTGCTGAGCTTGAGATGCCGATGTTGGTGGCGATTGAGTTTGATGTTTCTCGTTTGCTAACATATTGTCGGTTTCGCCCTTGGAATTTCCACCTTCAGATTTACGTTGGTTTGAAGATTTACCCATTGCTGGGTATTCCGCGTTATCTGGATTTTGTTGCATATTTTGTACTGGAATGAGATAAAGATATGAATTTACTAGCTATCAAAGAAATTATGAAATTGCACATTTAACATTTTTTTTCAAGATTTGACTTTGATGCAGTTAACTGAAATTAGTCATCCCGTGAGTTTGGTAACCTAGAAAAGAAAAAAAAAGAAGGAATTCCTTTGTTGATCACAATTCTCTTTATTAAACAAATATATTGCGGGAATCAATTTTCCCTCCCTGAGAAGTGACAAAAAAAGAGTGTGACAAAGACAAAAGTGATTCCCGAAATACGGTATTTGTTTAATAAAGAAAATTGTAGCCAAAAAAAGAAAATTCTTCATCTTTTTCTCAGTTATACTGTGGCGCGGCAGGATTCGCAGCATTCGAAATTTATTTCGAATGTTGCTGGTGCGTCTGCTGAGGGACAATCTCCGACGCATAAAAACCACACCACCCACCCGACACTCGTCCACACTTGCCTGTTCGCCCAAGGAACTGGACACGTGCATGCACGTTCTGGTCAGGACGCTGCAGCCTCCATATGAGGGCCCGTACCGCGTTCTCGAGCGGGGAGAACATTTCTTCCAGCTTGAGATCGGTGGACACAAAAAGGTGGTCTCTCTGTCCCGTGTCCGCCCCGAAGCAGTGTCGTGTCCGCTTTGTGGACTGACGGTGAACGAAGTTCCGGGATTAGTCGCCGAAACTCCTAGGTTTCATCTGGGGGCGGAGTGATGTGGCGCGGCAGGATTCCAGAAGTCGAGGTTTCGCAGGACTGAGTGAATGAACCTTTGAAAGGTTTGCGCCGCATTGCACAATCTGAAAGTCATTCGGGTGAACTCGAAGAGTCCAAAGGGCTTGCATACTGCCGTCTTTGGAATGTCTTCAGGAGCTACTGGGATTTGGTGATAAGCCTTGGTTAAGTCCAAGGTCGAAAAGATGCGGCAATTCGCGAGGTGATGCGCAAAGTCGTGTGCATTTAGCCTTCTGTAATCCCCACATGGGCGCCATTCGCCGTTTGGCTTAGGGAACATATGCAGTGGGGAAGACCAACAGCTGTTTGCGGGCCTGCAGATACCCTGTTGAACGAGTTGTTCAAACTCTTTCCGTGCAATAGCCAGTTTCTGGGATGGTAGAGGACGCACTTTCGAGAAGATCGGGGAACCAGTAGTGATAATGTGGTGCTGTACATTGTGCTTCACTGGTTTGGAGAGACTACACTCGGTAGTAATCTGGCTGAACTTTTGGAGAAGTGCCCAAACACGAGAGTCGGAAATGTCTTCTAAAAGGACGGAAAGATTATTACCTGGATGAGATACCATTTGTGCGGACGAATTAAGGTTGTTTGTGGGGTCTATAAGGGACTTATTTTGCAAGTCCACCAGCAATCCATAGTGACACAAGAAGTCTGCGCCTAATATGGGGAAGCTGACATCCGCCAGGATGAAACGTCCACTTGCCTATACCCGTATGTGTTTATGCGGGAGGAATTTGCTGCCGCAAGTTTGAGCGGTTGTGGAAAAAGTTGATGTTGCCGAGGTACGGGAAGAACCGAAACCTCCGCACCAGTATCGATGAGGTAGTTGTGCCTGCTGAGAGGGTCGTAAATTGTTAGGCGACGTGGCGCTGCGCTCTGGGTGGCCGTCGCCAGGACCCCCCGCGGACCTAGTTTTTTGCGGCAGGCGTGAATTTGCAAGGGATAGTACATTTGGTGGCTTTATCGCCGAATCTGCGGTGGTACCAGCAAATCCCTCGGTCCGTGGACTGTCCCGACGACCTGCTACCCGAACGCCCTTTTCGAGTTGCACACCGTGAGCGAGCTCGCGATCTGGCGCCCGAACGCTGAGCGTCCAACGTCGCCCGAATCTCGGCCACACTGGCTGTTAAGAATCCTGCCGCGCCACAATACTTTCTACAAAAACGGGCAGGTCCATCTGAAATCAACTAATGAAAAGTTGCGAACCCCGTACTAAAAAGCAGCAGGGGCTATTCGTCTGACTACGAAAAGCACTATGAGAAATATGTAATATGTGGCATCAATCAAGATTGTAGCAAATGTTACTTAATATTTGATGACAGCGATGGAATTACCGAAACCGGAATGGACACATTTGAAGATTTGATAGTGGAAGAACGTACGCGATAAATGACAACATCATGGTTCGTATGGAAAACCGGCAGAAAAACAGGAGAAATCTATGAAATGGCAGGAACAAAGTAACGAAAAGATTCTGAAAAATATGCCACGGCGTAAAGAAAATTGGATAAAGCTATAAAATGGCGGCAAAAGGAACAACGACTCGCGAGACAAGATTAAGGAAATTATGAACCAATGCGGAGAAAAGATGGAAGAACTAGCAAAACAACAGAAGGACAACATAAAGGAAACTTCTGGCCGTCTAGAAAACCCCTGGAGGGGATTATAAAACGACACAACAAAAAGATGAAAAAAAATTATCTGAAGGAACCGAAAAACAAAAGGGAAGAATTCTAGAGGTGGCAGAACGCCAAACAGAAGGCGGCTTTAGGCAAGCCCGTTCAAAAGCTGGGTCGGCCTCTAGTGATCGGTTTCGCGATGTGGCTCTATCAAATGCCCGATCTGGATGCAATCTCGAGGCTTTTAAATTCCCATCCAGCGTATCAAGCCACCGTTGTTTCGGCGTGTCTTTTGGTCGTTTACCATCGACTTCGATGTTCAGACCAATCTTGACAAGTGAACTCTCGTTGGCGCGAATTACGTGACCATATCATCGAAGACGCCTCCCTCGCAAATTTTTCACGAACGGTGCAACCCTATATCGATCTTGGATATTCTCATTTCGAATGTGATAAGAACGTATCACGCCACTAGTCCAACTCAACATTTTCGTCTCCATTATCGCAAGACGCCGTTCATTGTCTTTTATAATCGGCCAACACTCAGAACCATAGAAAGCGACAGGACGGAGGAAATCGCCGTAAGTTATAGATTTGAGACGTTCGTTGATATGCCGATCACAAAGAACACCAGTTGTGGAACGCCACATCATCCATTCCACCACTGCATTCAAAGGGAGTACATCGGGTCTACATCTTTTGAATGCATTGAAGAACAAACTATTCTCTTCTGCTTTGAGGAACAGGATTGATGATCTCCCCGCAGAGTTACCCATTTAGCCTACACCTACAGTTTCTGCAGGCCTGCTACTTCCACTCGTACGGAAATCTTGGGAATCCGAGAACTTTCCCAGACAGTGAAAGAGAGGGATGATCGCTAAGATTCCAAAGAAGGAATTGGAGGGGTATATGCATGCTCCCCGTCGCAGAGATAATAACTATAATAATCCTGGAATGTATCAAAGAACATCACAAAAGATCGACAGAGAGCAGACCCTACGGATCATTTTGGAACAGTGCGCCTAAGTTCACATTTTCGATGCACCTATTCTTCAGATATGACAGTGCAGAATGTCACCTGCTTCACCGAGGTAAAGCCTCACAGGAATTTATGGGCCAAAGCGAAGTCCTTCAAGGTTGCATCTTGCCACCGATATTATTTCTTCTTGTTATCAGTGAGGAGTTCAATGGGCTATGACATCTTTCCTCAAACACTCAACTACGTTGATGACATCTGCTTGCTCTTTCATGGGGTCATAGACCTTAGACAAATGGCTCTGGATTTGGAAAAAGGGGCAAGTAAAGTTGGACTGAAGATAAATTCCAATAAGACCAAGGTTCTCAGTCTGACGGATGATCGCACTCTCCTTATTTGCATTCATGAGCAGAACAGGCGTCGACCAATTGATACATCTAGGAAGCGTGGTTTCTGCTGACGGTGACATCAAACTCGATGTCGCTCGATGCCACTGGATCCACTTTTCGCTGCCTTATCTAAAATCTTGAAATGCAGTTATCTCAACAAAAAGATCGAACTCAATCTGTTCTGTCCTAACGTTGTTTCTGTGTTGCTATATGAAAGTAGCACATTGAAAGTGGCCCACACTGTTACACAAAGCTCGAAATTTTTGTCTGCGACGTGTCATTGCGATACAGTGGCCTAATACTATTTTGAACAAACAATCTGGTCGGCGCATAGGCGTAACATTGTGATCGGAGGGCATAAGTGGCAATAGATAGATCGCACATTAAGGAGAGACGGCAGTGGAAGTTACTACCCCAAGATGGCCGACAAGCGCATCGCTCCTACAGTACTTGACGCAGAACAGTATGCGGCAATAGAAGGGGAGGACGCCTCGAGAAGACCAGCAAGAAATTGCAGCGCATTTCAATAAATCGGATTCCATGCATGTAGGAGTGATTGACGCGTTATACCTCACCAGGAGGGGCCTACCTCGATAGAGTGGTTGAAAATGTTGCTGTGATATTATACACTGGCTTCACCTGAAACTCTCTCTCTCTAAGATGTTGCGACTCTAGAGAGTGTTTCTCTCCGTCTTGCGCATTGTGCTTTTTTACTCTGGATGGCCCAGTGATAGTAAACGTGAATTTGGTGTTGGACCATTCCTGGCAACTACCAATGTCGTGGTCTCTTGACGTTTCCGGTTCAATCATTAGCGCCTACCATAAGGTCAGATGTCGCTACTGCACTTTCTCGCAGAGAACATGAGCGTCGGTTCCCTAAATTCAATACAGGGCGTTTTCGCCGCCGGGCTACCAAACAGCAGTGAGGAGGAACAAAGTCTAAACAACCCGCCCGAGAATATTGATGATCACCTGGCCACCATTTATCTTTGGCGAAATAGGCGGCCTTGTTTCAAAAGAACCAGACTTGGTTGAATATGATCATGTGAAGGCGAATCAATAAACGCAGGGAGCTAAGGACTTGCAGGTGGTCGTAAGCCGGTTTCGATGGTTCTACGAGGGACGTTACCGGTAGGCTCTCATGACGACGAGTAGCGGCAGAAATGGAGGGAACGCTTCACCACGATTCTGAATCATATGACATCTGGTGAAATGCCACCTCTTGAGTATGAAACGGCAGTCCACTGTAACATGCGCACTGCTACTCTAAACGGGAGAGAGTAAAAAGTAAAGTCATCGATCTTGACGGTCTTCTTGCGGAACTTTTTCGTGCAACGAGTGCGGTCTCTGAAGAGTTACTACTTGTCCTAGCCCATAAATCCTGGAAATATGTGATCTTTCCCGGTGAGGGATGATCGCCAAGATTCTGAGGAGAGGAGTATTTGTATGCTTCCCGGTTCCGCCAAAGTTATAACCTAAAATCATTTTGGAATATAATAGAAAACACTTAGAATGCTCGATCGGCAGAGATCAGGGTAGTTCCCCCTCTGGATCTTCCTGTATCGACAACACCAAGATCCTTTCCATCATTACCAAGAAATTTGAGGAGTTGAAATCTCTTCTTTACATGCTTTGAACCAATTTTGACAAAGCGTTCGATAGCGTTACCAGGGACCTGGAATGCTCCACACAGGAGGAATATTCCGGACAAACTAATAGCTGTTAACAGGGCTGCAAAGTGAAGACTGCAAGCGGTTATGATAAGCATATATAAGTAAGTAGGATAAGGAAGGAAAGAGACGATGAGCCATAAGATCAAGAACAATATAAAAAGTTCCTCTAACAAATAGTGTAAACCACAAATAGCATCCAATATTGACTGGGGAATCACGCGACGAAGTTCTGCCCAAGTTCAACTCTTAAGTGCTACAGTCTACATAATCTGAAGCGACTAGCATCGACTGGGAGAGTAATTTTCCTTAACCACATTAACAAACTTAAAATGTGATTGCAAAGTATTTGATGGTGATCCTACTACTCCTCTCTTCATCCGTTTAGTTACGGTTTTTTATCATTGAAAAAACCATATGCATAAAAAACAATAACAATTGACATCATAGGACCTTAGTATATCAACGCTTGTCATTCGAAGGTAACTGGGAAACGGACAATTTTCAATTAATTATGGATAATCTGCTCTTAGGCTTATCATTTGCCACCCCTTATCGAGACATCATTGTTATTCCGAAAACTACGAGCAGGAATTGTAGGAATTACACTTGAGTGCTATTGCCACTAGAAAGTATCAGAGAATGCCGTGTTCGGTAGGCGTTCAAAAGTCAAAGCTCTGCCAAAGTAATTTGAAACCGCCTTAGTGCCCTGCAAGAAGACATTGCTACCGTGGAAGAATGAAGAGCTGTTTAGCCTCAAGAAGTTGACCACAGAGGTCTTTAATATCTGCTATAGACACAAATATAGGCAGCCATACAAAGACTGCCTGAAGAGGTACAAATCGGCCATGAAGACTGCCAGGAAGGACCGCTTCCTGGCTGGACTATTGTTAGAACATTGAAAGCACCAGTGAATCTACTGGAGCTACTAGTTTAGACATACTTCTCAACAGCGAGGAGGACTGTGAGTCAGAGCCTTGCTTAGAGGATATGCAGCCCCAGTCGTGTGAGATTGTCAATTACTTACTTACTTACTCTTTCTTGAATGTACGCACGTGGTTTTGGTACCAAAAACGAGCAAGCGTGCTCATGACTCCGCCAAGGACTTTCAACCAATCAGCCCTACCTCTTTTGCATTGAACACCCCAGAGCGCAACCTGGACATCCACATTTGAAGACGATAATGAAGATAACACTCTTCTCCAAGTCTCAACACACCTACCTGGAGCGGTACAAACTATATACTCTTCCTGCTTTCCTGGATATAGAAGGAGCATTTAATAACATTAGTACCAAAACCATCATGAAAGTTCTAAACAGAACAGGATTTAAGAGGTATCTTACGAATTGGATTGCATCCACGGTAAGAACTAGGATAATCCTGTTTGATCTGGGAGGTAGTCACTTGCTCAAAGCCTTATAGCTTCACGCCTCGAGGCACGCTTCATGGTGGCACCATCTGTCCGGTACTCTTGTTGATAGTGATGGACGAAATTCTACGTATTCTGGACAGGTGCGAGATGACGGTGATGACGATGATGATTCTGAGGAAGTTATTGTTTCCAGCTTGCCGGGAGGTGTTCATTGATTCTTCCGCATAATAGAAGTTATCTAACGAAGGTATCTTGACCTTTGAATATTAAAGTTATATTAAAGAAGTTGCCTGTACTTCTCACAGACACCATTACAGTAAGTTTCTTTAATTTCAAATCAACTAGGCGACGTCTTAGTGATATTGGTTGAGGGAAATATCCTCCGTTATGAGTGAAATGACGAGAAAAGTGTGCCTCTGGGCTGCAAGTTACGGGCACGGCATAATTCCTACCAAAGCGGAGCTGATGCTATTCATCATCAAGAGAAGGATACCCAAATTTCAAATGGCGATATTAAAAGCCTATAGGGACGGATTGAACAGTCCGGGTGGCACACTCAAGATCATCCTCGTCTGGGTTTCCGATCATAGGGGCATAGAGGGAAATGAATGGCCTGCCTGATGGACTGGCCCAAATTGACTTTGCTCTTGGCAATCCCTCGATGAGCACAGTCTGCTTCCTGCTGGCAACTGTCGGGAGCGGCATCTACTCACAATATTTGGCAGCCGCTAATTTTAGATGGTGCCGCAAGGAGTCAAGGAGGAATTGGTCAGCCTATAACAAGAGCTGATCGCAAGAAGTTTCGTACCAGACGCGCCAAGCTACGGACCTCATGAAGATTGTAGAGTAAGAGCTGCTATCCTTCGTGATTGCTACGGGCTGGTTCTGAAGATCTGAGCCAGCTGGACTTCACTCATCTTGCTCTTATCACGGCAGTAATGATCTTAGGAGTTTGTAGCATCAAAACGGTGCACCACAACGCCGATTGGGTTTCTCGATGCCACCACTGATACCTATCTACCCACATACTACGCACCGAATAAAAATGTGTACATTCTTAAGAAAAAACTAAAAAAGAAAATTTCCCTTGACAAAAACGAGCCTTTTTCTGGCATATATGGCAAATGAGCAAAATGTCAACACCGGCGTTTCATTAATACCTGACAATGTTCAATTATAATAGGTCTTCATTTCAATCAAGTTCGTTCTGCCCTGATTCCATCGCTGGATTTCAGCTCCATTGGAGACGCTTCCAAATTAGAGATGATTCGATACTGTTTACTGTCCGAGGGTGGATAAAAACATCTCCTTCGATCACGCGCACTTCGTCTGGTAACCGCTGGGACGAATTCCCCAGCTGTTACCAGACTCTAATTGGCGCTTCATGCTACAGAGATAATCTTATCTATACCCGATAACCTACGGACGGTTTGTAACATTTGCCGACAAAGGCAACTCGAATGGGTGAGTTTTTGTATGACGAGTTCAGTTTCGAGCTGATAGGTGTATACCGTAACATGGATGACCATTTCTTAAAACATTCCTTCATAATATGAGACACAAAATTCTGATCCTGGCAAATTAGCTGATATGCTATTTTAAAATTCTCAAAAAGTAAAAATCAACTCACCACTACTATACGTTTGTGCCGAGTGAGTTCCTCCATTATCTTGGGAAGACGGTGGCATACTTGACTGGCTGTAGTTGGGAGCTGTAGAATTGTGCACATTGGATTGAGATGATGTAGTAGCCTTGCTACTACCTGGCATGCATACAGATGGAAACGGTGCCGGGATGTTGCGAATAGACGGCATTTTTCCCCGTCCTCCCATATTTTTAGCATCATGTGGATTAGGAGAAGCATTCGACATTGATTTAGGCTGTGGATGATCTTCAACGGGTGCTTTATTTGATGTAGAACCATTTCTTTGTTCTGTATACTGGCGGTTGTAGGGTTTTACGTTCTGCAATTGCCGTAGATTATCTGCACCTTTGAAGTTACCCCCAGGGGATTGAGTTTGTGGGATTGCATTTTTACCATGCGCTTGTTTGGAATAATTTGCTGCAACACCCGCGGTAGCTGGTGATCTGGGGTTCTGATGCTTCATTTTTCGCTCAATTAGGTTCGGCTTGTAAATCACTTTCTCCCTCAAAGGTGGATCAATGTCGTCGTCGATTGTAATGGTGGGTAAATTAGGCTCAGTATTTTTGCTGCTCTGGCTTTTATTATGTTCCCACATTTTGTTCTCATGCATTTGAGGTTTAACATTGGCCAATAATGATTGCTGGCTGCCATGCGTTTGTGCTTGTTTCAAAGCATTGGTGTAGGAGTAGTTACTGCGAGGATAATTCGCTTTGGTTGCTGCATTGTAAAGACTTGCCTTACTGATAGTTGACGTAGGAGAGCTGAGGGACCGATTATTCTCTGGAAGCATCATATCTGCACCTTTTGCATGTGAAAAGATATTAGCGTTTTGTTGACCACTCGAGCTCTTTCCTTCAATCAGATTTTGTACGTTGAAGTTTTTCGAATTATTTGTGTTATGATGTGGCGAGAAGTTCCTGTTTTGAAGCAAGCTGTGTGTTTTGAATGATGCTTGAGATAGTTGCGGACCGTTCATCTTTCCACTTCGATTGACTTCCATCGGGAAAGGTTGTTGTTTACCTGCGAAGCAAATATTCAGATTGTGAATCTCACTTAACTTCTACTTAATTTCCTCAGACAACAGTAACAGAAACAATTACTTAACAACCAAAAATCTTATCGTAGCACATAAAAGTTATAATCAAATTAACTTTCTTACCAGGCATCATACCGCTACTCATATTCGCAGCACCAATGCTGTTGGCATTCTGTTGTCCCGGTGACGTGGAGCTCTGTTCCCCTTTTAGCACTGGTTTCGCAAGTAAATCGTCAGGATTCGGGAGATTCGATGAACCAGCATCAGTTTCCTCTGTTTTTTCTTTGTTTTGGTTTTGGCCCATTTTAAAAGATGTCCGGATAGCAATGATCTTGCCTGTCTCCAGTTGCATGTAAATTCCTTTTGGCGATTTCAGGACCATTACCTTTTGTCCTGCCTTAAGGACAATGTTGGACTTATCACCGGAACTGGTTGGTATCACGACATCTGAAGTCATTCAGAATATTTTTTTATAAAATTTTAATATTTGCTGGCTGGCTTTTGGAAGCAACTCCTCGTTCAAATCATAACAAATTTATTAGATAATACTTACCCAACGGCAAAGTCATTTCTTGAGCCGTCATCCCTTGACGCTGCCATACTTCAGCTGGAATCCATCGCGTAGGTCGGACGCCGCCAGGCCTTGTGATATGACCTTTATCTCCTCCCTCAGCTTGCATAGGTCGAACCTTTTAATAAAAATTCTCTCACTTTCGAAATCCTCTAACCATTATCAATCCAAACTTACCGAAGCCACAGGCCTGTGAACGATTGATCCATCCGGCGTCTTCATAATACGATACTGTGTACCCATAGAATGATACACATAAGCTGGCTTGGCCGCAGCTCTTTTCTCCATTTCATAGCCTCTCTGAGCGAGACGCTTTTCTGCTTGAGATAGTTTCTTCTCCTTTCTATCAACGAGCAAGCTTTCGTGATGAAACGGTTCCTTTGACAACAAATCACTGTGCAATTCGATAATCTTTTGCATGATAACATCCAAATATTTATCTTTGCATTCAGTGAAATCTTTCACTTCGCCATCTTCTTCGTTGTCGTAGCACAAGTTTGTGACTTCCTTCATGGAAAGATGTGCATCTGGGTTGCATTCATCAACAACGCGATCTGACATTCCTTGCTTGTTAATCTGACGGTCGTAGATTTTCTTTTCGAGACAATTGTCCATGACGATACGATAGACGAAGCATGGTTTCTTTTGACCATATCTAAAGTGAAATATAATAAAATAGTCAAGTACAACCACAAATTAGCTTTGAAAATGAGAATCCTGACGGACCAGACTAATTAGGAAGAAATCATCTCCGACATTTTCCAAAATATTTACTAATGCACAAGTAAACTGAATATATACCGCTGTTTGCTCGCAGATGGCGTCAATGAGCGTGTCAAACTGCTATCAGCACGCCATATTTTTTTTTAGTTCGACATTTGTCAACAATTGTCAGTGCATATCATCAGTAATTTCATGCAAAAACATAGTTTTTCACTTCAATAATCATGTCCAGCTTTGCTCCCGGAAAGAAGCATTTGCTGGAGGCTCTGCTTTTTTGCTTCTTTGAAGAAATCAGCCGCTGAATTGCATCGAATGTTTGTGGAGACCTACGGCGACAGTGCTCTATCGGAAACAACGTGCCGAGACTGGTTCTGTCGGTTCAAAGATGGCGATTTCCATCTCAGCGACAAGAAGCGTGAAAATCGACCCGGGAAAGTTAAGGACCACGAATTGGAGGTAGAAAATGCTCGCCAAGCAATTAGGTGTCTTTCAACAAACCGTTTCCATGCATCTACGTGCAGGTAAGGTTCAGAAGATCGGAAAATCGGTGCCGAATGAATTGAACGATAGGCAGATGAAGCGACGCCAAAACACATGCGAAATTTTGCTTGCCAGACACAAAAAAAAGATGTTTTTACAACGGATTGTGACTGGCGACAAAAAATGGATTTATTTTGAGAATCTTAAACGAAAAAAGTCGTGGGTTGATGCCGACCAACCGGCGACATCTTCTGCAAGACCAAATCGTTTCGAACGGAAGACGATGCTGTGCATTTGATGAGATCAGCGGCGTATTGTCTACTATGAACTGTTGAAACCTGGTAAAACTACCGATGCCTACCGTTATCACCACCACCACCGATTTTCCTCCATGATAATGCTCCGTCGTACACGTCGACAAAAGTTCGAAACTACTTAGAAACGCTCAACTGGGAGATACTACCCCACCCCGCTTATTCACCAGATCTGGCCCCATCCGACTATCATGTTTTCATCGATGGGCCACTCGCTCGCTGGGCAGCACTCCGATTTTTACGCAAACGTCCGAAAATGACTTGATGGCGGGGTTTGCCTCGAAAGATCAACAATTTTATTGGCATGGTATCCATAAATTACCCGAGAGGTGGAAAAAATTTGTAGATAGGAAGGGCATTTTGAATAAAGTTTTCTTTGGTTCCTATTAAAAAAACGTGTTTCTCTTGAAAAAAAACAGCGGATTTAAGCCTGTACACCTGGTAAATTTGATCAGATGAGATCCTACCAAATTAACCCATTTTGCTATTCAATTCGGGAAGGTAATTGTTTTCTGGAGCGTCTTCCTTTTGTCTAAAACTCATGCGTTTTATTTCTGGCGGATTGGTGTTTCTAGCGTGATAGAATTCACAAATAGGCAGTTAGATAGTGCACGCACGTGACCTGGGAGGCGCAATCAAACGAAGGAAAACAGCGACAAACGGCATCTTTGTTAGATACTATCCTTCAGCAACTGTTAATAAAGAGGCGCTCCCAATGGAACTTTGATGGAGCTGCACTTAGGTGTATACGAATATCAAAGGCTCAAACGAGTTGATAAAGGCCAGGACGGATTAACGACCCAACTTCTAGGTACATTGGCGCCCCTCCGGGAAATTCAGGAGTAGAGGTGAACTTAAACGTTAAAAAGGACAATGAGATGAGAAAAGATAATAATTATAATAAAACAGATTGGAAGGAAAAAAATAACTTTAGTACGAGTGGTTTTTGGTGTCGAACTTTTTGATTCTCCCGAGTGTTGGAATGAAAAAGCAAATTGTTTTTTTAATTAGGGACAACCCTAGTATATTTGACCGCATAAATCGATATTTCGGGAGCCAGTTGCTCCCTTCCTCAGTGGTCTAAGATCTAAGATGGTAGGACGATATAGAGAAAGATACCAAGAAGGTTCTTCAAGCGGAACGATGGAGAAATTATAGAAAAATAATCAGACGGATTTTTTATTTTCCAAACTTGTTACCCATATTTTTTCCTTTTTGAACAATAATATTTTCCCCTTCAAAATAGTTCGCTTGAATAGTTATACGTCTGCAGAGGTGTTGTTCTCAGTCTTGGTAGTAGCGCTGGAAGATTTCAACCGGTATGACCATTAGCATGTCTTTTGAAGTAAACAATTTTGTTCAATTGTCAGGTGCTCAAGCACAATTTTCGCACAGCTTTCTTGCATATTATCTTCCCTATTCTAAGATGACTGTCCCACCTCATAGGAAACCGCGGATTCTTTATTTACAACGTTGCTCCAAATTTTGTTATCCCATTTTGCATGACACATAACAAAAACGCCACCTTACTAATACTGACTGAGTATCTGGAGAAGATTAACTAACTATTAACATAGTATGCTGGTCCCAACCCCAGCTAAAGGAGGAGGGCTTAAGGCAACGTACTTTGCACTATCCTCAATAAAACTAAAAGAAAATGTTGAGATCAGGGAAAAAGATAAATAAAGTATAGTTGGACTTACACCACTATGCTAAATCCTACCTGATCACTCTTGGTAACAGGCCGACCAAGAAAATGCATCCAGTCTCGTTAGAAACAACATGATCGGATCGAGTAACAAGCCTAGGAAAAATGCTAAGGTGTCCACCTCAGTCGACCCAGCAGGGGTTCTTGAGGCATGGACGGGGTCAGGACGTAAGTTAGTCCAAGCAAAAAAAATACGCGTCTGCACGCTAAATGTTGGCACCCTAACTGGGAAGACGAAGAAACTCGCAAAAGTCCTTCGGAAAAGGCGCATTAATATCTGCACTGGTCTGATGCCAAACATATTTTGATAGCCCACACACTCAATACGGTGTTGGCATTGCTATCTCAAAGGGTTTCCGTGATGCCATTAAAGTAGTCGAACGATTTGATGAACGGCTGATCAAGTTCACCCTTATATCAGCCGATCTTACTATTCACTTATACACCTGTGTTCGACCTGGCCATTTCTCGATGAAAAGACTTGTAACGTGCTTGCTGATGACTACATCATCATTGCTGGCGACCTTATGGTGCTATAAGGTTGGATTGGCTTTATAGATTGTTACTCATGAGGAAAAGGCCAATGTATGATTGAGAAATGTTGCAATGAAATGGTGTGAGTTTTCGGAGGACCAGTTGGCTAACCTACATACTGCCATTTGTGTTCATGGAGGTGTTGCACCACGGCGTTTGGAAGACTCGTTTGTTCGGGATTTGAGGTGTTATGCTAATTTAGTTATGTCTGGATCTAGGGATTGGTTAGTACAGTATAGGCTACCGAGGAAAATTCAATTCGTTGATGATTGACACGACTGTTAACGGTTCCTCCGCCTTGTCCGCCCGTGTGGTCTGTGTCATAGTTTGAGATGGAAAATTTACGCTAGGATTCAGATTGGTTTTTTTACAAAGGAGAATGTTGGGTGTGTGTGTATTAAGGAAGCCGACTAGATCATGCCTCTTGTGCTTACTTATGATTTAGTTGACGTTGAGCAATATTGCGTTAGCAGTTATTGCTACATCTGGCAGAAATGAGGGCTAGCCTTTTCTCCATAGGGGCGGATAAGTAATTGTTGGTGGGGAGGAAAGAAGTAAAGTTGAGAGGTTAACATATTGTTGGAGCGTGCGACTATCTTGAGTTTGAAGACGCAGGTGGGTGGACGAATTTGCTTCATTGAATGGTTGATTATTTGGGTGAGTTTGGTTGGAGGGCTAGGTTTGGCGGTTGGATTGAGGTGTTGATTTAGTAGGTTTTGAGGTCAAGCCCTGACGCACGTGAGCCTGAAGTAACTGCGATTTGCCTCTTGTCTTTTCTAGGCATTTGGTCGGACCGTGGAGGAGCGTTGCATTTAACGCAACGGTGAGGCAAATTAAAGTTAGTTGCCCTATTCATTGAACAATACGGTACGGCGTGATTTCATGATATCGCACTTCTTCAAATCTCACTAGGCAGTGGAATATCATCCTAGCTTTGGTGAGAGTTGACTGTTGACATTTTGGTCAAGAAAGAGGTGGAGGGGGTTTGAATTACGTCTGGAAGAATTTGCCTCCTACGGGCGGGCGCTTATGGCATCAGTGACACCTAGGCGATGCAATTTATCAAGAATTTCCTAAGAGGAGCACGTGAGATCCTATCCTTTCAGAAACAGATTCGCGGTCTACTGATTTAATGGCGTGAACGTAAAAAATGGATGATTACCTTCCTTCAGAATTGGTCATATTCTGCCTGTTTCGAGGCGAGCACATGAGTTGAGTGTTAATCAAGGTAGGAATGCCAACGGCAGATGGTGGAATGAAAGCCGCTTTCAATTGAGATGTATTGAATACATTGAATCGACTAATGCTCAGAAATTTGCGATACGTTAAAGAAAGCAATTGAATATAGACAAGACAGGTGAGAGTGAACACTGAAGCCATCCACAACACAACCCTCCGCGACACCTATAAAAGGGAAATGGATGCCGCAATAACCGCAGTCAATAGAGGACCTGGAGATGAAGCATCAACTAATGATCTTCACAACCACCTGAAGAACGTTATCATGGATACGGCCACAAATATACTTGGCCCCAGCCGCAAAAGGAGTCGGAACGGCTGGTTTGACGATGAATGTAAGCTAGCAACGGAACGGAAGAATGCCGCATACCGAGTAATGTTGCATTCTCAAAGAACGCGGGCACGCGCAGAGACTTATCACGAACTCCGTCGAGCGGAGAAGCGACTTCACAGACGGAAAAAGGAAGCCTGGGAGAACCAACAAGTCTGTGAACTAGAAAAGTACAGGGAGCAACCGCACCAGGCGCGGAAGTTTTACCAACAAGTCAGCAGGATGAAGCCTTATACACCTCGATGCTCATCCTGCCGAGACAAAGAGGGAAATCTGATTTCCGACAGAATCGGCATATTAGAGCGATGGGTTGAGTACTTTGATGAGCTACTGAACAACCAGAACATCGGCGAGTTGGAGGTCCCGCCAACTGAAGACGACGGACAAATACTGCCACCACCAAGTTTAGGAGAAACAGTCCGTGCAATTCATCGGCTAAAAAATCATAAGTCGCCAGGAGCCGATGGAATTACAGCCGAATTGGTTAAATATGGAGGCGACCAGTTACACCTAGTGGTTCATCAACTTGTGCTCAAGGTATGGGACAGCGAATCAATGCCTGACGATTGGCAGCGAGGCATAATCTGTCTCATACATAAAAAGGGAGATATCACACAGTGCAGCAATTATAGAGGTATCACGTTGCTGAGTACCATCTATAAGATATTCTCCACTATCTTGCTAGGCCGGATAGCCCCATACGCCCAGAACATCATTGGCCCATACCAAAGAGGCTTCACTCCAGGCAAATCAGCAACAGATCAGATTTTCTCTCTGCGGCAGGCGATGGAAAAACTGTTGGAATATGGTCAACAGTTGCACCATCTGTTCATCGACTTTAAAGCCGCCTATGATAGCATAGCCAGGGTAAAACTGTACACGGCCATGAGAGAATTCGGTATCCCGACGAAATTAATAAGACTGACTAGGCTGACCCTGACCAATGTGCGAGGCCAGATAAAAGCAGCAGGATCACTCTCAAGACCATTCGACATCAACAACGGTCTACGACAAGGGGATGCGCTATCATGCGTCCTATTTAACCTGGCCCTCGAGAAGGTGATCCGTGATGCTGAGGTGAATGCAAGAGGTACGATCCTCTTCAAGTCCACCCAACTACTGGCCTATGCTGACGATATCGACATCATGGGAGAACCACCCGAGACGTTCAAACTGCCTTCATCCAGATCGAGCAGGCGGCGCGAGATCTTGGGCTGCACATCAATGAAGGCAAGAAAAAATACATGGTGGCAACGTCAGCACCGAAGACGAATCAACCAACAACATCAAACCGCACCGGTCAAACACAAGCACGAACAAGAATAAGGATAGGGGAATACAACTTTGAGACCGTTGACAATTTCTCCTATCTAGGGTCGAAAATCACAACCGATAACAACTACGATGATGAAATCCGCGCACGGTTGTTGTCAGCCAACAGAGCCTACTTCAGCTTACAAAGACTGTTCCGCTCGAAACGTCTCACCATAGGGTCAAAGCTCTTACTGTACAAGACTATGATCTTGCCAGTCCTCATGTATACCTCGGAAACTTGGGTTCTTAGCAAGAAAAATTGCGAACTCTTGGCCGCGTTCGAGAGAAGAATCCTCCGAAGAATTTTTGGCCCCCTACATGAGGATGGACGATTCCGTAGCCTACACAATGACGAAATCTATGAGCGATACCATGACCGTCCGGTTGTGGATAAAATCCGGCTCAATAGGTTACGGTGGGCGGGTCACTTAATCCGTATGGATGAAGATGACCCCACCCGGAAAGTCTATAAGGGCAATATCTATGGTAGAAAAAGAAGACGAGGCAGACCCTGCCTAAGATGGAGCGATGGCGTGGGCCAGGACGCCAGACAGCTTTTAGGGATATCGAATTGGTGGACCTCGGCGCAAAACCGGGATGTCTGGAGTTCCTTATTAAGGCAGGCTTAGACCGGATACCGGTTGTTGCGCCGTTGATGATGATGATGAATTGAATATAGAAATGGTGGTTTTTTCCTAGATGCGTCCGGTGGAGTTGGGAAGATATTCTTATTATCATCGACTTTGGCCGCTGTTCGTGCGGGATTTGAAATTGCTGTAGGAATTGCTTCCTCTGAGCGGTCACGTTGCTATAACTATACCGAATGGCACATTCAGTGTTGAAATTGGCGGTAAACGTTCAAGTGACTGAAAAACCGACATGCGAAGCACTCAACAACGGCCAATGTTTGGATAGCAAGTAAAATTATCATCTGGGATGAATGCACAAGCCCGCATTGGAAGCACTCAATCGAACTATGAAAGGTCTTCTACTGTAAGAGCACTGAATCGAACTATGAAAGAATTCTACTGTATACTTTCCGCAAACCTTACCAGTCATTTTAAGATCGACTGCTGCCAATGAAATAAACACTTGCCTCAAATCATTGGTTTTGTTGCTCCGATTTCTCGAAGCAATTGCCCCTTCGTCTCGACAAAGGACAAGCTCATCAACAAAGCAATTTTTGTGGCAACGGACGGGAATGTAGCCACCTTCACAATTCAAAATCATATATTCAGTCCATTCATCATCATCATCCTCAACGGTGCAACAACCAATATCCAGTCTAAGCCTGCATTAGTAAGGAGCTCCAGAATCCCAGTTTTGCGGCGAGGTCAACCAATTCGATATCCCTAAAAGCTGTCCGGTCATCACTTCATCTGAGGTAGGATCTGCCACGTTTTCTTCTTCTTTTTCTATCATAGATATTGACCTTATAGACTTTCCGAGCTGGATAATCCTTATCCATACGGTACGAACTCCGCCCGCACAACACCTCCCTTGGCGAGCTGTTTTGGCAGGAGGAGTTAGCTGTCTTTCGCTGGCTTGATTGCTGACTTTTTTGGAGTCGCATCCACTGTATCATTCACACCTTGGAAAAAATGTAGGGTCTTCTTGGAGCGGATTTTGTAGCTCAAAAGCATGCCTAAAGTCTATGCTAAATTTGCTCGTCTATGAGAGAAAGGGGGACAAACTTGGCTGCAACCCTTCTCATGTGCAAATCTTCGCATAAAATCTTCTAAATTAAACGCCCATTATATTCCAGACATCTCACAGGGATCGTCAACTTTTTGGCGTTGAGAGGCGTCCTGAACGGGGTTGATCTTCAACTGACATTTCTGCACTTTTAAAACTTGAAAAACACTAGCACAGTTTGGTTTTATTTAAGGGAACACCTTCATAGGCAGTCAATATTTTCCGTGGTCGATTTCCCTAACAGGAAACAAAATTTCACAGCCGCGAAATAGTTGTTTTACTAAAAAAGCTCTTCCAGGTGAATCGATGCATTCACAGCGGCAAAACTTCGCACACTTACTCCGCTGACGTGACCGTAACGGACACCTGGTCAGACAATGAACTCGTCCGATTCCCGCAGCTTTTGGGTCCTCCCTCGTTGTTAGTTATAATGCCACGCCAAGCGCGATAAGTTTGGAATATGAGCTTCTGGTGCACCAGCTAGTGTGAGATGCAAGCGCACAACCCCCATTGTCATCACGAGACACGCATAGTCCATACCATGGAGAGAGGAAACAAGACATCAAAAAACATGGAACTGATATTGTTGGAAGGAGAAGGGCTCAGCAGGACTAAGCCTGACGTTAGAAGATCAACAGAGAGATCAAGGGAGATAAAAATTCAGTGAGTCTGGCAACTTAGGATTTATAGTTTTGACGATGATATCCTTCCGGACATGAACACTTCTTACCGCCAAACTCGGCATACCCTACAGTTCATATTGCCGAAGCTGCGGAGAAGAGGGGAAACTCTCAGACACTTCCTTTGCGGTTGCTCATCTCTAGCTGAAGCCAAGCTACGGACACTAGGTAAACTATTCTTTGAGGGCATCAAGGAGATCTCTAGTTGAAGAGTACGAGACCTATTATCCTGAAGATTTGAGTCGGCTGGATTCTACTCCCGTTGCCCTTACCACAGCAATCATGATCTTAGGAGTTTGTGGCATCAAAACGGCGCACAGCACTAATTGGGCTCCTCGAAAGCGATTCGAAATTTGATCAGTGGCGTACACCAAATTGCAAAACCAATTCTGCATTTCTTCCAAGGCGATTAGGTTGACAATTCAGGAAGGGATTTAAGTTGATCTAAAAAATATTCAAACCATTAAAAGAACCTTTTTTACAAACAAAATGAACGTTGACCCTTCTTTTATCTGTGGGGTCCCATAGTAACTCTATTCTGACATTAACGACCACTTGTCAAATACGCGAAAAATCCAATGCACTTGCAATGGGGGCAGCTTAATAAAAAAATTCAAAGTCTTGGAGAATAATGTCCACCGAAAACCGAGGACTCCTAGAAATATTCCAGCAACACTAAAAGCTTTTCACATTCTCTCGCTTGAACTCTGAATTTGAGAAGGTAAGGGAGGAGTGAAGTCTCTTAAAACCTCATGACGTACATCGGATCTGTTTACTAGGGACAGCATAACCATGGTCTTCACGTGGAACAAAATGTCAAACATAACTTGTCGGTTTAGAATCCCAAAAACTTCTTCTTCTTCTTCAGCCTTTGCCCCGTTTAGAAGCAAGGTCGGCTCATTTTGATCGATTGCCTCATTTTGCTCGGTCATAGGCCTAACCTGGATGATGTCGAAAGGCCCTCAAATCACCGTCTAGCATATTAAGCCATCGTTGTTTCGTTGTTTATCGTCAGATCTCAGCAAGTGAGATATTTTCAGCGCGAATTAAATGTTCATAACATTGAAGAGAGGCTCTCGTAATTTTTCCACGATCGGTACAACCTCAATGGGTAGCGGATATCCCCAGTTTGGATGTGACCGTGGCATGCTATGCCAGCAGTCCAACACATCATCTTTGTCTCCATTACTATGAGCCGCGGTTCATTGTCTTTCATAGTCGGCTAGCACTCAGAACCATGCCGAGCGACAGGGCAGATGATATTGCGGTAAACTTTGGTTTTGAGGCGCTCTTTTGTGGGTCGATTACAACGATAATTGGGGAACGCCATTTCATACAAGTTGCGCTGATGCGTCAATCAATTTTATAACACAGTTCACCATTTGCTGATAGCATTGATCTAATATACTTAAATCACGTAGTTCTCGGCATGTCGCTGCCACTGACAACGAGCATGCCTGTCAACCTAGGTTGGCCATTTAAAAAAGTCTAAAGCTCTCACCTATAAACTCGGCACACAGCTTGAGTATCATGGCATGGATTCCAACTTGCATCAAACACAACCACGCGGTTGGCTCCAACTAAATTGATCCCGAGCGATCCAGCTCGTGTTGAAACCAAAAAAAGATGAATATGTGGATTTGCATTGAATTCATTAATCAATTTCTCGCGTTCGATCGCTGACGTTGATCCATCGAGACCTGAAATTCAAAACAGCATTTTATGTTGAAGCATGCGGCGAATGTACGCATTTTGTTCACACAGAACGATAAATGAACCTCTAACCATTCACACGACAGTTATGCATGTCTTTCAGCAAAAGCTTTGAATATGAAAAGAATGTGAAGTTTTAGGCACGTTTGTCGCTCTACATGTCGTAAACATGAATAATTCTTGGTACTTACGAAAGTATGTTGAATTTTTCGCCCAATTAAAATCACAACCGGGAACTGAAGTTCTCTGCAAAAACCTTTCAATCAAGTTGAGTGTCAGCAAACTCTGACTGAAGACCAATATCCTGTCGCCCATCTTAACACTTTCTTCAAGCAATTGAGAGAATATCACCATTTTCGGAGAATTCTCAAGCAAATCAGGAACATATCCCTTCATTAATTCCACCGCCCAATCGTAAGGAATGCCATCATCCTTGGAACGCGAAGTCTCTTTATCCTTTTCTGGTGTTGCTGTAATGATTGATTCTTCACTTAATTCTTCCTTTTCCTTCTTTATTTCCTTCACATCTTTCTCCTCTTTTGCCGCCGGTCCGTTCTTAACATCTTTTACATCGCTATCTCCGTTTTCCTGTTTGATTTTCAATCCGAGCTCCTGATCCTCGGGTAGTTTGATTTCTTCCTTGACAATTGGAGCTTCCACTGTTTTGATTTCTTTCGTGTCGAGGTCGACTATTTCAGACGATTTCTCCTCGGCCGATGGGGGTTTGGAATTGTCGAAAGACTCAGTTGCTTTCGGGACAAGATTTGCGTAGCTTGCGTCAACTTGGCCGTAAGGATCCATGTTCACTGGATTTGTGTTGTTGTAGCCATAGTAATTGTTTTGCCAATAATTGTTTTGCGGATTGGACATGTAGGAGGGATCATAAGGGCTGTTCTGATACTGCTGCGGCGGCGGCGGGTACATATTTCCGTACTGTTGCCCGTAGTAGTTATCGTACTCGTAGGGATTGTAGGGGTTGTAGTTGTTTGGATAGGGCGGGTTCTGATATGATGGCGGAGGTGGTTGAGATTGCAGATGCGGTGGAAGTTGTGGGGGCAAATGTGAAGGAGGTTGAGAAGGATATTCAGGGGGCGGTTGTGAGGGATCTGTGACTTGAGGAAAATCATTTGGTACTGATTCGGGATAGCTTTGTGGTTGAGGCGGAGCAAATGTGTTTTCTGGTGGATAGGGATGGTCGGTCGGAGGAACTACAGGAGGAGGAGGTGGTGGAACAGTTGCAGGCGGTGGCATGCTTTGGTCACCAGTAGAGAATGGAGAAGAATCAGTAACATTTGGTTCGGGATTAGAACTTTTTGGTGACACTGACTCGGTCTCAGTTTTAGGCTCAGTCTTCACAGGAGAGTTCTCAACCGCCTGAGAAGGAATTTTGGCTTGATTCGGTTGAACCTCAACTGCTGGAATAGTTTTTCCATTTTTGTTCACTCCCTTTGTTGCTTTATTGGGCGTTCCTTTCTTCCTGCCTCGATTACTTGTCGTGGGTGTAGCGGGAGTAGTGGGAGTAGCGGGAGTGGCTGGTGTAGCCGGATTTGACTCAGGTGTCTCCACTTCCTCCAACTCCAAATCTAAGTCCGCTTCTCGCTTTTTCAAGAAGTTGTAGAGCACGTCGGGATGATTCCATATTTTGCAGCAAACAGCAAACGCTTTCAACGGATTCGGAACGGCTTTCGTACGCACGACTTCATTCATAAATGTATTGTACAGTTTTCGCTGGAAGGAAGTCATTCGAACTAGGATTACGTATTCTTCCTTTTGTGGCAGTGAATTTTGAAGAACAATATGCGATCTTCGCTGCACAAAACCGACGAGAAGGGAATGCAATACATGAGCGCGGTAACGCATCAGCTTAATATCTTGAGGGGTGGAATCAATGCATTGCCCGTTTTGGATTGGTCGTTCAAACATGTTTGCGAACTCTGTCTTTGTGCCCAAGTAATTTGGTCGCACGAAGTCCACCATGCACCAGTACTCGAGTAGGTTGTTCTGCAGCGGATACCCAGTGAGGACAATACGCCGTTTGGATCGAATTTGCTTCAAAGCGACTGAAATGCTTGCGTGCGAGTTTTTGATCCGATGGCCCTCGTCGCAAATAACCAAATCCGGTCCGGGTCGGACGAGGGCCGAGTGAATTTCTTCCATAGTCCGTTTGTGCGCCTCGGTCTCGGCCTTTTCTTTCTCGGGGTTGCCTTTCTTCCCCTTTTTCTTTTTGTTTGCCAATTTCAAGCTCAGCAAACGGAACAGCTCATATCCGATAAGCAGAACTCCTCCGACTTTTGCCCATTCTAAGACGACTTTCGACCGTGCCCCGAGGGTCTTCTGCTGATCGTTCAGGACGAAAATTTTGAAGTTTCTTGGTCGTACTTCTCCGTGCGCACTCATAGGACTTTTTTCAGGGTCCTCTGGGAGCCACATATTGAATTCTGACATCCAGTTCTGGAGAGTGTTAATGGGCAGAATGCAGAGAATGGACTTGGAGTTTGTGTGCCTTAGAAATATATCACAGAAACAAACAACTTGCAATGTTTTCCCTAGACCCATGGAATGGGCTAAAATGCAACCGAATCCGGTGGAAGTGTCGAAGCGCTCTGTCGATTCGATTATGTTGTCATAGAGGAATCGGACGCCTCCGATTTGGTGGGGTTTGATGATGCGCGCAATCTGGGGAGCAAGAAAGATGTCCTCCTCATTGTCTGGGTGACCAATGTTGATGAGAACACGTCCTTGCTCATCAGGAATATTGTACGCATCCTTCACGTGCAGTCCACTGTTGTGAGGGTCGTCTTCTGGCTCCTCCTCTTCTTCCTCGTCGTCTGATAGAACGATGCAATCATCATCTGACGAGCTATCGACGATTTCGACAACTTCTTTCTTGTCTGATTCCTCACTCATGGACTCCTCGTCGGACATGTCCGAGTCCTCTAAGCTTTTCATCCTGCGCACTGGAGCTATACTGACCGACGGCGTTAGATTGCCTGCAGAAAGTTTATCAACGTCAACGAAGCTGGAACCTTTGAACGTGACTTCGGAAGCTACTCCTTTAACGATGTACATATCAGAAGGACTCGTTCCGGGCTGGCTTGATTGACCTGCTTGGGACGTCGCCCTCTCCAGGGTTGTGGAAGACCCTCGCAGAATCGAGGTTTGTCCCTGCAGCAAGGACAACACTCGATTCTGTGTGCGATTGTTCTGCCGCTCAACGGCCATTTGTCGCTGCAGTTCGCGGATGATTTTTTGCTGGACTTGCACTCGCGCCAGACGCTCAGACTCCTGGCGCTGAGCCGCAAGCGTCGTCGCGTCCAACTGGTTCTCATCCATGACTTCACGGATATTTTTACGTAGATTTGTGATGCGTTTCACCTCAGCATCGTTGTCGGCAGATTTCTTTTTGATTTCCACCGAGACCTCATTTTCCTCCTCATTGGACTTTGTCAGCGTCGAGCCAGGCTCGGATGTCTTGGAGACGGGCTTAACGCTGATCTCGCCCATTTCACGAAGCTTCTCGTGAATGTCGATTGGTTCGGAGATTTCTTTAGCAGATTCAGTCGGATCTGTCGAAGCGGGAGGTGGTTGCGACGGGGAATTTGCGTAAGAAGGTGCCTCGGGGGACTCATGGGCGGATTGCGAATTTCGATCATCAACTGGTGGAGGAGGATGGGGAGATTCGTATGGTCGTGGTTGCTCGTAATGCTCCTGATATGGTTGTTGTTCCGGTGGCGGGACAAACGATTGCGACTCGTAAGCCTGCGGGTAAGTGGCATTGAAGTATGCGGGTGCCTGCTGCGTAGCGACTTCTGACTGAAAAGGTCCTTCAGGTAAGGGTGGCTGAAGAGTGTGTTGGGCCTGAGAACGGGCAAATGTTTCACGTCGATCCGTAGGAAATATGATTCTACTTACCTTTTGAATGCTATCCTCTTCCAATAGAATCCTTTTACTGTCCTCAGCTTGCACATCTTCCGACTTGCGCTTTATCCCTTGGCGCGCTTCTCCCTCATCCTGGCCTTCGCTGGTGTGTTTAGACTCGGCCGCAGCGGAATCATCATTCCCAATTTTAGGACTATCCCCTTTGTCCAAATCTACACTTTGCGGCTCCGCATCTCCATCCACTTTTGGCGAAGTAGCGTTTTCCGCCTGAATACCTTCCTCGGGTAGACTTTGCTCCATTGTAAACTTTGGAGTAATATTTGCACGAGCTCAATCAACAAGGTGGCGGGCAGCGGGCATTCGAGCCCATTTCACGGCTGGACTTTGGCTTAAAACACTGCAACACAACAAAAAACACCACAAGACGGTCCACGGCAAGGATCAACGTCCTCACGAATCGGCGGGGAGCTGGTCCGGGCAGGTTGGCCAGGGCGAAAACTCCCTCATTCAATATTCATCGCACTTCGCTCGATTCTCACTGAAAACTGCACCGAAACACTCCTGACACACTATTAGCAGCTCACGGATCGGGTTTCATTCATAAATCGGAATTTCACTCAACTTTTTATTGGATTTTCAGGCTTTTGTCGTGAGTCGTCAAACTGCACTCCGCGACGGCTGTCCGTTCTGTCAAAGTCCCGGGGAGAACTGCAAAAACAGACACTAATTGGGGAAATATTGCACGAAAACACTGCTTGCAACGGCCGGAAAATGTGCGGGCAAAATGTCGCGATTAGAACGCGCAACAATCGCGCTTTAATTGCAAACAAACTGGGAAAAACTCGCCAGCGATTCTGCCATTACAGTTTCCCTTCTTCTGATACACGAAAGGGCCGGCGAAGGCAATAAGCGAATACAATGGTTTCCGCTCGCTGACAGATAGTTGGCGCAATCGGCAGCTGTCAGATTCGCATCTGGATTGTGCATTCAATAGATTCTGGTTGGAAGATGCGATAGATCGCAACTGCTTGTCCATGACGTCACGTGGATTAATTGCCGGTGATTCAACATTTTTTTAACGCATGCAATCATTTTAAGGATCAAAATTCATTAGCCAGCGTGAGCATATTTATTTGATAAAATTTCACAGCTGTCACCGTAATCAAGCTATTCGCATATTTTCTTAAATCCTGAATTCTTCAAAGTACAAACCACGAAGATCGTAACTAACATTGTGCTTGTGCCATTTTTGCTTTGTGTTTTAACACAAAAAGTCTTCTCTGCTTGTCGCACAAGGTCACTAAAAGGAATAAAAAATTGTGGGCCAGCAATCTGCAAACTTCCAAAGTTTATTGCTACCGAAACGGCAATAAAACCTTGGAATCCTCACACCGAACACCATTAACTATCGTAAACGGACTATGATTGGTTTCTGGAATGTGCGCACGCTCCTCGGCATCGGTAGTGAGGGTCTTCCGTATGCTCACTTTCTCCAACTCAAGCAGAAATTCCAACGATAAAAACAGGACACTATGCCAAATCGAAGCAAGATGGTGGGACTCTGAAGGCTACGTCTCTCCCTCTTGTTACGATGTGATTTTGTACTCAGGAAACCGAGTGATAGCAGACCTTAATCTTTATCTGGGTTGGGTTGGGGTCGGTATTTGACATATATCTTACTTTAGCCTTCCGATCCAGGTTAAGGAGCATCACAAAGTGGGTTCGCTTGTGCCCCCTAAGCGAATGGTTCGTTCTGCCGATTGCTCTCGCCTGTGTTCGGATCGGGCTTTTGCGCTGTGGCCAAGTTTACAAACATCGTTATTCAGTTGTTTAGCCGGTTTAATGGTAAAACAGTGCCAGTTAGAGTTTGTGACTTCTCGATAACAAAGTGAAGCCGGTACAAGCCTCGCTCCGCGAGTGCGGAACTCATCCTTACTCGAGCGACACGAAACCACATCGTGTAAAGGACGCGGAACCAGCTTACATTATCGCCGCCCATAGAATGGGCAATTCCAAAATTACCACACAACTCCTGCATTCGGCCGACAAGAGCGTTACGGCCGAAGAAATGATTAGTGATGACTGTCCTGCCATAATCATCGACGACGACCAAAGCTTCCCTCCTGGGGACCAGCCAGACAAGCTCGGATCAGCGAAGCAAATTCTTGTGTCAATTACATCCGAGGATTCCAAGGCGAACTCAAACTTGTTTCAGGTAAGTCTGCCTTCAAACGAAAACAAACGGATTCGGGCATCTCAGACAACGAAGTCCCAGCGAACAAAAACCGCTTTTATCTTCTCTCTGACAACGAGCATCATCTCGAAGCGACGCACGCACGTCCCGGAACCTTGAAATCTGCCGACACGACCAACCCACCGTTAGTTAAAGATCAGACTAGAATTAGCTTTCTCCCTCCGATTTTCCTGTATGGATTGACCACAAAGGCACTAGTATTTGTCATCAAGAACATTGACAAAAATGCCAAATTTGAAATTACCAACACACCTGCCGACAAGCTCAAAGTTCGGCTCATTTGTCCCAATATCTATAAGAAACTACTCCACCTAATCAAGATCACCAAACTAGAAAGCCATTCCTTCACGCTGAAAGAGGAGAGGAAGCCAACCCTCAGCCTCAGAGGAATTTTCCCTCATGAATTCACTCCCGAAGACGTGGCTTCGGAAATTAAGGAGTTAACGCAGATTACGCTTGTCCACGTAACTAGGCTTTCCACTCCGTGGTCACGAGCCAATGACACCAATCTGAGCCTCTTCCGTGTGACTCTCAACTCTGAGGCAGATGTCAACTTAGTCACTAAACAAAATACCCTACTTTATCAACGGATTAGCTGGAAGAAACCCAGAAAAGGAGACGTCATCAAATGTTTCCATTGCCAAGAATTTAGCCACGTATCCTCAAACTGCGGATATGACCCTAGATGCGTGAAGTGCGTGGGCCCACATGCCTCCAGGGGCTGCCCCCGTTCGAATGTAGAAGACAACGCTGAAAAGGTGTCGACTGGGTCACCCTGCCAACCTCTCTAAGTGCCCCGAAGGCTGGAATCAATCCAACGCAAAAAGAGAGCCAAAAGCATCCCGCATTCCCGACTTGCTTCGTTCTTCCCCAACCTTGACAGACCTTCGTCTGTTCATGTCTCTCAGCCAAGCACTCTGCCTCATGCCAACTGGACCGCCAGTCCCTCACTGACCCCGTCTTTCGCTACAATGGTCAGGGGTCGGGCAAGACTCGAAACCTTTAGCTCTTTATCGCCCCCACATTCTTCCATTCCCAGGGGCTTCTCCACGGAAGCCGGGTCCCTATTTAATATGTCATTCTGCTCGCTGTGGGACATAATCTCTGACTTCTATCACAACTATCTTCGTCTCCCTCCTGAAGACAAACCCGAAGCGTACTTACTATTCCCCCTACAATTTTCTAGACAACCAAAATAAAGGTGCTCATACTCAACACTAATTCGCTCAATTCTAACGACAAACGTTTCGCTCTCCACAAGTTCCTCGAGGATTCCGATACTAACCTCGCTCTCCTAAACGAAACCAGACTGGAGGATGTCCCCAATGTAAAACTATATGTTCCCGGTTACATTACTTTCCGCAACGGCGCGGGCAGAGGCACAGCCATACTAGCCAAAGCGGGATTTAGGGCAAATAGCATCCCATCGGCTGCACTGGCATCAAACTGCCTGTTAGCAGTAGTCAGACTTCGTGCTAGGGGTGGAGGCGTCCTCCGAGTTCTAATCGGCTCCCTCTACTTCCCGGGCGGAACAGATCATCACCTCCCATTCTGGCGGAACTCTGGGAAATCGCGACCAATTTCGATGACTTTATCCTCGGCGGTGATCTCAACGCGAAGCACGCATGTTGGGGCGACCCAGTTAACAACGAAAACAGTAAAGTGCTCTTCGATTGGTTTCAGTCAGGCCCATTCCTTAGCGCGGACATCATTAACGCAGGAGTGCCATCTTTTCCTCGTGGATCTTCTTTCCTAGGCGGCTTTATAATCTCGTCCAATCTCTCAGCATGTGTCACTAATTGCTCCTCTTTGGCAGCCCTCTCCGACCATCATGCCATCAGCCTTTCTCTGCATCTACAGCAAATTCTACCTTCATGCCACCATCCGCATAAATGCAGATCCTTCAATCTGACAAACTGGGAGAATTTCCACTGCGACTTAACCAGTGCGCTCTAATGTTGAGCTAGATACATACATCCGGAAAATCAACTCTGTCTTCGAGACTACAATTGACAAACACGCTTCAGTTAAAGAGCCTGGTTACTGCAAACACGTGTGCCTTTCAACCTTCCTTTTAGTCCGCGATAGAAACGGACTACTACAGCGGAGGACACAATTATTTCACCGGTTACGAAACAGATGCAATGTTGACTACCGCCTCCTCTCCTAGGTTATCAAAGACCTATCCAACAAAATCAATGGGGCTATTCGGTCCGAACTGAATGCATTTTACAAGAAACTCCTCAAATCCCTCAAACCTGGCCCACGAGTTTTCTCAACAATTAATCGATTCGCTGGCTGAAAGAAAAAAGTTCAACCACATCCCGATAAAAATAGGTAACCTCCAGTTTCACTCAACTCAGGAAAAAATATCCTGCGTAGACTATTTGAGGCATTTATTCAGAGCCAAATCACCAGCGGACCCCATTTGGAACCCGGTGGTCGCCACTATTGTCAGCAATAAAAGGTTTGGCTTGGAAGGGTCTTGCCTTTGCCCCTTTTGTCCCAGATGCCCGGCTGATAAGTTTATTGCTACCGAAACGCCAACAAAACCTTGGAAATCTCACACCGAATACCTTTGACTATCGAAAACAGACTATGATTGGTTTCTGGAATGTGCACACGCTCCTCGGTACCGGTAGTGAGGATCCTCCGTATGCTTACTTTCTCCAACTCGACCGAGAATTTCAACGGTATAAATTGGTTACATTGTGCCTAAGTGAAGTAAGATGGTGGGACTCTGAAGAGTTCTTCTCTCCCTCTTGTGACAATGTGATTTTGTACTCTGGAAACCGAGTCGTAACAGTCTTTAATCCGATGTTGGGTTATTTCTGACGGCTAGCACAAGGCGAGCTCTATGGGTCAATGCACCAATGGAAACATCTGACATCGTAAAGAAGGATACTTTCTACGAGCAATTAAGCGCAGTTCGTAGGAGGCTTCCTAAAGGTGACATTGTGATCGTGGCGGGTAATCTGAATGCCAAGGTGGGCCCTGGCAACACCTTGCTTGGGCATGTGATGGGGAGACACGTTCTTGACGACTGTAACGATAATGGTGGGATGTTCGAATACAAAGCTTACCATAAGGTGAACTGACGGACAACGCACGAGCAATAAAATTGGCCATTTTGCGCAGTAGATTTAAAGTTGTTTCATGGATGCGCGTAACAATACATCGATCTCAAAAGGGATCACCATCTGATGGTCACTTTTGTTCGCTTACGTGCTGCCTCCGCCAATCCTCGCAGAGTTGGAGAACTGCGACCCCCCCCCCCCCCCCCCCCCCCCCCCCCCCCCAAGTTAAACATCGACCGCTTGTATGGT
Organism: Hermetia illucens; assembly: GCF_905115235.1. Lineage (NCBI taxonomy): Eukaryota > Metazoa > Arthropoda > Insecta > Diptera > Stratiomyidae > Hermetia > Hermetia illucens. The sequence goes on along the minus strand of NC_051849.1, from coordinate 18,807,381 downwards.
CATATGGTTGTCGCTAGGCAGTAGAAGAGTTATCTTGCTGATCGGAAGACAGCTTACTGAGAAGCCCACCTTAGTACAGGGTGCGGCAGCATAACTTCCTTTTTTCAAAACTCAATAAAAACTATTGTATGCATCGGAAAGTATTTCTTTATTTTTTATAATGTAGGTACATGTCTAAAGTTTTTATTTACATTGTTTTGAAGATCAAATCTGTTAGGTGACGTCCCCCATTCTGCATACATTGCGTAAACCGATTTCTGGCGTTTGTCATGACTCTTGTTAGCATAGCACGTGTTATGTTGGCAATTTCTTCTTGGATGTTGGTCTTCAAATCTTGTAAGGTTCTTGGACGGTTCACATAAACACGGGATTTCAAAAAACCCCATAGAAAAAAATCACAAGGGTACAGATCGGGAGAGCGTACCGGCCATTCCAAATCGCCTCTAATTGAGATAAGGCGCTCTGGAAAGTGTTCCCTCAAAACAGCCATCGATGCTCTTGAAGTGTGTGCTGTTGCACCGTCTTGTTGGAACCAAGTGTCCCCCAAATCCAAATTTTCTAGCCGTGGGAAAAAAAAATTCTGTAGCATGTTTACATACCGGTCCGAATTCACTGTCACTGTAACCTGATTTTCCTCAAAAAACCAGGGACCAATAATTCCAGCTGAGGAAATTGCACACCACATTGTGACTTTGGGTGAATGCAATGGCTTTTGATGCAATTCTCGAGGGTTGGTGGCAGCCCAGTAGCGCATGTTTTGTTTGTTAACCGACCCACACAAATGAAAATGGGCTTCATCGCTAAAAAAACAATAGTACCCTCGGGAACGACATCAAGAAGACGCTCACACGCGTTCATCCGAGAATTGAAGTCACGTTCTGAAAGTTCCTGCACTATCGCCATCTTATAGGGATGAAAATGAAGATCATCACGAAGAATTCTTCTCACAGAACGATCGGATAGTCCAAGGGCAGATACGTGTTTGCGCGCAGAACGCCGTGGCGATCGCAACATTGACGCTCTCACTGCTTCAATGATCTCAGGTGATCTAACGGGCCGAGGGACTCCAGTTCTTCCTTTTGTCGCACTTGCAGTTTGTCTGAATGTAATGACCCATGTAACAATTGATTTGCGGTCTGGGACGGGAGCCAACGGGGCTAAATTAAAGCGATTCCGAAATGCACGCTGTGTTGCAATAACCGAACATCCGCTTGAAAAGTAAACCTCAACGGCAAAGGCACGCTCCTCCCTATTCCAACGCATGATGGCGACTGAACCGTGTCGGGACAAAACTTTACAGTATCCCCTCTTGAACGAGACCACTAGCGCTCCGCTATGACATCAACTAACTGAGTGGCGCGCATTTTAAAAAAGGAAGTTATGCTGCGGCACCCTGTATAAAATTTCCATTTCTGGAGCAAGAAAAATAGTAGGAAAAATATAAATGACGCGGAACGACCAAAGGTTTTAAGAAATTGTGAGGACACAAGCGGAAAACTTCTTCAATGGATAACCGAAACATTTTGATAGAAGCTAAAGAAGGTAAGGTCCGCAAGAGGACTAGTTGCAGCAGAAAGAAGGCTCCACTGCGTGCAGTCAACGTTAGGAGATGACACTCATTTGCAAACAAAAAACATACCCGAATCGTTTTGGCATAGAATAATTTAGGGTCCACGCCATTTATTTGACTCTGATCTGGATGCAATCTCAAGGCTTTTAAAACCCCATCCAACCTATCAAGCCACCGTTGTTTCGGTCGACCTTTTGGTCGCTTACCATCGACTTCGATTTTCAGACCAATCTTGAAGTCCAACGCAAGATCTTCGTCTCCATAGTCAGCCAACACTCAGAACCACAGAGAGCGATTGGACGGACGACATTGAGGTAAATTTTAGATTTGAGACGTTCGTTGATATGTCGATCACAAAAAACACGAGTTGTGGAATGCCACTTCTCCATTGCCTGATAGCATTGAATGGAGATATTTAAATCGCTCAGTTCTCGACAGGTCACTGCCGCTGACAGTAACTATACCTGTTTCATCGGTCGTCATAGATTCAGTTTTATGGAGATTCTGAGACCGTATTGCATGACGCGATCATTCCATTTAAGTAGGTATCAGTAGCCGTTCCGAGAAGCGCTGTGGTGAGTCGTTTTGATGCTACAAACTCCTAAGACCGTGACTATTATTATAAGAGCAGGGAGTCCAGCAGGTTTGGGTCTTTAGAGCCAGCCCCTAGCATTCACGAAGGAAAGCAGCTATCCCACCCTGCAGCTAGAAATCTCTCTTAGGTCCTCAAACAATGGTTTACCCAGTCCGTAGCCTGACTATAGCTAGAGGAAGGCAATCACAGAGAAAGTGCATGAAGGTCCTCTCCTCCTTCTCCACAGCTTCTGCAATGCGAATTGTCGGGTATGCCGAGCCTAGCGGCATGGTCTCCTATGAATCAGTGCCCCGTGCAGATCGCTTCATCATTTGCACACGTCTGGCACAGGAACTCTCGTGATCGGGCTATGTTATAAGGGGGCCAAGTCCTCCTTAACTTAGCACAGCTGGTAAGCCTTCGTCATCTAAGGTCGGCGGCTGCTCAGTAGTGCGAGCAGACTCTGCGCTTGACAGCCGCCAGTGAGACACTGATTGTACCCGCCAAAGGGCTGCCAAGAACAGAGCAGAGCCTGGCCAATCCGTCAATCCGGTCATTCCCATCTATGTTCCTATGCCCGGGAACCGAGAGGAGGGTGACTTTGAGCGTGCTGCCCAGACTGTCCAGCGTGTCTTAACACTGCCCCACCAGTCTGGAGGACCTCGTCGCTAAGTACAAGGCCTTGATAGCCGTTTGGCTGTCGGTCAGAATGGTTGTGTTATGCTTGGGGCTGGGGTTATCCTCCAGCCATCGAAAGACTTCCAGTATCGTGAGTACTTCCGCTTAGAATACACTGGTGAAACCTGGGAGATCATACGACTCGGATTCACTGTGTGCATTCGAGAAAACCCCCGTGCTGACTCCACAGACCATCTTTGATCTTTGATCCTTCGGCGAAGAATACTGGGTCATAACCCTGCAACACGCCGCCGGTCTTCCACTTTGCCCTGTTTGGAAAGTCTACAGCAAAGTTTCTCGTGAAGTTCAGCTTGCGTGTGGCATAGTCCGTGGGGAATGATTTCCCGATGTACTTCGTCTAGAATGTTACTATGCCCGTAGGGCGTCGGCGTCCAGTATCCGGACTCACATAGTCTGACGGCACTGCACGCTACAACGTATGGAGGTTTAGGGGGAGGAGATGTAGGAGTACATTGAGAGTATCTGCCAGGCAAAACTGCAGAGCCTCAGTAGCACCTGCACATGCGGTTCTTTGAATCATAGTAAGGTTCGTTCTATTGTATTTTTTGCTCAAAGCCACCATACAATAGAGCCGTACGTCAGGATTGGCAGGCTTCCTTACTCTTAGCAATATTGCTGAGAATATGCATGGCCTTCTGGTACTGGCTCTTAGGCAGGACACCAGTAGACCTTCGCTGCGTAGTCGGTTTTCAGTGATCGACGTTCTTGTCGGTCTTTACTTTTGAGGGACGTCGACGGCTTCGGGTTAGGAGTACTATGTCTGGTACTCGCTACACCCAGCTTGACGCAGTGGATTCCAGGCTGGAAACCGCTAGTCCGTCTGCCACCCTTGCTCCGCGAGGTCCTTGCGGTTGGTTTCAGCACAGCGATGCTACGGCTGGCATCCAGTGTACTGCTCTTGACGGCTACTATCTCCTTGCTGGATGCCAGCAGGTCGCCCTCCGATGATGCGCCTGGCATCACCCCCTCTTCTTCTATCATCGGTTTATTTATTTTTAAAATTCAGTCCATGTCTTGACCCCACGAGTAGTCCGGGAACAATGTAAACCCTGGCTAGCCCAATCATCGGATAAGGGTCTTATTTGAAACTGAAGGTACGCAAGGTGTTCAGAGTTTGCACACTAAAGGCCAAGCTCCCCATTGGCTACGCGGCCTTCGACGTATGTTACTCCAGCTTGGCTTGGGGTCCTATTAGCACCTCCTCCAGTGCAGGGAGGACGATCCCCGGGTTGTTGCTTCAGCTCATCCCCCCCCCCAGATCTACTTATCCCTAACACATGACTAGCAGACAAGCGAATCTTCGTCAGTTGGATGAGCCTACTCGCAACCCTGCCCTACACATCGGTCCGAAGATGGTTTTCAATCGTCGCGAAAAGAGGGGAGGGGGGGCTGAAATCCGGAGAATTTGAACGTAGTGTACGCCATGACAATAGGAAATTTGGTATTGCGTTCATCAGGGAAGCTGAGAATGCCGCAGAACGCAATGATTTCAGAAGAGTATGCCACAAATCTCTCGATGGTCCTCTGGAGAACGTTAACGGTCGGCATCTTGTTTACGATAACGTGCACCTGAAAAGGTGACGGTCCTTAAGCGTATCATATCCGGCTAGGTTCTTCCTCTTCGAGATGAAATGGCTAGTGATCGTATCCAAGCAAAAGAGAAATCATTTCAGCCATCAATGCACTCAAATGGAATAAAGCCGCTGGGCTAGATAGTCTCCCCGCAGAGATAATTATCACTGCACCTGGAGTTTCTGCGGATCTACTACTTGTACTCGAGCGGAAATCTTGGGAATCCGAAATCTTTCCCAGCGAGTGGAAGAAGAGGAGATCTTTATGATTCCGAAGAAAGTTCCATGTTTTGAGTGTGAATTTTGGAGAGGCATCTGGGTGCTCCCTGCCGTCGAAAAGATAATAGCTCAAATAATTTGGGAACATCTCAAAAGCTTGATCGGCAGAGAGCAGGCTGGTTTCCGCTCCCCATACTCCTGCATTCACGGCATCAACACTCTACGGAACAGAAGGTAGAGTTTAGATCTTCGCTTCACCTGGTCTTCATAAATTTCGAGAAAGCTCTCGACAATGTGAACATGAAGTGAGTCTGGCGTGCGCTAGGTAGAAGGGGCATTCCAGACAAACTAATATATATTATCAGAGTGACATATATATAGTTGTCATTTAACACTTGGTGGAGTATATCGCGTCAACCACACCTACGCGTCATCGTTCGGGGTTACCTAAAACGAGCGACTTATGATATCGCAAAATGGCGCGTGTTACACCAGGGTGACATTTCAAGGGAATTTTAAGTCAAAGGCGAGTTGTCTCTTGTCACCGGTATTTTTTCTTCCTGTTATCGGTGACATTTTTCATACTGCCTTTTCCGGGGAACGTGGACGATTATGATATTTTGCCTTAATAATATCTACTACACTGATGACATCTGTTTGCTCTCGCTCTGGTTCATGCGCCTTGGTGAAGTGGATATAGATTTGGAAAGCGAGGTTAAAGAGGAATTAAAGATAAACACCAACAAAACCGGACGGAGAAGGATGAAGGCGAGTCTTCCGCACCTAAACGCGAGATAAACTGTACTAACTGATCCTCAAGGTTGGGAGTTGGATAGGGTTTGCAACCCTACACGGAAAATCGATATTTCGAAGCCACAGAAGGAGCATCGGACAGGCTTTAAATCGACGAACTCGAGAACGACAACAGAATAACGATTTGCGTATTTTCTCATGGAACGTTAACGTGGCTGAATAAACAAAGATTGGTTCTTTCCTTTAATGTATCATGTGTAGGTGTAATCATGGGTCATCATCATCAACGGCGCAACAACCGGTATTCGGTTTAGTCCTGCCTTAATAAGGAACTCCAGACATCTCGGTTTCAAGCCGAGGTCCACCAATTCGATATCCCTAAAAGCTGTCTGGCGTCCTGACCTACGCCATCGCACCATCTCAGGCAGGGTCTGCCTCGTGTTCTTTTTCTACCATACATATTGCCCTTTTAGACTTTCCGGACTGGAAAGGATTAAGTGGCGCACCTACCGTAATCTATTGAGCCTGATTTTATCCACAACCTGACGGTCGTTATGTAGGCTACGGAATCGTTCATCCTCATGTAGGGGGTCAAAAATTCTTCGGTGGATTCTTCTCTCGAATGCGGCCAAGAGTTCGCAATATTTCTTGCTAAGAACCCAAGTCTCCGAGGAATACATGAGGACTGGCAAGATCATAGTCTTGTACAGTAAGAGCTTTGACCCTATGGTGAGACGTTTCGAGCGGAACAGTCTTTGCAAGCTGAAATAGGCTCTGTTGGCTGACAACGACCGTGCGCGGATTTCATCATCGTAACTGTTATCGGTTGTGATTTTCGACCCTAGATAGGAGAAATTATCAGCGGTTTCAAAGTTGTAGTCCCCTTTCTATATTCTTTCCGTTTGTCCAGTGCGGTTTGATGTTGTTGATTGTTTGGTTTTCGGTGCTGACGTTGCCACCATGTACTTTGTCTTGCCTTGTCTTGATATGCTGCCCAAGATGTTGCACCGCCTGCTCGATCTGGATGAAGGCAGTTTGCACGTCTCGGGTGGTTCTTCCTATGATGCCGATATCGTCAGCATAGGCCAGTAGTTGGGTGGACTTAAAGAGGATCGTACCCCTTGCATTTACCTCATCATCACGAATCACTTTCTCGAGGGCCAAGTTAAAGAGGACGCATGATAGAGCACCCCCTTGTCGTAGACCGTTGTTGATGTCGAATGGTTTTGAGAGTGATCCTGCTGCTTTTATCTGGCCTCGCACATTGATCAGGGTCAGCCTAGTCAGTCTTATCAATTTCGTCGAGATACCGAATTCTCTCATGGCCGTTTCCGTAGCTTACATAATGATGAAATCTATGAGGGATACCACGACCGTCAAGTTGTGGATGAAATCCGGCTCAATGGTCGGGTCACTTAATCCGTATGGATAGGGATGATCCAGCCCCGAAAGTCTATTAGGGCAATATCTATGGTAGGAAAAGAAGACGAGGCAGACCCTGCCTGAGATGAAGCGATGGCGTTGGTCAGGACGCCAAACAGCTTTTAGGGATATCGAATTGGTGGACCTCGGCGCAAAACCGGAATGTCTGGAGTTCCTTATTAAGGCAGGCTTAAACCGGATACCGGTTGTTGCGCCGTTGATGATGATTCTAGTCGCTCGAAGTATGGTGTCATTAACATAATTGAGTTAGTTAACCATTTTGAGGGAGAAGTAAATTCAATCCGGTAGAGCCTATTTTGCCCAAGCAAGGGTTTCTTGGTACTCGGAGTCACCTGTTTGGAGCTATATCCTTATCCCTATGATCACTTAGGCCAACGAAGTATGAAAGGGCTAGTTAAAGTAGGCGATGGGTTGGTAATCATACTTTGATCTGTCTTATTGAGGATTCAACTGTCGCTTTAGTTTCTGGCCTCATCTCAAGTTGAGTCCTCTTTCGTAGCTAATTACATCTGATCTGTTTGATGATTCTGATGTTGATCTTTCCCACCTCTTTAAAAAAAAGTTGTACTTCCCTCTTAAGGTAAAATAGATACAAAAGAACATCAGACAAATCAACACAAAGTGGTGTTCTCATAAAAGTGTTGATTATGAACGAACTTTCCACGGGACATAACAATTACCCAAAGTGGTTGCTCCATGTTAGAAGCGGATGAATTTATTTTTTCGTACCACACTTGAACCTTGAAGTCTCTAAACGTCCTGCACGCCGTAGGGATTGCGACAGAATTTTACTGCGGAAGGACTACAATTATTTTTTTATTGTCTTATGGGCCAATAGCCAGTGGATCAATCAATAATGCACACGCTATCCGCGTAATCAACTCTAATTTTACTAATTGAAATGCACTCGAAAGTAGGATTCCTGTTGCCTTGTTATCCTGGATTAGACACAACGTTTGAAATGACAAATTTTGTGTTAACATTAATAAAAACTATTGTTTTAAGTAGAGTAATCAATAACATCCAGTGCAACCACGATAGCATCTTGAACTTCATTTTGAACGTTGAAAGTAATACCCAGTTTCACAGCGTTGCCGTCACATCCCCCAGTTCAGGAGGATTCCCGGATTTGAACTTTGCCAAGCTGAAAACTCCCTTAATATTTCTTGTAGATACTTCAGAGGAGAAAGCTGAACCTTTCCTGAACAGCAACGTTCTTTTCATTGTTTATATGCGTAGTTGTTCGGTGCTAGCACCCGAGACTATTTTACTGTATGCTAAGCATATGGCACGACATGGAAAGGTTCTTCTGGTAGAGCTTGAAAAGGAAGAAATGGTGGATGAGATCTGCATGGAAGATACTTTTAAATGGTTTTGGAAAACCGGAATTTTACGTGTAGTTGCGATCCATCAAGCAAGTCAGGGATCTTTACAGGTCTTCAGTTACAACCCGTTCCCCAAAATGAAGGTCTTCAAGGTTACAAATTGGAACCATCTTTATGATGACAGATTGGGGAATTTGCAAGGCTATCCAATACGTTCCATTATATCTAAAGAGCTACCACGCAGTTTCAAATATACGAATCGGGAAGGGAAAGAAGTTCTTGGCGGTTACACGGCGAAAATTTTCCTGGCTTTCTTGAAAAAACATAATGGAACACTCCTCGTGATTGATATTGGAGATCTTGATTTTGTGTATGGCCTTTCCTTAATAACGCTTGCTGCGGAAGGAAAAGTTGATCTTTTAATGAATCAATTCCCTTGCATTTCAACTGATGTCTCCTGCAGTTACCCGACAAACCAAATGAAAATGGTTGTATTAGTTCCAACAGCCAAACCAGTAAAGGTTTCATTGTATATTGTTCTACCATTTGAGGAATCTGTATGGGTCCTTCTTCTTTGTTCAGTAGTTATCTTGGTGGTTGTCTACTTTTTTCTTACAAGGATATCTGGACGACATGTTTCGTTTATGGAAGCTTTCGTGAGTAGTATCGGAGTCATTATAGCAATCATTCCAACAATGGACTATCAACGGATTTCATGGCAGAGTCGAGTGATATTTCTGTTATCAGTGGTATTTGGTGTTATTATGAACAACGTCTATCAATCCGTGCTGACCAGTTTTTACACAACAAAGATCTATGAGAAGCAGATTGAGACACCAGAAGAAGTGGTAGAAGCTAACCTAACCATACTTGTTAATGAAAATGATTGGCTATTTTTGCAATTCGCGATTGACTCAGATCGTTTTCGTCACCAATTTCGTCCGATTCCTTACCATGAGGCCAACAAGTACCGGGAGACTTACAATACGGAATTTGGGAACTTAATGCCGGACGATAAGGCCGACCGTTTACTGAGACAACAGATGTTCTTTTCCCGACCCTTAGTGAGAATGTTACGTTATACCATGATCCGTATACCAATGGTGCTGTTCATGCCATTCTATACTCCCTATGAGGAAGCAGTCAGTCGAGTTATATTGCAATGTCAAGAGACTGGACTTTTAGAGAAATGGTTAAGGGATTCGACGGAGGAAATAATGCAGGCAGAGAGTGTCAAAAGATGGATGTTCTTTGAGAGCAAATACAAACCTTTGGTTTTGGAGAATTTCGATTGCTACTGGATTTTATGGTTTATTGGACTAATGTTATCCTTTGTCATTTTTATCATTGAATGTCTGCTTGGTCTTATGAGGAGGAATAATGGCACAAATTGAAAAGAAACTTTTGATTTTCTGAAATCCCTCACGACTATTAGAATAATTGTGTGTTGCTCACATTTGAACCAAATAAATGTCATTATGAAATGGACTGTGTGTTCTGCATTCATTACACTTATATAGGATTTATGGGTCCAGGAGATAGTATTAAAAGAATGATAGTTTGGTTAAACTAAAAGTATTTTATTGATTTAACGTGCTTAATGACGGTGTGAATAGCTACTGATTATTTATTACAATGCATTCTATTTATATCCTAAATCTAATTACCCCCACGCGCTCACATCTACTGCTAGGTACATGCTGTACTTGCGTGACCCACTTACTCATGGTTTCCAGATGTGATTGTCTGGGGGTTCCCCATACTTAATGCAATGACCAGATGTGATTGTCTGGGAGTTCCCCATACTTAATGCAATGACCAGATGTGATTGTCTGGGGGTTCCCCATACTTAATGAGCGTCGCTCTGATTATACTCTACGTACCACACGGCCATTCCTGACATATCGCCAGTCCCTGGTGATGTAATACAATAAACATTCATATCATACGACAGACACATATTACAATGATTACATTCGTATACACATAATTCTGTGAATCCATCAAGATTAATAAGATGTTAATTAGAGATTAAAATACATGATATGCAAAACATGAATACATCTCATAAATAAAATACAGTAATCAAAACAAGAATTATAGTATCAAAGGAAGTTACATATCATAAATATAGTAGTAGAACTAAGTGCAAAAATAGAAGTTACAGTAAATAATTAAGAGTTACATATTATAAACATGTCGTATAATAGGGATATTATAAAGACATTTTAATTATTTCACGCGATTTCTCGATCTACTGAGATACTGTGTTCGCCTTCATCTTCTTCGTCGTCATCGGGTTCGAGGTCATCAGCAAACCCACGCCACGGCTTCATGTAGTCTGCTCCGGTTGTTGTTAATATTGGTCCTTCGACTTCACCGATCCTTTCAACTTCATACCTATCGTTGTCCTTTACTCTTACCACTTTGTATGGTCCTAAGAACTTGATGGCTATTTTTAGACCTGGTCCTCGTTGGGTTCTTCTGATGGCTACGACGTCTCCGACTGAATACTTGGTAGGTGGTCGGTGGTTTTTGTTGAAGTTTTTGCTATTTTCAGCCTGTGTTTTCTTAATTTGCTCTACTGCCCTTTTTCTGAGTTCTGATCTTGTATCTATGAACCTTTCTTGTTTGGCCTCTTCTATATACTTTATGATCTCCATATCTTCAGGCATTCTTAATTTGGCACCAAACATAAGCTCAAATGGGGTGGCGTTTATTGAACGATGATGTGTCCCATTTATGGCGTGTTGAACTCTCCTTATGAACTTGTACCATTTGTTAGGTTGGCCGAGAGAAATTTTGGAGAATACGGCGTTTGCTACCTGAATAACGCGTTCAACTTGGCTATTTCCTCGAGACATTCCGGTTGTAATAAGATGTAGATCAATCTTGTTTTCTTCGCAAAACTCGTCGAAATCCTTGGAATCGAAACCTTTTGCTCTGTCGGCGATGATGCGTGTCGGAGTGCAGAAATGTTGTTGCAATATGGAAAGTTTTCCAAGGGCTTCTTTGGTTCCTTTGGTTTTTGTGGCAAAAATCCATGTATATTTTGTGAATGCATCCACAATCACAAATAGGTATTTGTAGTTCTTGTTCGTGGAAGGTAGTGGACCTACATGATCTATGTGCCAAGTGTGAAAGGGAGCCTCTTCCTTAGGGATTGGTTTGAGCAGCTCCTCTTGTTTGCCTTTCTTTCTTGAAGCTAAAATGCAGGTGACACAGTTGTTAATATAATGATCTACATGCTTTTTCATATTTTCAAATGCGAATTCTTCTTGCAATTTTTCCATTGTCTTTTTTGTGCCAAAATGGCCGATGTCGTGAGCTTGCCGAATGATGTCATATCGCATTCCTTTTGGCACAACTAACAGCAATTTTTCGCTTTTCTTTTCGTAGAGCAGGTCGTTGTCCAGGGTATAATTTTTGTATGGCCCTACGTTAAGAAGTTTGCGAATTAATTGCAATTTTTCGTCGTGTTGCTGTGCTCGTTTGATCCTATCCAACAGGGGATCATGTATGAGAAGTATTGAATCCTGTCTGCTCAGAGCGTCGACGTGTTGCATCCTTTGAGCTGATCGATGTTCTATCTTAAAATCAAATAGCTCAAGGAACATGATCCACCTTGCGAATTTCGTTTTCAGCTCCTTGTTGTTCAGTGTCATTTGTAGAGCGGAACAGTCCGTTACTATCTTGAATTTAATTCCTTGCAGGTTTATGCGGAACTTTTCCAATGCTCTCACTATTGCTAAGGTTTCTAGCTCGTAACTATGGTAATTGCGTTCCGTCGGGGTAGTTTTTCTACTCATGTAGTAGACTGGATGGAAAGCATTGTCCTCAGGACACTTCTGGAGTAGAATCGCACCATAGCCATCCTTTGAAGCGTCGGTATGCAGCTCCGTTTCACGATTTGGCCTGTATAGTTGGAGGAGGGGTTCGCTCGTCAGAACGTGCTTCAATTGCAAGAAGGCTTTCTCCTGTTCTGGTCCCCATTTGAAGGTGGCATCCTTGCGTAACAAATTGCTAAGAGGCTTTGCGATGGTTGCATATCCCTTAACAAATTTTCTAAAATATCCCGTAAGCCCGAGCAGGCGTTGTAACTGTTTGGTTGTTCTTGGCTGAGGATAGTTTAGCAAGGCTTCCATTTTAGCTGGTCCTGGCGTGATCGTTCCTTTCTCTACTATGTATCCGAGAAACTCTACTTTCCGCTGTAGAAGCTGAGATTTTTTCCAATTGAATTGAATTCCATTCTTTTGCGCTACCTCTAACACACGTGCCAATCTTTCCACTGCTTGATCCTCGTCTTCAGCTTTCACAAAGGCGTCATCCACGTAGATTTCCATTATGCCTTCATTGATGAGTTCTTGAAAAACATTCAGTATGAACCTTTGGAATGCAGCTGGTGAATTGCAGAAGCCGAAAGGAGCTCTTTTCGGGATGTATTGTCCCCATGGAGTGACGAAGGACAAGTACTTCTGACTCTCCTCAGATACTTCTACATGAAAGAAGCCATCTTGGAGGTCCAGCGTGGAGTGCACCACGGAGTTCGCAACTGAGTCTACGGCATCTTCTATAAGTCGCATTGGTTGTTGTTCACGTTCGACGACTTTGTTGAGAGGCTTATAATCGATGCATATCCTAGCGCGTCCGTCTTTTCGACGAGCAACGACAATAGCACTCGCATATTCGGAAATTCCAGGAACTACTACGCCTTTTTTTGTCCATTCCTCAAGTTGTTTTTTTGACATCGATTTCATCGGCTGGAGATAGGCGCCTCGGTCGACATGCAATAGGCTGGGTGTTCTTTAGCCTAATTGACATTTTAACCGAGGTTTGAGGAGGCATATTTGCAGAATAATTTTCTAATAACTGCCTAATTTGCTCCCTCCTTGCCTCTGGTACCTTGATAATTGCTTGACGGACCCCATCTTTAGCTTCGCTTAACTCTTCCTCAATAAGTTGTACGAAGTCGTTGCCGATGATTGGTTCTATTTGTGGTCCTTCCTTACTGAGAAAAACCCTGGCAACGTCGAGTATAGGATCACCTAAGAGGATTCTTGATGGTAAATTTTTTTCTGGCACTACGGTATATTTTAGTATGTACTCTGTGCCATTGATCACCGTTGGTATCCTTACACTTCCCAATGTCCGAATAAGGTCACCAGCTCCGCTGAGTGTTCCTTGTTCGCCGTTCAACGGGAAACGATCTTCGATGCGTTTGTAAAAATCTTCTCTCATTACATTGCGATCTGCGCCACTGTCGACTTGGCAATTCTCGATAATTCCTCCAATGTATGCTGTAATCCGACTGCGATTACCACTTTTGTATTGCACGTGGTTGATTTTAGGTGCAGAATTGTTTTGTGTTTTTCCTTTGTACTGGACGAAGTTTCGAGAATTGGCCTTTAGGCCCTCCTTGAAATTAGAAGGTCGTTCCTGGACTCCTGATTGTCCTAGACCTGGTCGGGTTGCTTCTAAAGTTGCCTCGGTACAGTCTTTTCGGAGGTGCCCGTACTTGTTGCAGTTATAACAACGCTTTGTACCTTGTCTATGGTGGTGCCGACGTTGATTATGCTCCTCCGACTCCCGAGCTTTCATTTTTTCATGAGACTCAAGTAGTTCCATGAATCGCAGGCGGGATGAAGCACCAATAAGTGTCAATTTAATAGATTGGTCATCCGTTACACCATTGACGATGTATTGCCTTATCTCGTCTTCGTCCAAGTTAGCCTGAGATGCTAGTAGTTCCATCCCTTGAACGTAAGCCAAAATAGTCTCATCTCTTCTTCTCTTCCGCTTGCTTAGAGCTTCATGTATGTCTGAAGATTTGACACGTTTTCCAAAGGATTCTGTCATACGTGTTTTCAACTCTTCCCATGATATTATGCCTTTTTGACCATCGAGCCATTTCCGAGCGGTACCTATTAGTGCTCTTTTTGCCGCTATGAACTTCTCTACGGGAGAACAAGCATGAATTGTAGCATCTTCGTCAACTCTAACGATCCACGCCCGAACTGACTGGGTTGGAGAATCAGCACTGTATTTCTGCAGTTGTTCCATAGAGACTGACAGTGGTACGCGCCTAAGGACTTGCTGCAAATCGGATAATATTGTTCCTGCGTCAGATATGCTGCCTGTTGGTGTTCGATTAAGCTGCGAATACATCGCCTGGTTGTCTGCGACCGGTGAAAATCCAGAACCGTTGGCATCATGGCGATTTTCCTGATTGTTGTTCGCCGTGAGGATGCCAATAGAATTTCTATGAGTAGCTTCAGCTGTGACCATAGAATTCGATTGATCCTGTGTTGGAGTTGAGGTTGCGCCCGTTCCTTGCTCTGCTCCGGCCGTCGCTGCTGCTGCTGTTGCTGCCGCCGCCTGCTCTGTCACAGCCGACGCTGCTGCGGCTGCTGCCGCCGCTGCTCGTTCTGCTGCTGCCGTCGCTGCTGCCGCTGTAGCCTGCTCTGCCGCGAGTTTATCCAACAGCAGACGCCGCTCGTTTATCGATGATTCGCGTTCATGCTGCACTCGAGCCAAAAATTCTCGATTGCTTTGAGCCTCGTTGCTGCGTTCTGCCTGCATCGCTTGAAATTGCTGTCTAAGTTCGGCTAAGGCGGATGAGAGCCCGTTAGCTTGTCGCTCGGCTTCTTCACGACGCTGTTGTTCCTGCTGAAGAAGCTGTTGATGTGTCATTGTTGTTGTCTTGGTGCTTCTTGGAGGCTGGAAGCGCGACGGGGCGATTATCGATTTCTTTTGATTTTCAATCGTGATTTTTAATTTTTCCGCACTCACAAAAACCACTTTTAGCACGAAAATCACATCTATTTTCACGTATATTGGCTATTAAACAAACACTATTATTTAACTTTTATACGACTCGCGAGTATTCACTTGCTGCTCCACGAAGGAGGTCTCCACGTCAAGGAGATTTATTGCTCCACTAAGGAGATATGACGGCTCCACTTAGGAGAAATGCTCCACCAAGGAGAGATTATGGTATTCGCGAAGATTTGTGCACCAATCAACGCGAATATTAATCAAACTTCTAATTTACTACCTTAGGACGAGCCCCCATATAGGATTTATGGGTCCAGGAGATAGTATTAAAAGAATGATAGTTTGGTTAAACTAAAAGTATTTTATTGATTTAACGTGCTTAATGACGGTGTGAATAGCTACTGATTATTTATTACAATGCATTCTATTTATATCCTAAATCTAATTACCCCCACGCGCTCACATCTACTGCTAGGTACATGCTGTACTTGCGTGACCCACTTACTCATGGTTTCCAGATGTGATTGTCTGGGGGTTCCCCATACTTAATGCAATGACCAGATGTGATTGTCTGGGGGTTCCCCATACTTAATGAGCGTCGCTCTGATTATACTCTACGTACCACACTTATATCGTTGCCATGTATCCCTTGGTGAGGTATAGCACGTCAACCACACATACGCGTCATCGCTTGCGATTACCTGACACATATTGGGCGTACGTCGTGAAATGTTCCTCTCCGAGAGTTTCGTTAAACTTCCATTAAACACAGAAAATTCGATAACAACCGAATTCAGCATAGGAAATGTCAAACAATCATCGTTGGAAATGTCATTCATTCATGTTTTGCGAAGTAGTAAGAAGTGAGATGTTGGAAACATCAACTCGAAATGCCAAATATTCAAACGAGTCAATGCCATTATGGGCGAAAATGAGTTTTGACAGATCTCTAATTTACGTTTGTTAAAGTTTTGAAAGTGTACTCTGATGATATGACGCATTTAGATCTTGACCAAGGTTTGGAGCTATTGAGTGAGGTTCACATTCCATGTGCTACTTCCATATATTAACCCAGAAAGAGCATAAGCACCAGCGTTGTGGGAAGGGGGAAAAGTTGTTCATTATCATGGATGAAAAGTCGACCGTTCGGTCCTTCACAGGACCATCGAAAGATTTGTCACCACATGCAAGCTCTTTCGTGAAATTATTGCGATCCGCGGCATCTTCCGCTTCTCTGACCAGCGCAATAACAAATTCACTTTTTTCACGGTGTGCACCTGGTTGAACTTCCCAGGATTTTGCACAGTATCAGAGTTCGAACACGTCATGCTTACCATCGCTCGCAGCGATCAGAGAGCCATCAACCCCTTCCGTCCATTGATCCGCTTCTACGATTCGTATAGCACCCGAGAAAAGAGCATTTTTGATGGTCACCCAGAATTAATCAATCAATTAATATTCAGAGTCAGGTTACTCGTTCGATCAGCAAGATAATTCTCCCACTGTCGAGTGACAGTTGGATTATACAAGTGGTCGAAGTTGAACTTGGGGACTTGCAACTCCTCAAGCCTGCAAGAAGTGGCTGACCAAACAGCAAGCGACCATAAGATAGTGGATCCCTTTTGAGACCGATCTAAGACAACTCCTAAATGTACGGCTGATAGTAAAGCGTCGATCTGATTACTCATAGTCATCATAGTCCATTTTCGATAACCAAAGTTCTTCTGCGTGAAGTCAACTCTTAACTGAGGCGTTGTTTACGTTTCCGTAGCAATCAATTTTCAAAAATTTTGCAGATTGTTGGCGTAGAAATTTCTACCCCTTTTAGCCACCTCTTACGACAAGCAGGGAAGGCTTTGAGTGTATCCTTAAGCTGAAACCCACGTGGTGAAGATGAAACTGTGATGTTAAAGTTGCAGCTGTATACCCACCCTTTCTCGACGGTTATCTACCTCGTCGTGTTAAAGGAATTCAGTAAGGAAGATACTTTAGGGAATCAGGGGTGACCTTTCAAGCTAAGCGGTAGTCAAAACCCCAAGCCAACGTGTGACTACTGTGCCGTTGGCTGAATGGTCACAAGCATTAAGATGTGGCTGTGGAAGATCAACTCTTGATACCAGGCCAGCCCCCCTTAACTAGCCTTATCTCGGAAAAAGGGGCTCTGCCGAAATCGACTTTCTTTCCCCGCTAAAACTGAAGCCATGGCAGCCAAATAAAAAAGACGTGAAAACACGAAACCTAAACCAATTTTGAATTTCTATCGTAATGATCTGACCCTGAGTGAAGGGCCAAACTTGGGCTCATCGATGGAGAATTTGAGTCTAGATTCAGATCGTACATTTGTTCAAATGGAATCAATCCTTTTAAGACCTGATTCTTAATGGGCGAACCGAAGTAGGCCTTCTCTGCCAGCACTCCTCACTTCGGGTTTCAAATGGCGCCACCTGCTGAGGCTAAAGTCGTGTTCACAGGTAAGTATCTGCATTCGAGCAAAAAATAGCCTCCGGGCAACTGGATAAACCGCCGCCGGAGAAACTACAACCCTCTCTAACAGGAGCTGGTGCAAATTCAGAGGTTGTTAATTAAAGCAATGAGGGCTACGTCGACTACGCCATTCGAAGCTATCTTAAATCTACCCCCTTCATTTGGAGGTGAAATGGTAAACAGCTAACCATACATACTTGATACCATTTCTTGTTAAATATTGGCAGCATATCAAGCCAGTTGGGATGGAGTTGCCATGAGACGCTGCTGAAACTTGACAGACTAACATTTCTGATGTGGAGTGGGTGTTGACGAACTGGCTCACCAAGGGTCTGGAGCCACAATGGTAGAGTAAGAGCCAACTTCTGGCATCTGGCCATGGACTGATAAGTCTTCTCTGAAGAGTGAAATTGCAAAGGTTCATGCAGCCGAGTGGAGCATTTTGAACTTTAGCTGGTAGATTTTTGTGAATGAACCTGGGGCTGCTAGGGTGGTATTTGTGTTGTCCCTTATCAAGTGGGATATGAGGATCCTAGTAGGACTTTTAACGGAACATTGCCCGTTAAATTGCCACATGGAAAAAATCGGAGTGATGGTCTCGGCTATATGCAGCCAATGTGGTAAACCTTGGCAAGGTTTCCTTCAACAGTGTGTAACAGCCCTCGTTCAAGTTGGAAAAAGCTACCATTCGGCATGGCCTCCACATCTCTGTCGAAGAGCATACCTATATTGCAAACAAACCAACTTATTTCCTAATATGATAGTTGATAGTTATCGGTAAGTTCGTCCTTGGTCGGCCAAACGATCATCATGAAGACGCGTTAGCGAAGAGACCAACTTTCGTAAGGCCGTAGCCAACAGTTGCGTTATCTACGGGAAGAACGGGAGGTACACAAAAAGCGATGAAGAAACGGCAAACCATTTGCTTAAAGTGCACTTCCTAGGTAGCATCCAAAATCTCATCTTGGAACCGATACATATATACAGCCCTCAATCGGAAGATTGGGCTCTGGTATGCAAAGTAGTTTTTTAGGAATGAGCAAAATAGGCATTCGTTCCATAGCTACAACTCTGTGGACCCAGATGGCAGTATTCCTGCTCTAGTAACAGAGGGAATAGATACCCTGGATCTAAACATGCTTGCCTAGCACACGTCTATATTTCAACCAACTGACATGATGCTAAGGTAATATTTATTTCCCTGGTTTGGGGGAAACCCACCTAAACAGACGCAAAAAGCTTCCGACCGATCAGTCTAATTTCCTTTCTACTAAAAGGACTGGAAAGACTAGCAGCTACTAATCTACTATCATAGGAAGCCACTTCACTGTAGGCAGTATGACTACCAGAAAGACAAATCCACGGAGACAACACTCCATGAGCTAACGGGGAAAATTGAAAAGGCAATAGAGAATGCACCTGCATGCCTAATCCGCGACGATTTGCAACGCGGCAAGACCGTATGGAATCGATCCGCTGTTAACCAGTTGGTTCTTTCACATGCTAGAGTAGAGAAATTTCCACATATTTGTCGGACAGAAGCGTATTAAAGAGAGAATGTCTCCCACAGGGAGTGGTTCTCTCTCCTCTGTTATGACTTCTAGTTATAGACATCTTGCTAATGCTCCTGGAGGACGCCAAGGTCTTCGCACAAGTATTTGCGGACTATCTAGCCGTAATAATTATGGACTGGTTAGGGGCCAGAGTATTTGACCGCCTGAAAGCAACACTGCATGTAATCCACAGTTGGTGCATTCATAATGGACTCACGGTAAACCCTAGGAAGACTGGACTAGTTATGTTCACTAGGAACGTCATGTGAGGCAGCTACACTCTACCCAGCTGGTAGAAACAGTCAAATATTTAGGAGTACATCTTGACTCCAAGTTAACGTGGAAGCACCAGGAATAATACCAGAAATCCTGCAGATTGCTCTAGTGCTGGAGGACTGCGATAGGTAAGACCTGGGGACTTTCTCCAAAACGGATTCATTGGGTGTGTACTTGTATAATAAAACCCATTGCATGCATCGTTTGGTGGCCGAGACTGAACTTTACTAAAAGCAGGAAGCTGCTGGCACAAATTCATAGGGTCGGTTGCCTAAGTATTACTGGAGCACTGAGTAATACGCCGACCGCAGCACTCGGGGCAATGGGTTAGATACTACGCGGTACCTTGGTAAGGTTTTACTTCAACGAAGAGTCTGCGCATTCTCTGTCTCTAGAGAAGGTTCCCAGATTCGCGAAAACCTGCGAACCCCGTAGGCGATTTCCGGGGATAGTAAAATAGGCCTAACAACGGTCTGAGTACCCCCCCCCCCCCCCCCGCCACTAAATAAAACTAACTAGACTAATTAAGTTCGTCCTTGTTCGAGGCATGAATAACGTTCCACTTGAAGGAAAGTTTAGAAACATGCAAGTTGCTAGTCAAGAAATTGTCACCCCTTTCAGTCGCCTTTTATGACAAGCAGGGAATACTTTCAGTCAATTCTTAATTTCTGGGTCAAAAGGGAGTCACTGTCTCAGTAGAGGGATGATACATAAGGTTTACAGACAATTATTATTATTCTGTTAAGGGAAAGTCGCACCGCGTCCTTGAAGAACTATTGTGCCCCTTTTACTGGTTATAGTGTACCTGTTGATCATAGTATCTCAAGCAGGCCTGTAACCGTTAGGAACTTTAGTATGTTCCCCACTTCCAGAAGTTTCAGCTTTGTATCTGGTATTAAGTGTTCTCCCAGATGTATCGACCTACTTTGCACAAGTGCCGGACACTGTCCCAGGACGTGCATAGAGGTTTCGTCCTTCTCCTCACAGAACCTGCAGGCAGTGTCCGTAGATATCCCTAGCTTCCCTAGGTGATAGTTCAGCCGACAATGACCAGTGATAATTCCCACTATGATTTGGAGGTTCTTTTTGGTGAGGTTTAAGCAATCCTTTGTACGCATGGGTTCGTATCCCCCAATAAGCACCCTGGACTGCTTCATCCCTGGTAGGCCCGCCCAATATAGTTTTCTCAACCGTTTCTCTTCGTTCCTTAGATTCATAGCCATGAAACCGTTTCCGATCCCACAGAAGGGTTCTGGCCCATGTAAAGGCATCCCTGCTCCCTTCTTGGCTAGTTCATCCGCTGCCTCATTGCCTTCCAACCTAGCATGGCCTGGAACCCAAAGTATCCAGATCTTGTTGGACGAGCCGAGTGTATTCAGTTTCTCAAGGCATTCCCATACCAGTTTAGAGTTCACCTGGTTGGACCTAAGTGCCTTGATCGCTGCTTGGCTATCGGTGAGAATAGCTATGTTCTGCCCCCTGTAGTTCCTTTGCAGATTAAAGGAGGCACATTTGTCTATGGCGTAAATTTCTGCCTGGAATATGCTAGTGTACCTGCCCATTGGCTCAAAGTACATTTTCCTTGGACCAATGACACCGGCACCCGCTCCCTGTGTGTGTGCTGTGAGGGATCCGTCAGTGTACCAAGTAATCAGTTGCTGGTTTAAGCCGTATGTC
Source organism: Hermetia illucens (assembly GCF_905115235.1). Lineage (NCBI taxonomy): Eukaryota > Metazoa > Arthropoda > Insecta > Diptera > Stratiomyidae > Hermetia > Hermetia illucens. The sequence goes on along the minus strand of NC_051849.1, from coordinate 18,786,463 downwards.
GCAGCCACGCTCTCCCAGTTTGCCTTGTTACTCCAACGTGTTTCAAACTTCTTATCGAAGTGAAACCTCGTTGTCATGTTGTCCCTCGGTATCAGTAATTCGGGATACCGCCTAGAAAGGATATCAATCTTCCTTCGATTTAGGCAGCTCCCCACCTCACTCATGTTCCCGGCCATCCTGAATATTGATCTCCTTGCCTGCATCTGTATGTGCAGATGGAGAGGGATTAATCCCAGAAGGACCTCCAGGGATGCCGTTGGGCATGTCCTCATTACCCCACTGATACACACGCAAGCCAGCCTTTGGAGCTTATGTAATTCCCTGGCTTGTGCGCTGAGTTCGGTTCTTTCTGCCCAGATAACCGCTCCATAGGTAATCATTGGCCTTACTATTGCAGTATATATCCAAAGTAGTATCTTCGGGCTGCAACCCCATTTTTTTCCTGCTATGGGTTTGCAAGTCATCAGAGCCCTCGTGGTTTTTCGACAAGTGTTTCTGACATGTGTCTTCCAGAGTAATTTTTGGTCTAGCGTGATTCCCAAATATTTGACTTCTGTTTCTCGTTTCACCTTTATATATCATGTAATGTTATGGCTCTCAGGTGATCCAGCTTACGCCTCCTAGTGAATGGTACTATGGTGGTTTTGGTTGGGTTGATCCGCAGTCCCACCTTCCTGCACCAGGCACTAGTAACCCTTAATCCAGTTTAGATTCTATCACATAGGGTATCTTCATATTTGCCCCTACAGATTAGAACAATGTCGTCCGCGTAGCCCTGGACTTGTATTCCAGTATTAGTTAACACGTCCAGGAGTTCATCCACTACCATACTCCACATCAGCGGCGATAGTACTCCACCCTGTGGACCGTGGTGGTGGTGTTCATGATAATAGAATGGAGAGAGTGGTGTTCATGATAATAGAATTTGTACCTGTTTGTACCTCTATTTGTCTGCTTTCTAGCATTTTGCCCATCCAGAGTGCCAGGGTGTTTTCCACTCCTTTGATGCTCAGGGCATCCTGTATCTCTGTGTGCGATGTGTTGTCGAATGCTCTTTCGATATCCAAAAACGCGCACAGTGCAATTTCTTTTGTTTCTATGGCGTCCCGTAGTACCTCTGTCAGCTGATACAGAGCAGTTTCAGTTGACCGTCCTGCCCGGTAAGCGTGTTGACAGTGATGTAGGGGATTACGCTTTAGAACGTTAGTTCTAATATAGTTGTCTATGACCTTCTCCACCGTTTTGAGTATGAACGATGTTAGGCAGATTGGTCTGAAAAATTTAGGGTGAAAAGGATCCTTTTTACCCGCTTTCGGAATAAAGACCACTTTTGCCCGTCTCCATGCCCTTGGTATGTAACCCAGTGCTATGCTCCCCCTTACCACCCTCAGAAGAGACTCTAAGATAATTCCTAGGCCTCTCTGGATAAGTGCTGGGAAAATGCCATCTACTCCGGGAGATTTCATTGGTTGAAAAGTTCCCACTGCCCATCTTAGCCTAGCTTCTGAGCATACCTCTTTTGCTAGTTTGCAGCTCTCTTTCCTTCCCCTTTTATTCGTTGTTGGGGTGTCAGGCAGATTATTGTCGCCTGCCGCCGAGGGGTAGGACCCCGGGAAATGAGTTCTGAGAAGCAGGTGTACCCTGTCCTCCTCATTCTCGGTGAATGTCCCATCTTCCTTTTTCAAGCAGACAGAGGATATTCTCCCGTCTTTGGCTACAGCCTTGTACAGCCTGGTTGCTTCTGTGATCTGTTCAATCCCTTCACAGAATTCCCTAAAACTTCCCTGATCGCGTTGCTATACGCAGTCAGTGCATTGCCAGTCCCCGTTTTGTTTTGCCCAGTTAAAGAGTTTTCGTACCTCCGTTCTCATTCTGGCTAGGTTCCTGTTCCACCATGGTACATCCCTTGATGACTTGACTGTCTTGGCCGGACAGCTGGCCTCATATGCGTCAATGACGATTGTGTTGAGGTTTTCCACCACCGTTTCTAATTTCAGTTCGCTCCTGATGTCACCGCCCCCTTGAAGGTGGGCAATGTTGTTGCTCAGGTGCGTTGTGTAGGATTCCCAATCCGTTCTCTTGGGATTCCTTATTATTCTTTTTATTTCGGAGTTACCCTCAATGTCGAATCTGATTATCCTGTGATCAGACATTGAGGGTTCATCCGACACCCTCCAATTCCTGACCATCCCGTTCATTAGGGTATTTCCTAGAGTTATATCTAGTACCTCTTGTCCGGTGCTGGTCACAAATGTTGGAGTGTTCCCTACGTTGTATATTTCTAACTTATTAATAATAATAATCGTTGGCACAACAATCCATATTGGAATATTATATTACTAACAATAAATTCGAGAAGGTACTCACCTCTTCGATTAGTGTCGCTGTTTCCCCACACTTCGTGGTGGGCGTTGGCATCGCAGCCGAGAAGAAGTGGTAACGCTCTCTCCTCGCAGTACTCCGTCAGCTTTGCGACTTGTTCCGGTGGAGCCCGGCTGTCGTCTCCTGGGAAGTATCCCGATGCTACAACTGCCTCTCGAGTGCTTCTCCCGGCTTCCAATGAGACTTGGATAGCCACAAGGTCCCCGGTTAAGAACTCTGAAAGACATATGTATTTTAAATTACGTTTGAGAATTATGCAAGCTCTTGGTTTTTCACAAGAGGAGTCCCAAATTACCTGCATGTCTCCTCCTTGCAGACCGCGAATCTGCCCCCGGTACACCCAGGGCTCCTGAGCCAGCACTATTCCAATGTTCTCCTTGGAATTTGCCCTTACAATCACTGCAGATGCAGCTCTCGCATGGTGGAGGTTTATCTGGGCTATCCTAGTGCTGGCCATTGGCTCCGTTATTGTCTGGAGCTCTTCTCCACTGTCGGAGTGTCACCCTCCTCCTCCGACATGGCGCTTTCCTGCGCGTCGCTGTCCACCCCGAGCCCTAGGAGTCCTAGGTCTAGGTCGTCCAGCTTCTGCTTTTCACTGGGCAGCAGGTCTATTTCCCTGGTTGATCCAGTTCTTTCCGCCTCTATGGCTTCCGCGACTTCTTTATGGACCTCGGTAAGTTTTCCACCCGATGCCTCCTCCGAGGTCTCTTTCCTTGGCTTTTCCTTGTGCACATGCACGGGTATGTTGCCAAATCGGTAGTTGATATGACAACTCCGACGTTTAATTGCCTCCAGGGATCGGTCATCTACTCCGATCGTGAGGAGTTTACCTTTTCCCTCCACCTTGCTTCTGAAGACTCTCCATAGTCGAGTATGGAGATCTTCATTCTGAGCAATTAGGAGTCTCATAAGGTCTTCTGTTTCTATTGCCGCGGCCTTTGGCAGAAAAACTGTCACCATGTAGGCTCCTGGTATATCATCCCCAGCACATGTTGACAGTTCTTCCCCTTCCCAGCCTGGCAATCTAGAAATTATGGTTCTAACCCATTCTGCGGTGCCTTCCGTCGCGCAGTCCACCAGTATAAGGCCTGGTCGAAAGCGTATCCCGGTGAACACCAGTTTCGACGTCCAACCCTTGATCATCTGCTTGACGACAAGTTCCTCAATGATTTCCTGTTCCTCCCGAGTGAGTATTTGCTCAGGGAACCTTTTCGGCAGTATGGCCAATCGAATGCCCTTGACCGCACTAGCATAGCTAATGCCGGGTTTCCTGGGCCCTGCCTTCACTCCTGACCTGCCCGGGTTTTCTCCTCCCGTGGGTTCAGGTCTGGATTTTTTGGGAGCATTCCCTTCATGCGGGCTGATCTCTGCTGCTCCCCGCTTTCTCGGCTCCGGTAGAGATGGCTTAGGTCTGTCCTGAGCCTTCTTACGGGCCTCTTTTGGTTTCAGGCCTTCCTTCAGATAGCGCAGGTACCATTTAACCCCGGCGCCACTGAGACCTGTCTCCTTCCTGACGTCTGTTAAATTTATCTCAGACGTGCTTTTGCTGGTCCCTGCTCTTTGAGCAGCGGTGTTCGTTGGCTGTAGTCCACGCAGTATACCAATGCTCACCTTGGATCCACTGCTTGACGTCCCAGCTTCTCCCTTCTTGGGTGTAGTCACCTGGCTCTCAGTAATTCGGAGACGTGCCTCCACCTGATTAACCAGTTTTGGTGCGGTACGGAGCCCCGCTTTTTTGGTTTTTGTTTTCTTTTCTAGTTTTGTACTCATTTGATTCCCACGGGTATGGGGGTTAAGAGGTCCGCCGTGCCATAGCCCCCCGTAGCACGGTAAGGTCTAACTTACTCACTGAGGCGACCAGGTATCAGTGAGGCTCCGTTCGAATACAGTCAGTTACCCATGACTGCAAACTATCCAATGGGCACGGTACGCATGACACCCTGGATTGGGGGAGATGTTTTTCGACTCCCCAGTTTACACTAATGATCAAAAAAAAGTGGCCACCCAAACTTTTTCCGAAAATCCAAACTTGAACCCTAGTTTCTCCCCAATTGATAACAATTTCAAATATCTGTTTTACAAATACTATGGTAGGAAGTGTAAAGGCTATTTATAAATAAAAAACAAATTTTTTATTATTAATAAGAGGTATGTCCTCCTTTATTTTTAATAACATTATCAATTCTGTTTGGCATAGAATTAATTAGTACTTCTAAATACTCCTCGGAGATTCTATTCCAGGTACCCAAAACAGCTTCCCATAGCTCGTTTAAGTTGTTAATTGTCTTGTCGTGAATCTCACGATCAATATGGTCCCATATATTTTCGATGGGATTTAAATCAGGGCTTTGAGCAGGCCAATCAAGAGTCCTTATATGTTTTTGGGCCAACCAATCGGATATGAGCCTTGTCTTATGGCATGGTGCATTATCTTGTTGGAAAGTTAATAGGCGAGGTGTTCTGAACCTCGCTAGACTTGGTACCAGTGATGTTTCTAAAATATTTTTATATTCAGCTGAGTTGATTTTTGTATTCACTGGTACCCGGTGCAGTACACCTACTGTTTTTGAGGAAAAACAGCCCCATACCATTATTCCAGGGTTGCCTTTCTGCGTTTCCTGGATGCAATCCTCACTGTATTCCTCGCCTGACCTACGAAGACAGCGTTGCGGCCTGTCCGATCGAAGGCAACATCTTGGTTCGTCCGACCAAATGATTTTAGTCCAGTCGGTGTTTCGATGGTCTTTGGCCCAAACCAATCTTGCAGCTTTGTGCCTCGGTTTAAGAGCCGGAACTTTTCGACAGCGCCGACTGCGAATGCCAACATCTTTCAAACGGCGTGAAATCGTGTGGCGACTTACTAAGTTTCCGCTGGCTGGCACAAAATCTTTAGATATTTGTGCGATCGACGATTTCCGATTCCTCAGCGCGTGTTGTTCCAACGCTCTCGTGTCTCTGCTATTCATTTTTCGTGGTCTTCCGGAGCCTTTCTTACGTGCTACACTGCCGCTTGCTTGTTTACGTCGCAAAACTTGCTGCACGCCGCTTCTCGAAACTTCGACATCCGATTTTTTAAAAATTCTCACGATTTCGCGTTGTGATTTGCCAGACTCGCTTAGTCCTACGATGCGTCCTTTTTCTTCCTCCGTTAATTGCCTGTAGAAAAAATGTATACACTTTTCTTGAGTTTCTTTTCAAACAAAATGATTTTTTGAAAATAAGTCAAATATATGAATTTTTAATCTTCAAACTGATTTCTCCGCTTGCTTCCAGGACTCTACCAGGATTATCCTTGTGAAAAGTCCTTGAGGCAAGCCTAATTTTTGATGAGTTTTTTCTTACTATCCTTTTCTACTAAGTTAATGATAATAATTACTTACCGCTGTTTTGGAGACATTTTAATTCGACAAATTATTAAAAATGTATTTCAAGCACTATTTCCACCTTTGAATGATTTTTCACTATTTCTAAATTTTGTATCCTTGCACTTCGTCTGTTTGTTAGGAACTGATGTCCTTTGATGTTCTGATGTCCCTTTTTATACCTGCTTCATTGCAAAATTACGAAAAACCCCGAAATATTACATGCGGCGGCAATATTTGACACTCTTTCGACACCAGGTAGGTGGCCACTTTTTTTTTATCATTAGTGTAGATCCGTAGCGTTTTGTTAATAGTAGGGTCACCTCGTACAGGGTGTGGCTATTACCACTCACTAACGGTCTTGGTAGGCGAGAGGCTTGGCCCCTGAAAAGGCACACATCGTCCCAGAGGAGAGACAACTCATCCTTAGAGAGAGATAGGTTGGCCTCAGGGAGCTATGTTCCGCATCAGTCTATCCTGCAGTGCACTGCTTGACCCCCTTTACAGCCAATATAATACAAACTGACTTCGGGCCATCATTGGCGGAGTGTTATGGGTTGTCAAATGTCCTTTTCACGTCAAATACATATTTCAATTGCACGTAAAATAAAAACCAAATGAACTTCATTTTTTTCACCTTCTATATTTTAAGTACATTTTTTGCTGTAAGGCATAGCGCATATTGATGATGCTAGTTTCTTAATGAGAACGATCCAATCTAAAAGGCTCTGGTGTGCCCAAATCCATATGGCTTAATGAGGAATGCAAACAAAAGACATTTTCCTTATTTTGCTAATGCACACTTCAATTGAGAAACACACAATGGATAGAATCATTCCTCCAGACCAAAGAATCCAAAAATATTCCAGATTCTCCCAAATCAACGGTTTATATTTATTCTCTACCAGAATTTTCCTTTTTGTTAAACCACCCTCAACGCTTTGATCAAAAGCATCTTTTAACCACTTATCGCGCAAACCTGCCTGATAAGATTGCAAAATCACTCTGTCCAAGGACTCTTCGAATGGTGAAAGATACTGCATGCCAAGCATCAGTGATATTGGGAAGAAGCAGTATATCGGTGATCTGAATAAAGCTCGCTTAGAGAACGCTTGTGGTCCCAATATCCAAACAATCTTTTCAGAGCTAACAACGTATCCGTAATTTGTGTCGAGAGCTTTCCAATGATGTTGAATGATATCCGTTTCAACGGGTAAAAACTGTTTTCGAAAAACTGGTGGCTCAATGAAGCTAATTAGAAGATACCACCTACTCTTGTGGACCATTATAGTCAAGTTAGCCTTGATCATATCCTCTGCAGATTCCATCTCTTTTCCATAGACTTTAGTTGTGTAAAGACTGGTGAGGGTTGATTGATAGAGACTTGTGATAATAACACCGTAATATATCAGAAATATGAAAATAACTCTACTCTGCCAGGATCGGCTGTAAATACCCATTTTAGGGATGGTTGCCATGATGATTCTGAGACAATCAGTAATATCTACTACGAAATCGACCCCCCTCCCAAATGTGAGCTTTACCAGAAAATGAACAAGAAGGAAAATCAGAATAGAACCGAAGATGGAATACCAAGTGGTTTCTTCAAATGGTAAAATATTGTACAGCGGAGCTGGAATTTCTTGAGCTGCTTTTACCATAAGGCAAATTTTGTCTTGATTAACAGGATAACTGTAGGATACAAAAACTATACGTAACTGATATGGATGTGCAGTAATATCGACTTCTTTGTCGTCAATTAAACGATGTAGCACGTGATCATCAATGTCCTTGTTCTGGTTGGCGTTGGTATCCACAAAGGTTCCATTATGTTTCCCCACAAACGCTAATACAGTGTTTAGTCCATTTCCAGCATAAATCTTTCTTCCATATCGATTGATGTATTTGAATGCTCGCGGAGGATCCTGTGCAATAAATGAACGAATTGGATAACCCATCAGATTAAGATGAGCCTTTTCGAACGGGTGTTGTGTACTCTTGACCCTTGTAACTTTCAACTGAGGAAATGGGTTATAAGTTAAAACCTCAGGAGGTCCGCTTTCATGCCAGCTGACTGTGATTACCTATAAAGAGTGTTTGGGTTAGATATTAAGGGGAGAATGAAGAGGAATAAGAATAGGGACATGGAGATGAGGGAAAGCACCACCTCTCTTGATTTGAAGAAGGAATAGGAAATCGGTAAACTTTCTGATAAAAGTATTTAACCTCTCACTTTACTTGAAACCAAACTTACCGATAAAATGTATCTCTTCCAATATAACTCGAAGATAGATTGGAAATGACTTTCATTTGATCTTTGTTCAGCTCGGAAGCTCCAAACCAGCACCTTCCCGTATCTTACCATGCTTTTAGAATGAGCGAACACTCGGCGTTCGGAGAGAAGTTCATTATTTGCCATGAAAACAACGAAAAGATTATTTAAGTCGAGAAAATCCTCAACCTGCATTTCCCAGTCATTGGTCAGATAGATTATTGGTGTTTTGAAATTACTCATATCGAAGATATCCAAAATAGTACGATTAGGAGCTATGAAAACAATGCTATGAAACCGATAGTTAGATTCAATTTCAGAAAGGTAGTTCGTAATGGTTTGACATAGAAGTCCTTTGATAGCGAAGTATGTCACGATGTAAGCGAACATTTAATCTAAATTTTCTCTAGGATCAGAAATACACGAAAAACTGCAATTGTACAATGCAATGTCCAGCTGAAAGAATTAGAATTTTGAAAGAGTTTTCGCAATGAACACCGACAAAAGCTGGCTGGTTAGTTGCTTACTTCTGCTCCTGGCGCAGTCAACACAATATTAGTGGGACCACCAAATTTATTCGTCCTAAAAAATTGTGTGTAAGCTACTAATATTATAATAATTATTGTATATTACAATATTGCTGAAGATATCCAATCCTGTAATTGAATTACTCAAACAACGTTGGTTGTTAGGTAGGCTACAACTCCTCTTGAAGTGCTTATCAGTTGCCGTGCTGTAACCCTTAATCAGAAATCATAATCTAATCACAAAAAGGATTAGAGTTGTGTATAGAGTACACCCTTACCAAATCGTCTGTCGGCCTTTAACTCAATCGTATGATAATAAAGTATGATAGAAGTAGGGGAATCCCCAAACAAGGCACATATACTATACAAAAAGTTATTTTATTTTGCTCGAACAGAGTTTCGTCTAAATGAGAAAAAAGATACAAAGTGCTTTAATGGATGAATAGATTTAGATTAGTTGGATAAACATATTTGCAAGTACTTTGAAAAAGGGTCCCCTCTTGCAGACCTAAAATCAAATCAAAATATCTGGAATGACATTACATTGAAAAAAATAGCATGCGGGGCTGGTAATGCAATGTGTCATATAATGATTCGAGACAGAGTGCATTAGGAACGAATTTGGAAAATTGCATCATTCATTCTTATGAGCCATCATCAATATAAGCCTCCACTTGGAATTTTATAGCCAACGATTAAATGAAGCAGTCCTTTGGATCTTGGATTAAGAGTGGTATTGATAATCAGGATTACACAGTGATATATCATTTTATCAGGGCATAAGCATCGTGGCATCAGTGGTCAAAGGGTAGTATAGGTCCCAGGGCGAAACGTGGATTGGTACCCACGATGGAGTATAAACCCTGGGAAATGCCTGCAGAACCAACACCAACAGCTCTACTACCAAACCCTATCTCCACCTCCACGTGGCGACCGCTGGGAGCTCTTTCTTAACGAAAAGCTGCAGACGGAGAAGGATGAAGGCGAGTCTCCCGCGCCTAAAAACGGGACAAATTATACCAACTGGTCCTCCAGGTTGGGGGTTGGGTAGGGCTGACAACCCTACACGGAAAACAACTTGTTACGAACCCACAACAGGAGCCTCGGACTGGACGGATAACACAACGACGAACCCGACCACGACAAAGGAACAAGGACGACAAAGGACAAGGACATTTTTTCATGGAACTTGCGCTTCCTGTACAGAGATGAAGCTGATGAGCAGCTAGCCGATACCCTGTCCCAATATAAGGCTGATGTAACAGCGTTACAGGAGATGCATTGGACAGGGACCGGTTTCCTGAAGAAGAGCCCTCCACCATATATTATCCAGTAAACCATGTGCTCGGAGTAGGTTTCTTTGTCAGCCAAAAAATGAAATCTTCTGTTATCGGCTTTGAAAACATAAGCGAACGGCTATGCACTCTGCGCTTGCGAGGCAAGTTTAGAAATATAAGCCACATTACCGTTCACGCCCCTACAGAGGAGACTACAGAGTCAGAGAAGGATACCTTCTACGAGGCAGTAGAACGAGCCCTCGAAACCTGTCCCAGATATGATATCAAAATCATACTTGGGGATTTTAACAGCCAAGTAGGGAAGGAGCCCGTTTTCAGGCGATACGCTGGCTCCCCTAGCTTCACGAAAATACAAATGATAACGGACTGCGGATTATTCAACTAGCACGGTCACACAAAATGGTTGTTGGAAGTACCTGGTTTGCGCGGAAAGCGGTCCACAAACATACATGGGCCTCTCCAGATGGGACCACCTTCAACCAAATTGACCACGTGTTGATCGAACGCCGCCACCTCTCAGGCTTGATGAATGTCAGAATATAAGGGGGGCCAATATAGACTCGGATCACTATCTCGTTGGCATGGTGCTTCGAGCTCGAATAACAATACCACCTAGAATCCCTTCTGACAATCAGCTGAGAGTTAACACTGAAGTCATCCACAACACTGCCCTCCGCGACACCTATAAGAGGAAATGGATGCCGCAATAACCGCAGTCAACAGAGGACCTGGAGATGAAGCATCAACAGATAATCTTCACAACCACTTGAAGAACGTTATCATGGGTACGGCCACAAACATACCCAGCCCCAGCCGCAAAAGTAGTCGGAACGGCTGGTTTGACGATGAATGTAAGCTAGCAACGGAACGGAAGAATGCCGCATACCGAGCAATGTTGCATTCTCAAAGAACGCAGGCACGCGCACGGGACTTATCACGAACTCCGTCGAACGGAGAAGCGACTTCACAGACGGAAAAAGGAAGCCTGGGAGAACCAACAAGTCTGTGAACTCGAAAAGTACAGGGAGCGACCGCACCAGCCGCGGAAATTTTACCAACAAGTCAGCAGGAAGAAGCCTTACACACCTCCATGCTCATCCTGCCGAGACAAAGAGGGAAATTTGATTTCCGACAGAATGGGCATATGGGAGCGATGGGTTGAGTACTTTGATGAGCTACTGAACAACCAGAACATCGGCGAGTTGGAGGTCCCGCCACCTGAAGACGACGGACAAATACTGCCACCACCAAGTTTAGGAGAAACAGTCCGTGCAATTCATCGGCTAAAAAATCATAAGTCACCAGGAGCCGATGGAATTACAGCCGAATTGGTTAAATATGGAGGCGACCAGTTACACCAAGTGGTTCATCAGCTTGTGCTCAAGGTATGGGACAGCGAATCAATGCCTGACGATTGGCAACGGGGCATTATCCGTCCCATATATAAAAAGGGAGATATCACACATTGCAGCAATTATAGAGGTATCACGTTACTGAGTACCATCTATAAGATATTCTCCGCTATCTTGCTAGGCTGGATAGCCCTATACGCCCAGAACATCATTGGCCCATACCAAAGAGACTTCACTCCAGGCAAATCAGCAACAGATCAGATTTTCTCTCTGCGGCAGGCGATGGAAAAACTGTTGGAATATGGACAACAGTTGCACCATCTGTTCATCGAGTTTAAAGCCGTCTATTATAGCATAGCCAGGGTAAAACTGTACATGGCCATGACAGAATTCGGTATCCCGACGAAACTAATAAGACTGACTATGCTGACCCTGGCCAATGTGTGAGGCCAGATAAAAGCAGCAGGATCACTCTCGAGACCATTCAACATCAACAATGGTCAAAGACAAGGGGATGGCCCTCGTGAAATTGATCCGTGATGCTGAGGTAAATGCAAGAGGTACGATCCTCTTTAAGTTCACTCAACTACTGGCCTATGCTGACGATACCGACATCATGGGGAGAACCACCCGAGACATACAAACTGCCTTCATCCAGATCGAGCAGGCGGCTTGAGGGGCGAGATCTTGGGCTGCACATCAATGAAGGCAAGACAAAGTATATGGTGGCAACGTCAGCACCGAAGACGAACCAACCAACAACATCAAACCGCACTGGTCAAACAGGAAGAATAAGGATGGGAGAATACAATTTTGAGACCGTAGATAATTTCTCCTATCTAGGGTCGAAAATCACAACCGACAATAGTTACGATGAGGAAATCCGCGCATGGTTGTTATCAGCCAACAGAGCCTATTTCAGTTTACAAAAACTGTTCCGCTCGAAACGTCTCAGTATAGGGTCAAAGCTCTTACTGTACAAGACAATGATCTTACCAGTACTCATGTATTCCTCGGAGACTTGGGTTTTTAGCTAGAAAAATTGAGAACTCTTGGCCGCGTTCGAGAGAAGAATTCTCCGAAGAATTTTTGGCCCCTTACATGAGGATGGACGATTCCGTAGCCTACACAATGCCGAAAGCTATGAGCGATACCATGACCGTCCCGTTGTGGATAAAATCCGGCTCAATAGGTTACGGTGGGCGGGTCCCTTAATCCGTATGGATGAGGATGATTTCACCCGGAAAGCCTATAAGGGCAATATCTATGGTAGAAAAAGAAGATGAGGCAGACTTTGCCTGAGATGGAGCGATGGAGTAGGTCAGGACGCCAGACAGCTTTTAGGGATATCGAATTGGTGGACCTCGGCGCAAAACTGGGATGTCTGGAGTTCCTGATTAAGGTAGGCCTAGACCGGATACCGGTTGTTGCGCCGTTGATGATGATGATGATAAGCATCGTACAAGGTTCGCTGACTTGTGCTTCAACTTCTTCCAGGGATTCCACAGTGACCATGCCAGTATAAACTCCTTCTAGGACTTCCCGATTGACCATGCCAGTATAAACCCTTGGGGCGAGGGCTACTAGGTGGTAATGAAAATGCTGCGGAGATGAACCTAGATTACCTGCCCTCGCTTATTACCATTCTGTTCTATTCTGAGACGTACCTAAAAGAAGGAATTTTCTCTGTCCAGTGGAAAAAGCAAAAGATTTCCAAACCCAACAAGCCACCTGGATACCGAGTGTCATATCGCCCTATCTGCCCGATGGATACATTGGGGAAGATGATGAAGAGAATCATCTACAACCGACTCTTACCCATCGTTGAAAATAGCAATGGCTTATCGAGCCGCCAGTTTGGTTTCTGGCCTGCTCACTACACCGAGTGGATGCAATAAGCATGGTTATGAGTCTCGCAAAAAGCGCACTGGTTTCCGGCGGCTGCTGTGTCATGTTGGCACTGGGTGTCAAAAACGTATCCAACTCGGCCAACTGGAACAGAATTCAAATGGCGTTGACTGACAAAGGTTTTACTGGGTATTTAGCGAATCTGATGGAAAATTACCCCTGGGGGATGGAAAATTACCCCTCCGGGCTTTCTGGTGCGGGCCGAATGAGGGCCTCAAAGAGCACGTTACTATAGCGCGAGGGGAGTTCTACAGGGCTCGGTGTTGGGTCCCCTGCTGTGGTGTGGAATGTCATGTATAATGAGATGTTTGTTCTATTCGTCCCAGAAGATACACTGATTATCGGCTCCGAGGATGACCATCGTTTGGTTGTAATAGTGAAACACCCAGAGAAGAGAGGAGAAATTATTTCACTTACACGAGCAAAGACCATTACGAATATGGGACAACCGTGAAACCAAATTAAAGACACGATCCACAAAGCCGCCTATGCAACCTCGGGGTCAATAAGCCAGGTAAGCGGTTCATCAGCCGAGATGCTGGAATGACGATGTTGAAATAAACGTCCGTGAAAAGAAACGCCTCTACCAGAAGTTTCTCGACCATAAAACGCTGACCAATTGGCAAATTTACAAGAATGATAAACGGGAAACAAAAAAAGCGATCGCTATTACCTGAGCGGTCCATTGCAAAGATCTTTACGATAAATTAGACACTCAGGATCTGTGTCGACTTGCCAAAAGCCGGCACGAATACACACGGGATATCGGGGTGTGCTTACCGACCGACGAACAGCGACGGATAGATGGTGAAAATATTTTGTCCAAATTTTAATTGAATTTGTTTATCCTCCACTTTTGCAAGCATTGCCGACGTTTGGAGCAGTTCTACCTGTCAGCGCAACTTAAGTCGAGGCAACAATAAAACGAATGAAATCGGAGATATCATCAATATCTGACGATATCGCAAGCTCTGGAAAGTAAAGAACTGGAATCCAACACTGTGGCTCAGAGAATTCTTTAATCGGGTTATTGAGGAAGGTAGAACACCATCTGGATCTGGAGGAGGCATTTGAGAGTGTGCCACAGGAACTCATCTGGTACGTTTTACGACAACACTTAATGCCAGAAGAACTCGTGCGCTGGGTTAAATTGCCCTACCATGATCATAATCATCATCATCAACAGCGCAACAATCGATATCCGGTCTAGGCTTACCTCAATCAGGAACTCCAGACACTCTGATTTTGCGCAGAGGTCCACCAATTCGATATTCCTAAAAGTTATCTGGCGTCCTCACCCACGCCATCGCTCCATCTCAGGCAGGGTCTGCCTCGTCTTTTTTTCTACCATATATATTGCCCTTATAGACTTTTTGAGCTGGATCATCCTGAACCATACGGATTAAGTGACCCGCCCACCGAAACCTATTGAGCCCGATTTTATTCACAACCAGACCGTCATGGTATCGCTCATAGATTTTGTCGTTATGTAGACTCAACGACAATTAGAAACGCTAAATTGAAATTGTGGCGGGCATATCAAACCCGCTTCGTGTCTCTGTCAGTTTTCATCAAGGAAGGGCGCTTTTACCGCTGCTATTTGTTCTTGTTCTTGACACTGTCACATGGAACATTCAATGTACAGCGCCCCATACACTGCTTCATGCAGATGATGTTTTACCCAGCTTAAACGCTGGGCAAGCAAGATTGACTTCGAGCAACTTGTCGAAAAATGGAATGATTGCTTCATGCAACACGTTTTCAGATTGAATTTGAATAAAACTGAATTTTGTTCGATCGATTCCCATGAAATAAGCCCAATCACTGACAGCGACAGTGACCTGCCCAGAAATGAGCAATTTAAATACCTCGGATCAACGCTGTCAGCTAATGGATAACTGCGTTATGAAATTACTTCTCGAATTAGCGCAACTTGAATGAAGTGGTATTTCACAACTGGTATCCTTTGTGAGCTACGTATCAACAAACGTCACAAATCTAAAATTTACCGCAGTGTCGTCTGCCCTCTATGGTTGTTGTGTTGTGTTGGCCGATATAAAAGGCAATGAATGGCGTTTTGCGCAGGAGACGCAAATGAAGACAACACGCCTTGATCCTATTTGAAATGAGGATATTCACGATCGATAAAGGGTAGCAACGATCGTTGAAAAATTGCAAGAAGGGCGTCTTCGATGGTATGGTCACGTAAGTGCAGCTGACAACAATCTATTATAATTGCCAATATTGATCTAAACATCGAAGTCGAACGGAAAAGACCAAAAGGTTGGCCGAAAAAAAAGCTGACTTGACAAGCTGGATGGTGATTGGAAAACCGGGTGACTGTATCCAAATCAGGCCATTGACCGAGTAAAATGGCGCAACCGACCAGGACGAACCAACCCCGATTCTGAAAAGGTAAAGACTGAAGGAAAAGAATAAAGAATATAAACTTTTCACATTTTGGACTGGCCTCTCACAATGAGCATATTTTTCGAAACCGGCTCCCAAGTACTGACAGCAAGCCTTTCGGGTGGTGTAAGCATCAATGGAACACCGGATTCATGATTACTTCCGCCTGAGTATAATAGCAAAACGCCGCAAGGAGTGGTTTCCAGGTTCCTACCATCTAACCTCACGTAACCCCAGAATGTCCAGCTTAAAAGTTGGAAATTTGCCTTAAGTGGTAGAAAATGAGTGTTTTGGGGCCCTCGATACCAGTAACAAAATCGTGTCCTAAAACGATAGTCAAAGGTCGTTGCCGGTAAGTACATCTAATTTTGCAATCGAAAACCTTTTAAAATGAATAGGAAATAGGATGATAATGAATACTATCAATAAGGCCCCACTTACCCTCTGTGATGCCACTACAATTCTGACTTAGCCTTTTTTCCTTGGGACCGTGTAATAAATTTAGTTGGACGGCAGAATTCCCATGCGCCAATATGTCATTGACGTCCAAATGGCAGTCGATATAGCTAATGTCAGAGGAAATCGGGAATTGTCTCTACTTAACTAGTGCAGGCTGGAGCGGTCGCCGTGTTAGGTACCAACATTTGGTCCATCGAGCCGAATTTTTAGCCCAAGAGCTAATCCCCACTTGGCTCCCCTCTCCTTGATTCGAGAAACTTTCGGTTGACACCATGTCGATACAGGAACAATTGGAGATTTGCAAGGATATAAGGTATAAAAAGGACGGAGCAACCCGTAAGAGTCCGGGCTATCTATCAGAAAAAACTGGCGCGCATAGTACCAGACCAATAAATATCATTAGCGAATAGAAAAAAGCAAATCTTAATTATTTCAAATATTATTATGTTGTCTTCCACCAAGTGATTCAACCTGCCACCTGGTATTAGATATTCTCCCAGCCTGAATCTACTTTGATCAAGTGTCGGACACTGTCCCAGAATATGTGTGGAGGTTTCATCACTCTCCTCACTGAATCTACAGATAGTGTCCGTAGATAAAACTAGCTTTCCCAGGTGATAATTTAGCCTTCAGTGATCAGTGAGTATTCGGACTATGATCAGGAGGCTCTTCCTGGTGAGGTTAAACAATCTTTCGAGCGCTTGGGTTCGTATCCCCCCATGAGCACCCCGGGAAATTCTATCCCCGTAAGTTCGGCCAGCAGTTTCCTCAGCCGTTCCTTTTCATTTTTTTAATATCGTAGCCACCAACCCTCTTCCGACTCCACAGAATAGCTCTGGTCCGTATAGCGGCTTCGCGGCTCCTTTCTTGGCCAGCTCGTCCGCTTCCTTATTCTCTTCTAACCCAATGTGGCCTGGAAAGTATCCAGAACTTATTGAACGAGCCGAGCGAATTCAGTTTGGTAAGGCATTCCGTTTGGAATTTACCTGCTAGAACCTAAGTGCTCCGCTTGGCTCCTAGTTAGGATAATAAAGCACGGCTCCGATAGTTCCTTTCGAGGTTGAAGTAGTCACATCTGTCTAATCCGTATATTTCCGCCTGAAATATCCAGTTGTGTTTATCCGTCAGTGTACCAAGTAATCAGTTGCTGGTTTAAGTCGTATGTCAATGCCACACCCTACCAGTTTGTCTAGTTGCTCTTCCGTGTTTCAAACTTCTTACCGAAGAAAAACCTTGTTGTCCGCCTAGAAAGGATATCAATTTTCCTTCAATTTAAGCCGCTCCTCGTCTCATTGATACTCCCGGACATTCTGAAGATCGCCCCCCTTGCCGGCATCTTTATATGCAGATGGGGAGGAGCTAATCCCAGAAGGACCTCTAAGGATGCCCCAAGCCCATTTTTGAAGTTTGTGTAACTTGTTGGTGGTTATGCTGAGTTCAATTTTGTGTACCCAGATGAACTTTGGACACTGGAGGGTAAAGTTCATGAATGCCAGGAAGGACCAACCTACAAACGTGGAGGGCTTCAACTTGGTATTCGAACTGGACCAACAGAGTCTGAATGTGCTCAGGGGAAGTCACCATGTGGTGCTCCACTTTTTCCTATATAGACTGAAATTCAGTCAGGAAACTGTAGGGCATCATCTCCATTTTGAGAGCGAAGAACAATGATGGTCTTCGACTCACACAACATAGAGCAAATTGCAGCATCTTCGGTGCGCTCTCCAACAATGGAGACGTGCGCGGAGGATAGTGCATACAGGGGCGGAACCACCGTATGGAGGCACGCACTGGGGAATTGACTACAGAGTGAATCCTACCTGCTAGTAACTTCTCCTTCATCTTCCAAGGAACAGGCGGAAGGAAGGGAAGCCAGAGACGTGAACGAAATCGACTTGATGCCAGTTCGAGTGATCGAATCTATGCAACCCGGACACCGCAAACCAATTAAGGCGGTAAGTGGAAAACAGACGAATGCTCTGCGGGATAAGACGAGATCTTTCGTGGATGAGAACATGGGAATTGCGGTACTTCCAAGTAAGGCTTTTCTCAGAGAAATCAATCACGAGGGGATCGAGTCTCTGGCGGTACGGTGTGGGGGAAACCCCGTCATACGCGGACTGCCGCATACGCTTCTAACTGTTTTCCATAAGACAATAGACTAATGTCGAAAAACATAAAGATTGGTCAAATCAACCTGCAGCATGCCAAAGCTCCCTCCTACCTGTTGGCAGCGAGAATGACAGGATTTCCCCTATATCTTTTTGGTGCAAGAACCGTGGGTTCGATTTAACAGAATCTGTGGTATTGGATCAGTAAAGGGGGCTAGGATCTTCTACGACGAAAGATCCATAAGACCGAGAGCTTGCGTCCTGATGTCAAGACGGTTAGAGGCAACTATGCTGAGACAATATTGTTCCCAGGACTTAGCTACGGTCATCATACAATACCAGATAAATGGCAAGAGGAAAAACATCATAGTTGCCTCCGCTTATTTACCCTATGATTCTTTGTATCCTCCACCGACGCAAGAACTTAGGGATCTGGTGGCGTATGCAGAATCAAGTGGTCTCGAACTCTTAATAGGTTGCGATGCGAATGCTCAACATATTTGTTGGGGCAGTAGCAAATGCAATCCAAGAGGAGAGAAGCTATTTGATTTCATCACTTCAGCTGGTCTTATGACTGCAAACGTAGGGTGCGCCCCTACGTTCGTGGGACCGAGAAGAAGCGAAGTAATTGACCTAACAATCTGCACCCCAAAATTGTTAGAGTTGATTACACACTGGCGAGTGCTAGACGAGGTTTCACTGTCAGATCACCGATATCTAGAATTCAATCTGACTATTGCGGGCGAACAGTCTGCAGTACAAAGACGGAACCCTAGGAAAACGGATTGGGCAAAGTTCAATGAACTTCTTGGCAATAAAGTACAGTTCCCTAGGCGACTAAGGACTCCTTTGGTGCTGGAAGATGAATTGAAAACTTTGAACTACACACTTTTAGAGTGTTATGAAGAGGCTTGTCCTATTTCCCGAGGCCAAAGCGGTAAAACGGTTCCTTGGTGGAACCGAGAACTGCAAAAACTCAGGAAATCCACCAGGCGACTTCTAAATCGTGCTTGCAAAAGTAACAAGGATGAAGACTGGTTAAATTTCAGGAACTCACAACGTGAATATAAGAGGCTCGTGAGGTGCTCGAAACGAGACTCCTTTAGAGCGTACTGTGAAGAACTGGAAGGCGAAAGGGAGACGTCAAGGCTGTGCAGAGTCCTCAAAAGGGATGAGTCGGCCAAGTTGGATTCTCTTAGAAAACCTGACGGTACTTTCACGAGCTCCAGACTGGACTCAGTACAGACCCTCCTAGAAGTACATCACCCGGGAGAACGGGTGAGAGAAGTGGTAGGGGGAGAGTTGACGGTTCTTGCAACCCCTTCAACACGCAAGTGTTGCAAGGGGAACTGGAACACTGCGAAAGCGGTTGTTACCCATGAAAAGGTGAGAGCTGCCATACTGTCCTTTGAAAATTTCAAAGCACCTGGCATGGACGGCATCTATCCGGCAATGCTAAAAGAGGGTATGGAGCATTTAGAGCGACCTCTAAGAAATATTTTTCGAGGATGTCTTGCTCTGGGCTACGTGCCTTCTTCTTGGCAACAGGTTAAGGTAGTTTTCATACCGAAACCTGGGAAAGATGACTATTCTAATCCAAAGAACTTCAGACAGATCAGCTTGACTTCATTCTTGCTGAAAGGTTTGGAGAGACTGGTGGAGCGTCACATTCGTGGAAACGCACTTAGGTCACACCCACTTAGTGAAAACCAACATACTTACCAACGTGGAAAGTCCTGTGAGTCTGCTCTTTATTCTTTGGTCACAAAGATAGAGGATGCAACTTTGAATGGTGAGTACGCGATGGGGGTGTTCGTGGACATTGAAGGGGCTTTTGACTGTGCGCCTGTTCAAAAACTTTGTGATGCCGCCAGAGCGCATGGTGTTGATGATGCTTTAATTAAGTGGATCCATGCTATGCTAACGCAAAGATTGTTGTGCGCTGAGGTAGGGGTCGATCGCTACCTGACTACCGAAGCGACGAAGGGCTGCTTTCGTGCCGCTTCTGTGGAGTATGCTGATCGACTCACTGCTATGCGAACTGCAAAATTTGCCAATACACGCTCAAGCTTATGCTGATGACGTGGCTGTACTTGCTGTTGATCGGGATCTTGGAACGGTTAGTAGGAATATACAGCGTGCCGTTGATTTGATAGACAGCTGGTGCCTTAGACATGGTTTGTCAGTTAATCCAAATAAAACCACAATGGTTTTATTCACAAAAAGGAGAAAACTGGATGGACTTTGTCTCCCTGAGATGAGGGGTACTACCCTTCAACTCTCCGAAGAAGTGAAATATCTGGGGGTCACTCTAGATAAAAAACTTCTTTGGAACAAACATGTAGAGGTAAAGATGAAACGAGCTCTCACAGCTTATGGGCTGTGCAGACGGACCTTTGCCTCGACATGGGGACTCAGGCCTCATATGGTAATGTGGATATACGTTGCCATCATTGGGCCGATGTTCGTATATGCATCCGTAGTGTGGTGGGTTAAGGTGAGACAAAAAGGTTTTCACCGTAAACTAGCCGCACTGCAAAGAACTGTTTGTCTGGGTATCATTGGTGCCATGAGCACGACATCTGGCGCAGCTCTGAATGCACTACTCAATTTGCAGCCCCTGGATATATTTATTCAGAGCACTGCAATGAGAGCAGCTCATAGGCTAATTCGATTAGATCTATGGGAAAACAACGGATGTGGGGGGCACAGAGCATTGGAAGAGTTACCGGGAGGACTAAATCCAGTTCTTACAATGCCTTCCGATTCTCGTGTTCCCATACATCTGTTTGGTAGAAGATATGTAGTTACCCTGAAGTGTAGAGAGGACTGGGAAGACCCAGAGGAATGCGTGGCGGGATATACGGAAGTCTTCTACATCGATGGCTCAAAAACAGAAGAGGGTTCTGGAGCCGGAGTCTACCTCTCGAATAAAAACGAGAAGTGGGCTTTTCCTTTGGGACAATATGCAACGGTTTTTCAAGTCGAAGTTTATGCGATCCTAAGGGTGGCAAACTGGGTGATTGACGAGCGGTTGAAGGGCAGGCGCATCGCAATCTGCAGTGACAGTCAAGCTGCACTGAGGGCATTGAGCAGTCCTTTGATCACCTCGAAAATCGTTCAGGAATGCAGAAACCGTTTGAACTCTATGTCTATATTCAATACGGTGGAACTACTCTGAGTACCTGGTCACTGTGGCATAGAGGGTAATGAAATCTCGGACGCCTTAGCGTCAATCTCCCCTATGACGGGACCGGAGCCAGCAATTGGAGTATCAGTGGCATTGGCTAAATCTGTTTTTCAAAAACTGGGAACAAGTTTCCCATAATGACAGGTGGAAGAGCCTAAATGCTGCTCGACACACCAAACTTTTCCTGCCAGAGCCCAACATACGTACCGCAAAGTTTATCCTGTCGAAAAGCAGGAGGACTTGCAGGTGTATTGTGGACATTCTGACAGGCCATAATTCACTAGCTGGGCATATGTTCAGAATAGGAATTACCGAAGATGATACGTGTCCCTCCTGTAATGAGGAAGCGGAATCCACGGAGCATGTTCTCCAATTGCGACGGGTAGCATCACATCGATACGTGATACGATGCGTGATGCGATACGTGAACGCATCCGGAATATTCCGTTAGACGGGGAGGCGAGTACAATGGGCCAACACGGGCTGAGTGCTCAGAAGCTGTAGCTTCTCCCCCACCATACACACACACACACACACCCAAATGAACTCTGTTCTGTCTTCCCAGATTATCGTCCCTTGCAGTGGATATCCAACGCAGCATTTTTTCCCTGCTTCCTGAGTAGTTTTTGGTCTAGCGTGATTCCCAAATATTTTGCCTCTGTTACTGGTTTCACCTCCATTCCATGTACTCTAATGACTCGCAGGTGGTCCAGCTTGCTGGATTGACGTGCAGCTCCGCTTTCCTGCACCAGATACTATTGATTTGGAGTCCGGTGTTGATTCTGTCACATAGGCTATCCTCATATTTGCCCCTGCAGATTAAAGTAATAATATCACCGAAACCCTGGACCTGCCTTCCAGTGTTTGTTAGCTCGTCCAGGAGCTCATCACTACCATGTTTCACATTAATGGTGATAATATCCCACCTTGTTGACAACCTTGAGTAGTGTTCATGATTTTGTTTGTTTCTATGGCATCGCGTAATACATCGTCAGCTGATACAGGACGGCTTCGGTTGATTATCCTGTTCGATAAGCGTGTTGACATGGATGGGGATTACGCATTAGAACGTTAGTACTAATATAATTGTCTATGACCTTCTCCATCGTTTTAATTACGAACGACGTCAGGTAAATTGGTCTGAAAGATTTAGGGGGAAAAACATCCTCTTTACCCGTTTTCGTAATAAAGAATACTCTTGTTCGTCTTCACGCCCTTGATATGTATCCCAAGGCTGTGTTGCTGTTTACCACTCTTAGGAGAGATTCTAAGAAGATTTCAAGGCTTCACTGGCGTAGTGGTCAGAAAATGGCATCTACTCCGGGGGAATTCAGTGGTTTAAAGGTTCCCATTGCCCAGCACATATAATTATTTACTCATGTAGGGAAACCAACGCCATTTGTCATTTTTTTCACATTCTATATTTTAAATACAATTTTTGTTATAATCCAATAGTGACCTTGGTGCATAGCATATTACTGACGACGCTACTTTCTTATCGAGAACGGCCCAAACTAAATCTATGGGAAACACGAGCTAAAGACATTTTAGTCATTTTGCTAACACACACTTCAATAGAAAAACACAGAATGGATAGAATCATTCCTCCAGCCCAAAGAAGCCAAAAATATTCCAGATTCTCCCAAATCAACGGTTTATATTTATTCTCTGTCATTATTTCCCTTTTTACTAAACCAGCCTCAACACTTTGATCAAATGAATCTTCCAACCACTTATCGCGCAAACCTGCTTGGTAAGTTTGTAAGACCACTCTGTCCAAGGACTCTTCGAATGGTGAAAGATACTGCATACCAAGCATCTGCGCTAGTGGGAGGAAGCAGTATATGGGTGACCTGAATAAGGTACGTTTGGAGAACGCTTGTACTCCCAAGATCCACTCAATCTTTTCTGAACTAGCGATATACCCGTAATTCGTATCAAAAGCGTTCCAATGATGTAGAATTACATCCGTTTCAACGGGTAAAAACTGTTTTCGAAAAACTGGTGGATCAATGAAACTATTTAGAAGATACCACCTACTCTTGTGGATCATTACTGTCAAGTTAGCCTTCATCATATCCTCTACAGATTCCATCTCTTTTCCATAGACTTTAGTTGTGTAAAGACTGGTAAGGGTTGATTGATAGAGACTTGTGATGACAACACCGTAAAATACCAGAAATATGAAAATAAGTCTACTCTGCCAGGATCGATTATAAATGTAGATTTTTGGAGTGATAGCCATGATGATCCCGATACAATCAATAATATCTGCTACCAAATCAATTGATTTTCCAAACGTCAGTTTTACCAGTAAATGGACAAGTAGGAAAATCAGAATAGAAGCGAAGATGGAATACCAAGTGGTTTCTTCAAATGGTAAGATGTTGTACAGCGAAGCTGGAATTTCTTGAGCTGCTGGTACCATAAGGCACATTTTGTCTAGATTAACCGGAAAACTGTAGGATAATACATTTGTGAACAATTGATATGGATGTACAGTAACATCGACTTCTTTGGCGAAAATTAAACTATGTGTCACGTAATCGTCAACCTCCTTGTTCTGGTTGTCGTTGATGTCCACAAAGGTTCCATTATGCTTCTCTACAAACGCTAACACCATTTTTAGTCCATATCCTGCATAAACCGTTCTTCCATATCGATTGATGTATTTAAATGCTCGTGGAGGATCTGCTGCAATAAATGAGCGAATTAAGTAACCCATCAAATTCAGATGAAGTTTTACAAAAGGATGTTGTGGATTCTCCACTCTTGTAACCTTCATCTGAGGAAATGGGCTATAAGTGAAAACCTCAGGAGGTCCATTTTGACGTCCGTTGACTGCGATTACCTATAAAGAGTAATAGAGTGAGATATTAAGGACTACATATGAATGGGGACATTGGGTTGGGAAGAAGTACAATTTCCGTTAATTTTAAAGAAGGAAGTAAATAGAAGGTGGGTAAACTTTTTGATAAAAGAACTGTAATGATCATAGTTGAGTAGGATAATCAGAACGAACGGCGCCCAACGTGGGGCCAAATACTTCCTGGATTCAGGCCTAATTCTTTTTTACAGGTCTTCTGGATCAAGTGGAAGATAGCCTATTCCGGCTCACAACTTCCTTTGGTGTGTCGGATAGAGAATCAATAGATTCTAAACAGTGTTTCCGGCTAGGGTCCACGTACACATTTCTTGTTTTAGGCTTCATGCCTTTTTCCCCGGAAGCAAGTGTTCCTAAGCCTCAATTTCCTTTCCCACCTTGTAACGTAGAGTTTCCTGCCCTATCCTTGGTAGAATACCATAAGAGCTAGTCGTTTGTTGTGTTTGTTTTTGAGGTGATTGCCTTCCAGAAGCCTCTGGATCTACGGGCCTTGGCGGCTATAAGGTGAAAGGTATTTCCGTCCGAGCTTCTGAGGAGTGTCCTTCCCTATGTGAAACGGCCATCTCTTCGTTTCAGCATTTAAAAGAAAAATAAATATTCTTTCTTCTTCGTAGGGATGAAGTGACGAGTGAGATGAATCCTTGATGGAATACGGAGGTAGTCGGCTACATGCTGTGCCGTTCCGTCCTCAATGATTCCTCTTCACTTTGTTCTCTGACTTCAGATGAAGAAGATTGAATTCTCGTGATCCCTTTTTGCTTGTTTTTTTTTATTTAATACTCTGCGACGGGGAGCAACTCGATTGTTGTTTCTTCATGAACAAACACTGTGTGTCGAAGATTTCTGCACACAGATGAAACAATTTATGAGGTTGGGATGGCTTTTTGGTCATCCGAGAGTTTTGCGGGGATTGATTAACGGAGTCCACAATTTAGAGAGAGGGGAGTCCTCGTAATTCATTTTTTCTTTTCCTATCGCGAATGTGTGATTAGTTGGTTCGATTTAGATTATTACATTATTTAATTACTTCGTATTTTTCCCCAATTTATTTCTCGGCGAGGAGAGAGCCTGTGGGTTGGATTGATCCTTTCATGCAGGATGCTAGGGCGACGGACGCGTCACGGGTTGGAGGATAGGTTCAAAAGCAATCAAGTAGCTCAACATCAGCCTGCTTCAACTCGTACATTTTGAGGGCAGACGTGACTGTGGACAGGATAAAGATAATTTTTACAGACATGACCATAGACGTGACGTTGGTTTTTACGAACTTGACAACAGGTTTGGATTCGAGAACCTTTACCGACATGACGACAGATCCGGATTCGTCTACATGTTCAATTTTACCGCGATGACGATTCGCCGTATGGAAGCCAGGCATGACCGCTTAATACCAAGTCAGCGAATCGTGTTTATTCAATTTTGGCATCCTGGGACTTGGTTCCTGTTCCGCGTGGAGGCTTTGACCAACACAACCTTACAGGGGGATTTCGGCCTGTTGTGTACTTATGTACATACCGTTTTCAGAGGCAGAGCAGCAAATTGGTACTGGGACCACCAGTCTGTCGGACGAGTCTAGTGGACCTCATTTCGTGAGGCTCTTCGCCAGCAGTTTAAGGATTTTCTAAATGATTGGGATATCCTTGAATTGATGCGATACCGCATGCAAGGTCCATCCGAAGATTTCGAGAGTTACTATAAAGCTGTGCGTTCGCTAGTCAATAGGTCAGAAAATTCCGTATCGGAAGACAAGTTGGTAGGGTTGCTACGTCGTAGGCTGAGACCCGACGTTCAGAGGCAACTTCTCTATTTTCCGGCTAGTACGGTTCGCGAGCTGAGTAAGTTAGTGCAGCAGAGTGAAATGTTAGAGGAGCGTCTCTCAAGCAGGTTCTCTCACCAATTACACAGCTATTCTGCTGAAACTGAAGAGGGTGTTGACATAAAGAACATCTCAGGAAATCCTCAGGCGAAGATTCAAAAAGGAGATTTAGATTTGGTCTGCTGGAATTGTCGGCAGATTGAACATTTGTTTGAAGACTGTTGGGAGGATCCCAAAGCCTTCTGTTTCGGTTGCGGGGGCCCGAACACTTGTAAGCCCGTATGTCCAAAGTGTCGAGTTCCAGAGCCCAGCCCCAGTCATCAGAGCGTTCCTGCATTGGATGCACGTGACTGCGCAGGCGTTGCAACAACGTCTTCCACAGTAACTCCGAAAGTTACCATGTTGAAGCGGCCTGATAACTTATGATAACTATGACCTACCTGGGCTTGACCCCACCACCAATTATTTCAAGAAAACCGATGCTTTCGGTTCTGAGGCTGTTGCACGTAAGATTACACAATGCCAAGCGGCCAGAGATCTTCGGAGTAGCAGAGATGGCGACCAAAAAGCCTAAGCGCTCAACTCTTCGCTTACGCCAATATTGGCGGCGAATAATGCGAACCCGTCGTCTCTACTACTCTGCCCTGCTCACAAGTCGGCCCAGTAACAATATTCGCCCGCATGCGGATGTCACAGTCTTGGGTGAACGTGTTTCAGGACTGATTGATACCAGAGCCACCGTAAGTTGCTTGGCTTCGGATTTCGCCCGGGAAATTATTAACGACGGTCTGTACAAGTGGGAGAGATTATGTATCGATCTCAGGACACCCGACGGGACTAGCCACTCAACAGTAGGCAGAGTGTCGGCTGACATCACACTTCGTGATCGGACGGAATCGATCTCGTTCCTCCTTATACCGTCATTAACGCAAAATCTTTACTTTGGAGCTGATTTTGTGGGCAAGTTCGGTCTCGTACAAGACTTATTTGTACCTTCCATATGTTCGATCGAAAATGTCGAGAACGTCAATCAACACCAGTTGACGACACACCAGCGAGCAAGGCTCGAGGCTGTCATTGGCAGTTTTCCGTTCTTCGAGTCGGAGGGCTTACGACTTACAAGTCTAAGGACACACGTCATCGATGTCGGGAATAATAAACCGATTAAGCAGAGGCACTTTTCTGTCTCTCCCGTCATCGAAAAGCTCCTCTACGAAGAGATTGAGAGGATGCTGGTTTTAGGAGTCATCGAAGAATCGCAAAACGCCTGGTCTTCGCCAGTCACCCTTGTGGTGAAACCTGGTAAAGTGCGACTTTGCCTTGATGCACGTAAAGTGAACTGTGTAACAGTAAAGGACATTTATCCTTTACCTCTCATCGAGGGGAATTTCAGTCATCTCCCGAAGGCTAAATTCATTACGAGTCTTGATCTGAAGGATACGTTCTGGCAAATTCCTCTAGATGAGGCGTCCAAGGATAAGACTGCCTTCACCGTCCCAGGTCGGCCGCTCTATCAGTTCATGACATGACCGTTTGGGCTCTGCAATGCATCTCAAACCATGCAGCGACTAATGGACAAGGTCATCCCTGCCCACCTACGTCATCAAGTCCTTGTATATATGGATGACTTGCTGCTCATTACAGAGACCTTCGACCAGCACCTGCTGCTCTTAAGCGAAGTGGCTATCTGTATGAGACGCGCTGGTTTGACGTTGAACATCCGGAAGAGCAAGTTTGTTATGAAGGAAGTTCGATACTTGGGGCACATCATTGGTAACGGGACGATTTGTACCGATTCCGACAAGGTGCACTCCATCAAAGATTTTCCGCGGCCGAAAATCGTTAAGCAACTGCGGCGGTTTTTTGGAATGGGTGGGTGGTATCAGCGATTTGTGCCAAATTACGCTTCGCTGACTGCACCGTTGACAGACATGCTTCAGAAGAAGCGTCAGTTTTGATGGTCTGAGGAAGTCATATCGGCCTACGACGCTCTGAAAACGAGTCTCTCTTCGGCTCCAGTTCTGCATAGCCCCGACTTCTCTAAGCCTTTCTCCATACACTGTGGCGCAAGTCAACATGGTATAGGAGCGGTGTTGATGCAGAAGACAGAGGAGGAAGATGAAGTTCCTATAGCGTATATGTCGAAAAAGCTTACTCAGCCCCAGCGGAATTACACTGTCACTGAGCAGAAATGTCTGGGAGCGGTGGAGGCAGTGCGCAAATTCCGGGCGGAGTCCAATCCTCATGGCAGACTGGCCAGATAGGCATTGAAGCTTCAAGGATTCTCGTTCATCATCAAACACAGGAAGGGACATCCTCTAAAAGACGAAATGACCTCAGGATGTCAAGGAAGGGTGGGAATCTCAGGGGTCGCGCCTCATTCACGTTCTGAGGCAGAAGAGGCAATAATCGGGATTGTGATCCGTCGTGGATCTTCCCCCCTTGATCACGGCACTCGGGTCCGGAGACTTACGGCTCCACGCGCGTGGTCGAGTCGTTTTTTTTATTTTTCAATCTTAGCTCACGTTCTGGTTGTTATTCATTAGGTCGTCCCCAATTCCTTATGTTTTCTATTTTGAAATCCGGTGCGGACCCACGCATCGGAATAGACACGTTAATTTTGTAGTGATGAAGCGTGAGGGATCAAAGCGCTCAAAGGACCCCCCCACATTCCCGAGCCTGACTAGCACAGAGGCGTGCAAGAACATGTCGACCGGGCTTCAATCTTTGCGGGCGAACCTTTGCGGTCAATTTCGCCAATTTTTTTTATGTTTGTGGGATAGCTCTGCCGTTGTCGACCATTTAAGTTGTTCGTTCGGATCATCCAACCCGAGTAAGTTCGTTACAGAACTTTTCATTTCATTGTGAAGGCGATGATACCCAAGTAGATGAAACTTACCGATAAAATATATCTCTCCCAGAATAGCTTGAAGATAGATTGGAAATGACTCTTATTTGATCTATGTTCGTTATAAACGTTCCAAACTAGCACCTTTCCGTACCTTACCATGCTTTTAGAATAAGCGAAAATTCGGCTTTCGGAGAGAAGCTCATTATTTGCCATGAAAACAATGAAAAGATTATTGAAGTTCAGAAAATTCTCAAGCTTCATTTGCGAGTCACCGGTCAGGAAAATTAGTGGTGTCTTCAGATTGTTCATCTCGAAGATATCCAAAATAGTACGATTAGGTGCTATGAACACAATGCTATGAAACCGGTAGTAGGACTCAATGTCAGAAATGTAGTTCGTAGTGGTTTGGCATAGAAGCCCTTTAATAACGATACACGACAAGATATAGATGAACATTCAATTTAAATGTTACTTGGAATCTAAAGTACGCGAAAGTATGCAGATGGACAATGCATTGTCCAGCGCGTTCACAGTAAACACTGACAAAGCGAACTGCTTAGTTAGGTGCTTACTCCTGCTACTGGCTCAGTAAATAATACTATTGGGACTGGCAATTTTATTGGTCGTAATAAATTTAGTATGTGCTGCCAATAATAGTTATTGATTTATACAATGTCCCAGATAATATTCAATCCCGGAATTAAATTACTGAATTAACTGCTACCCCTAACCCCCGGGAAGTAGTTTATCTGGAAACTGTCAATTCGTAATCCTTAATCAACAAGCACATTTCAATCAACAAAACAGTGTTAGTGTTGCTAACCGATTGGTATTCGACCTTCAATTCAAGGAATTGACCCTGAAGTATGGTATAAGTATATGGATAGGAACGTATAGTCAAGGAAATAATGATTAGTAAGCAGCAGAATAGAAACTGCTTTTGTAGATAAATAAATTTAGGCCACCTGGATGAACATCTTCTAAATTTCTCCAAGAAAAACCCCCCACACCCCTACAAATCTAAAATCAAAAGACTGCATATGATTTGAACCCTACCATCAAAACACCCTGAAGAAAGTCATGGTGAACCTGGAAGTAACCTGTCGGGCTGCCATTTAAACAGATAATAAAACCTATCCGTCAAATTGATTCCTGACTTCAATGTAATAACCAGAAACAAAGTACAGTTCGATTGAAATTGGAAAATTCATTATTCATTTCTGCCTGGCATCATCAGTGACCACCCCCTCTTGGAAGTTTATAGCCGAAGATTAAATTAACCGGAGAAGGGGTGATGACCACTGGTGGAACTAGCTGTGTTGATGATTAGAACTACACAGCGAGATGTCTTTCTGAATCACAAGATATTTTTTTTTGCTGGTTTCTAGACCACCAAAGGAAGAACACTCAAGCTAGGGTCATTCACACGTCACATTACTTCGTTAAAATCACAACAATTTCAATACGTAGTGTCATACCTTTCGTACTCCTTTCGCTCTGAGGCTGTAATTATCACCATCATCAACGGCGCAACAACCGGTATTCGGTCTACGCCTGCCTTAATAAGCAACTGCCGACATCCTGGTTTTGCGCCGAGGTCTAGCATTTCGATATCCCTAAAAGCTGTCTGGCAGGGTCTGCCTCGTCTTCTTTTTCTACCATAGATAGACCCTTTAGACTTTTCGGGCTGGATCATCCTCATCCATACGAATTAAGTGATCCGCCCACCAGGGCCAAACATTCTTCGGAGCATTCTTCTCTCGAACGCGGCCAAGAGTTCGCAATTTTTCTTGCTAAGAACCCAAGTCTCCGAGGAATACATGAGGACTGGCAAGATCATTGTCTGGTACAGTAAGAGCTTTAAACCTATGGTGAGACGTTGGTCAGGGTCAACCAAGTCAGTCTTATCAATTTCGCCGGGATACCGAATTCTCTCATGGCTGTGTACTGTTTTACCCTAGCTTTGCTATCATAGGCGGCTTTAAAATCGATGAAAATATGGTGCAACTGATGGCCATATTCCAACAGTTTTGCCATCGCTTGCCGCACAGAGAAAATCTGATCTGTTGCTGATTTGTCTGGAGTGAAGCCTCTTTGGTATGGGCCAATGATGTTCTGGGCGTATGGGGCTATCAGGCCTATCAAGATAGATTAGAATATCTTATAGATAGTACTCCGCACAATGATACCTCTATAATTGCTGCACTGTGTGATATCCCCCTTTTATGTATGAGAAAGATAATGCCTCGTAGCCAGACGTAAGGCATTGATTCGCTGTCCCATACCTTGAGCACAAGTTGATGAACCATTTTTTGTAATTGGTCGCCTCCATATTTAACCAATTCGGCTGTAATTCCATCGGCTCTTGACGACTTATGATTTTTAAGCCGATGAATTGGCACAGTTGGCACGATCTCCAACTCGCCGATGTTCTTGTTGTTCAGTAGTTCATCAAAGTAAGTACGTCGCTCCACTATGCCCATTCTGTCGGAAATCAGATTTCCCTCTTTGTCTCGGCAAGATGAACATAGAGGTGTATAAGGCTTCATCCTGCTGACTTGTTGGTAAAACAAGTCCTTCTGTGCCTGGTGCGGTTGTTCCCTGTATTTTTCTAGTGCACAGACTTGTTGGTTCTCCCAGGCGTCCTTTTTCCGTCTGTAAAGTCGCTTCTCCGTTCGGCGGAGATCGTGATAAGTCTCTGCGCGTGCCCGCGTTCTTTGAGAATACAAAATTACTCGATATGCGGCATTCTTCTATTCCGTTGCCAGCTTACATTCATCGTCAAATCGACTGTTTTTGCGGCTTCTTGGCTAGTTCATCCGCTTCCTCATTGCCTTCCAATCCAGCATGGCCTGGAACCCAAAGTATCCAGACCTTGTTGGACGAGCCGAGTGTATTCAGTCTCTCAAGCCATTCCCATACCAGTTTAGAGTTCACCTGGTTGGACCTAAGTGCCTTGATCGCTGCTTGGCTATCGGTGAGAATAGCTATGTTCTGCCCCCTGTAGTTCCTTTGCAGATTAAAGGGGGCCCATTTGTCTATGGCGTAAATTTCCGCCTGGAATATGCTAGTGTACCTGCCCATTGGCTCAAAGTACATTTTCCTTGGACCAATGACACCGGCACCCGCTCCCTCTGCTGTGAGGGATCCGTCATTGTACCAAATAATCAGTTGTTGGTTTAAGCCGTATGTCGCAGCCACGCTCTCCCAGTTTGCCTTGTTACTCCAACGTGTTTCAAACTTCTTATCGAAGTGAAACCTCGTTGTCATGTTATCTCTCGGTATCAGTAATTCGGGATACCACCTAGAAAGGATATCAATCTTCCTTCGATTTAGGCAGCTCCCCGCCTCACTCATACTACCGGCCATCCTGAATATTGATCTCCTTGCCTGCATCTGTATGTGCAGATGGAGAGGGATTAATCCCAGAAGGACCTCCAGGAATGCCGTTGGGCATGTCCTCATTGCCCCACTGATACACACGCAAGCCAGCCTTTGGAGCTTATGTAATTCCCTGGCTTGTGTGCTGAGTTGGGTTCTTTCTGCCCAGATTACTGCTCCATAGGTAATCATTGGTCTTACTATTGCAGTATATATCCAAAGTAGTATCTTCGGGCTGCAACCCCATTTTTTTCCTGCTATGGATCTGCAAGTCATCAGAGTCCTCGTGGCTTTCCGACAAGTGTTTCCGACATGTGTCTTCCAGAGTAATTTTTGGTCTAGCGTGATTCCCAAATATTTGACCTCTGTTTCTCGTTTCACATCCGTATCATGTAATGTTATGGCTTTCAGGTGATCCAGCTTACGCCTCCTAGTGTAGTATGGTGGTTTTGGTTGGGCAGTCCCACCTTCCTGCACCAGGCACTAGTAACCCTTAATCCAGTTTGGATTCTATCACACAGGGTATCTTCATATTTGCGCCAACCCTGCGCAACCCTGGACTTGAATTCCAGTATTAGTTAACACGTCCAGGAGTTCATCCACTACCATACTCCACATCAGCGGCGATAGTACCCCACCCTGTGGACAGCCTTGAGTGGTGTTCATGATAATAGAATTTGTACCAGTTTGTACCTCTATTTGTCTGCTTTCTAGCATTTTGCCCATCCAGAGTGCCAGGGTGTTTGCCACTCTTTTGCGGCTCAGGGCATTCTATATCTCTGTGTGCGATGTGTTGTCGAATGCTCCTTCCATATCCAAAAACGCGCGCAGTGCAATTTCTTTTGTTTCTATGTCGTCCCGCCCGGTAAGCGTGTTGACAGTGATGTAGGGGATTACGCTTTAGAAGGTTAGTTCTAATATATGATAGTTGTCTGTGACCTTCTCCACCGTTTTGAGTACGAACGATGTTAGGCAGATTGGTCTGAAAGATTTAGGGTGAAAAGGATCCTTTTTACCCGCTTTCGGAATAAAGACCACTTTTGCACGTCTCCATGCCCTTGGTATGTAACCCAGTGCTATGCTCCCCCTTACCACCCTCAGAAGAGACTCTAAGATAATTCCTAGGCCTCTCTGGATAAGTGCAGGGAAAATTCCATCTACTCCGGGAGATTTCATTGGTTTAAAAGTTCCCACTGCCCATCTTAGCCTAGCTTTTGAGCATACCTCTTTTGCTAGTTTCCAGCTCTCTTTCCTTCCTCTTTTATTCATTGTTGGGGTGTCAGGCAGATGCCAACAAGAAAGTAATCCGAGTCTTTATTGGTCCCCTATAGGTTCTAACATTCATCAAAGCTGAGAGGTGACGGCGTTCGATCAGCACATGGTCAGTTCGGTTGAAAATCGTCCCTTCTGGAGAGGCCGGCGTATGTTTGTGGACCGCTTTCCACACAAACCAGGTACTTCCAACAACCGTTTCTTGCGACACTGCTAACTGAATAATGCGCAGTCCTTTATCATTGGTATACCTATGTAAGCTACGGGAGCCGACGTATCGCCTGAATACGGGGCCTTCCCTACTTAACTGTTGAAATCTCCAAGTATCATTTTGATATCATACTTGGGAAAGGCTTCGAGGGTCCGCTCAACTGCCTCGTAGAAGGTATCCTTCTCCGACTCTGCAGTCTCCTCTGTAGGGACGTCAACGTTTATAAGGCATATTCCACCAATTCGATATCCCTAAAAGCTGTCTGGCATCCTGACCTACGCCATCGTTTCATTTCACGCAGGGTCTGCCTCGTCTTCTTTTTCTACCATAGATTATAGACTTTCAGGGCTGGATCATCCTGCTCCACGGATTAAGTAACCCTCCCACCGTAACCTATTGAGCCGGATTTTATCCACAATCGGACGGTCATGGTATCGCTCATAGATTTCGTCGTTATGTAGGCTACGGAATTGTCGATCCTCATATAGGGGGCCAAAAAGTCTTAGGAGGATTCTTCTCTCGAAAGCGGCCAAGAGTTCGCAATTTTTCTTGCTATGAACCCAGGTGCATGAGGACTGGCAAGATCATTGTCTTGTACAGTAAGAGCTTTGACTTTATGGTGAGACGTTTCGAGCGGAACAGTTTTTGTAAGCCGAAATAGGTTCTGTTGGCTGACAACAACCGTGCGCGGATTTCATGGTCGTAGCTATTATCGGTTGTGAATTTCGACCCTAGATAGGAGAAATTATCAATGGTCTCAAAATTGTAGTCTCCTATACATATACTTTGTCTTGCTTTCATTGATATGCAGCCCAAGATCTCGCTTGGAAGTAATTATTAAAGAAGAGGAAGGCGACGACTTCAACTTTGTTCAATGCGAGAAAATGAAAAGTCAAAAGCCACAGATTATTCCTTCCCATGTAAGTGCCCTTCGGCAAACTCTAAGTTAACTACATCTCAAGCTACCCACTGAAGAAAAAACAAAATTCCTCTGGGTACAAAATTTTAAAAGAAAAAGAGTTGAAAGCAACCCTAAAGAACACCAGGGCCGACAGGATCCTTATCTTCGCTGAAAACATTGAGGATCATGTACACCTCTTCGCTCTCATAAAAGAGAACGGTCTACATCTCATAACTAGCACCCCAGCAGCCTTGAGGACTCAGTTCTTAATCATCCGCGGTCGCCACAGGGATACAGGCCTAGCAAATAGAATGTGGGATCTCAACGATCAGCACCCACACTTCAAAGTCAAAAGCGGGACAAATTTAGTCACGCTAGGTAAATCAGGAAATAAAAAAAAAGCAGCGCGTGCGTGGAGCCGTAAAACTCCGGACCCGAATGCCGTGATTGGAAAGCAAGATCCACAACGGGTCACATACTCGATTGTTGTTTCCTGTGCCTCAGATGTAATGTGAGGCGCGGCTTCTGAGGTTCCCACCCTACCTTGACATCCTCAGGCCATGCTATTGAAGGATGTCCATTACATAGATGAGCTTTGTGGCGCTAGAGACGAATAGAGCAAAAGAAAATCTTCAAATTAGTAGGTCTAGATAGAATTCATTATAAAGTTTATTTTTATAATAATCGTGCTGAAGTTATTTCATTCACCAAAAAAACAGAATAGTAGAGAACAAAACAAAAAAAAATAAAATGATAAAATAATAAATTACAGGAAAGGCTCAAATTAATACATAATATAATAAAAAAAAAAATAAATAAAAAGAGAAAATAATAAACAATTAAAAAGAAACAAAACCAAAATTCAGGCACTTTCCATTTTAGAACTCCATAGGAGAAAGTCACGCTCTCCACTATTTCGCAAAAGAGCACATTCAAGAGCAAGGAAAAGAAAAATTATTCCAGTTGAAACTTTTTTTGAATAACTGCGGATGAATAATCAACGGAATCCAGTTGGCGAATCTGGTGCTGAGCAGCTATTAGCAATATGATACAAATACTATTCATTGCAGATTCTGATCCTTTTATATGCTGCCACAGTTACCATTCTTCCTTCCTTATTTATTTTCTCTTCTATTTCTTTACAAAATGTCTTTTAATTATTCCACTGTTATTTCACTGTTCTTCTCTTCTCTTGCAACAGACCGACATCAACATCTATTCACCATTGTTTCAATAATTCAACCCAGAGATCTTAGTCGCCCAATAATATTCTTCATTAATAAATTTATACCAAACAGCGGGGACAGTGCGGTCTAATTCACTAATACATATTAGCGATTTAATTCTCTAAACTGAACGTCCTCTGAGATGCGTCCATTGCAGTCAGATTAATCAATAAAATATTTAAACACAGCAGCGGAGCAGGTGTTGAGTTAGAGGTGTTTCAGAAGTTACCAATGCAGTGAAAGACAGATTCGAAAGACCTTATCGTCCTCCCCAACAGCTCTCGATTCCATGGGAGTGCCGGTCGTCCTCCTAAGTTGCGAGCTGTGAAGAATCTGATTGCATTTTTTTGCACTGCAGTTTCCTTTCAACACTTTCATTTGGGGTCTCCTGATCCGGTACCACTCCAGATGAAGTTCCCGTCCCGTCCGGCGCTCCCGGTACTGCGCTCCCAAGTCGCCGATATCAGAGGAATCACACCATCCACAGCGAAAAGGAGAGCACCCTTTTTTACCCAACTCAGCAATTCTCGCTTTCGGGGCGCTTACCACGATGACCGGCTCCCTGTTGCGATAGTTTTTCCAAAGAAGCGCTTTTCCTTCTATAAATTTCCTTTTTTTTTCTTTTGCAAATTCTCGCTGACGCACTCGCCACTAATCTTCCCATCCATCATCAGAATATCGACTCCACTCTTTGGTCCAGCTGTTCCGCCGTCCGATGATCAATCGGTCCCCCCCAAATTGGCACCAGAAGAGGTGAACAATACCGCTCTTATCGCTAAGCCGCGGATACCAGCCTTCACTTACCCCAGAATGTCCAGTTTGGAAAGATGAAATTCAAATTGGAAAACCGACCATTCCAAGAATTCTGAACGCTGTTGTCAAAGTGCATACGTACGTTCCAAAAACCAACTCGTGACCTAATATGATAGCCAATAGTTACCGATAAGTCTGGTCTTATTCGAGCATGGAACATTGTCCATTAGAAGGAAAATTTGGAAATCTACACCTTGCTAGCCGACGAATTTCACCCTCTTTCAGTGACCTTTTACGAAAAGCAGGGAATACTTTGAGTTATATCCCAACTATGGCCTCGAAGGAGAGTCACTGCCTTAGTTAAAAGAAGACGTTTTAGGATGATACCGAATACTTCCAATGAGGTCAAACTTACTTCCGCAGATGCCTTTGTACAGGGTGTGGCAGCATAACTTCCTTTTTTCAAAACTCAATGGAAACTATTGTACGCATCGGAAAATATTTATTTATTTTTTATAATGCAGGTACATGTCTAAGTTTCTATTTACATTGTTTTGAAGCTCAAATCTGTTAGGTGACGTCCCCCATTCTCCATACATTGCGTAAATCGATTTCTGGCGTTTGTCATGACTCTTGTTAGCATAGCAGGTATTCTGTTGGCAATTTCTTCTTGGATGTTAGTCTTCAAATCTTGTAGGGTTCTTGGACGGTTCACATAAACACGGGATTTCAAAAAACCCCATAGAAAAAAATCACAAGGGGACAGATCGGGAGAGCGTGCCGGCCATTCCAAATCGCCTCTAATTGAGATAAAACGCTCTGGAAAGTGTTCCCTCAAAACAGCCATTGATGCTCTTGCAGTGTGTGCTGTTGCACCGTCTTGTTGGAACCAAGTGTCCCCCAAATCCAAATTTTCTAGCCGTGGAAAAAAAAAATTCTGTAGCATGTTTACATACTGGTCCGAATTCACTGTCACTGTAACCACATTTTCCTCAAAAAAACCAGGAACCAATAATTCCAGCTGAGGAAATTGCACACCGCACTGTGACTTTGGGTGAATGCAAAGGCTTCTGATGCAATTCTCGAGGGTTGGTGTCAGCCCAGTAGCGCATGTTTTGTTTGTTAACCGACCCACACAAATGAAAATGGGCTTCATCGCTAAAAAAAACAATAGCACCCTCGGGAACGACATCAAGAAGAAGCTCACACGCGTTCATCCGAGAATTGAAGTCACGTTCTGAAAGTTCCTGCACTATCGCCATCTTATAGGGACGAAAATGAAGATCATCACGAAGAATTCTTCTCACAGAACGATCGGATAGTCCAAGGGCAGATGCGTGTTTGCGCACAGAACGCCGTGGCGATCGCAACATTGACGCTCTCACTGCTTCAATGTTCTCAGGTGATCTAACGGGCCGAGGGACTCCAGTTCTTCCTTTTGTCGCACTTGCAGTTTGTCTGAATGTAGTGACCCATGTAACAATTGATTTGCGGTCTGGGACGGGAGCCAACGGGGCTAAATTAAAGCGATTCCGAAATGCACGCTGTGTTGCAATAACCGAACATCCGCTTAAAAAGTAAACCTCAACGGCAAAGGCACGCTCCTCACTATTCCAACGCATGATGGCGACTGAACCATGTCGGGACAAAACTTTACAGTATCCCCTCTTGAACGAGACCACTAGCGCTCCGCTATGACATCAACTAACTGAGTGGCGCGCATTTTAAAAAAGGAAGTTATGCTGCCGCACCCTGTACTACGATCATTCAAGCTGTTTCTTCGTCAGACTGGCTTGGACCGTCATTGGCAGAGTGTTATGGGTTATAAAATGTCCTTTTAATGTCAAATACATATTTCTGTTAAACGGATATATATAAAAACGAAGTCCATTTGCTATTTTTTCACCTTATATATTTTAAATACAATTTTTGTAGTAAAGCAATGGTGACCATAATGCTTAGTCTAGATTGACAATACTACGATTTCTTAATGAGAACGACTCAAACTACAACGTTCTGGTTTTCTAAATGCATGAAAATATCGCTTAATAAGGAATGGGGGCCGAAGATATTGTTGTCATTTTGCTAATGCATACTTCAACTGAGAAACACAAACTGGACAGGACCATTCCTCCAGCCCAAAAAATCCAAAAGTATTCCAGATTCTCCCAAATCAACGGTTTATATTTATTCTCTCTCATTATTTCCCTTTTTACTAAACCAGCTTCAACAGTTTGATCAAATGCATCTTTCCACCACTTATCGCGCAAACCTGCTTGGTAAGTTTGTAAGATCACTCTGTCCAAGGACTCCTCGAACGGTGAAAGGTATTGCATACCAAGCATCAGTGCTAGTGGGAAAAACAGTATACGGGCGATCTGAATAAGGTGCGCTTGGAGAACGCTTGCAGTCCCAAGATCCACTCAATCTTTTCAGAAATAGCAACATACCCGTAATCTTTGTCGAGTGTGTTCCAATGATGTTGAATTACGTCCGTTTCAACAGGACGAAACTGTTCTCGAAAAACTGGTGGCTCAATGAAGCTAATTAGAAGATACCACCTACTCTTGTGGACTAATATAGTCAAGTTAGCCTTCATCATATCCTCTGCAGATTCCATCTCTTTTCCATAGACTTTAGTTGTGTAAAGACTGGTAAGGGTTGATTGATACAGACTTGTGATAATAACACCGTAAAATGCCAGAAACATGAAAATAAGCCTACTCTGCCAGGATTGATTATAAATGTCCACTTTAGGAGTGATCGCCATAATGATCCCGATGCAGTCAGTGATATCTGCTACCAAATCAATCGATTTTCCAAACGTGAGCTTTACCAGAGAATGCACAAAAAGGAGAACCAAAATAGAAGCGAAGATGGAATACCAAGTGGTTTCTTCAAATGGCAGAATGTTGTACAGCGAAGCTGGAATTTCTTGAGCTGCTGGTACCATAAGGCATATTTTGTCTTGATTAACAGGATAACTGTAGGATAATACAAATGTCAACAATTGATATGGATGTACAGTAACATCGATTTCTTTGTTTTCAATTAAAAGATGTGCCAAGTAATCATCACTCTCCTTGTTTTGGTTGGCATTGATATCCACAAAGGTTCCATTATGCTTCTCAACAAACGCTAATACAATTTTCAGTCCATATCCTGCATAAACCATTCTCCCATATCGATCGGTGTATTTAAATGCTCGTGGTGGATCTTGTGCAATAAATGAGCGGATTGGATAACCCATCAAGTTGAGATGAACCCTTTCAAACGGGTATTGTGTATCCTTCACTCTTGCAACTTTCATCTGAGGAAATGGGTTATAAGTTAAAACCTCAGGAGGTCCATTTTCACTCCAGTTGACTACGATTACCTATAAAAAGTAATAGAGTCAGATATTAGAGACTCCTTATAAAATTTTTGAATAGTGACATTGGGATGGGGTGAAATGGGATGAGAGGAAGTACAACTGCCCGTGATTGTAAAGAAGAAGGTAAATAGGAAGTTGGTAGCCTTTCTGGAAAAGTGCTCAATTTCTCAATTCGGTCTGGAAGCAATGGTCCCTAAGGAGATGAAACTTACCGATAAGATATATCTCTCCCAAAATAGCTCGAAGATAGATTGGGAATTACTTTCATCTGGTCTTTGTTCAGCTCGGACGTTCCAAACCAACACCTTCCCGTACCTTACCATGCTTTTCGAATGAGCGAATACTCGACGTTCGGAGAGAAGTTCATTATTTGTCATGAAAACGACAAAAAGATTATTTAAATCAAGAAAATCCTCAACCTCCATTTCCAAGTCACCGGTCAGATAGATTATTGGTGTCTTGAGATTACTCATCTCGAAGATATCCAAAACAGTACGATTAGGTACTATGAACACAATGCTATGGAATCGATAATTGGATTCAATATCAGAAATGTAATTCGAAATGGTTTGGCATAGAAGCCCTTTGATAGCGAAATATGCCAGGATATAAACGAGCATATAATCTAAATTTTGTCTAGAGCCGGTAGGACACGGAAGAGTGCAGCTGGACAATGCAATGTTCAGCTAATGAAAAGAATTAAAATTTTGGAAACAGTTTTCCCAGTGATCACTGTCAAAAGCGAGCTGCCTGACTAGCTGCTCCTGGCTCAGTCACTAATACTAGTGGGGCTGACAATTTTATTCTTTGTAAAAATCTAATATGTGCTGCCAATATTAGTTATTGAATTATCCAATATTCCTGATAATATTCCATCGCGGAATTAAATTTCTCAATCAACCCCTACCCCCACTCCTCTTTAAGTACTTTATCTGGTAATTGTAATTTTTTAATCTTTAATCAGAAAATATATTTCAATCACTAAACCAATGTTAGGGGTGTCTACAGAGTATTTCCTTTCCAAATCGATTGACTATCTGCCTTCAATGCAACGCTCTGACCCTTAAGAGTGGTTTCATCATAGGAACCTTCAAACAGGACACATATGGGAACAAGTTATTTCACTTTATCTGAGAAGAATATTCCTTAAATAGGGAAATAGCTGCAAAGTGTTTTAGTGGATAAATAAATTCTGGCCAGCTGGACGAATTACTTCCAAAAAACGAACCCCTTGCAAATCAAAAATCATAAGGCTTTATATGCTTGGAATCCTGATGGTGCGCCACATACACGGAAAATAAAACCCATCCCTCAAATTGATTTCTTACTTGAATATGATGATTCGAAACAGATTGCATTAGTAATGGAATTGGAAAGTTCCATTATTCATTTCTACCTGTTGTCATCAATATTCGTCTTTACTTGGAATTTTACAATCGGAGATTGAATTAAGCAGGGATTTTGACATCCTGGTGTAGCCAACAGTGTTAAAGTAACATCAGCCTCAATTAAATTTAACATCTGCAGGTGAGTGATCAAGAGCCACCGCTGTGTTTTTCGGACACCGATTGAATTTATCATTACAATCAGACTTATCGGGGAGGCCTGGTCTTATTATACATCAGGATAAAGTGGTGTAGTCCGGCAAGGGCAAGGTGGCCGCCGGAAACCGTCCCCGGCCGGTAAAGAAGAGTTTAGCCAGGTCACTCAGTAGGTCCATCCAACTGACGAGGATCAGTTTGCCTGCTGATCGTGTTTTGGGGGCAAAAGGATTTAGGAGGGGGAGAGGGGGGTGGGGGATAAACCGAGCCAACAGCCCGCCAACGTTATTCCTATATTAGAAAAACTGACAGTGATAGAGAACGAAAAGGTGTTGATGCCAGGTGCATCATCGGAAGTCTAGCTGTTTTTTTTTGTTTTTTTTTTTAAGGAGGTGGAAATCTTCAAAAGACTCTGGCCTGGGCACGCAGAGGGTGGGATTTTTATCCACTAAAACCA
Organism: Hermetia illucens; assembly: GCF_905115235.1. Taxonomy (NCBI): domain Eukaryota; kingdom Metazoa; phylum Arthropoda; class Insecta; order Diptera; family Stratiomyidae; genus Hermetia; species Hermetia illucens. Next base: position 18,744,527 of record NC_051849.1, on the reverse strand, counting down.
ACCCCGGATCTCCCCCTATCCCGTGGAACCACCTTTAGGTATTACATCACGGGGCGGAGTTAGCTTACTTTGGCTAGCTCTCCTTCTGTCTTCCCGCGGGGTTCGTAACCGCGCCTTCCTCACTTCTTCTGCTTTTCGCAGTTTCTCCTGGATCACTGAGATCATGAAATTGATCGCATCCCAGTCTTCCTGGCAAGCTACCATTCTCCGGACAAAATTTTTCGGTGATAGCACTTCACCTAGAGTTTCCTCTAGGTTCCTTTTTTCTTCTACGAACCTAAGACATTGGAAGAGTACGTGCGCTGGGTCCTCTGGGACCGCGTCGCAGTTTGGACAATTAGGCGAGGTGTGCAATTTAAACCTGTACAGGTATTGATGGTATCCTCCATGGCCGGCGAGAAACTGGGTGAGATTATAATTGATCTTTCCATGCTTTCTCTCCAGCCACTCCCTGATGGAAGCGATCAACCTGTAAGTCCAACGACCCTTTTCTGACTGGTCCCATTGCTGTTGCCATCTGCTTATGGATCTCTTTCTTTCGGCTTTATTCACCTGCGATAAGGAAGAGATGGACTTGGTGTTATAAATGTTCGTCATTTCGGGTGCCAGGATGTCAATTGGCGTCATTCCCGAGATGACGAACGCTGCATCGTCTGAGACGGTCCTGAAGGCAGAACATACCATTAAGACTGTGCTTCTGTAAACCGTACTCAGTTTATATGCATTGCTTAAAACCTGCAGCGCGTTTCCCCAAACTGGGACTGTATACAGCATGATAGAACTCACCACCCTAGCTATGAGCAGCCTGCAAGTATCCCGCGGTCCTCCTACGTTCGGCATCGTCCTTGCCAGAGCCATACTCGTGGTGGATGCTTTTTTACAAGTATGCTCTATGTGCTTGAGTTTTCCGTCTATCATCACTCCCAAGTATTTGATGGCAGGCTTGGGAGTGATGATACGATTCCTGATTCTGACGCAGGCGTAATTTCTTTTGCGGCGCTTAGTGATGAGGACCGCTTCCGTCTTTTCCTCAGCGAGTGCCAGTCCAGCACTCTCTAACCAAGCCTTAACAACACTGATTGCTTCGCTTGAGTACAACTCAGCATTCTCGAGATGCTTTGCGACCACAGCTAGTGCTATGTCATCAGCGTAACCCACCACCGTAGCCTCCTCCGGAACCGGAAGGTTAAGCACATCATTGTGCATGATGTTCTACAGTAATGGGTCCAGTACAGAGCCCTGTGGGACACCCGCGGAGACAACGTACTCCTTGGGTCACTCATCGGTATTATACCACAATGTTCGCTCATGCAAATAGCTATCTATGATAGCGGCGAGATAGGTGGGAACACCAATCGTCGCCAGGGACTTTCGTATAAGGTTCCAATTGGCCGAGTTGAATGCATTCCTCACATCCAGGGTGACCACCACACAATATTTGCTGGTAAAACCCCTTCCGTGAATTGCATTTTCGGCCAAGCTAGTAACCATTTTGATGGCATCAATGGTTGATCTGGCTTTGCGGAACCCATATTGCCTATCTGAAAGGCCGCCTTGGCTCTCGACAACTGAGAGTAGTCTATTATAAATAACCCGCTCCAACATTTTCCCCATAGTGTCTAGAAGACACAGGTATGCCGTCCAGACCCGGGGCTTTGCTGTCGCCTATTTGACTGCAGATCTCCAGCAGCTCGTCCCTGGTGACTGGTGGAAACGGCGTCACATTCAGGGGACGCTGGAAAGTGTTAGTACCCCGCTCTTGCTGGTGAAATAACCCCTGGATTATTTTCAACAAGAGCATAGGGCACATGATCTGCGGAGATGATCGGCCTCTGAATCGCCCTGTTACGATTTTATAGGCGCTACCCCACGGATTTATGTCCGCTTCCAAACAGAGCTCCTTGAAACATTCCCTCTTACTCCACTGGATGGCAAGCTTGAGGTTCTTGCGGGCTTCCTTATAGGCATGCTCCTTTTGCCCTTGATCGATCCTACCTATTGCCCTCTGAGCCATTGGTGTGGCTCTGTGGCAAATCGATCAAAAGCTAGCAAGTTCACTATTCCACCAATAATTGGGTTTTCTAGTGTAGAATGAGCATCTCCTAGGTATCGACGCGTCACATGCCTTCCAGATGCTTTGTGTAACATGGAGAGCTTTATCCGTGGAGGTGCCTGGTTTGCTAGGCAGGTCTAGCCACACTTCCATAAATGTTTGCTCATCCATCGCTTTTGCAGACCATCCTGGTGTTCTTTTGGATTTCGTCTTCCGGGTTGCGCGTCTCCTGCCTTGTGGCTCCGTCCTTAGTTCAAAGGTAATTGCCTGGTGGTCGCTGTGCTTGAAGTCCTCGCTAACTTGCCAGGACATGCCACGTGCCAGCGCAGGGCTGACAAAAGTCAGATCTACAATTGAACCAGTTCCCCCTTTCCGGTAAATGTTTGCATCGCCTTCGTTGGCCAGAACTACATCTAACTAGGCAAATGCTTCTAATAAGCACTGTCCCCTTGCGTTAGTCTCTTTGCTGCCCCACTCGATAGCCCACGCATTAAAGTCACCGGCTATCACCTTTGGACCTCGTCCCCTTGCGTCGTGAACAAAATCATCTAACAGTTCTTCAAACTCAGGTAGTGTGAGGCTCGGTGGAGCGTAGCACCTGTATACGAATATACCGCTTATTTTTGCCCATACAAAGCCACTAGCCGCCTGACGCATATTATATTGTATGGCTTGACAATCGCACGCCCATATCGCCGCTCCACCAGTCGCATCTGTGACCCATACACCACCGTCAAGATTTCTGTACGGTTCCCTAATGATAGCAACCTCCATCGCGGATTCGTAAGTAGTCTGCGCAAGCAAATCTTGTGCGACCCTGCAATGATTAAGTTTTATTTGTATTAACCTCATTTTTTCACTGCAGTTAACGCCTTCCTAAATTCTGGGCATTTACCACTTCCAGCAATATGCCGGTTATCCCTTCCCTCCTTTTCTTCGCACAGAATGTATTTGGGACATCGATCGGACCGATCAATGCCGGTAGTGCATGCCTTTGCGAAGTGTCCAAACATTAGGCATTTGAAGCACCTTTTTAAAGAGATCTGTTCCCTTAGTCGGCAAACAACCCATCCAATCCGAACCTTCCCCACGGCCAACAACTTTTGCGCTGACTCCACTGGCAGTCGCAGTGTGGCCGTTTGAGGACCGCCATGAGCTTTTCTTAGGCTCACTATAGATTCTTTCCTGAATTCCTCCAACTTGAATTATTCCTTCAAAGCAGTGCAGATCTCTTCATTGGATGTTACCTCATCGAGATCCTTGCACTGGATATAGATCACATGTTTTTGGGAACGAACCGCGACATTCTCCCCACGTGAGTTTAAAACTTGGTTACGAAAGCCGTCAGTTTTGCCCTCGCTGGACGTCTAGCTGCTGGCGTCCAGCCAGAGGATGTGTCTTTCTGTGTGAGGTGGAGGAGAGGCAAAGCCTTTGAGTACTCAGACTTTAGTGGTCCATTGTACTCGATTCCCCCGTCTAACCCGGATTCGTTTATGTATCACAGGATTTCCGTTAGTGGATATAATGCTACCCGCTGCAATTAGAGCATACCAGCACCAAAAATCTGATGTCTGATGCGTCCATAGGCGGGGCACTCACATAGAAAATGTTCCGTGGATTCTGCTTCCTCATTACAGGACGGCCACGTATTATTTTCGGTAACTCCTATTCTGAACATATGCCCAGCTAGTGAATGATGGCCAGTCAGAATGCCCACAATCCTTCTGCATGTTTCCTGCTCTTCGACAGGATAAACTTTGCAGTATGTTTGTTTGGTTCTGACAGGAAAAGTTTGGTGTGTCTGGCAATATTAAGGCTTCGTCACTTGCCTTTATGGGAAGCTTGTTCCCAGTTTTTGATAGCAGCAGCAGCAGCCAATGCTACTGATACCCTAATTGCTGGTTCCAATCTGGACATAGGCGAAAGATTTATTCGACACTGAAGAGAAGCCAGACCTACAGAAAGAGTGTCATAAGCTCCGCCGTTTGGCACAACGTTTGTACGCCAACGAGGAGGCATGTGCCATAAAGGCACAATATAGGTCAGCAAAAAGGAGACTCCGCAGCGCGATCAATAAAAGGAAAGGTCGTTGCTGGCAGAATCTTGTTAATGAGGTGAATGAGGACCTGTGGGGACTTGGCTATAAGCTTGTCACCCGGAAAATCGGGGCTCTGCGGAGGCCCTGCATACTAATTACCGACCAGTTGGACCGCATTGTGCGGGCATTGTTCCCCAGACATTCTGTACTGTGTGCTGATGTCAATAGCGCGGAAAGCGTCGAGGATTGCCCCCTTTTCATAATGAGAGAGCTCGAAGAAGCGGTTCTCAGTATGAAAACAGGAAGGCGCCAGGTCCTGATGGCATCCCGGTGGAAGTTTACAAACTGGTGTTCCGCCAACGGTCAGAATTGCTGCTTGAAGTGTTCAACGCATGCTTGAAGGAGGGCATTTTTCCTTGTCGCTGGAAAGTGGTCAGACTCGCGTTGATTAGTAAGGGTAAAGGAGATCCGGAGCTCCCGTCTGCATACCGACCGCTGTCTATGCTTGACACGGCCGGAAAAGTGCTCGAGAAGCTCATCAGGGGTAGACTCGCTGAAGCGATCCGTGCTGCCGGGGACTTATCTGCAAGGCAGTTCGGGTTTAGAACAGGGATGTTGTTATGGAGGTCGTAGATGCCTTTTAATCGAGCCGGGGCACACAGCCGCCCATCTCGACGGATAGCGCTCCTCATAACGCTTGATGTCAGAAATGCCTTCAATTTCGTAAGATGGACAGATATGCTAGGCACACTAGAGAACTCCTTTCACGTGCCAAGCTATCTCTTGCGGATATTGAGGGATTATCTGAAAGACCGCTCCCTGCTCTATGAGACGCTAGAGGGCTAGAGGAGGATTGAAATCACGTCGGGAGTAGCACAGGGATCCATCTTAGGGCCGGACCTCTGGAACGCTTCTTATGAGAGTCTGCTGAGACTCGATATGCCCGAAGAGTCGCGCCTGGTCGGTTATGCAGACGACGTTGCGGCACTTGTTGCCGGACGCACTGTTGAACAGGCGTAAAGCAGACTTGGCATATTGATGTGACGGGTAAGCGGATGGATGACTACTCACGGTTTCAACCTTGGACTGGAAAAAACCGAAGTAGTCATCCTGATCAGAAGCAGAATCCCGACCCTGCGTCCCATATCGATCGGCGAGTTGACTATAGAGTCAAAACCAGCGATTAAAAACCTTGGTTTAAAAGCAGCAGCGGACAAAGCTGCAGCTGGAGTCGCGGCCTTGAGTTGGCTAATGGTGAATGTCGGGGGCCCTATATCAACTAGGAGACGTCTCCTCATGGGAGCAACGCAGTCGGTTCTTCTCTATGGTGCGGAGGTATGGGCCTCGCTCAAGTGCAGAGGCAGGGAGCTTTGCCAGTGGCGTCTGCTTATCGCACCGTCTCCGAACCGGCTGTGATGGTGATTGCGGGAGTGATCCCCGTTGCCCTCCTTGCCGCGGAGGAGCAGAGCTATCTATCGCCGTAAGGGCGAAAACTTAAGAGAAGTGGTTGCCCGTGAAGAACGTCAACGCACCCTTAGCGAGTGGCAACTTTCTTGACAAAATGAGCCAAGGGGCAAGTGGACTGCGCGGCTCATCGATAAATTAGACCCATGGTTGAACAGAACGCACGGTGAGATTGATTACTTCCTTACCCAACTTCTAAGTGGGCATGGAGGTTTTCAGTCTTAGCTGCACAGGATTGGGAAGGCGCGATCTCCTCATTGTGTGTTCTGCAATGGAGTGGCGGATGACGCTGAACACACTTTTTCTCTTGCGAGAGGTGGGACGGCCTCCGCCAGCAGCTTTATGCAGACATTGGGGAGCTCTCTGCAGACAACATTGTCAGAGAGATGCTGAAGAGCGCCGGCAGCTGGAATCGTATTGCGCATTATGTTCGGGCTCTTTTTATTGCGAAGAAGATTGAACTCGACCGGCGGAGGGATCGGACGGTAAGGGGTTCCCTGAACTAACAACAACTCCCTTCCTCCCCCCCCCCCCCCCCCACTCCCGATGGTGTAAGGAATTCCCTGACTTCAAAACTCCCAAAGCCAGGAGAGCGGGAGTGCTAGCCCGAAGTAATGTGTCAAACGGTTCCAGGCTAGTTCTCTGATGACAGGGAGGTGTTTAGTTGGTAGTCCGCCAACATGCTGTTGTGGGAGTCCAACACTCTGTGCGTAAACGCATTCACCTACCCTACTCCCAAAAAAAAAAAAAAAAAAATCCGGACATAGGGGAAGTTGAAGCCTCTTTTGCTAAGGCATCCGAGATTTCATTTCCCTCTACACCGCAATGACCAAGTACGCAGAGTAATTCCACCGCATTGAGTCTAGAAAAAGAATTCAATCGGTTTCTACATTCTTGAACGATTTTTGAAGTGATCAAAGGACTGCTCAACACCTTCAATGCAGCTTCACTATCACTACAGATTGCGATGCGCCTACCCTTCAACCACTCGTCAATCATCCAGGTTGCCGCCCTTAGGATCGAATACACTTCGGCAGTTGATGTTGTCCCAAAGGAAAAGCGCACTTCGCACCTTTATTCGAGAGGTAGACTCCTGCTCCAGAACCATTTTCTGTATTTAAGTCCATACCTGAAGCACGATCAAATCAATGGCGCGTTATGTATTTCTACACACCATTCCGAGACTTCGACCAACGGCCAGCACAGCCACGTCATCTACATAAGCTTGAGTGTGTATTAGAAGATTTTGCAGTTCGCATAGTAGTGAGTTGACTTATACTCCACAGAATTGGCAATAGCACACCTCCTTGAGGGCAGCCTTTCGTCGCTTTCGTTGTTAGGTAGCTATCAACACCCACTTCAGCACTCAGAGTTTCGTCAACACCATGCTTTCTGGCGGCATCACAGAGCTTTTGGAAGGGCGCACAGTCAAAGGCCCCTTCAATGTCCACGAACAACCCTATACTCACCCTTCAGAGTTGTATCTTCTATTTTTGAAACCAAAGAATGAAGAGCAGACTCACATGACTTTTGACGTTGGTAAGCATGTTGGTTTTCATTAAGGGGGTGCTACTTAAGCGCCTTCTCGCGAATGTGACGGTCAACCAGTCTCTTCAGACATTTCAGCGAAAATGATGTTAAGCTGGTTTGCTTGAAGTTCTTTGGATTTGAATGTTCCTCTTTTCCAGGGTTTGGTATGAAGACTACCTTCACCTTCTGCCAAGGGAAAGGCACGTAGCTCAGAGCAAGGCATCCTCGAAAAATATTTCTTAGTAGTTGCTCTAAGTGCTCCATACTCTCCTTCAGCATCGCTGGGTGGATGCCATCCATGCCAGTTGCTTTGAAGTGTTCAAATGATAGTATAGCAGCTCTCGCCTTTTCATTGGTAATAACCACTCTCGCAATGTCCAAATTAACTTTGCAACATCTTTGTGTTGAAAGGTTTGCGGAAACCGCCAATTCACTTCTACCCAGTTCTGGTACCTGTTCTCCCGGGTGGTGTACTTTCAAGAGAGTCTGTTTAGACTCAACTCTGGACTTCGTGAAAGTACCATAGGGTTTCCTAAGATAGTCCAACTTGGCCGACTCATCGTTATTAAGAATTCTGCACAGCCTGGAAGTCTCCTTTTCACCTTCCAGTTCCTCACAGTATGCTCTAAAAGAGTCTCGTCTCGAACGTTTTACGAGCCTCTTATATTCACGCTATGAATTCCGGAAGTTTAACCAGTCTTCATCATTACTGTTTTTGGAAGCACGATTTAGAAGCCGTCTGGTTGATTTCCTGAGTGTTTGTAGTTCGCGGTTCCACCATGGAACCGTTTTACCACGTTGACCTCGGGAAATAGGATAAGTCCCTTCAAAGCACTCTAAAAGTGTGCCATTCAGAGTTTTCAATTGATCTTCTATCCCCAAACAGCTTCTTTCTTCTAGGATTGCATTTGCTACTGCCCCAACAAATATGCTGAGCGTTCGGATCACAACCTATTAAAAGTTCAAGGCCATTTGATTCTGCATATACTATTATACCAGATCCCTTAGTTCTTGTGTCGGCAGTGGACACAAAGAATCATAGGGTAAGCAGAAGAGAGAGGAGAAGGTTTTGACAGACAAGCCTGCAGTCTATTCTACTTTGCGGCTAAAGTTTCCTTCCGCTGAGCCTTCCTATCCTGTAGTTTGAAAGAGTTAGGTAAAAATCTCAACGACAGGCTGGAAATACTCAGATTTCTATTTCATCTCATTAAGGGATTTACTGTCCTATCCTTTTTGGCTGACCGCGCCGTAGACACCTGGTGTCGGCTTTCCACTGAAGTGGAGAGCTTCTCCTCCACAGATCTCTCCAAGGGGTAACATGAATTAGGTGAGGCCTCCAAAATCGGCGCCTCGGCCACGACCTGATTTCCCTAAGTGCGGGTGGATTCGAAGTCTGTGACTTCCTTCCTACCACTTTGTTTCTATCTTCATGTGTTTTTGGACACCCTTAGTATAGTAGTAAACCACCACAAGCTTCCCCACCGCGACAAGGTAGTGTCCGAGGGGGAACTAGCAGGGGATAGTAGGCGTCGAGGGTAGTGCAGACGGTGTCTGACACAGCACCACTGTGCTGAAACCAACAGTAGGGACTTATGGGAGCCAGGTGGTTTCCAGTTTGGAAACCATTGTCGTCGAACTAGACGTAGAGAGTAGAGAAGCCAAAACTTCGTACTGGAATTCTTGTAACTTTTGCAGGGTTAAACGGGATACGTGCGGTCGTGCCTTAATGTGTGGCAGAATTGGTCCATTCCTATTCACCAGAGAAGACTGTTTTAAACACAATTTCGCGTCCATTTCATCTAATTGTGGGCAGTAGAACCCCGTAGTTATCGTTTCCCCGGGATTCTGGAAAGAATACATATAACAAGTAGCGTCATTTTGTATCGAGTTTAAGGGCCCGAAAGGGAGGTGTACATTTTTTTTTTACAAATTATTTACTATTTATTTATTATATGGACAATAAACAGAAAAAAATTCCAATTACATATTGCCCTCAGAATTAGGAAAAAGCAAAGATCGTAGTTTACACTTGAGATTAAAGTACGAAAGGGAGTCCACGGAACCAAGCTGTCGTGCATTATAACTCCGACATAGTCTCGAGATCGGGGAATGGAAAAAGACTTCGAACTCTACGAAGGGCTCACCGAAAAAGTCAGCATGATGCGTGTAGTAAGACGCATTACGAAGAACGATATCAACAGTCCATTAGGCCGATAGAGAGCTTGAAGAGAATGCAAGGATCGAGGAAGATTCTACCTTGTTGAAAGTAAGGGAGACGAAAGGTACGGAAGCGGGCAGGATAGTCAACACCGGGGAGGTTGATCTTGAAGAAGAGCGAGCGGGTGAATTTGCGCTGTGTCTTCTCAAGGGAAAGACAATCACAATTACGGAAAGGGGACCAAATCACGGAGCAATACTCAAGGATACTTCTTACGAGAGAATTAAAAAGCATTATGGAGGGTTGCACCGAGGTGAAATCAGTTCAGGAACGCAGCATGAAACCTGACGTTTTGGAAGGACGGTTGGAGATATCGAAGTAGTGGCTGTCAAAACGGAGTTGATCATCAAAGGTTATGCCTAGGTCGAGGATAGAGTTCAGATAGGACAGAGAGAAATCACCAAGAAAGTAGGAGAAAGGGGTGGGTGAGGTTTCAGACCCAACTTATTAACTGTGCACCAACGGACCAAAGTATCCAGATTTGCCTGCAGGGACGCGCAATCCATGAAACCGAGGAAAACAGCTTGAGGTTATCTACGTGTAAGAAGCAAGGACAAGTAAGGATAGAGGGGAGGTCGTTAGTGAAGAATAAAAATAAAAGAGGTCCTAGAATGGATCCTTGTGGCACACCAGAGGAGGAAAAAAGGACTAGAAGTGCAACCATCAAAGGAAACGCTACGGGGTCGGAAGGAGGCGTAGGAGGCTAGCCATGTAGGAAGTGATGGAGAAATGTTGAGAGAGGCGAGTTTAGACAATAGTATCTCGTTGTGAACGGAATCGAAGGTCTTAGAAAAAGTCCGTGTAAATGACGTGGACTTCATGCCAATAGTTGAGGGATTTGGCCACAAAGTTGGGGAAGTCCAGAAAATTGGTAGCGGTGGATCGACGTTTTACGAAGCCGTGCTGCTTCTGCTGCTATAAGGTGGCCAAGTTGGATGGTCAACCAGTCATTGGTGTACCTCTCGAGAATCTTAGAGCAGGATGAGAGGAGCGAATTAAGGCGGTAATTCTCAGCAAGTGTATGGTAAAATTGATAGACCAGTAGCTTACTCCAAACTACGATTTTATTTTATAGTGTATAAATATATATTTCGGGAGCCACTTACCCCCTTCATCAGTACCAAGCTAGAGTATGGTTACCGCCTTTGTGTATGGGAAAAATAAGGGCTGCTTGCCACATACTGGGATTGTTATTGAAAATAATGCAAAGGGGAAGGGAAATTAACTTAGAGATTTTAATTAGGAAGAGATGGGAAGACCGTTCGGAGCCGGGTCCGACAATGGCATCAAGGTTACCAATGAGGTACTCTACCAAAGAGGGAAATGGCAGAAGATTCAGAGAAAGCTGTACTCAGAAGAAGGAGGAAAAAGAGGGAGAGGAGTTATGCACCGAAAAGAATTAACTGCAAAGTAAATCACAAGATATCTGAGGAGAGGTAGCAGTTGAGCCAGAGAATTTGATGAAAGTGGGAGGAGACTGGAAGGTACTGCGGGCGTTGCGAATGTGAGTTCTGAAAAGCTTCACATTACCTGGCGCTAATTCAATTTCAACACTGTCCAGATAATACTCCCTGGACTTAACTAAAGAACGTAGAGGGCTGAAATGGTCAAAGTTTGCACGGCTTCCGGTGGATAAAACTTTTCCCTCGTAGCTTGCTTGAGACGAAGTTTTTTTATGCATTTCAGGGGTGAACCATAATGGGAAGGTGTTCAGGGATATGGGGGAGGAAGACACGTAACTAGGAAGAAGGTCAGACAGAATCGAATAAAAGGAGAGGAGGGCTTGGTCGCATGTTAATGGTGAGAGAATGGGAGCCCAGTTGATTGACGCCAGAGCTAAGTTTAAACCCTCAAAGTTGCCCTTACGAAAGTTGAGTTTATAGGGTTTGCGCATTGTATGGGAGTTGAGACTTGGCAGTTGTGCTTCGAACTCAAGAGCAACATCGGGAAGAGCAGGAGAAGATTGAGAAAGGAGCCCTTCTGGCAAATTGTAGGGGACTAGATCGAGAGTGCAATTTGGATGATTTGTGGTACGATTGAATTGAGGAGCAGCACAGGTGTTCATGAAAGTGAATAAAAGGAGAGACGAATGGGAGGAAAAAATTGAAAGTTGTGGCAGACCGGGAATGTTAGGCCAGGAGAGCAAAGGGTCAAATTTACAGTAAGGACTTCTGAAAGACTGTAGAAGAATTCAAATAGGAGGGGTTGAGACAAGGGAAGGACACGCAACATATAATAAAAGGACCGGCGTTGAGAGAGAAAACTCGTAAGATGATGCAATTATAGAGGGTAGAAGATGAAAAAGATGACTTCGGCTCGCAGGGGGACTTAACCGCTATTAAGACACCTCCACCAATTGATTTACCTGTAGTTACGCGATTTCTATCGCAGCGAAAGCCAGACAACCCCTCAAGGAGTTCTGAGCTCAAAATTCTATCATCTAACCACGTTTCAGTGATGCAGATGAAATGGAGTTGGAAAGCTAGGGCAGAACGATCGAAACACAATAGTTTAGTACGTAGGCCTCTCACATTTTGATAATAAAAACTAAAGCTACTTGACAAGTTGTTTACGCTGATTGCGGAGGCAGGCGGACAGCACGGAAATTTGTTCGTAATTGATTCCGCTGGTAAAGCTTAATGAATACTCTTTGCGGCAAAAAGGACGGTTGAGCGACGGCATCATGTGGATACGTGACCTTGAAGGTTCCAATTACGCAGTCGGAGGAACCATCCTTCGTCACTTTCGCGCACGAAAGAGACGACGGAGATAAACCAGAGTTACTTTTGATGTAATTAACAACATCATCAGAAGAAGTAAAATAGGCAAGTCTAACAAAAGTTGCTTAGGCAGCGATGCGATCTGCAGCAGAGGGCCGCCCGAGCACGCAGGAGGGGAGCCCGGAATGAAGGCGGCTGATGTCTGGTGCACCGCGGCGGAAGGCATTGGTAATCCGGTGGAAATATAGGGCGCTGAAGATGGGTTAGCTGCAACTGGAAGAGCAATGCGGCTCCCAAATACTCCATTCGGCGGGCGAACAGTAGCCTCTCCTGATAAAGCACGTTCGACGGACGAAATTTGGGCTGGAGGGTTCGCCGGCAATCGGAACCGCATCAAAACAGTGGTTATGTGAGATGCCAAATGAATGGGCTCGATTAGTACTAACGAAACTAACCTTATTTCTGATATTGCAAGAATCGTAGTGAGGGCTCAAAATGTGTTCCCCGAAAAGTATAATAGGCCTCGTTCTCAGAACCTATCCAACCGAAAAATCTGAAAAACAAAGATCATAATAGTGGACATAAATAAAATCTAGGCCTCCAAATACATCCTATTCTGATACTTGCCCAAATAGAGGTAGTAATAGCATATTACCATATTTTAGAAATTTATTAAGTTCATTCAAAATTGGAAAGTTTGACGGAAATCTAACTATTATTAACAGAGTCAGAATGTCAAAATTTTGCATTTCACATAAATTTATTCGCGATTATTCTTAATTGATATTCTTTACTGATGAATGTAGGAATCGGGGCTGGGAAATTTCGTACAAATAAAACTTTTATTTTATTAAAAGAATTATATTTTCTACCAATGAGAGTGTGCATCATAATAAATAAATTAATATACATGGTGATTAAGTGGGCATGAAAAACTGCGTTCCCAAAGGTTCTATATCCGAAACAGCTTCCTTTCAATTTACTACAACGTTTGTAATCCTTATTGCAAAGGAGAAAATACATATTTTTAACTATTCTCCAAAAATGTGAAACTTCTGAGGGCCATGTAGAGACTATGCAGGGTAGTTTACATGCAATGAAAAAGACGTACAGCTAAGAACCTAATCCTTGACACGTTTATTTCAATTATGAAACAAATCATTCACAGGGTCACCCCAACCGTCCACAAAATCCAAAAGTATTGTAGATTCTTCAGAATCAATGGTTTGAATTTCTCTTCTGACCCAACTACCCTTTGCACCAGGCCAGCATCAACGCTTTCCTTAAATGACTCCTTCAACCACTTATCTCGTAAACCTGCCTGAAAAACCTCCAGAATCACTCTGTCCAGGGCTTTCTCGTATGGCGTGAAGTACTGCAAGCCGATATTTAGATGCGCATATACGAAGCAATATATCGGTGGTCTGAATAAAGGACGTTTGAAGTAAGTCTGTTCTTCTAGGAGCATCTCAATGTTATCGGATGGAGTGATGTAACCGTAACTTGTATTAAAACTATTCCGATGATCACGAACAACCTCCCCTTTAACCAGAAGAAACTGCTTTTGAAAAGCTGGCTCGATATAAGCGCTGGCAAACTCCCACTGGTTATCAATGCCCATAATGGTCAGGTTAGCTTCCATCATATCTTCTACAGTTTCCATTGGTTTTTCATAAACTTTGGTGGTATAAAGGCTTGACAAAGTGGAATTATACAGGTTTACCAATATTAGACCGTAAAGGGCAACAAATATGAAAATGAATCTGCCATGCCAGGACTGACGATAAATTTCGATTTTAGGAGTAATCGCAATAATGGTTGCCACGCTACCTATAATATCGTCTATATAATTAATAGGACTTCCTGAGGTAACCTTCAGCGTTAAATGTACAAAAAATAAAATTACAATAGAACCGAAGATGGTGTACCAAACTGCCCTGTCAAAAGATAGAACATTGTACAGTGAAGCTGGAATTTCTCGGGGCGCTGGTATCATGAGACACAAATGAACTTGGCTGATTGGTTGACTACAGGTTACGAGCCTTGGGAGAAATACGTATGGGTGTGCCGAAATATCGATTTCTCTATTTTCAAGTGAAAGGTATAGAACTGGACCCTCAGCAGATTCGGTTTTGTTGTAGAAAACTTCAGAAAGTGTTCCATTGTGTTTCTTCAGAAAAGCAAGAAGCAATTTCAAGCTGTATCCTGCGTAGACCAATTTGCCGTGTTTATTGATGTATTTAAATGCGCGAGGTTCGTCACGCGTTACATACGATCGAATTGGATAACCCATTAGGTCCAAGGAAGCCATCCTAAATGGAAATTGTCGATTCTCCACCTTTGAAATAGTTATCTTGGGAAACGGAGTGTAGGTGAAAATATCAGCCGACCCATCTCTTCGGGAGTTCACTGCAATAACCTGCAAATTTCAAAATTAAAACTATTAAAATCTTAATGATATCAATAAAAAGATATTATAAATATATTTGTGGGGATTACTAGTAGAAAAATGGAAAGTCTTTCATGATTTCTATATATGTAGTTTGAAGGGGGAAACAACCCTATAAATTGTCTCACTGGGGCTTTGACCTCGCAGAATGATCAAAATTGAAAAATATGACAGCAATTAGTAGTAGCCTTTCAGTGCACTGCTCGGTGCAGCACTTGACATTTTGCGCCATCATATGTCGTTCTGATAATATCTATTAGTTTCTTCGGAATGCCCCTCCCCCTCTACGTAGAGCACTCCAGAGACACTCCCTATTCACACTGTTGAAAGCTTTCTCGAAATCGATGAAGAGCAGGTGCAGCGAAGATCTAAATTCCGCACACTGTTCGAAAATGATCCGTGGGATGTTGGTGGGGTCAATGCAGGAGGATCTGGAGCGGAAACCAGCGTGCTCCATGTCGATCAAACTTTCGAGATGTTCTTTAATGCTTTCTAAGATTATTATACAATTGCCATACTCAAAACGGGTGCCGTTCTTTGGAATCTCAACCATCATTCCCTTCTTCCACTCTTTGGGAAAGGTTTCGGATTCCCAAGATTCCAAGAAGAGTGGAAGTAGCAGATCAATAGCGGCTGCAGGTACAGCGATAAATACGGGGAGACCGTCAAGCCCAACGGCTTTACTCAGTTTGAGTGAATTGACAGTCGAAATGGTTTGTCTTCTACTTGGATGTATCCACATGTTATGATGACTAACCATTTCACCCACAAGAGGAGGAACCTTACCAGATATAATACGGTTAAGAATCGTGGTGAAGTGTTCTTTCCACCTCTTCAGTTACTTTTCATTGTGGATAAGGTTTCCGAATAGATGCAATTTCTTTCTACAATTCTGAAATCAGTTTCATCTACGGCAGCTAGTAAATAATTATCCTTTTCTTTAGCTTTTATCCCGTTCCCAAATGGGGTCGGCTCGTCATGATCGGTTGCGCAATTTGGCCTGGTCAAAAGCCTGATCTGGATCCTATCAAGCCACGGTTGTTTCGGTCGGTCTTTTGGTCGCTTACCATCGACTTCGATGTTCAGACAAATTTTTGTGAAGGAATTATCATAAGCACGAATTACTAGATATGCTGTAATTCAACAGACCAGATAACTCGTGAAAAATTCCCCTTTATCATAGAACCCCAGACTACCCAAAAGAATATTCAAACTATCTTGACCACCTACAAGCTCTTTCGTAGTGCAATATATGGTAGTTTGTCGGAGCTTCTGCTCCCCTCATCAGCAGATTGGTGGAATTCCTTTTGTCATGACATACGTTACCCTGCGCTTCTGGCACTTTGTACCTACGTTCATCGATCGGCTCCCAAATTTCGGCAGTTAACCACATCTTATGGTACCCATCCACAATCGCGTCGAAAAAATGGCACCGCATAGCAGCCCAGTGATCATCGGTACTATCGTCAAATTGCTCAAGATGCCTGTCGTCCTATCAGCAGGTTAGTTCTCCCACTCCGGTCACGAAAGTGGACCGCATAGAAGGCTTCGAAGATCGAGTCCCACCTTCCATCATTGTCATTACAATCTGGAAGGCCGTGTTTCCCGGTCACACGCATCAGTAAGATGTTATCAGGGGTCAAGCAGTGCACTGAACGGTAGACGACTTGACCCTACTATTAACAAAACGCTACGGATCTAGATTGGGGAGTCGAAAAACATCTCCCCTAATCCAGGGTGTAATGGGAACCGTGCTTATTGGATAGTTTGCAGTCGGGGTAACTGACGTATTCGAACGGCGCCTCACTGATACCTGATTGCCTCAGTGAGTAAATTAGACCTTACTGTGCTGCGGGGGGAGGGGGGCTATGAAACGGCGGGCCTCCTAACCCCTATACTCGTGGGAAATAAATGACTAGACTGCAGCCAAACAAACGCGACCCAGTACCGCACACAAACTGGTTAACCAGGCGGAGGCACATCTCCGAAATAATGAGAGAGCCGGGTGGAACAAAAACCTGGACAGAATGAGAACAGTGGTACGAAAACTCTTCAACCAGGCAGAACAAACAGGGTACTGGTCGCGGTACAAAAATGCACTGACTGCGTATAGCAACGCGAAGGGAAGCAAAACCGAACAACTTTAGAGAATTCTCTGAAGGGATCGAACAGATTACAGAAGGAACCAGGCTTTACAAGGCTGTAGCCAAAGACGGGGCAATATCCTCGGCCGGTGGCCGGTTTGAAGAAGGAAGATGGGACATTTACTGAGAATGAGAAGGACAAAGTACACTTGCTTCTCAGAACTCATTTCTCGGGGTCTTACCTCACGGCGACAGGCGACAACATTCTACCTGACATCCCAAGAACGAATTAAAGGGGAGAGCGGAGAACTAAAACTAGCAAAAGAGGTATACTCAGAAGCTAGCGTAGAGTGGGGAGTAGGAACTTTTAAACCACTGAAATCATCCGAAGTAGATGGCATTTTAATACAGAGAGGCCTAAAAATCATCTTAGAGTCTCTTCTGAGGGTGGTAAGGTTCAGAATAGCCCTGGCATATTTACCAAGGGCATGGAGGCGGGCAAATGTGGCCTTTATTTTGAAAGCGGGTAAAAAGGATTTGCTACCGAACGAGCATTCGACAACACATCGCACACAGAGATACAAGGTACGCTGAGCCGCAAAGGAGTGGGAAACACTCTGGCATTCTGGATGGGCAAAATGCTCCAAAGCAGGGAAATAAAAGTACCGACAAGTACAAATTATATTGTCATAAACACTACTTTAGGTTGTCCACAGGGCGGTGTACTATCACCACTTATGTGGAGTATGGTAGTGGACGAACTCCTGGACGTGCTAAAAAATACTGGAATACACGTCCAGGGTCACGCGGACGACATTGTTTTAATCTGTAGGGGCAAATATGAGGATACCCTATGAAAAATGCACTAAGGGTTACTAGTGCCTGGTGCAGGAAGGTGGGACTGTGGAACTGCGGATCAATCCAGCCAAAACCACCATAGTATCGTTCACTAGGAGACTTAAGCTTGGTCACCTGAGGAAGAGATTACATGACATGGAGATGAAACGAGAAACAAAGGTCGAATATTTGGAAATTACGCTAGACCAAAAATTACTCAGAAGAGCACATGTCGGAAAGCCACGAGAGCTCTGATCACTTGTAGGTCCACAACAGAGAAAAATGGAGTTACAGCCCGAAGGTACTACTTTGGATATATACTGCAATAGTAAGGACAGTGATTACCTATGGACAGAAAGAACTGAACTCAGCATACAACCCAGGGAGTTACACAAACTCCAAAGACTGGCTTGAGTGTGTATCAGTGAGGCAATGAGGACATGCCCAACGGCATCCCTGGAGGTCCTTCCGGGATTAACCCCTCTCCATCTGCACATACAGATGTAGGCAACGAGGGGAATCTTCTGTATGGTCGGGAGTATCAGTGAGGCCGGGAGCTGCCTAAATCGAAGGACTATTGATATTGTTTCTAGGCGGTACCCCGAATTATTAATATCAAGGGATAACATGACAAAAAGATTTCACTTCAATTAGAAGTTTGAACCATTTTGGAGGAAAAAGGCGAATTGGCCGAGCATGACTGTGACATACGGCTTAAGCCTGCAATTGATTACGGATCCGTCACAGTAGAGGGAGAGTGTGTCCGTGTCGTTGTTGTAAAGAAAGTGTACTTGGAGCCAATGGGTATTTACACTAGCATATTCCAAGCAGAAATATATGCCATAAGCAGATGTGCCTCCTTTAATCTCCAAAAGAACTACAGAGGGCAGAACATTGCGATTCTGACTGACATCCAAGCAGCGATCAAGGCATTTAGGTCCAACCAGGTGAACTCTAAACTGGTATGGGAATGTCTTGAGAGACTGAATTCGTTCGGCTCGTTCAAGAAGGTCTGGATACTCTGGGTTCCAGGGCATGTTGGGTTGGAAGGCTACGAGGCACGGTCGAACTAGCCAAAAAGGCAGCAGGAACGCCTTTACCAGAGCCAGAACCCTTCTGTGGAATTGGAAAAGGGTTTATGGCTAAGACTCTAAGAAATGAAAAGAAACGGTTGAGGGAACTATACTGGGCGGGTCTACGAGGAATGGAGCAGTCCAAAGGGACAAAAAATTGCTTAAACCTCACCAAAAAGGACCTCCGAATCATAGCGGAAATTCTCACTGGTCACTCTCGGCTAAATTATCACCTAGGGAAGCTAGGGCTATCTACGGACACTGCTTGCGGGTTCTGGACGGAGTGTGAGGAAACCTCTATACACGTCCTGGGACACTGTCCGGCATTTGTGCAAAATAGGGCGAGGCATCTGAGAGAACACTTAATACCAGATGCAAAGTTGAAAGATTTGGAAGTAGAAAATAGGCATTTAGGTCACTCATCACAATCGCAAGGTCACCTTTAGGATGTTTCTCCGAATCATCAGTTTGTACTATTGAAATCGGACCGGCATTTGCAGTGGATATTCTTTCCGGGTAAAGATTGTGTTTTCTACCCCATTCCCGGAAGAGGTTGGAAATTCATATTGGGAACCGCGTAAATCTCGAGGCGGTCGCCTCCGTCCCTCTCTTTATTATTTACGCCTCCCCCCCCCCCTAAAAAAGGCGGAGTTTTTTGATATCATCATCGCCAAGTTTGAATTTTTAATCATATGCCGCGATAGGGAGAGGATATGTAGAAGAGAGATAAAGGTATCTTTTTTCGAATCCCACTAAAGAATTGTGGCAGTAACTCCCCTAAATAAAGCCACAGCGCTTCAAAGTGGGGACATTTTACTGTCAAAATATTAGTTTTTAATTTCGAATCCTACCCCGCCCCCCATAGGGGTAATGAAGAGTACCAAGAAGAAAAAGTGACGATCGACCACCCCCCCCCTTACATATTATCGTCCTTCAAATGATGGGTTATTTGATATGATCATGGTAAAGCTAGGTTTGCCAAACCCCCGGAGAGACAGAGGTTAAAAAGGATATGTACGAGGAAGAAAAAGATTTCACTTTTCTAGTCCTGCTAAAAACTCATAGTGGACATCACTCCTGAAAAAGTTCGGCATCCTGAGGGGGCTATTTTTGTATCATTAATAAGCTCATTGGTAGGGTAATTATCATCGCGATGTGCAAGCGGGGTTGCAGAGAGGGGTCGCCACCGACACTCCTGTCGAGGAGCCTAGACGCCTTTCAAAAGTCAACTCCTGTCCTGATATGATAGACATAGATCGTAGCCGATAAGTCCTTATTCAATTCACTAGCAAGAAAATTTCCAAATTTCCAGGTTGCAAGACACCAAAAATTTCTGAACTAGTCATTCCTAAGGAGGAAGCTAGGAAACTTACCTGTAAAATATTGTTATCCCAAAATGATTCGAATGTGGACTGAAAATTGTTACCGTCTGACCTTTCTTCAACATCTATGTTCCAGACCATCACCTTTCCGTATCTGACGATGCTTTTTGAGTGATTAAATATCGTCCGTGGTGAAAGTAACTCATCATTTTCAGAGAATACAATGAAAAGATTGTTGAGACCTTTAAAATCTCCAGATTCCATTACCAAGCCATCCATCAGATAAATGATTGGCGTCTTGAGAAGTTTAAAATCGAAGATATTCAAGAAGCTGTGATTAGGCGCCATGAAGATTAAACTGTGAAATTCGTAGTTGGTTTCGATGTCGGAAAGGTAACGAGTCAAACTGGCATTTTCATGGAGAAGTCCGTTAATAACCAAAGGTAGCAACGCCCCAGCAAACATTTTCACAGTGAAGGGATTGTTAAGCCTTTTTCGTTTATAAAATAGAAGATACTCCGGCGAAGTCTTAATCTAGATTTAAGGATGTGTAAAAGCAATTACTGGTCAATATTCGAGGGTGGGAAAATCCCAATTTCCACTCACAGATTTCCCGTATTGTAGGCACTGGGAAACGGTTTACTTTTGAAATAAAACTTTTCCTATATTGCCCGACCAGGCTAAACAAGCCACTACCCTGGAATGTCATGGACTTCTTACTCAAAATGAAAAAAAAAATCAGACCAATAATCTGATATCATTACTTTAGCTATAATCACACTAAAAAATCATCGAACTTCAGCTGATAACAACCTAATAAGGAAAGTATTCTATCACATCATTGGAATTTGATTAGACTTCCGTAATCCTGGCGATAAAATTATGCTTTGAGCTCTGGAGTCCATTATGAACCAAAAAAGAATTATTTTATAGAAAGTACAATATTCCAGTAAATGGAAAATACAGTCGCGGACAATGGAATGTGGACAAGTTGAAAAAGTTGAATTACATCGTTTTATCACCGAAATTTTCACCCACATTTAAGAAGCAAAGCAAGGGTCGAAAACGCGAATTATTTCGCTTAAAATTTTTTATCTGAAATGAAAACAACAAAATTAGGTAAAATTAAAAAAAATTATTAAAGATATAGCTTCAGATTATAGTTGCATAATTGGGCAAGTTCTCACACGACCTCCTCGTGGTGGCCGCTTGAAACCGTCTTCGGGTGGGCCAAGAGTGTGTAGGACCAGGCTGGGAGTAGGCTCATCCAATTGACGAGGATCTGCTTGTCTGCTGGTCATGTGTTAGGGGCAAGTAGATCTGGCGGCGGGATGGACCGAAGCAACAGCCCGAGGATCGTCCTCCCTGCATCGGAGAAAGTACTAATAGGACCCCAAGCCAAGGTGGAACAGCATACGCCGAGGGCTGCGCGTCCAATGGAGAGCTTGGTATTTAGTATGCGAACTCTGAATACCTTGGGCACCTTCAGTTGTAATTCCATCGGCTCCTGGCGACTTATAGTTTTTAAGCCGATGAATTGCACGGACTGTTTCTTCCATGCTTGGTGGTGGCACTTTTTGTCCGTCTTCAATTGGTGGGACCTCCATCTCGACAATAGTTTAAGTAGTTTAAGTACTGTAGTGATCGCGGCTGCGCGACAGAAGCGGAATCTCATTCGCCTCTTTCTTAATTAATTTGCTTAAACAATGCATTTAATAGTGTGCAATTGCCTTACTGTTCGCCGCAGATTGCACATTATTGAATGCATTCGAGCGAATTGATCTTGACAAGAGGCGAATGATTTGCCGCATCCGCAGGCGCATGCGCATGTTGCCGCAACATTGCCTAGCGAGTGAGAAAGGCTATGTAGCGGGAATAGAAGCGGTGCACGAACAAAGAACAGGGAGAGTGTTGCTTGGTGAGGGAAACGGTGCGCGGAAAAAGAACGAGGGAGTTTTCGATTTGGCGTTGGAGTAGGTGGACAGGTTGAAGGAGCAAGAAGGTGAAAGACTTGGAGAAGTTGGATAAAAGAAAAAGAGGAAGTGGATAGGTTGGAGGAGCAACGGAGGAAGAGCAAGAAGGGAGTCTTTTCTTTTGGAGTGTAGGAGACGAAGCGGAAGACGAAGGAAGTAAAGCTTTGTACACGAAAAGTGGAGTGCTTTGTTTCGATACAAAAAAATATAATATATTAAAAATTGATTAAATTATAAAGAGAAAGAAAGAAAGGAGAAAGTGAGTGAAAGAAATATAGGTCTATGCTTAATTTGGAGTTGCATTAAGGTGGAAGTAGAAAACTAATAGAAATAATATTGATGTGGATTTTACTATTTCATTAGTGCTCTAACAGGAAATATTTGAAATATAAATTAGAATAAATCTAAAAGTACACAACCACATTACACAAGAGTAAAAATTACGGCGTTAGATATTGATGATGTCCTGTGACATAGTTAGTTAGTTTAGTTAAATGGGGGGAGCCACAGCTCCGAGCACTCAGGCCATTATTAGGCCCATTGTACTATCCCCGTAAGTTGCCTATTCAATGGCTTCCCGCCTACGGTGTTCGCAGGCTTTAGCGAATCTGAGAACATTCTCAAGAGGCAGAGAGTGTGCAGATTCTTCATTGAAGAAAACCTTGCCAAGGTGTCTTCGTCTGAGATCTGAGGATTCCGGGCAGCTGCATAAAAAGTGCAGGACAGTTTCCTCCTCCTCCTCACATTGGCTGCACACAGCCGAAACCACTACCCCAATCTTTTCCATATGGTAGTTTAAGGGGCAGTGTCCCGTCAAAAGCCCTACTAGAGTTTTCATGTCCCACTTCTTAAGGGACAACAAAAATGCCGCTCTAGTGGCCCTAGGCTCATTCACAAGGATTTTCGCTTGCCGGCAAGAGTCCAAATTTCTCCACTCGGTTGCGTGAATCCTTGCAATTTCACCTTTCAGAGTAGACTTGACAGTAGATGGTCGGATTCCAAGAGCTGGTTCTGGGCCCACCATTGTGGATCCAGACCCTCGGCGAGTCAGTCTATCAGCCCCCTCATTACCGGCGATGTTAGAGTGCCCCGGCATCCACATTAGGAATATTTCGTTCAGTCGGCCAAGTTTCAGCAGCACCTGATGACAACTCCACACCAACTGGCTTGATATGTTGTTGCCATCTAGCGCTGATAATGCCGCCCGACTGTCGGAACAGATTCGAATGGTGCGACCCCTCCATTTTTGTCGCAGACATTCTTCTGCTGCCAATGAAATGGCATATGGTCGTCATTTTTCCGAGGGGTCGGGCCAGTTCTATAATCGGATTCTCCGAGAACACGCCTGTACCCGATCCATCCTCCGTGACTGACCCGTCGGTGAAGATTATTCGGTCTGTAATCTGAAAAGACTCATGGCCACTTGTCGACCATTCTTCTCTTTCGGTGATTACGACAGTGTATGTCTTTTCAAAGACGAATCTGGACGGTCGGCATCAGGGCTACCGGATGTTTTCCAAGGAATTTCCATATAGACGCATGCCCGTTAGATTGACCGCCTTTCCACGCCCCAATGGTATCGAGCCTATATGCGTCGTTGGCTGCTTTCCGTTTCACCTCCAAGTGGATGGGGGGTAAATTTAGGATGGCTTCAAGTGCCGCAGTCGGCGTAGTACTCATTGCTCCAGTAATACTTAGGCAACCAAGTCTCTGAATCTGCGTTAGCAGCTTCCTGCTGTTAGCAAAGTTCAGTCTTGGCCACCAGACGATGCATGCATACATCAAAATGGGTTTTATTATGGATGTATACATCCAATATATCCGTTTAGGTGAAAGTCCCCAGGTCTTACCTATCGCATTCCTACAGCACCAGAGCAATCTGCAGGATTTCTGGTATTGTTCCTGGATATGATGCTTCCACGTTAACTTGGAGTCGAAATGTACTCCTAAGTACTTGACTGTTTGTGCCAGCTGGATTTCCGCCCCTGCTAAGGTGGGTAGCGTATAGCTGCCCCACCTGACGTTCTTAGTGAACATAACTAGTCCAGTCTTTCTAGCGTTCACCGTGAGTCCATTGCGGAGGCACCAGCTGTGGATTACATGCAGAGTTGCATTCAAGCGGTCACATACTGTGTCCGCAAACTTGCCGGTAATTATTACGGCTAGGTCGTCCGCAAATGCTTGCGCGAAGACTTTTTTGTCTTCCAGGAGCCACAGCAGGGTATCCATCACCAAGAGCCATAACAGTGGAGAGAGAACCCCTCCCTGTGGGCAGCCCCTGCTTCAATAGACTTTTGGCCGACCGATATGTGGATTTTTCTCCACTCTAGCATGTGAAGGATCCAACTGATTAGCAGCGGTTCGATTCCATGCTGTCTTGCCGCATCACAAATTGCCGCAAATGAAGCATAATTGAAGGCACCTTCAATGTCCATGAATGCGCCTAAAGCGTATTCTTTATCGGACATCGCCTTTTCAATTTTTGCCGTAAGTTCATGGAGTGCTGTCTCCGTGGATTTGCCTTTCTGGTAGGCGTGTTGCCTATGGTGAAGTGGCCATTTAGGAATGTGTGTATCCCTTATGAACCGATCTATTAATCTTTCTAGTCCTTTTAGCAGAAAGGACGTTAGGCTGATCGGTCGAAAGCTTTTTGCGTCTGTGTAGGTGGGTTTTCCTGGTTTGGGAATGAACAACACCTTCACATCCCGCCATCTAATTCGAATATAAGCGTGTGCTAGGCATGCCCGATATATATTCCGAATGTGTCGACCCAGGGCATCCATTCCTTCTATTACTAGCGCAGGAATGATGCCATCCGGACCTGCAGACTTATATCTGTGGAACGAGTTAAATGCCCATTTCGCTCGCTCCAGTGATACTACTTTGCATGCCAGATTCCAATCTCTCGGTTGAGGGCTGTATGCACCTGTTGGCCCCGAGATTAGATTTTGGATGCTGCCTGGGAAGTGTACTTCAAGCAAATGATTTGCCGTTTCTTCATCGCTTTCTGTGTACTTCCCATTCTGTAAACGTAAGTAACCCAGTTTATGGCTACGTTCTTTGACCAGAATCCGCTTCAGCTTTGAGGTTGCCTCAAGAGAGTTAGTCTCTTCACAAAAGCGTCTCCAAGATGATCGTTTGGCCTGGCCGATCTTATGCTCTTCTTTAGAGTCTTCTGTGCCTCTTTAGAGCGATTCCAGCTAATGCTTGATTCGCCCTTCAGAGCACGATTAAGGAGCATTCTTGTCGTTCTCCTCTGTTTTGCCAAATCCGAGTTCCACCATGGTGTTTTACCCTTCTTTGGCATCCTGAGTGGACAGCTTTCTTCGAAAGCCTCTCTCATGCTAGTTGTGATCATCTGGGTTGTCTTCTCAATTCCAGCAATGGATTTGATGCGCCTCCCAGGGATCGTGACTCGGGCGTTCAATTCTGTTTGATACATTACCCAATCTGTCTTCCTCGGATTCCGAAATGGAGTGGGTGGAGGTAGATCCATGCCCATAACGAAATCAATGCGTCTGTGATCCGAGAGTGTGATATCGTTTGATACTCTCCACTCTCCGATCAGAGCCGCGATGTCAGGAGATGCCACCGTGATGTCGATGACCTCTCGCCTGACCACGTTGAAGAAAGTGGGTTCATTACCCACATTTAGGATCTGCAAATCGGTTCCTACTAGATACTTCAGTAGTCTCGATCCTCTTGCATTGATGTTCGAACTTCCCCAGCATATGTGGTGAGCATTGACATCACATCCTGCTATTACCCCCATGCCTCTACTTTTGGCATATTGGATAGCTCTGATGAATGTTCCACTGGGAACGTCTTCTGCGTCGTAGGGGAAGTATGCAGAGCACCATAGTATCTCTTTATCTCCCTGTTGACTTTTTATGGTTAGCTTAGCCGATGTGGTGTCGCCATCACATAGATCGTTAACCAGGTTAGCCTGGAAGTCTTTGGAGACTACCATGCAGGTGCGGGGTCGATCGCTTCCATTGGCATACAATAGGTCAGCATGTTGGAAGTTTAGGCCCCTGACTGCCCCACCAACAACCCACGGTTCTTGTATGAGGTATATAAATGTCTTGCAGCTATTGATCCGACGACTGATAAGTGCAGTCGCCGCTTTACAATGCTGCAAATTTACTTGGGAGATGTGGCACCTCATTTATGTTTCAGATGTAGATGCCGGGGGCTGCATGTCCCCTTGAATGGTTTTAGGAGCCGACACTTGTAACGTGACGGTCCCCAGCCCATAGTAGAGCCGGCAACCCGATTTTTCCCGAACTTTCTTAACATCAGGTTCGGGAACGCCGATAGTGAGAAAAGTTCCCGGCCTATCGGTTCTCTCTCCTGTTTTGCTGCCTAGCAGCAACCAGGTGGAAGTGTTAAGGTTGTTCTGTACACCAAGTTGTTCCAGAACCCCGACACCATTTCGCTCTTCTTCTGGAAGCCAGAGAAAGCACTTTTTGATCGATGGCAGCTCAGAGACCCTTTTCAAGGTTAGTCGCGCACCCTCCCACACATCGTTAAGGGAGGAGCAGTACTGCCAGAACCACTCGTTCGTGTCTTCGTCGGCAAAATTCAGCCGTAACATTTTACGGTATACACCTACCGACTCAAAGCAAAGCTTAATGCCTTGCGCGGACGCAGTCCTTACAGCTAGGAGGAGTTTCCTTCTAAGCTGTTCGCACTGCTCGGTATCGTAGCCGGATGGATTAGAGTCGTCATACAGGACCCATCCATCGGCTTCGATAGCCTTGGCTGCAAATGAAGGCCTAGCCCTTGCCGCCCGAGCCCTCTTTGCCGCCTTTTGTGTCGAAGAGTTAGGATCGTCCGAGGACCGCTGCCGCTTCGGTTTCCCCTTAGCCGCAGGTGCCCCGAACGCTCCTTTCCCCTCAACCTTGGCACAGCTCTTTGGTTGTGCGTTGCCCGGAGGCGGTTTGCCCGAAGGCGGTTTGCCCGGAGGCGGTTTTCCCGAAGGCGATTTGTCCGGAGCCAGTTTGCCCGAAGGCGGTTTGCCCGGAGGCTGTTTGCCCGAAGGCGGTTTGCCCTAAGGCAGTTTGCTGTCCGTGGACAGGTGCTTACCCATGGGCAAGACTTTAGCCTCAGTAGGTGGCGCCGATTGGAGCCTGGGGTCAGGAGTACTGACAGAAGGGGCCTGCTTCGGCTTATCCGTTAAGGACTGGGTCCCAATTGAATTGGTTCCCACTTGAATAAGTGGGGAATCTGAGTCTAGACTCAGGTTCTCCATCGATGAGCTCAGGGTTGCCCCTTCACTCGGGGTTGGATCATCACGATCGAAGTTTAATTGTGTTTGCTTAGTAGGTTTGTGTTTTTGTTTTTTTGTTTTTTCATAGTTGGCTGCCATGGCCTCAATTTTTCCGGGGAAAGTAGGTCGATCTCGGCAGAGCCCTTTTTGCCGAGACAAGGCTAGTTGAAACTGGGGGTCGCCTGGTACCCAGAGTTCACCGTTTACGGCCACATCTTAACCCCTGTGACCATTCAGCCCTCGGCACGGTAGTCACACCTTGGCTTGGGGTTTTAATTACCGCTTGGCTTCAGGTGTCACCTCCCGTTTCCTGGAGGATCTTCCTTACTGAGCTCCCTCACCACGTCAAGGTAGGTAATCGTCGAGGGAGATGTCCTGTGACATAAATAGCGATCAGATTTTTATACATTCAATATTTCGTGTATATTCTCACTAGTAACATCAAAGGACACAGAGCATGCGCAACGGCGAAAGCTGCTACCTGCATAACTTGCACTAGGTGTTATTGGTATATGCATATAAATAGTATAATCATATTCCTGATAAAATTTTGGTTTTTTAGAACTTGGTACACCAGCCGCCAACCGAGCTCGGAGTGACGACCTGGGTGAGTCATTGTTTTTATTTTCTTTTTATTTTTATTTATTTTTGTTTTTTTTTATTATTTTCTTCTTTGAATTTTACCAATTGTTTATTTTTATTTTAATTTTTTTTTGTTATGATTAATGTTATGAAATTTGATAAACAATGAAATGTGAATAGAGTGATGGTGGTTTGAGGACTTCCTCCCTTTCAAATCCTCCTTTTTCCCTCCCGCGGAACTGTTTTTTTCAAAGGGACATCCTCAAAGTGAATAACCGGCCTGAGGATGTCGAGGTAGGGTGGGAACCTCAGAGGCCGTGCCTCATACCAGATCTGAGGCGGAAGAGACGATCATTGAGACAGTGAACCGTCGTGGATCTTCTCCTCCTTGATCGCGGCACTCGGATCCGGAGACTTACGGCTCCACGCGCGCGGTCGAGCCGTTTTTAAGGTTTTGTGTGAAACAAAACCTTATTAGAATCGATTCGATGTCTGTCTGTCCGTCTGTCTGTCTGTCTGTCTGTCTGTCTGTCTGTCTGTCTGTCTGTCCGTCTGTCTGTCTGTCTGTCTGTCTGTCTGTCACAGCCGATTTATTCAGAAACGGCAAAACCGATTGTCACGAAAATTGGTAGGAGTATGTGATCTACCGTTCCCTTTACATGCAGCAAGTGACGCCATTTTATGTTAAGTTTAAAGGGGGCTCCCCATACATGTGAAAGGAGGGTGCAAAATTTTTTTTCATACAATGTAGCCATGTGGGGTATCAAATGAAAGGTCTCAATTAGTACTTTTCGAAACTGGTTCAATATTTGACATTGGGTGAAACATAGGAGAGCGAGGGCTCAAAATATGACCCCCAAAAAGTGTAACAGGTCTCGTTCTCAGAACCTATCCAACCGAAAAATCTGAAAAAAATCTCAATAGTGCATCTCTACGAAATCTAGGCCTCAAAATATATCCGGTTCCGATATCTGCACTAATAAAGTTAGTAATAGTATATTTCCACATTTTAGAAATTTACCCGGCACCCCCCTTATGTTCATCCCAGAAGTACAAAATTTGGCGTGCGTATAATGAAGAACATAATGCACAATTTGATCAAGTTTGAAGAAAATGCAACTATTATTAACAAAGTTATAGGGGGTAAAACTTTACAATTTTTTGTGAATTTCATCCACTCTACAATCTGCATGACGTCATCATTACATATCAATTCGTCAATACCACAACGAAGTAAGTTCGTATGAATTGGGTGGAAAAGAATTATTTGGTTTTAGTTCTTTAATCATTTGTATATGAATATCAATTATTCCAACGAGACATGTGTGTATGTAGGTATATGGTATATGCGTGCTAATGGACTTTGCGGGTAGTGCCTAATTCAGATAGATATAAGAAGTAAATCGGAAATATGGGTACGATCAATTTATATACGTGCCTATATGTGCACAGTATTCGGAAATAGGCAGTTAGTTTGTTTACGGTGAGCGTAACATCTACGGCTGTAATATGTACGTATGTTTCGTAGTTTTGTAGCTGTATACCGGTAGAAAAATGTGCGTTGAAATTTCTTAGATAAGATGAACACAAAACCTTTATACCCGAAGCACGAGCTTCCGGTATTCCGACTTGTTTTTTTCTCTTTTAATTTCCAACTTTAGTTCGCGTTCTGTTTGTCCATCGATAGGCCGTCGCGAAATCCGTAGTAATGTCGAATTTAGAACCCGGTGCGGACCCACGCATCGGAATAGACACGTTGTTTCGAGTAATGAAGCGTGAGGGATCAAAGCGCTCAAAGGACCCCCCCACATTCCCGAGCCTGGCTAGCACAGAGGCGTGCAAGAACGTGTCGACCGAGCACTTTGATGGAGCTTCAATCTTTGTGGGCGGACCTTCACGGTCAATTTAGCCAATTTGTTTAGATTTCTGGGATAGCTGTGCCCTCTAGGTCGTTATCGGCCACTCAGGATGATCGACCTGATCTCCTATTTCCACTCTTATCATTACAGTACTCAACCCATAACTTCAATATGCCCCTTCTGTCGGAAATCCGATTTCCCTCTTTGTCTCTGCAGCTTGAGGTTTGAAGTGTATAAGACTTCATCTTGCTAACTTGTTGATAGAAGTTCTGCACCTGTTGGGATTCCTCCCTGTGCTTTTCAACTTCACAGACCTGTTGTTTCTCCTATGGTTCCTTCTTACGTCTGTGAAGTCGCTTCTCCGTTCGACGGAGTTCGTGTTAAGTATCCGCGCGTGCCCGTGTTCTTTGGGAATGCAACGTTACTCAGTATGCGGCATTCTTCCCTTCCGTTGCTAGCTTTCATTAATCGTCGAACCAGCCGTTCCGACTCCTTTTGCGGTTGGGGCCAAGTATCTTGGTAGCGGTATTAATGACAACGTTCTTCAGGTAATTTTGAAGATCACTTGTTGATACTTCATCTCCAGGACCTCGGTTGACTGCGGTTATTGCGGCATCCATTTCCTACTTATAGGTGCTGTGGAAGGCTGTGTTGTGGATGGCTTCAGTGTTACCCCTCAACTGATTGTCAGAGGGGATTCTGGGTAGTATTGATATTAGAGCGAGATAGTGATCCGAGTCTATATTGACCCCCCTATATGTTCTGGAGGTGGTCTGGAGAGGCCCAAGTAGGTTTGTGGACCGCTTTCCGCGCAAACCAGGTATGCAGTCCGTTATCATTTGTATTTTGATGTAAGCTATGAGACCTAACTTATCACCTGAATACGGGCTGCTTCCCTACTTGGGTGTTAAAATCCCCGACTATGATTTGAGTATTATATCCGGGGCAGGCTTCGAGGATTCCTTCTACTGCCTCGTGGAAGGTATCCTTCTCCGACTCTGCAGTCTCCTCTGTAGGGCGTGAACGTTTATGAGGTTTACATTTTTTTTTTCATTTTCATTTTCATTTTATTTATTTCCAATTAGTGTCTTACATCTGATACATTTTACTTAAAAGTAGCTTAGAATTATTACAATGGGTGGCTATACATTGTTTGGCCTTCTCTCGAACGCGGCCAAGAGTTCGCAATTTTTCTTGCTAAGAACCCAAGTTTCTGAGGAATACATGAGGACTGCCAAGATCATAGTCTTGTACAGTAAGGGCTTTGTCCCTATGGTGAGACGTTTCGAGCGGAACAGTCTTTGTAAGCTGATATACAATAGCACTTAATATTCATATAGTGCTTAGCCTCTTTGCACTCCTACCAGGCAAGGTGTGTCGAAGAGGGACAGGATTATTGATTTTAGGTCAGGGTTCAGTATCTGGCACGGCCTAAGGAAAGTCGCTAGTGGGATTGTTTTGCCCTGCTCATGCAGTCTTCTAATTTTTGGGTTTGGATGGTTTTCAAGTTTATTGAAAAACCGCTCCGTAATGTTGAGAATATATTCTCTAATGGGGTTGTGGCGCGGCAGGATCTGCAGCATTCGAAATTTATTTCGAATGTTGCCGATGCGGACGGGTAGATGGCGCGGAACTCTCCACTCACTCATTTTCTGAACGCACCGGGGGAGTGGAGAATTAGCGGTGGAAAAATGCCGTTGTTTGGGACAGTAAGGACCGCATGGAAATAAGTCGGTCTCTTCTGTTCCAAACCGCGGCGGCATACACACGTAACCACCTAAAAGAAAAAGTAATTTTTGCGATTGTTCATAATATTTTGCCTACTTAGTGATAAATTTAATCAATCATTTTAGCTGATATAGTGTTACTATCAATTCGATTATAACAATTAACTTTTGTGACATTTGAACTGCCCAGCAACATTTAAATTATTAAACGAACTTGCGCAATAAATTCAAACCTACCATTTATAGGAAATTTTACAAATATTATGAGAACATAGTTTAACTCCAATTACACTTTGAATTACTTGTGTGTTACCAATAACTACAGAACAGGGTCTATATTCGCTCGCCGGTATACTATGGCGTTCCTGCCGCACTTCTTAGTCTTCCAATTGTAAGACAATCCAGTGCAATGTCTTAATACACGGCATTCGAAAGACATGCACTTATCCATGGCTTTCGAAGAGCAAGTGATCCACGAAGGGGCTCCGTAGCATATGATGGGCCTGATGAGAGTCTTATATAGGATCAGCTTAGTTTTGGTGCTTAGATTCACTTTTTTGCGAAGAAGAAAGTAGATCTTGCGCAATGCACCATTTGCTTTGCCAATGGCGAGTTTAACATGGTCGTTAAATTTTAGGAATTCGTTGAAATTGATTCCTAGATATTTGGTCGATTTCGACCCTCTTACTATTGTACTTCCGATTTCCAGTTTCAGGCGTTTAGCCTTCCTGTGGATAGATCTAGATCCCAAGTATCTAGATTTCCTCCTGAAGATACAGACTTGTGTCTTGGTTGAGTTAATTTTAATACCCCAGCTCTGGTAGTAGTAGCAGAGGTCAACCAAGTAATCCTCTATATCGCTAACTGCCTTGTCTGGGCGAAAATTAGAGGAGTAGACGAGTGTGTCATCGGCATACTGCATTAGTTCTGTATCGACCTTAGGGGAGGGGACATCAGCAGTGAAAATGTTGTATAAAATAGGACCAGAAATGGATCCCTGCGGCACCCCAGAATTAATCGGCAAGAGATCGGAAATCTCATTTCCGACACTGACGTAAAAATGTCTATCCTCGAAGAAACTGATGGCAAGTCTGATCGTCGGGATTGGGAATTCGTATTTGATCAGTTTATAGATTAGTCCGTTTATTCAGAAGGAATCAAAGGCCTTTTCTAAATCCAGAGCGCAAGCTACCGTGGGTTTGTTATTGACGTTAAGTCTGCCGGCCACAGTATCGTGGAGGTAGCTCAGGGCGAGCTGTGTTTCGTGTTTAGCACGGAAACCGAACTGATGGTCTGGAATAATGTAGTTAAGATTGCAATGTTGGACCAGCCCTACGATCCATGCTTTCTCAAAAAGCTTCCCCAGGTTAGATAGAAGTGAAACGGGTCTGAAGTTACCAGGTTCACAGGAGACACCTCCTTCCCGAATGGCTATAATTTTGGCTATTTTCCAGGTGGATGGGAAGTAGCCATTATTAATGCAGTTATTAAAAACCGCAAGCAGTAACTTAATGGAGGCTACTGGAAGATTTTTTAAGACAAAATTCGTAATTCCATCTGGGCCTGCTGACTTTTTACCGTTAAGGTTATGGGTAATAGCAGTAAGTTGTGATAAACTCAGAAATTTTCTCGAATCAGTTGGCTTGTTGGAAGGGTTCTGGGCAGAAAAAGACGTGATTCTGTAGCAGTTCCTAGAAGTGAAATCGCTGACTGTTGAATCAACAGTCTCAGTGAGAACCGTTCTGTTGCTCGGAGGTGTTGCGTTGAGCTGCCGCTCGAAGTATTCCCCAATTGTTTTGACTTTCTCAGCATCACTGCAGACTCGCACTTTGTTTTGGGTTAGACCAAAGTTGCGGGCTTTGTATTTCCCGGTTAGCCTGTTGATATTTTGGAATATATTAGCTCCAGGCTTAATGTCTGCAAGTTTGCGGGTCAATTCCTTGCTACGGAAAGTCGCCACCATACCATGGATTAGCGTACTAAGACAGTTAATCCGGGAGAGTAATGCTTTATATTCTGCATTTATTTTATTCCCGTGCTCGTGAAATTTGCGTTTGAGATTACGCCTCCAGCTTAGAGTTTCTGCGTGTAGCAGTGTCAATAGCGTCAGACGCCAAGTTAATAGCCTCGTCGATTTCTTTGTCCGACAGATTGCGATTATTTGAGAGCTTTTTCAAGTTGAGTTTTGGTGCTAACTCAGCCCTGAATTTATCCCAGTTAGTGTGGGCGAAAGACCTAATTGTGCTCATTACTCTCTTTTTCAGAGAAAGAGGTGAGGACAGTTTGAGATTGACCGCGAAATGGTCGGACATGCCTGGTAAGGTATCACATGATATTACCTGAAAGCTTTGCTTCATTTCCATAGACAGAAGGAAGTAGTCTAATATAGATTGACTACTGGGCCTTGACGGAGAATTCGGCAAGACCATCACTAGATTGGTAGGCGAGAAAGGGTCGTGGATCCATTTGAGCAGGGTTTTCCCATTACAGTTAATGGCTGTGTCGCCCCAGTGAGTGTGCCTGGAGTTGAAGTCGCTTGCAAAGACAAGGTAATTAGGTTTCAACTGGAGATCGCTCAAGACTTTTAAGTCATGGTCCCAGTCCTCATTTCTAGATTGGCACCTAATATAAACGGAGACAATGAGAGTCCGTTTATTGCCAGCCGTTTTAATGAAAGCCGCCGCAGCGGAACAGGTTAGCAGGTTGTCTATGGCGGCTTCCTCGAATTCATAATCTTTTTTGATTAATAGGGCAGAGCCGGTGTTGTTATCGTCCCGGATAATGTTACATCCGGTGAAGTTCACGTTATGCCTGCTTTTAAGGTGGGTCTCCGAAACGCAATAAATGTCTGCTTTCAGAGAGTCGATCAACACCTGGGCAGTGGCATGTTTGGTGTGAGATACAAGGGACGCGGAGTTAAAAGTAACGATACTTAACTCCATAAATTAAGAATAAGTTTAATGGCAGCGAATTGCCGTTGTTCATTCGTGCTGGCTGAGGTGAGGGCTCCAACCAATTCGCGGAATGCAGCTGGCTGGTTAGGGAGAGACTTTGTTGGAGGTGGAGATGCAGGGGCCACCCGAGGCAGTGATTGTTTCATGGCTTGGGCGTAAGATATGCCTGGTTTGGCCAAACTTTGCGACAGTTATGCTACTGCCTGTTTGGTCTGCTGTGCTTCTTTAGATTTGCGGACTTTGGCAGCTTCTTTTCGGGCCAGCATATCTTGATATGCTGGGCAACCGCGGAAGCTGGCGGGATGTCCGACTTTGCCGCAGTTGCAGCATTGCGGCACCTCCATTGAGGAGCGTGGGCAGTCGCCACGCGGATGTTTTGTGGTGCACTTAACGCACCGATGTACAATTGTTCAATTATGAGCAACGTGCCCAAAATTTTGACAATTGAAACATTGAATCTGTCCCAACGGTCTTATTTTTTCTAAGGTAACCTTCTGGTGTAGAATGTATTTCACCTTGAAGGCGTTGTTGAGCTCTTGAGAGGGCTTGAAGGTCACTATAAAAAGTCCCGATTGAGACTTCATTGGCAGAGAAGGATTCCCCTTATGTAGAGCTTTGTCCTGATTTGTCAGGAAGTTGGCTACAGACCGGATTTTAAGCTGCGGATGCTCAGCTTTGAGCTCCGCCAGAATTTCTACAGCATCGGTTTCCCGATGTAATCCTCGAATAATGAGGGACTGCGTCCTCAGGGATTGAGGGGTGCTTGTTGTGGCGTTTAAGCCTTGCTCTTTGATGAGAGCGAAGATTTTGCCGTGATCCTCGATGGATTCGGCGAAAATGAGGGTCTTATCCGCCCTCGTGTTCTTGAACGTTGCCTTTATCCCTTTTGCCTTAAGGGACTTTAGCAGAACAGGAACATTTAATGAATATCCGGTAATTACCGTTATCTTTTGCTTCTTTGGTTTCTGAGCGGGGGTTGGGTTAATATTTGCCTGGGGAGTGCTTTCACTAATTTTAACACTTTTGGCACTAACCTTACTCCTTTTTGACTTACGTCTTGTGACAAAGTTGAATGGGTCTTCGTCCTCCAATGTTGCGGCTGTGATGTTGCTGGTTACGATCTTGCTTACTCCAACGTTGTTGGCTTCAATGTTGCTGACAACGATGTTGCTGGCTTCAAAGTTGGTCGGCTCTACCGAGATAGCTCCGGCGAAAGCAGACGCACATCCCACGATATCGTCCACTCCAATGGGCTGTCCGGTTTGCAGGTTTTCCTTCTCCTGCCGTTTTTCAGGTTCTGCTCTTAGCTCTGCCCGGAGCTCCGCGATCTTCTCCTTCAGGATTTTAATTATATTGAACAGATTTGCTCGATTCTCGTCTCCGGGACTCGGGCCCCCCTCTTCGTCAGAGGGGCCCCCGGTCTTCGCCCTCTTGGCGGACATCCTGTCC
Organism: Hermetia illucens; assembly: GCF_905115235.1. Taxonomy (NCBI): domain Eukaryota; kingdom Metazoa; phylum Arthropoda; class Insecta; order Diptera; family Stratiomyidae; genus Hermetia; species Hermetia illucens. The sequence continues at coordinate 18,708,923 of NC_051849.1, read as the reverse complement.
CCAAGCCTGTGCTGCGTGGTTTCAGTTCACTAAAAGAAAACAGAAAAAAACAAACGCATGTAAATTATACTTTAATATACGGTGTCTCAATAATATTGAGATCCACTGTATATTGTTAACAGAACGATACTTCCTTTGTTTAATTGCTCTACAGAGCACTCCGCTTAACACTTTCGTAACTTTTGTCACTTTTTAATTTTCCGTTCCTAGAACACTTGGATTGATCCGCAACACGTCCGTTCACTACGAGATCTTGAAGCGAACTCAAGTTTATAATTTTAAATTCGCCTCGCAAGTGCAGAGTGCATAGCCGTTCGCTTATGTTTTCAAAGCCGATAACAGCAGGTTTCATTTTTTGGCTGACTAAGAAACCTACTGCGAGCACATGATTTGCTGGATGGTCGCTATAATATATGGTGTGGCGACTCTTTGGTAGTAGAGCAGTTGGTGTCGGTTCAGCAGGCGTTTCACAGGTTTTATGCTCCGTCATGGGTATCAATCCACGTTTCGCCCTGGGACCTATACTACCCTTTGACCAATGCGGCTCCCAAATACTTCATTCGGCGGGTGGACAGTAGCCTCTCCTGATAAAGCACGTTCGACGGGAGAAATTTGGGCTAGATGGTTCGCCGGCAATCGGAACCGCATCAAAATAGGGGTTTTGTGAGATGCCAAATGAATGGGCTCGATTAGTACTTACGAAACTAACCTTATTTCTGATATTGCAAGAAACGTAGTGAGGGCTCAAAATGTGTGACCCGAAAAGTATAATAGGCCTCGTTCTCAGAACCTATCCAACCGAAAAATCTGAAAAAAAAATCATAATAGTGAACATAAACAAAATCTAGGCCTCAAAATACATCCTATTCCGATACTTGCCCAAATAGAGGTAGTAATAGCATATTATCATATTTTAGAAATTTCTTAAGTTCATTCAAAATTGGAAAGTTTGACGGAAATCTAACTATTATTAGCAGAGTCAGAATGTCAAAATTTTGCATTTCACATAAATTTATTCGCGATTATTCTTAATTGATATTCTTTACTGATGAATGTAGGAATCGGGGCTGGGAAATTTCGTACAAATAAAACTTTTATTTTATTAAAAGAATTATATTTTCTACCAATGAGAGTGTGCATCATAATAAATAAATTAATATACATGGTGATTAAGTGGGCATGAAAAACTGTGTTCCCAAAGGTTCTATATCCGAAACAGTTTCCTTTCAATTTACTACAACGTTTGTAATCCTTACTGCAAAGGAGAAAATACATATTTTTAACTATTCTCCAAAAATGTCAAACTTCTGAGTGCCATGTAGAGACTATGCAGGTTAGTTTACATGCAATGAAAAAGACGTACACCTAAGAACCTAATCCTTGACACGTTTATTTCAATTATAAAAGAAATCATTGACAGGGTCACCCCAAACGTCCACAAAATCCAAAAGTATTGTAGATTCTTCAAAATCAATGGTTTGAATTTCTCTTCTGATCCAACTACCCTTTGCACCAGGCCAGCATCAAGGCTTTCTTTAAATGACTCCTTCAACCACTTATCTCGTAAACCTGCCTGAAAAACCTCCAGAATCACTCTGTCCAGGGCTTTCTCGTATGGCGTGACGTACTGCAAGCCGATATTTAGATGCGCATATACGAAGCAATATATCGGTGACCTGAATAAAGGACGTTTGAAATAAGTCTGTTGTTCTAGGAGCATCTCAATGTTATCGGATCCAGTGATGTAACCGTAACTTGTATTAAAACTATTCCGATGATCACGAACAACCTCCCCTTTAACCAGAAGAAACTGCTTTTGAAAAGCTGGCTCGATATAAGCGCTGGCAAACTCCCACTGGTTATCAATGCCCATAATGGTCAGGTTAGCTTTCATCATATCTTCTACAGTTTCCATTGGTTTTTCATAAACTTTGGTGGTATAAAGGCTTGACAAAGTGGAATTATACAGGTTTACCAATATTAGACCGTAAAGGGCAACAAATACGAAAATGAATCTGCCACGCCAGGACTGACGATAAATTTCGATTTTAGGGGTAATCGCAATAATGATTGCCACGCTATCTATAATATCGTCTATATAATTAATAGGCTTTCCTGAGGTAACCTTCAGCGTTAAATGTACAAAAAATAAAATTAAAATAGAACCGAAGATGAAGTACCAAACTGTCCTGTCAAAAGATAGAACATTGTACAGTGAAGCTGGAATTTCTCGAGGCGCTGGTATCATGAGACACAAATGAACTTGGCTGATTGGTTGACTACAGGTTACGAGCCTTGGGAGAAATAGGTATGGGTGTGCCGAAATATCGATTTCTCTATTTTCAAGTGAAAGGTATAGAATTGGACCGTGAACGGCTTCGGTTTTGTTGTAAAAAACTTCAAAAAGTGTTCCATTGTGTTTTTTCAAAAAGGCAAGAAGCACTTTCAAGCTGTATCCTGCGTAGACCAATTTTCCGTGTTTATTGATGTATTTAAATGCGCGAGGTTCGTCACGTGTTACATACGATCGAATTGGATAACCCATTAGATTCAGGGAAGCCATCCTAAATGGAAATTGTCGATTCTCCACCCTTGAAATAATTATCTTGGGAAACGGAGTGTAGGTGAAAATGTCAGCCGACCCATCTCTTCGGGAGTTCACTGCAATAACCTGCAAATTTCAAAATTAAAACTATTAAAATCTTAATGATATCAATAAAAAGATATTATAAATATATTTGTGGGGATTACTAGTAGAAAGATGGAAAGTCTTTCATGATTTCTATATATGTAGTTTGAAGGGGGAAACAACCCTATAAATTGTCCCACTGGGGCTTTGACCTCGCAGAATGATCAGAATTGAAAAATATGATAGCAATTAGTAGTAACCTTTCAGAGGAATAGTGCACTGGCTCGCAGCAATCTAAATGGTGCTAATTTCATGAAAAAATAGGGTTGTCATTTTCCCCTTAGTGGGGTATAGTCCATCAACCACACCAACGTGCCATCATAATGGCAGCTGTCGTTTTAACGTTCGCTGTGACGATACACCCACTACACTACCAGAATCCCGCGGAGTCATTTCTGCCACTTTTCTAGTTAATATTTTGGTTGTTTTTCCACCATTTGCATAGACGAATCCACTTTACAAACACTATTTGGAAACTTATTTCCGCAAGTTATGGGCTATGCACCATTACCTTTGCTGGAAGTCCTGGCAGGAAAAATGGAGACACTTAAAGAATTCGTTCAACTTGAACTGTGACGCTCGCAATACGATACAGCACACTCGGTAGTGAGGCACGGACGAATGCACTACCTTTCAAAATTCGGGTTGCGACTTAACCCTTGGGTACAGCCCGTCAACCACACCTACGCTGAAATGCGCAGCAGCTCCCTCCATGATTTCCCGAGACGCTCGTGCTCCTTCTCTACTGTTCTGCGCCAAGCGCTCTTGCGGCGACCCACTCGTCGGCCATCATAGGATGCAATTGTCGAGCCTTCTTAAAGTATATAAACGGGTGCCAGGCGTATGCGCCAACCATGTTCTTCGTTTTTGATAGTGTCAGGCCTGCGTACTCCGATAATACAACGCAAACAGCTTCCATATAGCAACACAAAAAGAACGTTAGCACGGAACAGTCTCAACTTGATCTTGGGGTTGAGATATTAGACAGGGCATCGAAAGTGGATCTAGCGCGCTGGTATTACGTTAGTCAACATCCAGTTCGATGCAACCGTCGACCGAAACCACGCTTCCTAGAGATACAAATTGATCGACGCCTTCGATGTTCTGCCCATTAATGCAGATAGAGAGGGTGCGATGATCCGTTAGGCTAACAACCTTGATTTTGTTGGTGTTTGTCTTCTGTACAACTCTATTTGCCTCTCTTTCCAAATCCAGAGTCCATTTTGCAAAGTCTATACCCCGGCACGCTGTCGAGGTGTCTGAGGAGAAATATCATACTTCATTCAATTTCTCCCTCCCCCCGGGACGATAAAGAACATCACCGATGACAAGAAGAAATAATATCGATGTCAGGATAAAACTCGGGCAGACTCCGCTTTCGTCGTCAAAATTCTCCGAGATTATAGCTCGGTGCAGCACTTGAAATTTTGCGTTCTGATAATATCTATTAGTTTCTTCGGAATGCCCCTCCCCCTCTACGTAGAGCACTCCAGAGACACTCCCTGTTCACACTGTTCAAAGCTTTCGCGAAATCGATGAAGAGCAGAGGAGAGAGAATGTTGGTGTGGTCAATGCAGGAGGATCTGAAGCGGAAACCAGCATGCTCCCTGTCGATCAAGCTTTCGAGATGTTCTTTAATGCGGTCTAAGATTATTTTAGCTATTATCTTTGAGACGGCAGAGCGGATGCAGATACCCCTACAATTGTCATACTCAAAACGGGTGCCGTTCTTTGGAATCTCAACGATCATTCCCTTCTTCCACTCTTTGGGAAAGGTTTCGGATTCCCAAGATTCCAAGAAGAGTGGAAGTAGCAGATCAATAGCGGCTGCAGGTACAGCGATAAATACGGGGAGAGTGTCAAGCCCAGCGGCTTTACTCAGTTTGAGTGCATTGACAGTCGAAATGGTTTCTCTTCTACTTGGATGTATCCACATGTTATGATGACTAACCATTTCACCCACAAGAGGAGGAACCTTACCAGATATAATACGGTTAAGAATCGTGGTGAAGTGTTCTGTCCACCTCTTCAGTTACTTTTCATTGTGGGTAGTAAAGCTAGTAAATAATTAGCTCGTTATTACCGGTTGCGCAATTTGGCCTGGTCAAAAGCCTGATCTGGATCCTATCAAGCCACGGTTGTTTCGGTCGGTCTTTTGGTCGCTTACCATCGACTTCGATGTTCACACAAATTTTTGTGAAGGAATTATCATAAGCACGAATTACTAGATATGCTGTAATTCAACAGACCAGATAACTCGTGAAAAATTCCCCTTTATCATAGACCAGACTACCGAAAAGAATATTCAAACAATCTGGACCACCTACAAGCTCTTTCGTGGTGCGATATATGGTAGTTTGTCGGAGTTTCTGCTCCCCTCATCAGCAGATTGGTGGAATTCCTTTTGTCATGACATACGTTACCCTGCACTTCTGGCACTTTGTACCTACGTTCATCGATCGGCTCCCAAATTTCGGCAGTTAACCACATCTTATGGCACCCATCTACAATCGCGTCGAAAAAAATGGCATCGCATAGCAGCCCAGTAATCATCGGTACTATCGTCAAATTGCTCAAGATGCCTGCCGTCCGATCAGCAGGATAGTTCTCCCACTCCGGTCACGAAAGTGGACCGCATAGAAGGCTTCGAAGATCGAGTCCCACCTTCCATCATTGTCATTACGATCTGGAAGGCCGTGTTTCTCGGTCACACGCATCAGTAAGATGTTTTCAGGGGTCAAGCAGTGCACTGAACGGTAGACGACTTGACCCTACTATTACAAAACGCTACGGATCTAGATTGGGGAGTCGAAAAGCATCTTTCCCAATCCAGGGTGTAATGGGAACCGTGCCTATTGGATAGTTTGCAGTCAGGGCAACTGACGTATTCGAACGGCGCCTCACTGATACCTGATTGCCTCAGTGAGTAAATTAGACCTTACTGTGCTGCGGGGGGGGGGGGGGGGGCTATGAAACGGCGGGCCTCCTAACCCCTGAAATAAATGAGTAAACTGCAGCCAAACAAACGCGACCCAGTACCGCACACAAACTGGTTAACCAGGCGGAGGCACATCTCCGAAATAATGAGAGAGCCGGGTGGAACAAGAACCTGGACAGAATGAGAACAGTGGTACGAAAACTCTTCAACCAGGCAGAACAAACAGGGGATTGGCCACGGTACAAAAATGCACTGACTGCGTATAGCAACGCGAAGGGAAGCAAAACCGAACAACTTTAGGGAATTCTCTGAAGGGATCGAACAGATCACAGAAGGAACCAGGCTTTATAAGGCTGTAGTTAAAGACGGGGCAGTATCCTTTGATTACACTTGCTTCCCAGAACTCATTTCCTGGGGTCTTACCTCACGGCGGCAGGCGACAACATTCTGCCATCTGAAACTGAAACTAGCAAAAGAAGTACACTCAGAAGATAGGGTAGAGTGGGCAGTGGGAACTTTTAAACCACTGAAATCATCCGAAGTAGATGGAATTTTCCCAGCACTAATCCAGAGACGTCTAGAAATCATCTTAGAGTCTCTTCTGAGGGTGGTAAGGTTCATAATAGCCCTGGCATACTTACCAAGGGCATGGAGACGAGCAAACGTGGCTTTTATTTTGGAAGCGGCTAAAACGGATTTGATACCGAAAGAGCATTCGATAACACATCGCACACAGAGATACAAGGTACACTGAGCCGCAAAGGAGTGGGAAACACCTTGGCATTCTGGATGGGCAAAATGCTCGAAAGCAAGGAAATAGAAGTACCGACAGGTACAAATTCTATTGTCATGAAAACTATTCTAGGTTGTCCACAGGGCGGGGTACTATCACCGCTTATATGAAGTATGGTAGTGAACGAACTCCAGGACGTGCTAGAAAATACTGGAATACAGGTCCAGGTTTACGCGGACGACATTGTTTCAATCTGTAGGGGCAAATATGAGGATACCCTATGAAAACTGCACTACGGGTTACTAGTGCCTGGTGCAGGAAGGTGGGACTGTTGAACTGCGGATCAATCCAGCCAAAACCACCATAGTACCATTCACTAGGAGACGTAAGCTTGGTCACCTGAGAGAGAGGTTACATGACATGGAGATGAAACGAGAAACAAAGGTCGAATAGTTGGGCATTACGCTAGACCAAAAATTACTCAGGAGAGCACATGTCGGAAAGCCACGAGGGCTCTGATAACTTGTCGATCCACAGCAGAAAAAAATGGAGTTTCAGCCCGAAGATACTACTTTGGATATATACTGCAGTAGTAAGGACAATCATTACCTATGAGCAGGAAGAACTGAAGTCAGCATAAAAGGCAGGGAGTTAAACAAACTCCAAAGACTGGCTTGAGTGTGTATCAGTGGGGCAATGAGGACATGCCCAACGGCATCCCTGGAGGTCCTTCCGGGATTAGCCCCTCTCCATCTGCACATACAGATGTAGGCAACGAGGGGAATCTTCAGTATGGTCGGGAGTATCAGTGAGGCGGGGAGCTGCCTAAATCGAAGGACGATTGATATTCTTTCTAGGCGGTACCCCGAATTATTAATACCAAGGGATAACGTGACAAAAAGATTTCACTTCAATAAGAAGTTTGAGCCATTTTGGGTGTGACTGTGTGTGACCTGACATACGGCTTGAGCCAGCAACTGTAACAAGGCGAACTGGCCGAGCGTGACTGTGACATACGGCTTAAGCCAGCAACTGATTACGGATCCGTCACAGTGGAGGGAGAGTGTGTCGGTGTCATTGTTGCAAAGAAAGTGTACTTGATAATATACGCCATAAACAGATGTGCCTCCTTTAATATCCAAAAGAACTACTGAGGGCAGAACATTGCTAATCTGACTGACAGCCAAGCAGCGATCAAGGTACTTAGGTCCAACCAGGTGAACTCTAAACTGGTATGGGAATGTCTTGAGAGACTGAATACGTTCGGCTCATTCAACAAGGTCTGGATACTTTGGATTCTAGGCTGTGCTAAGTTGGAAAGCAAGGAGGCAGCGGACGAACTAGCCAAGGAGGGAGCGGGGACGCCTTTAAACGGGCCAGAACCGTTCTGTGGAATCGGAAACGGTTCCATGGCTATGACATTGAGAAATGAAGAGGAACGGTTGAGGGAACTATACTGGGCGGGTCTACGAGGAATGGAGCAGTCCAAAGGGACAAAGAATTGTTTAAACCTCATCAAAAAGAACCTCCGCATCATAGCGGAAATTCTCACTGGTCATTGTTGGCTAAATTATCACCAAGGGAAGCTAGGGATATCTACGGACACTGCTTGCGGGTTCTGGGCGGAGTGTGAAGAAACCTCTATACACGTCCTGGGACACTGTCTGGCAGTTGTGCAAGCTAGTTAGTTAGCTTAGTTAACTGAGGAGAGCCGCAGCTCCGAGCACTCAGACCATTGTTAGGCCCATTGTACTATCCCTGTAAGCTACCTGTTCAATGGTTTCCCGCCTACGGTGTTCCCAGGCTTTAGCGAATCTTAGAACATTCTCCAGAGGCAGAGAGTGTGCAGATTCTTCATTGAAGAAAACCTTGCCAAGGTGTCTTCGTCTGAGATCTGAGGATGCCGGGCAGCTACATAAAAAGTGCAGGGCCGTCTCCTCCTCACATTCCAGGTCGTCATTTTTCCCAGCGGTCGGGCCAGTTCTATAATCGGATTCTCCGAGAACACTCCAGCGCCCGATCCATCCTCCATGACTGACCCGTCGGTGAAGATTATTAGGTCTGTAATCTGAAAAGACTCATGGCCACTTGTCGACCATTCTTCTCTTTCGGTGATTACGACAGTGTATGTCTTTTCAAAGACGAATCTGGAAACCATATGATCGATCGGCATCAGGGCTACCGGATGTTTTTCAAGGAATTTCTAGATAGACGCATGACCAATGGTATCTAGCCTATATGCGTCGTTGGCCGCTTTCCGTTTCACCTCCCAGTGAATGGTGGGTAAATTTAGGATACGGCACAGTCGGCGTAGTACTCATTGCTCCAGTAATACTTAGGCAACCAAGCCTCTGAATCTGCGTTAGCAGCTTCCTGCTGTTAGCAAAGTTCAGTCTTGGCCACCAGACGATGCATGCATACATCAAAATGGGTTTTATTATGGATGTATACATCCAGTATAAGAGGGCACTTGTGCAAAGTGGGTCGAGGCATCTGGGAAAACATTTAATACCAGATGCAAAGTTGAAAGATTTGGAAGTAGGAAATAAACATTTAGGTCACTCATCACAGTCGCAAGGTCACCTTTAGGACGTTTCTCCGAGTCACCAGTTTGTACTATTGGAATTGGACCGGCATTTCCAGTGGGTATTCTTTCCGGGTAAAGATTGTGTTTTCTACCCCATTCCCAGAAGAGGTTGGAAATTCATATTGGGAACCGCGTAAATCTCGTGGCGGTCACCTCCGCCCCTCTCTTTATTAGTTATGCCCCCCCCCCCAAAAGTGAAGTTTTTTTGATATCATCATGGCCAAGTTTAAATTTTTAATCTTACACCGCGAAAGGGAGAGGATATGTAGAAGAGGGTAAACGTCTCCTCTTTCTAATCCCGCTAAAGAATTGTGGCAGTAACTCCCCTTAAAAAGCCACACATTATGGTCCTTCAAATAATGGGTAATTTGATATGATCATGGTAAAGCTAGGTTTGCCAAACCCCACCCCCGGAGAGACAGAGGTTAAAAAGGATATGTACGAGGAAGAAAAGGGAGCCTAGACGCCTTTCAAAAGCCAACTCCTGTCCTGATATGATAGACATAGATCGTAGCCGATAAGTCCTTATTCAATTCGCTAGCAAGAAAGTTTCCAAATTTCCAGGTTGCACGCCCACAAAATTCTGAGCTAGTCATTCCTAAGGTGGAAGCTACGAATCTTACCTGTAAAATATTGTTATCCCAAAAAGATTCGAATGTGGACTGAAAATTGTTGCCTTCTGACCCTTCTTCACCATCTACGTTCCAGACCATCACCTTTCCGTATCTGACGATGCTTTTTGAGTGATTAAATATCGTCCGTGGTGAAAGTAACTCATCATTTTCAGAGAATACAATGAAAAGATTGTTGAGACCTTGAAAATCTCCAGATTCCATTACCAAGCCATCCATCAGATAAATGATTGGCGTCTTGAGAAGTTTAAAATCGAAGATATTCAAGAAGCTGTGATTAGGCGCCATGAAGATTAAACTGTGAAATTCGTAGTTGGTTTCGATGTCGGAAAGGTAACGAGTCAAACTGGCATTTTCATGGAGAAGTCCGTTAATAACCAAAGGAAGCAACGCCCCAGCAAACATTTTCACAGAGAAGAGATTGTTAAGCCTTTTTCGTTTATAAAATAGAAGATACTCCGGCGAACTCTTAATCTAGGTTTAAGGATGTATGATATAATAGCAATTGCTGGTCAATATTCGAGGGTGGGAAAATCCCAATTTCCACTCACAGATTTCCCGTATTGTAGGCACTGGGAAACGGTTTACTTTTGAAATAAAACTTTTCCTATATTGCCCGACCAGACTAAACAAGCCACTACCCTGGAATGTCATGGACTTCTTGCTCAAAATGAAAAAAAAATCAGACCAATAATCTGATATCATTACTTTAGCTATAATCACACTAAAAAATCATCGAACTTCAGCTGATAACAACCTAATAAGGAAAGTATTCTATCACATCATTGGAATTTGATTAGACTTCCGTAATCCTGGCGATAAAATTATGCTTTGAGCTCTGGAGTCCATTATGAACCAAAAAAGAATTATTTTATAGAAAGTACAATATTCCAGTAAATGGAAAATACAGTCGCGGACAATGGAATGTGGACAAGTTGAAAAAGTTGAATTACATCGTTTTATCACCGAAATTTTCACCCACATTTAAGAAGCAAAGCAAGGGTCGAAAACGCGAATTATTTCGCTTAAAATTTTTTATCTGAAATGAAAACAACAAAATTAGGTAAAATTAAAAAAAATTATTAAAGATTTAGCTTCAGGTTAACGTTGCATAATTAGGCAAAGTCTCACACGGCCTCCTCGTGGTGGCCGCTTGAAACCGTCTTCGGCCGGGCCAAGAGTGTGTAGGGTCGGGCTGGGAGTAGGCTCATCCAACTGACAAGGATCTGCTTGTCTGCTGGTCATGTGTTAGTGGCAAGTAGATCTGGCGGCGGGATGGACTGAAGCAACAGCCCGAGGATCGTTCTCCCTGCATCGGAGAAAGTGCTAATAGGATCCCAAGCCAAGGTGGAATAGCATACGCCGAGGACTGCGCGTCCAATGGAGAGCTTGGTCTTTAGTATGCGGACTCTGAATACCTTGGGCACCTTCAGTTTCAAATAAGACCCTTACTCTGGTGGCCGCGCCAGTCAGGGCAGACACTCTTCCCGGACTACTCGTGGGATCAAGACATGGAGTTAATTCTCAAAAAAAACAAAACAAAAGTAAAAACGACGATAGAAGAAGAGGGGGTGATGCCAGGCGCATCGTCGGAGGACCAGCTGCTGGCATCCAGCCAGGAGACAGTAGTCGTCGAGAACAGCACACTCGGTGCCAGCCGTAGCACCGCTGTGCTGAAACCAACCGCAGGAACCTCCGGGAGCGAGGCGACAGACGGACTAGTGGCTTCAAGCCTGGAATCCACTGCCGTGAAGCTGGGTGTAGCGAGTACCAGACATAGCACTTCTAACCCGAAGCCCTCGACGTCGGGGGTTCCCTCGAAAGTGAAAACTGACAAGAACGTCGGTCGTCCAAACCGGCCCGTAAGCGAAAGCCCACTGGTGTCCTGCTCAAGCCAGTACCAGAAAGCCATGCACATTCTTAGGAAGATTGCTAAGAATAAGGAGGCCGGTACTGTCGACGAGCGGGATGAAAAAGACCTCGCTAAATACTAGGCGATTGTTGACGAATACAAAAACAAACGCCTGGCTGACGAGCAGAAGGCGAAGCCCATCGCTCTGAAACGCAATGGATCTTAAGACGAGGTCGAGCAAGGCAAGAAGCGGAGCAGAGTGGGCAAGGGCGCAGACGCTAAGAAACATCTGAAGGAAATTGCGCAGCAACCGTCAGCCGACGGGCCACGAACTGCGAAGCCCTTCAGCGACGTGGCCAGGAGCCACAGACGATGGTAATTCTGCTAGCGGCAAATTAGCCGGAGTTGTGGACCAGCGCTGAGACCAGGCTGTCGGGCATAGTCTATGAGCATCTCCTGGACACCGAAGGCAAACACGCGGGACTCATCCCCCACTTTGATTCCTCTCAGGGGGTCCGTGGATTCCACGTAATAGCTTGCACGGACCAGTTCTCTAAGGATTTTCTCGGTTCGTGTGTCGCGAAGATAAGCGACGTCTGGGAGGGCGTAAAGCTAAAGGTTATCCCTTACGACCAGATTCCCAGGAAACCGGTTGCTCGCATCTGGTTGCCGAAGATCCGCATGGATAAGGACAAGCTCGTCCGATTCCTGCGCCTTCACAACCTCGGGATTCCCATGGACGACTGGGCTGTTATCAAGGAGGAGGTACCTCAGGGAAACAGTCAGCTTCTACTACTCCGTATAAACGAGGAGTGCCTAGAGGCACTGAAAAAGGCCGACTATAAAGTGTGGTTCGGAGTCAGGAATGTAAAGGTCAAAAGATTCCGCTCTGCAAAACCGGACGACGACCTAGATCCAATCGATGCCGTCAACGAGCTTTTGGAGGAGACGACGGGAAACCGGAAGCTTGGCGCTTCAGGTATAAGAGGTTTTGTGTTTCCCTATGTAAGGAGCAGAAGGCAGTTCTTCTTTGGCTGACTGCATTGATTCGAGATATTTAAATTGCTCAGTGCTGTCAGTTCCAGTAACCTGCCCAGAACTGAGCGAATTAAATATCTCGGGTCAATGCTATCAGCCAATGGAGAACTGCGTAATAAAATTGCTTCACGCATTAATGCGACCTGGATGGAGTGGCGTTCCACAACTGGTGTTTTTTGTGATCGACGTATCAACGAACGTCTCAAATTTAAAATTTACCGCAATGTCGTCCGTCCTGTCACCCTCTATGGTTCTGAGTGTCGGCGGACTATAAAAGACAATGAACGGCGTCTTGTGGTAATAGAGACGAAGATATTGCGTTGGACTAGTGGCGTGACACGTTTTGATCACATCCCAAACGAGGATATTCGCGATCGTTATGGGGTTGCACCGATCGTGGAAAAATTGCAAGAGAGGCGTCTTCGATGGTATAGTCACGCAATTCGTGGTAACGAGAATTCACTTACCAAAAGCAGGCCGAAACAATGGTGGCTTGATACGGTGGATGGGGATTTAAAAGCCTCGAGATTGCAACCAGACCAGGCATTCGCCCCCCCCCCCCCGCGCTTGTGAACGGGAAAAAGCTGAAGAAAAGAACTATGATGTTTTTTCTCTCGCCATTTATCCGATATTGTACGATGACCGTTACTAAGTCCTGGCAACAGAACTGTCTCAGCATGGTTGCGTCTAACCGTCTTGACATCAGGACACATGCTCTCCGTTTTATGGATCTTTCATCGTATTATAGAAGATCCTAGTTCCCTTTACCGATCCAATGCCATAGATTCTATTAAATCGAACTCATGGCTCTGGCACCAGAAAAATGTACGGGCAGTTCAGCAGCTTTATCAGCCTCGCTGCCAACAGATAGGAGGAGGATTTCGCATGCTGCAGGTTGATTTTACTAATCTTCATGTTTTTCGACATAAAGTTAGTCTAATGTGTTGTGGAAAACAACTAGAAATATATGCCGCAGTCCGCGTGTGGCGGGTTTTTTCCCACACTTGGAGGTACAGCAGTTTCCATGTCCCCATCCATGAAAATCTCATCTCATCAGGCAGAGCATTCGTCTGTTTTCCAATTAGTACCGTGACTGGTTTCCGGTGTCCGGTTTGCAGAGATTCGATCACTCGAATTGGCATCATGTCAGTTCCGTTAACGTCTCTGACTTCCCTCTCTTCCACCTATTCCTTGCAAGGTGTAGAAGAAGTTACTAGCAGGTAGGATTCACTCTGTAGTCCCTTCACCAGTGCGAACTCTCATACGAGGGTTCCGCCCCTGTATGCACTATCCGCCGCGCGCAGCTCCATTTGTAGGAGAGTGCACCAAAGATACTGCAATTTGCTCTATATTGTGCGAGTCGAAGACCATCATTGTTCTTCGCTCTCAAAATGGAGATGATCCTCTACAGTTTCCTGATATGACTGAATTTCAGTCTATCTAAGAAAAAGTGGAGCATCATATGGTGACGTCCCCTGAGCACATTCAGACTCTTTTGGTCCAGGTCGAATACCAAGTTGAAACCCTCCACGTTTACAAGTTTGTCCTCGATGGCATTCACTAACCCTCTAGTTTCCAAAGTCCATGGCCGGGTTCTATTCACCCAGCATGCGGATGATGTCCTCTGCTTTCCTACGAACATCCGACATGTTCTGTCCTGCGTAGCCCAGTGTTCACAGTAGTGAACTTGGGCCGACTGTCAGAACTCAAATCCGAGATTGCCTGCTGGAGCTAGTTTATGGCAGTCTCGTCAGTGCACTCCAAATGGAGAAGCTCATCGGGAAAACCTTGATTGTTAAATCGTGGCTTCGTTCCAGGCTCCAGCATTTCTTTTCCACAGGCATTCCCGGAGGATAGTAAATTGTACCTCTGACATTTTGCCATCCTTGGAGGAAACTCACGCGACAGCAGTCAGAATAGAGGCTACAGCCTGCACATACGTCCTCTGCCTTCCCGCCTTCATGTCCGTATTCCTATGGGAGACCAGCTCCACTGAGATCTCTCTCGCTGAGTTGATTATCTCCCGGCACGCCCGTCGTAATCCCCGCGGGATGCGTGGACTTAAGCCCTGGTGCGGAGTACAATAAAGGGTTGGCCACAACAGATATGTTGGTTTTATGCTTCTCGCACGCATTACCACTGACAAAAGAGTCTGGTGCGTCCAGTGTGGATCTCACCGGGGTTACTAGTTTACCCCTATCTTCCGCCGGATATTCCGCTTCCTTGCGTCCGAATTCTCTGGACGTTACCGCACCTAGTGACACAGCCACGTCCATGTCCTCATTCCCAAGGTGTTTCATATTCCTTCGCAGTGCCCTCTTCTGCCGCCGGCTTGGGGCCCTCTCGGTTCACGGTGTCCGGGCCGCCTGGATCTATTTCCACATACTTGCGTTAAACCAGTAGCGTCCACGTCACCAGCTTCCCTTTCTTCCACTCTTACCGGTAAGGGTGAAGGAGAAGGTTCTGACATACAGGATTCAGCTTGTAGTCCCCCCTCCTTAGTGGCCGAAATTCCCTTCTGCTGAGCCTTCCTCGTCGGTTTGCGGGTAGATTTGGGCTGTAGTTCCGTGGATGCGCCAGCCATAATCGGATTTTCAGTTTCCCCTAAGTTAAGAGTTACCATACTTTCCTTTCTGGGTAGCCTCCCCGTATGCACTAAATGCAAGCTTTCCACTGAGTCGGAAAACATGCCTTCTACAGATTTACCTATAGAAGGGTATGAATGTGGTGAGGCCTCCAAAGTCCACGACATGATTGCTCATGGTCGCGGATGGTCTACTCTACCACTTGGAGAGTTTTAATCCATCGTTTCCGTATTCATGTTTTGGACACCCTTAGTGTAGTAGTAGACTACTACAGTCTCCCCCACTACAACAAGGTGGAGTCCGAGGGGGAGAAGAGTGGAAATACCTCCGGCTTAAATTCAATTTTTATTAATGGAAGCGACGGGACTAATGCAAGTGACATTAATAACTAGCACTAGCACGGCCAGATAAAAGCAGTAGGATCACTCTCAAGACCATTCGACATCAACAACGGTCTAAGACAAGGGGATGCCCTATCATGCGTCCTCGTTAACCTGGCCCTCGAGAAAGTGATCCGTGATGCTGAGGTAAATGCAAGAGGTACGATCCTCGTTAAGTCCATCCAACTACAGGCCTATGCTGACGATATCGACATCATGGGAAGAATCACCCGAGACGTACAAACTGCCTTCATCCAGATCGAGCAGGCGGCTTGAGGGGCGAGATCCTGGGCTGCACTTCTATGAAGGCAAGACAAAGTGTATGGTGGCAACGTTAACACCAAAAACCAACCAACCAACCAACAACATCAAACCGCACTGGTCAAACGGGAAGAATACAGATAGGAGACTACAACTTTGAGACCATTGAAAATTTCTCCGATCTAGGGTCGAAAATCACAACCGATAACAGCAACCATGATGAAATCCGCGCACGGTTGTTGGTAGCCAACAGAGCCTATTTCAGCTTACAAAAACTGTTCCGCTCGAAACGTCTCGCCATATAGTCAAAGCTCTTACTGTACAAGACTATGATCTTGCCAGTCCTCATGTATTCCTCGGAAACTTGGGTTCTTAGCAAGAAAAATTGCGAACTCTTGGCCGCGTTCGAGAAAAGAATCCTACGAGGAATTTTTGCCCCCCTACATGAGGATGAACGATTCCGTAGCCTACACGATGACGAAATCTATGTGCGATACCATGACCGTCGGTTGTGGATAAAATCCGGCTCAATAGGTTACGGTGGGCGGGTCACTTAATCCGTATGGATGAAGGTGATCCAGCGCGGAAAGTCTATAAGGGCAATATCTATGGTAGAAAAAGAAGACGAGGCAGACCCCGCCTAAGATGGAGCGATGGCGTAGGTCAGGAGGCCAGACAGCTTTTAGGGATATCGAATTGGTGGACCTCGGCGCAAAACCGGGATGTCTGGAGTTCCTTATTAAGGCAGGCCTAGACCGGATACCGGTTGTTGCGCCCTTGATGATGATGATGACTTGCAACGCAAATAATGCCGTCCGCTGTTCTCAAAACGAATTCATTAAAAAATTTGGTTTGACGTTGACATCATTAGACGCTACCTGAGCGTCTTTACCCTGCGCAGAGGAAATTACATTCAATAGTAACAGTAGAAAACGAAAAGCGCCACCATATTGCAAATGACGTGAAATGTCAACAAACTATTAGCTGGCACGCATCGCAAAAGTTCAATTTTCCGAACTTTTTTCCGTTGCGAATTGCGCATCGGTTTTGTTGTATATTGCGTCATACAAGTCCGCGTAATGAACCTCATTTGACAGATCTCTCATTCCGCAGTCATTTCCCTGTTGTGTTTCCCATCTCAGTCAAGTTTCAGAAGTAGACTTAAACGCGTCGGTTATAAATACGCTTCGAATCGTACTACTTGAAAGAAGTGTTCTATAATTAATTCCAGGATGGATGTATAATGCAGTGTAAAATAAACGCTTATATTAAAGTTATAGAATGGGTTTTTGTCTAGTGCTACGCAATCCAGTGATACGAGCAAGAACGTAACATTATCTATTTATTCGTTAGTAGAAATAATATTGGATTATGCCTTGAGAAAGTCCATTAACATTATTCTCTTCCAGTAATGCTTCTTCATTCCAGTTGAAATAATTTGATTCCAGCTTGCATCATGAAAATCCATAATTTCATTCACATTATTAGAAGATAACGAGTTTGATGCGTTAATCTTGTTATTGAATTTGGACACGAATATTATGGGTTGAATACATTATTCAGGTGTGTCCATTGAATCGTTAATTCCAATGACAAATACGTCTCGATTCGCTTCAAGTTGAGTCCAACGGGAGAAGTGGTTAGGCTTCAGGTCGTAAAGGTTCAAGAGAAACATGTTACCACTCCTGTTGATATCTTTTATTTTCAGTAAAGATTTCTGTGAAAGTGTCAATAAAGCCAACTATATTTCTGATATCGTAGCTAACTACGAATTTCACAGTTTAGTTTTCATAGCACCTAATCACAGTGTTTTTGGCACTTTTGATCTGAATATTCTTCAAATTCCGCTAATTTATCTGACTGGTGAACTGCAAATGGAATTTGAGGATTTTCGTCACTTGGACAATCTTTTCATCGTGTTCATGAAAAATAATACGCTTCTTTCTGGGGAGAGAGTTTTTGCTCATTCGAAAAGCATCGTCAGATATGGAAAGGTGATGGTCTGGAACGTTCATGCTGAACAAGGATGTGCTCAAAGTCAATTTCAACCCATTTTCGAACTATTTTGGAAAAATTATATTTTACCGGTGAGTAATAGATCTTTTGCCTCAGGCACCCTTGCCTATACGACAAAGACAATTTTATCTATTTGTCCGTTTTCTGTACCTTATACTTTTTATAGGTAATACTAGTAAACTGGAACGAGGCTGGACTTGTAGACGTTCTTACTTATAACCCATTTCCAAAAATATCTGTTTCAAGAGTGAAAAATCAGCAATATCCTTATGAAAGGGTTCATCTGAATCTGATGGGTTTTCCAATCCGGTCATACGTAACTTCAGATGCCCCGCGAGCATTTAAATATATCAATGGACATGGAAAATTGGTGTATGCAGGATATGGTTGCAAACTGGTCTTAGCTTTCCTAAAAAAGCATAATGGAACTTTAGATGAAATCTTTTATAACGAAACAAGAAACATTGATGGCAGAGTGCTACATCGTTTGATTATGGATAAGGAGATCGACGTTACTATGCATCCATATCCATTATTTATACATGTCTTATCCTTTAGTTTTCCGGTAAATCAAATGAAAATCTGCATATTGGTACCAGCTCCTCAAGAAGTTAAAGCATCCTTATACAATATTTTGCCTTTTGAAAGTATCACTTGGTATTCCATCTTTGCGTCTATCTTCGTTTTCTTTTGCGTTCATTTAATGGTGAAACTTACATCTGGAGGAAAGATAGATTTCACCAAGGACATCATTGATAGCATAGGAGTCATCGTAATGATCACTCCGAAAATTCAAATTTATAACCGATCCTGGGAAAGTAGAGTAATTTTGGTATTCATCGGCCTTTACGGTATACTTGTAACAAACCTATATCAAACCAACCTAACCAGCTTTTACACAACGAAAGTTTACGAAGAAAAGATCGAAACAATAGAAGATATGATGAGAGTTAATATAACCATAATGGTCCCTCAAATTGAATGGATTTTCCATAGAAATTTCATTGAATCGAAGGCTTTCAAAAACCAATTTCTTCCCGTTGACCTTGCTACTTATATTGATCATCGGAATAGTTTCAACATGAGCTATGGATATGCAGCAAGTTCAGATAAGATTTTGTGGTTACTAGAACAGCAAGCGTTCTTCGAGCGCCCCGTCTTCAGGTCACCCATATATTGCTACTACCCAGCATATCTGATGATGGGCATGCAGTACATCTCGCCATATGAGGAAGCTTTGGATAGAGTTATCCTGCAATCCTATCAAGGAGGTTTACTCAAAAAGTGGTTGAAAGACTCTCTGGATGAAAGTGTGGACGCAGGCATAGTAAAAAGGAGAATTGTATTGAAGAGCAAGTTCAACCCATTAATTTTGGAGAATTTGACGTACTTTTGGATCCTTTGGGTAACTGGAATGATTTTGGCAGTAATTTGTTATTTAATAGAAATTTGCAAGAGAAAATTGAAAGATTAACTTGATTAGTGTATTTTACTTTTATATTTAGAGTTAGAGATACACAGTTTGTTGCTGCCTCACATTAAGGACAAAATAAATTTGGCAAATAAATTCCTTGGGGGAGTATTTACGAGTTTAGAGAAATGCTAACTGTAGTGAATTAGTTTCTAATTTGCAAGAAGCTAATGGGGTAGATACACATAAAGCTCCAAATCTGTAACTATAAAAACGCTTAGATTATATATTTGAAAAAGATGCAAAATATCAACATATTAAAAAATATGTAATTGTGAATTACGTTCGTCATTCTATAATATACACATATCTCATTGACTTATTGAATGCACACAAAGTAGCCTGCAATATTTCCTCGATTCAATAATATTCAGATTATTATTATTATTCTGTTAAGGGAAGTTGGATTGCGTCCTTAAAGAAGTTTTGTGTCCCTTTTACTGGTATAGTGTACCTATCATCATCCCCAACGGCACAACAACCGGTATTCGGTGTAGGCCTGCCTTAATAAGGAACTCCAGACATTCCGGTTTTGCGCCGAGGTCCACCAATTCAGTATCCCTAAAAGCTGTCTGGCTTCCTGACCTACGCCATCGCTCCATCTTAGACAGGGTCTGCCTCGTCTTCTTTTTCTACCATAGATATTACCCTTATAGACTTTCCGGGTGGGATCATCCTCATCCATACGGCTTAAGTGACCCGCCCACCGCAACACGCAGCTGGATTTTATCCACAATCTGACGGTCATGGTACTCATAGATTCCGTCGTTTTCTAGGCTACGGAATCGTCCATCCTCATGAAGGGGACCAAAAATTGTTCGGAGGATTCTTCTCTCGAACGCGATCAAGGGTTCGCACTTTTTCTTGCTAAGAACCCATGAGGACTGGTAAGATCATTGTCTTGTACAGTAAGAAATTTGACCCTATGATGAGACGTTTCGAGCAAAACAGTTTTTGTCAGCTGAAGTAGACTCTGTGGGATGGTTGCGCGGATTTCATCTTCATAGCTATAATCAGTTGTAGTCTCCTATCTTTATTCTTCTTCTTCTCGTTTGACCAGTGCGATTCGATGTTGTTCGTTCTTAAGCTGCTTCTCTAAACTTTTCTTCTTTCTTTCTTTCGCGGACACTTACGCTTATTTCAAAAACGATACAGTCGCTTGGAAATTTAGTAAGGTCGCGATATTCTCCGAAGATAGGAAACCATCAGTTCGTTTTTGTTCTGTATTTTATACTTCACGCTATTTACATTCGAATTAAGGAAATGATTTTCGTTACTAAAAGAAAAGATTACTTTAGTATTTATATTAACACAACTTTCCCGTTCACTAAATTCTTAGGTTGAATGAAATGACTCGCAATTAGCTTAATTCAACACGCGGCTGTACGCTGACAAGGCTGGAGGCAGAAGAAGGATTTCTCTCCATGTGGCTCTTTCTGCCCCCAACCAACGGCACATTCTGACCGCTAGCTCTCCACTCCCGTGGCGAGTTCTAAAAGGTGGAGAGTTCCGCGCCATCTATTTGTTCGCATTCGCAACATTCGAAATAAATTTCGAATGCTGCGAATCCTGCCGCGCCACAGTTCTTTGGTTTTTGGCGCTGATGTTGCCACCATGTACTTCGTCTTGCCTTCATCGATGTGCATCTCGGGTTTTTCTTCCCATAATATCAATATCGTCACCATAGAACAGTAGTTGGGTGCACTTGAAGAGGATGGTGCCTCTCGCATTTACAGCTGCATCGCGAATCACTTTCTTCAGGGCCAGGTTGAAGAGGACACATCATACAGCATCCTGTGTGGAATTTCCAAACCTACCATCAGGCACGTCCCAGATACGGGAACGCTCGGTGAATGCGTTATGCGTATGCAACAGGAGATGTGCGTGCATGGGCATGCCTATACGTAGGTTAGGTAATAATGCCAGGTGTCTCAAAAGAAATTTTATATTTAGTGGATCGATTAAAAAAAATGTAAGCCGTATATAGAAACAATGTTTATTAATTATTAAAATACACTTTTTGGGGATTTATTTCTTAAAAATAATATCGTCTAAATGTAGACCCTCGCGTTCTCGGCACTCATTTAATCGAACAGTAAAATTACTTATGACATCTCGGCAGGTGGACTTAGGGATGGCTGCCATTTCGTGGCGGATATTTTCTTTCAAATGCGCCAGTGAAGTTGATTTATTAGCGTAAACTTTAGATTGAAGATAACCCCATAAGAAAAAGTCCACTGGAGTTAAATCTGGACTGCGTGGAGGCCAATTTATGTCACCTCTCCGGGAGATCAATTTGCCTGAGAAAATTTCACGAACACGTGGCAAAGACATATTAGACGTGTGTGAAGTTGCTCCGTCCTGTTGGAACCATGTTCTTTGGTTATAACCAGGAAAGTTTTGCAGTTCAGGTACCAAGAAGTGGTCTAACATCCCCACATAACGCTCTGAATTCACTGCAACTGCGCGCCCCGTTTTGTCTTCAAAAAAGTAAGGGCTGATAATTCCTCGCGCCGATATTGCAGCCCATACGGTCACTTTAGGCGAATGTAGGGGTTTCTGATGTTTGCGGATTCGTTGCACTCCAGTAGCGGCAGTTCTGCTTATTTACGTGGCCATTAAGATGAAAATCGGCTTCATCCGAAAACAAAATGTTGGTAAACGTTGAAAATCGCTCAATCACTTGATTTACGAAATTAAGCCTCTGACTGGCATCTTGGGGCTTTAATTCGTGCACCGATTGAATTTTGTAGGGGTGTAGCTTTAGGTTTTTATGCATAATGCGATGTAATGATGATCTATGCACATTGAAAGCACTTGCACGCTTCCGAATTGAAAGGTTCGGGTCGTCACGAACAGACTGATTAACATTCTCCACGTTTTCTACCGTTCTTGATGACCTAGGTCGCCCGGATTTTGATTTATCCAGCGTTGTACCAGTCTCTTCAAACTTTTTAACCCAATGTCGAATGAGAGGAATGCTTGGCGCATCATTTAAGTGGCGAAAACCTCGAATACTGCAGAATCTTCTACGCGCTACAGTTGCCGAATCGCCGTTTTTGTAAGACTCTCGCACGCACAAGGCGCGATCTGCTCCCGAGAAACGCTCCATAGCAACTAAGTTCCCAAGAGCCACGCTACAGATTGACATAACCCCCGCGCCCCTCGGATACGTTGCGTTCACGCAGTAAGCTAAATAAATATAAAATTTCTTTTGAGACACCTTATGCTAATAATCGTTGGCGCAACAATCCATGTTGGATCTGGGACTTCAAGGCAGAGAGAGAGCACTTCATTCAACACCGTAACTGTACACTACAGTACACTGCACTGCAGGAGACATGTGGTCAGCATTGCGCTGGCCCGAGATTACTACTCTGATTTGAGTCAGGTGCTCATTCACAGCTGAGTCGACTGGTATCCGACATCCAGTCACGATTACAAATCCCTCTGGCACCCGTGAGATTTGAACCGCGACTTTCCGCTACGACAGCCCAGTGCTCTAACCACTTGAGCCATCCGGACAGGTTAAGTAGATGGGAAGTAAACGCCCACCCGTGGATAAAAATTGGTTATAGGAAGGACACCCAGAAATCAAACCAAATATGGAGGACGAGAAAAGTAGTTTTTTTACGGTGCAGGCCTCCAGAAACCCAGTACCGGCGGTTTTTGTGAGTTGGCAAGCGAGTTCCCGGCCGTCGATATCCAGCGACCGCAGTGCATTAGTAGTGGGAAACTTGGCTGCGTTGGCATCTAATGCTACAAGAGATCTTAGTGGAGTGGAAATGAGATCTATACCGGATCTTTTTCGGAAAGGCTCAAAACTTGAGAGGTCACCACTGAGGGCAACATTACCCCTAGGTAGTCGAGATTTTATTTTATTGGAGGAACGCATCAGTAAATTCTCTGAGTTCATTAAGCAGAGGCGGAATATCCACCAAAATATCAAGGCTCTGATACATGGCATTAAGTTGTTCTATATTAGGGCGGTAAAGGAGAAAAACGCACAAGTGTCATATGGCAAAGTCATTCAGGAGACGCAGATGACACCTCCCCAACATGGATAGAATAAATGAATCTCTTGGTGTCCAACAAGCGGCCAAGAAGAAAAAGACCTCTTCGCCCAAGAATGCTGCACTGGAGAAAGTTTCGGGTAGTTCTTTGATTACGGCCCTTACTTTGAAAAAAGGAAGAGCCTGCAGTCCGTTAGACCGGGGAAGTCGAGTAACAAACACCAGTGGCCAAATCTTAAACCTGGATAGCTGGGTGGTCTATTGCAGCTTTCCAGGAAGAGACATTCCTGGCGACTTTAGAAGGAAGTTACGACCCGAAGGGAACAGCGCCAGAAAAAGTGGGTCAGTTATGTCGAAGTGTAATTAAGGCATGCGAATCTACAACGTCGCGAAGAAAGTTTCACCACAATAGGAAACCAAACTACTGGTGGAACTAGTGTTTGCGAGCGAGAAGGCTTTGCCAAAGGACCAGAGGGAAGCTGGAACATCAGCAGTAGGAGAAGGAATACCGCGATTTTCAAAGTAGCCTTAAGAAGGCTATTCAGGAAAGTTTGCGGAATTGCTACAAGCACGGACTGTTGCTCCTAAGCTTGGTGTAGGCAGTATTTGTCCGTCGTCTTCAGTTGGCCGGACCTTCCGTAGCCTACATAACGACGAAATTCATGAGCGATACCGTGACCATCGGGTTGTGGATAAAATCCGGCTCAATAGGTTACGGTGGGCGGGCTACGTAATCCGTATGGATGAGGATGATCCCGGTGGCAAAGTCTATAAGGGCACAATATCTATGGTAGAAAAAGAAGACGAGGCAGACTCTGCCTAAGATAGAGGGAGGGCGCAGGTCAGGACGGGGGGGGGGATATCGAATTGGTGGACCTCGGCGCAAAACCGGGATGTCTGGAGTTCCTTATTAAGGCAGGCCTAGACCGGATACCGGTTGCTGTGCCGTTGATGATGATGATTCTGACTATCTTAAACACTTGCGCTCATTACAGCATTCAGTTTCCGTTTCCATTTTGTATCCACATTTGAAACCTTAACCACTACGATTGAAACAGCATCTACAAATTCTGTAAATCATTTTATATTTTCAGTTATTTTCCAGTAGTGTTAAACTCAAGGTTTTAAAAATGTTGGTATGATGGCTACCTACCCTACAGTAAACTTTGCCATTTTGAAAAGAGGAACACAGGTGCAACAATTGTGCTTCACCAAAATAAAAAGTATGATTTAAACTGAGTGATACAATAACTACTGAGTGCTGGATACTATGCATCTAGATAGATTGGTTTACATGTCATGAACAAGGTGCCCAGTTAAGGAAGTTTCAACTATAAAAGAGATCATTGACAGAATCATCCCGAAAGCCCAAAAAATCCAAAAGTATTCCAGATTCTCCAAAACCAATGGTTTGTATTTACTTCGTGACACAATCATCCTTTTTACTATACCAGCATAAACGGTATCATCAAATGTCTCCTTCAACCACTTATCTCGTAAACCTGTCTGAAAGGTCTGTAAGATCACTCTGTCCAGAGCTTCCTCGTATGGTGATAAAGGTGACATTCCGATCCTCAGACAAGTAGGTATGAAGCAATATATTGGTGGACTGAATAAAGGACGTTCAAAATATGTTTGTTGTTCTAGGAGCCACTCCATTCTATCCGAAGCTGAGACGTAACCGAAACTCGTGTTGAAATAGTTTCGATGACCAATGAAAACGGTTTCTTCAGTTGGAATAAATTGCTTTTGAAAATTCTCAGGCTCAACTGCATTCCTTAGAGGCATCCACTCGGTGTCAAGAACCATAATGGATATATTAGCTTTCATTATATCTTCTAGAGTCTCCATTCCTTTTCCATAAATTTTAATGGTATAAAGACTCGTCAGAGTGGAATGATACAGGCTTACCAGTATCAGACCGTAAGCTGCAACAAATACGAAAATGATCCTATTCTGCCAGGAACGAGTGTAAATTTCGATTTCTGGAGTCATTGCGATGATGATTCCCACGCTGCCGATAATATCTTCTACATAATTAATAGGTTTTCCTGAGGTAACCTTCACCATTAAGTGTACGAAAAAGAAAATTAAAATGGAACCGAAGATAGTGAACCAAACAGTTCTGTCAAACGGGAGAACATTGTACAGAGAAGCTGGAATTTCTTGAGGCGCTGGTACCACAACACAAACGTCAATTGGGGTGATCGGATAACTGACGGATAGTATCCCTCCCATTAATACATAAGGATGTACTGCAATATCGATTTCTCTGTCCACAAGCATACGATGTTGCACTGAGCCGTCAACAATTTTCGTTTTGTTGTAGAAAATCTCAACAAATGTTCCATTGTGTTTCTCTAGAAGGGCTAGAACCACTTTGAAGCTGTATCCTGTGTAAACTGTTTTTCCATGTCGATTGATGTATTTGAATGCTCGTGGTGCATCATTTGTTACGTACGATCGAACCGGATAACCCATTAAGTTCAAGGGAGCTTCCCTAAAGGGAAATTGTAGGTCCTCCACCCTTGAAATAGTTATGTCTGGAAACGGAGTGTAAGTGAAAACATCGACAGATCCATCTGTTCGCGTATTTACTGCAATAACCTGAAAATTTCAAATTTAAAACTATTAAAATGGTAGATAAATTAATTCATGGAAATTATAGAAATGTCTTTCGTAAAAAACGGTCAAGCAATGCATTGCAGGATAGACTGACGCGCAATTTAGCTTCCTGGGGCCAACCTGTTTCTCTCTGGGAGTGATCTATCTCTCTTCGAGGCCTGGGGCCAACCTGTTTCTCTCTGGGAGTGATCTATCTCTCTTCGAGGGTGATATGTGGGTCTCCAGAAGCCAAGCCTCTCATCTACCAAGAGCGTTAGTGAGTGGGGATAGCCACACCCTGCACGAGGTGACCCTGCTGTTAACAAAACGCCACGGATCTAGACTAAGGAGTCGAAAAACATCTCCCCCAATCCAGGGTGCAAGGGGAACCATGCCGTTTTTCAGTTTGAGATAACTGATTGTATTCGAACTGAGCCCCACTGATACCTTGTCGCCTCAGTGAGTAAGTTTGAACGTACCGTGCTACGGGGGGGGGGGGGGGCATGGCACGCGAACCTTCTTACCGCGATACATGCAGAAACCAAATGATTGCATGAATAAAAACAAAACAAAAACAGGCAGAGGCACATCTACGAAATACTGAAAGACAAGTGATGACACCCAAAAAAGGAGAAGCTGGGACGTCAAGCAATGGAGCCAAGATCAACATACTGCCAGCACTACAATCAACAAAGATACCTGCTCAAAAAGCAGGAACAACTAAAAGCACCTCTAGGAGCAGTATATCACACGTCAAGAAGGAGGCAGGCCTCAGTGGTGCAAGTGCTAGATAGTACCTGCATTATCTGAAGGAAGGCCTGAAACCAGAAGAGACCCTTAAGAACTGTAAGGACAGGCCTAAGCTAAAGCGGCCAAGATTAGTCCACAATAGGGGGAATGCTCCCAAAAAACCCAAACCTGAACACAAGACGGGGGAAATCCAAGATAGATCAGAGGTGAAGGCGGAAAGTCCACCATTAGTTTTGCTAGTGTGGTCAAGCACATTCGACTGCCCTTATTGCCAAAAGCGTTTCCCGAGCAAATACTGACTCGGGAGGATCAGGAAACAATTTACGTCAAGCAGATATGCAAGAAATGGACTGCGAAGTTTATGACCACTGGGATACGCTTTTGGAAGACACTGCGGAGTGGTTTAGGAATATAGTTCTTAAATTGCCAGACTGGAGAGGAGCAGTCAACATGTGCTGGGGATGATATACCAGGAGCACACATGAAGACGGTTTTCTTCCTAAAGTCGGAGCACTAGAGATGGAAGGCCTTATTACCCTCCTAATTGCTCAGAATGAGGATCTTCAAACGCGATTATGGACAGTCTTCAGAAGCAAGACCCTCTACCAGAAGTAGTGATCACCAATTAAGCTCCTTATTCCGAAATTCTTAATATTAACGGAGATATAAGCATCTAAAGTTTTTCCCAAGATTCGTCGAAAGAGCAAGGGTGGACTCCTAACCTCTCCCGTCATCGAGGTGGGGGGATGAGTGATGCCTGGAGACGATCAAACGATAAACTTGCCATATCAACTATAATTTTGGCAATATACCTGTGTACGTGCACAGGAACACGCCGAGGAAAGAAATCACAAAGGCCTTAGAGGCAAAAAGGACTGGATCAAGCAGGGGAGTGTACCTTTTTTTGAAGGAGGTGAAAATCTTCAAAAGGCATTTTTATTTTTATCCACTAAAACCCTGTGGAACTACCTTTAGGTATTATATCACGAGGCGGAAATAGCTTACTTTAGCTAGGTCTTCTTCCGTCTACCCGCGGGGTTCGTAGTTCACTTCTACTGCTTTTCATTTTTGAATTTGATATCCTAGATTGCTGCGATCATGGAGCTGCACGCTGGCAAGATACCATTCTCCGGAAAAAATTGTCTAGTGATAGCACTTTACCTAGAGTTTCCTCAAGATTCGTCCTTTCTTCCACGAACCTAGGATATTAGAAGAAAACGTGCCCTGGTTCCTTGGGGCCCTATCAGAGTTTCGACACCTATTGGAATTAAGGTTTCGAAACCTATATAGATATTGACGATATCCTCCATAGCCGATGAGAAATTGCGTGAGATTATAATTGATCTGTCCAGACTTTCTCTCCAGCTACTCCTTGATGGAAAGGATCAACCTGTAAGTCCAACGTCACTTTTCTGACTGGTCCCATCATTGTTGCCATCTGCTTATGCATACAGCAAAATAGAATACACCACGATGGCTATGACCAGTCTGCAAGTATGCCGCGGTCCTCCTTCTTTCGGCAGCATCCTTACCAGAGCCTTACTCGTGGTCGATGCTTTTCGCAAGTATGATCTACGTGCTACCTAAGATCTATCATCGTTCCCAAGTATATAATAGCCAGCATAGAAGTGATAAAAGTCCTGGGGGTTTAATGTTAGTACCTGCGGTGAAGGTATAATCCCACTGCCCTCTTCGGACACGGATTGATTTTGGGACCACAATCAGAGCCCCGCCATGCAAGCACAGCGGTCCTGGTTTATACTGAGTGCAGGCTCAGCATTCATACCAGTGGATGCGAGGCCTATCTAACACCTCTGCCGCAACTAAGGAGTACGGCACCCGAGTTGTACAGCGCAACTCCACGCTTGAACTCCGAGGAGCTCTGCCCGCGATGTAGGCATAACCACAACCACCATGAAACTCCCACTAGGGGGCCAACCGCAAATAACCGGGCCGAGAACACATTCTCCAGGAATTCTCCTGGAGCATATGCTCTCAGAGGGCCATCCCGGTTCCCATGGTACCAGATAACCTCCGGTGAGGCTTTGTGGCAGAGCCGCTTCAGATGAGTCCCTTGCAGACTCGGGTATGATCGCCCTCCTCCAGTACGTGGGGACGAGCGTGGAAGTGATGATACGATACCTAATGCTAATACAGACGTAATTTCTCCTACAGCGCCAATCCAGCACTCTCTAGCCAAGTCTTAACAACACTGATTGCTTCACTTGAATATAACTCAGCATCTTCGAGATTCCTCGCGACCACAGCCAGTTTCATTTCTTCGGTGTACCACCACCGAAGCCTCCTCTGGAACCGCAAGCTTAAATATATCATTATACATAATGTTCCACTGTAGTGGGCCCAGTACAGGGCCCTGTGGGGCACCCACGGAAAAAACATACTCCTTGGTTCTATCATCAGACCAGAGCGTCCGCTTTTGCGGACTAGCTATCGACAATAGCCGTCGCCAGAAACTTTCCTGTAAGATTAAAATTGACCGAATTGAATGCATTCCTCACGTCCAGGGTCCCCACCACACAATATCAACTAGAACAACCCCTGCCGTGAATACAATTTGATATTATACTTGGGACAGGCTTCGAGGGTCCGCTCAACTGCCCCTCGCAAACTCGAGATAGGGTTTGGTAGTAGAACTGTTGGCGTTGGTTCAGGAGGCGTTTCCCAGGTTTTATGCTCCATCGTGGGTACCAATCCACGTTTCTCCCTGGGACCTATACTACCCTTTGGCCACCATGAAAGATACCTTCGGACATACACACTTCGAGGAACTCCGCGAATATATCCGGTCTACATTTGACGGCAAGTTTCAGGCCTTATTCGGTATGCAGTCTAGACCGGGGGCTTTTTTTGTCGCCTATTCGACTGCAGATCTCCAGCAGCTCGTCCCTAGTGACTAGTGGAACCGGCGTCACATTCAGGGGACGCTGGAAGGTGTCAGTACCTCCTATTGATGGCGAAATAATCGCTTGATTATTATATAGGGCACGTGGTCTACAGAGATGAACGGCCTCTGAATCGCCTTGTCATAATGTTATAGGCGCTACCCCACATATTTATATCCGAACAGAGCTCCTTAAAGCATTCCCTTTTACTCCTACATCCAGAGGGCGAGTTTGAGGTTCTTACGGACTTCCCTATAGGCATGCTCCTTTTACCCTTGATCGATCTTACTTAGTACCCACTGAGTCGGTCGTCTGATTCGGTGGAAAATCGATCGAAGGCTGGCAAGTTCACTATTCCACCAATAATTGGGTTTTCTAGTAGGGAATGTGCATCTCCTAGACATCAATGCATCACCTGCTTTAGAAATGCTTTGTGTGGCATGGGGAGTTTTATCCGGGAAGATGCCTGCTTTGCTAGACAGGTCTAACCACACCATGAATGTTGTCCATCCATCGCTTTTGCAGACCGGTCTAGTGTTCTTCTGGATGTCGGCTTCTAGGGTGCGGGTCTTCTGCCCTGTGACTCCGTCCTTAGTTCAAAGGTGATTGCCTGGTAGTGGCTGTATGTAAAGTCCTCGCTAGCTTGACAGGAGATACCACGTCCTAGTGTCAGACTCACAAAAGTCAGATCTACAATTGCACCAGATCCCCCTTTCCGATAAGTGTTCACATCACCTTCGTTGGCCAAAATCCAACTCTACGAATGCTTCTCATAAGCATATTCGATGGCCCGCGCATTAAAGTCACCGGATATCACATTTAGACCTCGTCCCCTTGCGTCATGAACAAGATTGTCTAACAGGTTTTCAAACTCGGGAAGTGTGAGCCTCGGTGGGACGTAGCAGCTGCATATGAATATACCGCTTATTTTGCCCACACGAAGCCACTAGCTGCCTGACTCAAGCTATATTGGATGGCTTGGCGACCACATGCCCATATCGCCGCTCCGCGCTAAGTTGTCCTATATTAGGGCGGTGGAGGAGAAAAGTGCCCAAGCGGAATATGGCAAAATCACGCGGGAGACGCAGGTGGCGCCTCCTCCACATAAGGCTTCCAAGAAGAAAAAGGCCTCTTCGCCGAAGAATGCTGCGCCGGAGAAAGTTTCGGGTAGTTCTTTGATTACGGCCCCAACTTTGAAAAACGCGGAAGCGCCTACAGCTCGTAAACCCGAAGAATGGACAAAGGTGGACGTCAAAAAAAGGAAACGGAAATAATCATTATTTCCAAGAAAGGATACGCCTACGCCAATATCCTTGGGAAAGTCAAAGCCAATCCGAAATTGACAGACTTGGGCGGCAGTGTGTGTCGTATCAGGCGTACGTAAAAGGGGAATTTGATACTGGAGCTAAACAAATCTAGCGAGAAGACAGTGAATAGTTTATGCGGTCAGATGGAAAAGGTACTAGGTGAACAAGCAGACGTGAAAACTCGAAAGCAACAAATAGTAATCGAGTGGATAGACCTGTGCTGCGCTCAGGAAACAATTCAACCTTAGCGAAATAGAAGGAAGTGCCATCGAAAGGATGAAGGAGATATTAAACTGATATCTGCGGGCAAGGTAAAAATAGGTTGGGTCGTGTGCCGACTTAGGAAGCAAATACCTCTTAAGAGATGCTTCAGATGCTTCGATTTCGGTCACTTTGCGGCCGCATTTACTAGTGACCATGATAGGTCGAGAAGGTGCAGGAAGTCTGGAGAAGACCCACGATGCATGTTCTGCAAAAGGAAAGGAAAGGAAACAGGAGTAGACGACCGGCACGGTGCAGGTTGTGGCAGGTGTCTGACATATGGGGCTAAATGAGGTTGATACAAATCAACCTCAACCATTGCAAACCAGCTCAAGACTTGCTCTCGCAAACCGTTCGAGAGTCAAATGTGGACGTGGCGATAATTAGTGAACCTTACCGAAATTACATTGGTACTACGTGGGTGAAAGGCTCATCGGGAAAAGCGCCGATATAAGCATGTGGACGGCAAGTCATTCAAGGAACAATGGCATTCCCAGGAGCTGTCTTAGTAAGGGCAAAAGGCAACGGCGTCCATATCTACAGCTGTTATGCTCCTTCAAGTGCAACATTAGCGCATTATGAGGAGATGGTAGACAGCTTGGTGTCGGATGCTAGGGACCACAACCCCAAAATCATTGCCGATGATTTCAACGCGTGGGCCTTAGACTGGGGAAGTCGAGTAACAAACACCAGGGGCCAAATCTTATTTAAAATCATCGCGGAGCAGGACATCATACTAGCGAACGTTGGATGTGTGCCCACCTTCCGAGGCAGAGAGCTAGGCTAAATCGTCAATCTAACCTACCTCAATACCTCGTTAGGGGGAGGGATGGTCTGGTCGGTGAGTGCACACTACACTCGGAGTGACCACCAGGCCATCTTTCTCAGCATCAGGAACGACCTGAAGGGAACGACACTGGAAAAAGTGAGCAAGTTATGTCAACAAGTAATTGAGGCATGCGACTCTACACTACGATGACATAAATTTCACCACAGTAGGAAACCAAATTACTGGTGGAACCAAGGAATTGCGCTGTTGATGGTATCATGTTTGCGAACGAGGAGGCTTTGTCAAAGTCCTTTTTCAGAGGAAAGCCAGAACATCGACTGTCGAAGAAGGACTAGTTCGATTGTCGAAGTAGCCTTGAGAAGGTTATACGGGAACGTGAGCAAAGTACAAACCTATGGGACGCTACTTACAAGGTTATAATGAACAAGATACGTGGACAAAAATCACCCCAAGTGGCGTGCCCGCGACTCTTGTTCAAAATAATCGCAATTCTTTTCCCACAACATGAAGAAAGTGAACCTCAACCAGCGTTGTAACAGGACGTCTGCACAATGCAAGGGGTTAACGAGGAGGAACTACGGGAGATCTACGGACAAATTGGGGATAATAAGGCTTCTGGATTGGAAGTTGGCCCTGAAGTTGGCAGCTAAAATTAGACCCGCATGGTTCATAAGTGCATTTGAATCGTGCATGGTGGAAGGAAGGCAGAGGTTGGCTGCTACCTAAGCCCCAAAAACCACCTGGTGCACCCTTTTTATATCGCCCTATCTGTCTTTTAGACACTATGGGGAAGATATTGGAGAAGATGATGTACAATAGGCTGCTTCCGTTCGTCGGTTTTCGCAGAGCTCGGTTCACAGTCGATGTCATTCCAACGGTCATAGACCTGGTCCGGGAAGCATCGACCACTGGTAAGTGCTGCGCGATGGTGACGCTGGGTGTCAGTAATGCCTTTAACTCGGCTAACTGGGATTGGATTAAGGACACCCTGACTAAACTAGGTGTCCCTGGTTACTTAGCTCGGATAATCGAGAGTTACCTTTCGGAGAGACTTCTTTGGTGCAAGGCGGACGATGGGCCGATGGAATATGTTGTGACAGCACGGAAGAACCAAACTTACCTGTAAAATACTGCTATTTCAAAACGATTTAAATGTAGTCTGGAAATTGCTACCATCTGGCCTTTCTTGAGTATCCACGTTCCAGACCATCACCTTTCCATATCTGACGATGCTCTTCGAATGATAAAATATCTTCCGCGGTGAAAGTAGCTCATTATTTTCAGCGAATACAATAAAAAGATTGTTGAAACTTTGGAAGTCCCCATAGTCCATTATCAAGCCATCCACGAGATAAATGATTGGAGTCTTGAAAATTTTCAAATCAAAAATATTCAAGAGGCTCTGATTAGGCGCTATGAACACTAAACTATGAAATTGGTAGTTGGTTTCGATGTAAGAAATGTAACGATTACAATTAACGCTTTCGTGAAAGAGACCATTAATGGCCAAAGATAACAATGCTTTAGCAAACATTTTCACAGTGCAAAAATCCTTAAATTTCCTGTTTGTAAGGAACTTCTGATAACTGATTAGATTTCAAGATATGGTCACTATTCACTGATGTTGGAGAGAGTTTCCTATTCAAATAAAATTCCTCCTATATGACCCGATTAGACTAAGCTTTTTGTAATTCAGAGCCTGGTCACTTCCCTGGATAATTCCTGCTTTTAGGCGGTTAAGTAGTTGGAGGCTTCCGAAATAATAAACGTGACAAAATCATTAATTATGTTGTTAAACTTGCGACAAACTTCCAATAGGTAAGGGCAGTAACAAGTAAATTATCCCACTATGTGGTAATAATGGACGGACTAATTGGAATACACTTGTCAGCCTCCCCCAATCGTCGCAAATAATATTACGTTGAGCCGTTGAGTTTATTATGCACGAAAATGGAACTATTACATGGTCAGCATAGTATGATGATAGTATTTCAACGAATGAGAAGCTAGCCTGAAAAATCAGGGAAACTAGGTGCGGTTATAGCTAAACCCTGCCAAGTAGAATACACCAATTACCGAGGTGTCATGACTTGCCGATTCAATTCAGGTGAAGTAAAATTCATGGCTCTGATAGAAAGGGGCTTGCACTACTTCCTGAAGAACTATTGTGTGTGACAGTTTTTCCAAAAAACTAATGACGTTATGTATGTTATTCGCCAGCCGTACTAGTGAACCTTCTGTACCAAAAATGCTACGTATCTGTTTTAGTGTGTTCAGATTTTCAACTACCGATATCTCACTGAAAGTGCTACCAGAATATTTGGTGAAACAAAAGACGGCATGATATTCACCTGCCCCTTAAAACAAAACCTTTTTAAAATCGATTCAAGGTCTGTCCTGAAAGGTGGAAAGATTCAAAACCTACTGCTGCTGCTTCCATTGCCAAATTGGCAACTGCCATACAGTTATGTGAGACTCTTAGTCACCAAAACTACCCCCTTCTCCTTTCAATTTTCCCACTGGACGACTATAAAGCATTCCATCGCGGGACTGGAACAGTTATTCACTGAGGCTCATTATGGTTCTCTGCCTTTCTTCTTTTCTTCGCAATTCTTCTTGTCCAAGCTATCGATGGATAGTTTTGAACTCGCTTTGCCCTTGATTCCAAGCCTCCGTTGACTCCAACATGAACTCCACAATCTTCGGGTATTAAGCGCTAGCCTGCGACCGCCTCCAGTGTACCATAGTTTGGGACGCGGTAAACCTGGGACAGTCAAATGCAGCATGCTTCAACCGGTAGTCCGTGGGACCATTCTCGACCTCGTTACCACATCTTGGGCGGCATGGTGACTCGTCGTGATCAAATCGATAAGTACGATACCCTCCATACCCACTTAAGAACTGCGTTAGCTCGTAGCTGAATTCCCCGTGGCTTCCTTCAATCCGTCTTCGAATGTGCGGGATGATGCGGTAGGTCGAACGACCGGTTTGTGCTTTGTTCCATTTCTTTTGCCATTCTGCGATGGATTCCCATCGTGCTAGTTGCCACCGTACGATAAGCACTCTCTTCCTGGAGTACACTCAGTCGGTATGCCATTCCTGGTTTTCCGCGGTGTAATTTATTTATTTTATTTTATTTTTTTTTTTATTTTATTAAGACCACGTCGACTTTGTCTTGTTCCACCATAGCAAGAGATCTATGATAGAATAGATCCCTGTAGTACCCCGCACGTTTTCTGAATAATTTCAGTCCATCGTCCAATTCGGAGTACTAGCTTTTCCCAAAAAGAAATCCAACAACGACGCGTACAATGTACTTCGGGACCTCTAGTTTCGCTAGAGCCTCTATGATTTTCTTTGAAGTATTAAACGCATTTCTTACATCGAGAGCCACCACTTCGCAGTATTTGTCGTCTTGTGTTGCAGCTCAAACCAGGCCAGTCACCATGTTGATTGCGTCGGCGATTGATCTCCCCTTACGAAACCCGAATAGCTTATCAGAAAGACCTGCTTCTTTTTCCACAAGAACGAGCAGTCTGTTGTATATTACTCTTTCAAATAGTTTGCCAATGGTATTGACGACACATATCGGTCAATGTGAGAAGGGGTCACCCAATGGTGTACCTGGCTTCGGAATAAATGTCAGCTTTTTTAGCTTCCGTTGCTCAGGAAATTCTCCTTCTCTAAACCATGCATGCATTTAGCAATTTCGGCACCGTTCTGTCCATTACGAGAGACCGACCAGGTCACCAACCACTAGTTATCAGTACTGGACCTTAAATTTCTCCTTCTCCTCATTTGATGGATTTTTATTTTATAAGGTGCTGGCAGGTGCAGTGGTAGCTTCCACAGAGAGTAATCTTCAAGACTATAGAGTTCCTACACTTTCGTTACCCAACCCGTGAGATTTTGCGATAGCCTACAGCCATTCAGACGGGAGCTACCTATGCCTCCTGTTTTCACAACTAGGCTTGGTACCGGCTACGACGCAGTTATTATTGTATCTACATTAATCACAGCTAATTAAGGTTTTGTGTACTGTCTACTTGCCTTTTTTTGGAAAGTGGAAATTACCAAAAGGCACTGACCTCAACATGCCAATGTTTAGAATTTTTACCCACTAAAACCACCCCCGACTCTCCCATGCCCTGCGGAACCTCTATAAGGTATTGCATCACGGGGCGGAATCAACTCACTGTAACTTGGTGATCTTCCTTCTCTCCGCGGCATTCGTAACCGCGCTTTTGTCATCTCCTCCGCGTTTCGCAGTTTTTTGTGGATAGATGCGACCATGAAGTTGATCTCATTCCAATCTTCCTCGCGTGCTACCATTCTTGGCAGCAGATTTTCTGGTACCAGCGCCTCTCCTAGAGTCACCTCTAGGTTCTTCCTTTCTTGCACAAACCTTGAACAATACATGTTCTGGGTTCTCTCAGACTCCATAGCAGTTTGGACCATTAAGTGACGAGTCCAGTTTAAATCTGAGAGGATACTAGCGATATCCTCCATGCGCCGTGAGAAACTGGGTAAGATTATAGTTAATCTAACGTTGTCGTCTCTCCAGTCCTCAATATTTCGGGAACCACTTCTTCCTTTCATCAGTGCAACAAGTCAAGGTGAGACTTTCAACATCTGCTACAGGCACAAATATTGGCAGCCATACAAGGACTGCCTGAAGAAGTACAAGTTGTCTATCGAGACTGCCAAGAGGCGGTTTTGGCTGGACTGTTTTCAGAACATTGAAGGCACCAACGAGTTTGCGAGACTCAGTAAAATTCTCAGAAAATCGGAAGGTTCCTGGGCGGAATCTTCTGATAAGACCCTGGAACTGCTAGTCCGTAAGCACTTCAACCATCAGGAAGGAGGACTGTGAGACAGAACCTTGCTTGGAGGGTATGCAGTCCCAGTCACGTGAAATTATCAAATCGGCAATTAGCGAGGGTAAAGTCAGTTTGACTGTAACCACCTCCGCGTATAAATCTCCGAACCCCGATGGTAATG
This sequence comes from Hermetia illucens, assembly GCF_905115235.1. NCBI lineage: Eukaryota > Metazoa > Arthropoda > Insecta > Diptera > Stratiomyidae > Hermetia > Hermetia illucens. The sequence goes on along the minus strand of NC_051849.1, from coordinate 18,672,112 downwards.
TCAACAATGCTCTAGAAACAGCAAGAAAGGTTGCGTGTAGTGTACGGGTGCTTCGGAGCTGAATTGAGTCCGCAAAGCACTTTCGGAAAATCAGCTTCACGTCTTTCGTGTTAAAGATCCTATAGCGCGTGATGGATATCATAAAGATCATAAAGAGAACGCTCTTTTTCAAGTCTCAGCACGCCATCCCCAAAGACAAATTCACAGGAACCGCACGGTTGAGCGCTAAACTACAAGCAATATACCGTAGTTTCAAGGCACGTATCAACGTTAGAACCAAAGCCATCAAAAAAGTTTTAACCAGAGTAGGCTTAGAGTAGTATTAATATTAAAAACCAGGATAATCTAATCTGACCTGGGAGGTAGTCATTTGACCAGATCTGTAAGCAGCGGGACGTCCTAGGGTGGCGCTATCTTCCTGATACTCTTGGATCGGGACAAGAGCGGGATGAAGATGGTGGTGTATGAATTGCACATTGGGAAAGGTTTGCCTGTGGATTGTAAAAAGCGGGCCAAAATTAATCAATCCGTTTTGGTTGATGTTATTTACCACCAAGCCAAAAACACTTGAATTCCAAGCATAGAATTGATGGTTATAAGCGCCTATATAGCCTTCTACGCCTGCAAGAGGATCTTACTAAGGAAATGGGCTCACCGGTCGAGGATGAATCTCTAGATGTAAACAGCCATGTTTCGTCTCATCCTAGCGTACGTTTCTGTTGTGTTGTGGCAGGCGCTGAGCAAGAAGTACAATAGAACCAAGCGGATGCAAATGGATATGTGCAGTCCCACCCGGCAGTTGCTCTCAATGTACTCCTGCATTTCTTCCCTCTGGACCCCCACATTAAATACGCTGCAGCATTCTGTACTGTCAATCTACCCGAGTCCAGATGGTGGACAACGAAGTCCTGGGGCCATATTAACATCCTAGGCGAATTAATTCAGGAATTTTGGGCATTACCATTCCCCAAGAAATTCGCTGTAGACTTTCACACCAGGTCAAAGTGGAGAGCTGACAACGTGTTGCAAGGTTATGAGACAATATTCTTCACCGACGGATCAAAGATTTTCTATAGACTCGGTGCTGGGGTCTTCTTGAATTAGCCGATTCGTACGCAAGGTAAAAGTGTTCCGCTCTGCGAAACCGGACGACGACCTAAATCCAATCGACTCCGCCAACGAGCTGTTGGAGGAGATGACGATCGACGGTCCGACTGACGAACCCCCCACGCAAGCAGATCGTGCTGAGAGTAACGCAGATAAATCTGTAGCACTCGAAGCGCGCCTCGGCTAATCTGTTTGTCTTCCTCTTAGAGGAAGACATCGCACTAATACAGGAGCCCTGGGTCGGAGGCGACTGAACCATCAAAGGGCTCCAAAGCAAATATTTTAATTTGATTTTATTATTACTTCAAACCTATTGGTGTGTAACAGGGCCAGTACATCAACCTTCCATTTCCCCTGCTCGGAGAACTGTGGCGGTTGGGAGATGGTTCTTGAAATCACCCTAATAACCGACAATCGGATTCTTAGGGTGGAGGAGTGGAGAGTGTCTGACCAGAGATACTTCTCTGATCACAGTTGGATACTTTTCAGTTTAGATGTCGCCGCAAAGGTCTCCAAACCCTTCAGAGACCCCAGAAGGATCGACTGGAGAAAGTTTGGTCAAGTAATTAAGAACAAATTCTCCGGAGCGCAAATTGGTAAAATTGGCCCGACAGACGAACTGCAGTCAAACGTCGGGGCTCTGGAAAAGGCATTCGATACCGCCTTTAAAGTCTCGTGCCCTACTAGGTACAGCAGAAAGACCCTGCCACCGTGGTGGAATGAAGATCTCTCCAGCCTCAGGAAGCTGACCAGAGAAATCTTCAACATCTGCTACAGGCATAAATATTGGCAGCCATACAAGGACTGTCTGAAGAAGTACAAGTCGGCCAGCAGGACCATCAAGAGGCGGTCTTGGCTGGACTATTGCCAGAACATCGAAAGCACCAGTGAATCCGCGAGGCTCAGTAAGATTCTGTCCAAAGAACATAAGAGTCCATCCTTTCTTAAAAAGTCGGAAGGCTCCTGGACGGAAATATCTAGCGAAACCTTGGAACTGCTGGTTCAAACGCACTTTCTCGCCAACGAGGAGGACTGTGAGTCAGAACCTTGCTTGGAGGGTTTGCGGTCACCCCAGCTGTGCGAGACTATCAAATCGGTAATTACCGGCTGAGTTATAAACAGCTCCTCCGCATATAAACCTCCAAGCCCAGATGACATAATGCCAGTCATACTATAGAAGCAGCAGGAAAGGGTTGTGCCGTGGCTTGTTGAGATTTACCGGAGCTCCATCTCTTTAGGATACGTACCACAGTCCTAGAGGCGCGCACGAGTGATTTTCATACCGGCAGCGGGCAGACGCGGTCATGAGTTCGCGAAGGACTTTCGACCAATCATCATCAACGGTGCAACAACCGGTATCCGGTCTAAGCCTGCCTTAATAAGGAACTCCAGACGTCCCGGTTTTGCGCTGAGGTCCACCAATTTGATGTCCCTAAAAGCTGTCTGACGCCCTGACCTACGCCATCGCTCCATCTCAGGCAGGGTCTGCCTCGTCTTCTTTTTCTACCATAGATATTGCCCTTATAGACTTTCCAGGCTGGATCATCCTCATTCATACGGATTAAGTGACCCGCCCACCGTAACCTATTGAGCCGGATTTTATCCACAACCTGCCTTCGGAGTATTCTTCTCTCGAACGCGGCCAAGAGTTCGCAATTCTTCTTGCTATGCACCCAATACTCCGAGGAATGCATGAGGACTGGCAAGATCATTGTCTTGTACAGTAAGAGCTTTGACCCTATGGTGAGACGTTTCCAGCGGAACAGTCTTTGTAAGCTGAAATAGGCTCTATTGGCTGCCAAAAACCATGCGCGGATTTCATCATCGTAGCTGCTATCGGTTGTGATTTTCGACCCTAGATAAGAGAAATTTTCAACGACCTTAAAGTTGTAGTCTCCTATCTTTATTTTTCCCGTATGACCAGTGTGTATTTGATGTTGTTGGTTGATTGGTTTTTGAAGCTGACGTTGCCACCATATGTTTTGTTTTGCCTTCATTGATGTGCAGCTCAAGATCTCGCGCCGCCTGTTCGATCTGGATGAAGGCAGTTTATCGTCTCGGGTCGTTCTTCCCATGATGTCGATATTGCGGTTATTGCGGCATCCATTTCCCGCCTATAGGGTTCTCACCTGATTGCCAGAGGGGATACTAGGTGGTGTTGTAATTCGAGCTCGGAGCACCATGCCAACGAGGTAATGATCCGAGTCTATATTGGCCCCCCTATATGTTCATCAAGGCTGAGAGGTGGTGGCGTTCGTTCAACACGTGATCAATTTGGAGTTGAAGTCTGGAGAGGCCCATGTTTGTTTGTGGACCGCTTTCTGCGCAAAATATTTCCACCAACCATTTTGTGTGACACTGCTAATTGAATAATTCGCAGTCCGTTATCATTTGTATTTTTGTGTAAGCTATGGGAGCCAACTTATTGCCTGCATACGGGCTCCGTCCCTACTTAGCTGTTAAAATTCCCAAGTATGATTTTGATATCTTATCTCCGACTCTGCAGTCTCCTCTGTAGGCGCGTGCATGTTAATGAGGCTTATATTTCTGAACTTACCTGGCAAGGGTAGAATCCATAGCCATTCGCTTATGTTTTCAAAGCCGATAACAGCAGGTTTCATTTTATGGCTGACTAAGAAACCTACTCTGAGCACATGATGGATGGCCACTGTAATATATGATGTAGTAGCTCTTCTCCAGGAAGCCGGTCCCTGACCAACGCATCACCTGCAACGCTGTTGGATCAGCCTTATATTGACAGGGTATCGGCTAGCATGTTCCATGAGAAAATGTACAAATTGTTATTCCGTTTACGTTGCCATCTTCGTCGTTGTATATATTAGTCCAGTTCGAGGCTCCCATTGTGGCTTCGTAAAAAGTTTTTTTCCGTGTAGGGTTATCAGCCCTACCCAACGCACAACCTCGAAGACCAGTTGGTGATATTTATTCTGTTTTTAAGCGCGGAAGACTCGCCCTCATCCTTCTCCGTTTGCAGTTTTTCATGAAGAAAGAGCTTCCAGTAGTCACCATGTGGTGGAAGAGATAGGATTTGGCAGTCGAGCTGTTGGTGTTGGTTCAGCAGGAGTCTCCCAGGGTACCAATCCACGCTTCGCCCTGGGACCTATACTATCTTTTGACCACCACGGAGGATCAAGAATGGTCTGTTGAGTCGGTGCTGGGGTTTTCATGCGTTCAGGCAGAGTAGCCGAGTCGTACAGTTTTGGAGGATTCGCCATTATATTCCCGGCGGGCGTAGTTGCATTATTGGAAACCTGTCGATGGTTGAGACATGACCGAGCCCTCGATTGGCACAGTTTGCGTCCCGCTGGCTTATGTGAAGGATGGTAACTTTAGATATCGAATGATTAAGCGCTAATTTAAGGCGAATTTGGCTCGCTTATAACAAGACCCAATCGCTAGAACGTATAGGATTACGGTGGTTTATAAGAGGTACTATCATATAGGGCCCATGCATACCCTACAATTCGCATTGCCGAAGCTGCAAAGAAGAGGGAGATAGCCTCAGGCACATCCTTTGCGATTGCCAAGCTCTATCTAGAGCCAGGTTGCGTACGACACCTAAACACCTTCAAGAGACCTCTAGTGGCAGTGCGGGGGAACTGCTACCCTTTGTGAATGCTACGGGCTGGCTTTGAAGATCTGAGCTGGCTGGACTCTCCTTCTCTTGTAATTCGAATAGCCGTCATTGTCTTAGGAAGTTTGTGACATCAAAATGACGGACCACTGCGCTAATTGGGTTCCTCGGAGCGGGCACTGATACCTACCTACCGCTGCTGACCGCCCCAAGAACATGTAACAACTAAACTCATTCAAACACAAGATATTCATACAACGATTTTATTAACTGTGCAAATGCTCCATTTCTAAAAATAGATAAACAAGTACAATATATAAACAATTCATACATCAGCACTTTACCATAAAGGAACCAATTGATAGCGTATGAATATAGACAAGTCTTTTAGTTTCCTTTCTTTCAGATATAAATTCATTTTATAACATTGTGCCCTTATTCCTAACGTGAATATACACTAATTGCTAGAATATCTATTGATTTTTGCATTATATCAAAAGTTCTATTACTGTATATCATTTTCTCACGAGTACCTCTCATACATTCCTAATGGCGAGAACTATGATAATGCATCGTGTATCGGCAATAGTCCCTACTGTCGTCACATATTTACACATTTGAAATATGTAGTAGAAAAATGCACAGCAAAACTAATGTTAATGATTATGGGGGAGACAGAAGTATACGAACAAAGACTTTAACCGCTTACTAACTAATGGCTGATTCTCAATGTAAATAGATTCATTCGATTGTTTCAAAACGTGTACACTAGTCGCACTAATGCCGTGATACCAAGGAAGCCGAGGATGGCTGGCTGCAGAGTCGAAGAACTCGACTTCAAAGGGCTCTGCAAATGACAAGGAGGAATTCAATTATTATTAACGACGACATTTGAGAGGAGGGTTCAGCTCACCGTTTTCGAGTCAGCGCAAGTTGTTTCATTACGTATGAATCGGAACATTGACTCTACAATGTTGGCTGGAGTGATTTCCTCGCATTTTTCCAATGTTCGGACGACACAATCTTGGAATTCGTTCAAATCACTGTGAAAATAAGATTGTAATCGATGAGTGTAAATAAGTTCAATGTTCACGGGTGTTTTGACGATCTTACGTAAATGGAGTTGTAGAGGAGAATTTGTGTTTGGAAATGAATTTATTGAGACCTACAAGGCTAGTCTATTGTATACGAAATCATATTCAGTGAAAGACTTTCGACTTTGAATTTGAAATTAGGCATTGGATTATCACTCTGCTTTCGAATGATTTGGGAGCTGCAACAGCAGATCTTATCGCGTCTTACATCACAGTTCATGTGTATATTATCGAGGGGAAGCAACGGTCACATTGCTTCCATGCTACATGCATTTCTAATTATTTTGTCTCTAAACTGCTTCAATTTTAATCAAAGACAGTTTTATTGACTGCTGATAACGACAAGGTTCGTATGAACTTAAAACAGATGCTATTACTCACCGGCATTGCTCAACTCCAACAACCAATCGGGGGAGCTGCGAAATGTCATTGAACCCATCTTTAGGCACGTATTTTGAGAACGTTGAGTTAACACATTTGGTGATATCTTCTTTGCTTTGTTCAAAGCATTCAGGTCCCTTCTCGGCAATGAATACTAACAAAGAAATTCATATTGATCACTCTTGACGGGTTGCCACCAATTTGAGGCACTTACAAGCGATTTGATCCCCATCTTTGTGGCAAATGAAATTCAGCAAACTCGAAACGATTCGCATTGTGATATTGGAGTAGACGACCTCCTCCTCATCGAGACATGGTTCAATCTTTCCTCTTAAGTTTTCAATGCATTGAATTAACAACGGGCGTTTTCGGCAATATCTGGAACATTCAGAGAAAGAAAATTGCAAACAATGAAAATCAATCAAATAAATATCGCCACCTACTTATTGAACACCACGTCCAGTTCACCCTTTGGACTCGCCTCTTTAATCTCTTCTTGCATTGCAGTTGTGTTTATTATTTCAGAAACACATGTCATAACATTTGGTAGCTCTTTCTGCAAGATAAGAACGGTTTCATGCAATGAAAATGAGCATATTTTACAAACAAAAGTGAAATTACCTCTAAGTTTTCATAAGCTTCATCTCCGCTTTGTTTGGAGCATTTACTTTTTATCACGCTCTTGAAATCATCGACTGTGAAATTGGCAAACTCCTCTGGAATGCTTATATTACCAGGTAGCTGTGGTATTTGTGATTTAATTTGTTCCAAATCGACATCTTGTGTGTAAACATACACTGAAAAGTAAAAACAATTCAGTTAGATAAAAACTATTTCTTATTACGTATATCTTAGCATTAAAAAAATTGAAAATTGTATCGTTCATAAGATTCGTGGCGGTGCTAATTACTTTCAGACACTTACGCAACCGTAACGGTAACGGTAGGAGATTCGCGGAGTTCTGCAATTTCACCGCATCGTCATTGGTGGCTCATTGTTGGAACACAGGGCCTACAGGTCACTTGGGTCTCAACTGATCGACGCCATACGAGCAATCATATCGATCACTTCGTAATCAGCATTTAGGAGTTGTCTGCTGGTTCTGCATAACAAGAAAGGCGCTAACATCGGCCTCGAAAGGGATTACCATCTGATGGTCGCCTACGTTCTCTTGGTGCTCAGAGGTGGCGGTAAGGCAACTCTGTCGGCCAAATCAAAACCAAATGAGCGAGGGAACCTCCATAGTGGTGGCACCGGGAGATGCTGTATCACATTGATTTGCTGGCCGTGATGCAATAGGCGAATGCTCCAAAGGCATAATTAGGGCGATCAGACCCGAGTCTGCGCGGAGACTCATCTGAAGTGGCAGTAGGTCACGAAACCTTACCAGGGGTATACTGGTGACATGGGAACCGGGATAGCCTCTAAATTTATATGTTCCAGAAGAACTCCTGTTTCATGTGAGTTTCGCTCGGTTGTTGTGTTCGGTCCCCTCGTGGGAGCTTCATGGGGATTGTAGTTGCGTTCAAGGAAACAGAGACCTTCGGGCCCCAAATGTGGTGTTGCGTTGCAACGTAGGTGCCGTACTCCATAGTTCGGTAGAGATTTAGGTAGGTCTTGCATCCACTGATCCACTGGTACTTGACCGGTGCCGTTGTGCTTGTCTCAGCGGGGCTTTTTTTCTGTTTACAAAATCAATCCGTGTCTTAACAATACCGTGGGATTAAGCCCAGCGAAATCTCTACTTACGTTCGCTTGCGTATTACGTCCGCTACATCTCACAGGGTTGGAGAGCTGCGACCCCCAAAGTTCAACATTGACCGCTTGTATGATCCGACTATCGCTCGATAGTGAGAGAGCTATCTTGCTGATCGAACGGCAGGTATAATCAGTAACCCGCCTGAGAATATCGATGGGCCGCCATCAAAGGTGCTCTATTCTCGGGTGCTGCACAGGTAGTCGGCCACGTCCCGAAGGGGCGTCATAAGATCTGGCTGACTGCGGAATCGTGGAAGCGGATCGATGAGCGGTGGCGGGCGTGGCGCGGTCGAACTCCGATAGTAAGCGAAATCCTGAGAAATTCAGCGCCGTGAGAAGAAAGAATTTGCTATTGCGCTGGTCACGGAAGCGAAGGGTGCCGCAGATCGCAATGATTTCAGGAATATATAACGCAACACGAAAGAGCTTACATGTGGTCGCAAATCTATGAAGGATGTCAACGATCAAGAACTGAAGAGGCGGAAAGAACATTGCACCTCCTCCTCTTGTGAATGAAATGACTCGTCAGCGTAGCATGAGGATACGGACTGTTCCTCCAAACAAAAAAGAAATCATTTCGGTCACCAATGCATTCGAGCAGAAGAAAGCCGCTAGGCGTGACGACCTCCCCGCGGAGTTATTAATCGCTAAGTCTTTGGTTACTGCTGAGCTGACGCTTCCACTCGTACAGAAATATTGGGAATCCGAGACCTTTCCCAGAGAGTGGAATAAAGAGATGATCGTTAAGATCACAAAGAAGGGCGCCTGTTTTAAGTGTGACAATTGGAGGGGTATCTGCGTACTCCCTGCTATCGTAAAGACAATAGTTAAAATAATCCTGTAGCGCATCAAAGGATATCTTGAAAGCTTGATCGATAGAGCAGGCTGGTTTCCGGTCTCCATCCTCCCTTTCTTGGATGGCCATAATTATTCATACACAGATACCGTAATAGTCTATCAGTTATTTTTAATTGTTTTGACATCTGTCAAAAATAGATACTACCAAACGTTTGAGATTTCATATGACAATATAGTTTTTCATCGCTTTGCAAATGTCAAATCCACCACCAGAAAATGTGATTTTGCGGGAATCTTTAAGAACCTTCTTTCATTTGAAGAGAAGTGCTGTTGAAAGACATGGTTTATTGGTTGGGGGATGCGGCAAGCATACTCTATTCCAAATGCAACGCCAAGAGTGGTTCCGACGATTCAAAAGGGATAATTTCGATTTGAGAAACGAAGACCACCGGAAAAGTTTGAAAATCCGGAACTGCATTGCTCGATAATGATGACAATCAAACTCAAAAACAACTCGCAAAACAATTAAATGTGACACAAGCGGGCATTTTCTTACGTTTGAAAACCATGGGAAAAATTGAAAAGTGCGGAAAATGGGTACCACATGAATTGAGCGAAAGACAACAAGAAAACTGAAAAACCACTTGTGAAATTCTTCTCAAAATGCACGAAAGAAAATGTTTTTTTTCATCGAATCTTGTTTGGTTAAAGAAAAATGGATCTACTTCGAGAATCTTAAGCGAAAAACATTATTGGTCCATCCAGGCGAACATCTATTATATATCGATATATGGCGAATAAAAACTACTACTAGTGATGGACACGGTGTTGAGTTTTAATTTCTAGTAATACCCCGAGCAAGCATTGATTGTAAAAGACAATGAGTTGTTGAGTTTGGTGGGGTCACAAGGATGGGGTCTATTATGAACTTCAATTTGAATAATGCGTTGTTTGAAAAGCAACGAAAATGGGACACCAGGCACAAAATGATAAGTTTTCAGCATGATGAGCACACACATCAAAACCAGTGCTGCACTTCACTGGGATTACCTATCTCACTCGCCCTACTCAACAGACTTAGTGCCTTCTGACTTCCACTTGTTTATATCAATGGGACACGCGCTTGCTAAGCAACACTTCGGTTCTACCGACGAAGTCAAAAAATGGCTCGATGCATGGTTCGCTTCAAGAGACGAACGCTTTTAGTTGCAAGGTATCCACAAATTGACAGAAAGATGACAAAACTGTTCTCAATATCTGAAATAATAAAAAACTTGTTGTTTCTTTTTCGTTGGTGTGGATATTTATTCTTGCAAATTCCGATATTTCGGGAACCACTTGTTCACTTCATCCCCCCCCCCCCTTAAACCCAATACAAAATGATGTTACCCGTTGTATGTAAAGGAATTCACAGACCACAACTTCTCGCCAACGTAACAATTGGTTTTGCAGTTTTCGAGTAAAATGGGTGTGATAGACAGACAGACAGACGGATAGAAAGACATCGAGTCGATTCGATTCTTATAAGATCTTGTTTTACACAAAATCTTGAAAACGAAAGGAAAGTAGGGTCGTGATAGCTCGGGGGTTTCATAACATAATGTTGTGAATGAGTATCTGAGCCAAATCAGGGTAATAATTACGAGCTGAACACATTGCCTCCTACAGGGTACTATCATTCTATAAGGTTCCGTTATGGTCTTGAACGAAGTGCTTTAATATACTTCAAGGCCCAGGTTCAATCGGATTGTCTCGCCACAGTTATTATTATTAAAATAGTAGTCCATCGAATGCGAGATATCCCAAGTTATCGAAGAGATACTGCGAGATATATGAAGGAGAACGCAGCATGCATTCAACTGCGGCAGCTGAAGCTGAATTGAAGGACCACCACTAAAATATATGTTTCTGGAATGCAGTAAGGCCCAATTCGAAGATTTGATGGGTCGCTAGACGTATAACTTTATTACTAACATTAGGGAATGAATCAAGTGAAGACATGGGGAAACCAACTGTCATATTACCCAGCTCAAAAGCGAGTGGAGATGTTTTTATGAATTTTACACTTCCGTATAGGTATACAATTTCTGATATTTTAGCGAGGGTAAAATCCATAGTTCAACAAACCAAACAGAAGTTTTGCTTTTTTTGAATTCTGAAATGGTTAAACTATATGTGAACTAAAAACTGCAGACTCTAGTAGATTTAGCTGCCAGATAGTATCGAATCTAATAAAATACAAATTTCAGATACTAAATACCAAAAGCCAACCCAAATTGTAGTATGTACCAACAAAAAAAGATTAAATTAAGAGTTTAGAAAGATATGATTCGGCACATGCCTTAAAAATACCTAGATTATTTGACATTCGAAATTTTTTCGATAAGATAGACGCGCTATCTTGCCATATCCTTAAGCAAATGTTCATTACTGGGAAGGAACATTTTTCGATTGATAAATTCAAGTGCTTAGTCATTAAAAAAAGATTTATGGAACCCATTTTGCAACATTGTAGCGTGAAGCATTCACCAGCTGAACTTTCGATCTTCAACTTCGAGCATTTTGGGTGACGAGTACGATTAAAAGTAGATTCAATTTTAGAATAGCTCCTTATGCTAAGTATGAAAACGACAATTTCTTCACTAGTAGTAGATTCTGGAAGTCTAGACCAATCTAATATGTCGAACTATTAAAGAAGAACCTATAAGTCAGATGACAATCAAAGGAGTGATGACAATCGAAGGCACAATTTTCCTTTCAGAGATAGACAAACTGACTTCTTCTATAATGGATCTCGTGCTGCATTTCTGGAAAAATACTCTATAGAGTTCCTCAACGATGTTTCAAGATTTAGAATCTCCACCGAAACGTCTCAAAAACAAATTACTACAATTGAAAGTGCCAACATTGTCAAGCTAAGTTTGAAGTTGAGAAACAATATATTCTCAAGTAGTAATTAGAAAGTCATCAATACGAAATGCTTTCAGGGAATTTTTAAACGTTGATAAAGATTTCAGTTCAACCATATTAAAGCTGGAGCTAGGTTCTATTCTTTGGGGTCTGCCCTTTCGTTTACAACAGTGAATTACGCTTCAATATCCAAAAATACTTCTATCGTTTTAGAATGGGTTGGACTGGGGTGAAGTCAGCAAGTGAGCACAAGATAAATCCAGACATTTTGGAAGCACGAGAGAAGATTGCTTTTCACCGCAAGGGCAACAAAGAGAAAAGAAGAGTTGATGATGCCCAACTCCTACACATTTGCAGATCCAGATCCAAATTTTGGGCAAAACAGTGAAGGAAGATTTAGCGCTGTGAAGACGAGCAACAGCAGGTTCGGTGCATATAAGCAAATTGTTCGACGACTTCAATATTCTGGCCATTAAAACAGATCAGAAGAATACGATAATTATCAGACTGAGAACCTCGGGGTATTTTGGTATTTATCTTCAGTCTGATTCTGTTTACTCCTCAAAAAGTCCATGACTCGATAAGAGAACAAGCAGATCTTATCAGCGCAGTCAAATTGTTTGGGAAAAGATGTCAAATTGAAAGCCTCCACTTCGCCCCACTTCGTCAGTGCAGGAGAATCCAGACAGGAGATCAACCTGCTTTTTTGTCGACCTAGCTTTCCAGATGTTCTTTGATGAGTTGAAAGATAATTTTAGCTATTCTCTTTGCGACCTTAGGAAGCACAGAAGCACCCCTCATATTATCGCCCTTCCTAAAGATCATCCCCTTCTGCCATCGAAATTCATAGTATCTACGAACAAGTGGAAGTAGTAACTATAACGAAATGCAAAAACAATTCTCAGAATTCGATTAGATTGTTCTGGCTAGCGGCTTTGTTTCTATCGATTTCAATTCTGTTTGGAGGGAGCAATGCAAATCTTTATGTTAGGATGACCTACCATATCATCCACGAGATGTCAATCTGTTAAACGATTCAGAATGGTGAAGGGCTTCTTCTACTTCTTCAGCTGCTCTCTTGTAATGATAAGTTAAGAATGTACTCAAACAATGTGTCCCTGATAATTACGGTGAAAGTTGCAAAAGTCTACAAACCTTTCAGTTATTGTTACGGGCACCAAAACCATGACTTCATACCACAGCAAATTGTTGTCACGATCACAATGTCACCTTCAGAAAGCCTCGTCTGAACCGCTTTTAATTACTCATAAAAAGCATTCTTCTCCTCTATATCGAAAATGTCCATTAGTGCATAGCAATGCATATACAAATGTCGCCTGTGTGACCTATCCACTGCCACTTCCGTCTTCCGATAACATCGCGTACTAGTGCCAAGCTTGTGTGCCGACCAAGTTCTTCGTTTGAAATAGTATAAAACCAGCGAACTCCGATGATAAAGAGGCAGGCGCTGTACCAATGTGCGTTGGAAATTCCAGAAATCCACGAACCTTCCACTATTATTGTTGACCGTGTTTCCCTATCGCAAGTCCGAGCAAGGTGTTGTCAGATCCCACCTTGGCATTCAGATCATTCATCACGATCACAATGTCACCTTTAGGAACCCTACCCCAAAGTGCGTTTAATTGCTTATAGAAAGCATTCTTCTCCACTATATCGGAAATTTCCGTTAGTGCGTAGCATTGTACAATTGTGATGCACCTTAAACTGGATCGGATTCTAGCAATTAGAAGTTTGTCAGAAACCGGCTTCCAGATCAAGAGATCGCGCCTTGCGGTAGCCTTTAGAAACAACCCGACGCATCTGCTACCACTTTGCTTTCCAGAGTACAAGAGCACATTCTGAGGACTCTCGCTACCGTTGTCGAAGAGCGTGCGTCCAAAAACAATTCATAGTCCGTTTTCGATAGCCAAAAGTCGTTGTCGTGAGGTCAATCCCTATTCGCGGCAGTGTTGATGTTTCGGTAGCAGTAGAGTTTCAAAATTTGCAGATTACTAGCCCACAAATTTTTACCCCTTTCAGACGCCTCTTGCGACAAGCAGGGATGATTTTAAGTGTATTCTTAAGCCCCAACTCACGGGACACAGAGGGGAAAGGAAACGGTTATGAAAAGAACTGATAAGGTAAGCTACCTAATTGCTCCAGACGAAAAAAGAAAAGGGCGGAAACTTTTGAATTAGATATTCAAACAAATTACCAAAACATTTTATGCAGACGGGATGGGTAAGTAAGTGGAAAGGATATTTAAATACAATTAGGAAACTTCCGCAATTGGGCTTATGTGGTGCAAGCAGGTCTCTATTGCAACGAACAATGGAGTATCCTTCGGGCAACTCGACGTTTAATACCAGGTTTTTGCAATACTGATGACATAATTTTGTAGAGCCTAGGGGAATACCCCAAAAATCGACATTTTAATTTTTAGACCTCTAAATTTTAATACAAAAAAAAAAACATATTAATAAAAGAGCCAATTGCGAAACACGTCCAGAAAGTAAGTGCAATAAGTTTTTCAATGGAAATGTTTTTTTTTTAGATATTAGCAAGACTGACGTTAGTAAATTGAAAACTACTGGCCCAGCAGCATCTTTTACCAAAAATCCGCTACCTAGTTGTGAAAGGAAAAGCTCGAGTAGAGATTTTTAATCAGGTTAAAACTATTTATGGTTATGGAGTTATAAATCATACACTTGACTTGAGTTTAAAAATAACTTCCAACTGTAATTGGCGAACTTCTGGAAAAAGTTGAAAATGCGGTTCGTGACGATCACTGAATTACCATCATCAACAACGGCGCAACAACCGGTATTCGGTTTAGGCCTGCCTTAATAAGGAACTCCAGGCAACCCGGTTTTGCGCCGAGGTCCACCAATCCGATATCTCTAAAAGCAGTCTAGCGTCCTGACCTACGCCACCGCTCCATCCTAGGCAGGGTCTGCCTCGTCTTCTTTTTTTACCATAGATATTGCCCTTATACGCATCCGTTTAAGGACACGTAAAGTTCTGTACAATGACACGTGATGGACTGAAATATTCAAAAGAGATTCGCGAGTGCATGTTGAAGGGTCACTTTAGTGGAGCTTCAGCATTTGCGGACGAACTTTCACGGTCAATTTCGCCAACATTTATGGTTTTTGGGATAGTGCTCTCGTCTAGGTCGGTTCAGGCCAACCGGAATGATCTTTTGGCCATCACCCAATTCCTTAAGTCATTACAAACGGGAGAAGGAAGGAAATCAGTAATCATGAAAGGCAATTTTACAGGATCAGTTAGAAAGGTAGGAAGTGAGCCATATGATAATTGGAGAGAGGAAGTTAAGACTAGTCGATTTGGAGAATATAGGAATCAATGGCTTTATATAAATCGGAATAAATGACGTGTATCTCCTGCCGTGAATTAAGAGGGATCCTAAGTCCACATCCACTTGATGTTGGACCGGACCAATGGAGAGCAACTTGCTCTCACGTTTTTTGGTCCACGATCCCTCGTTTGGGGCATGGCACCCAAGCATTTAAAAATATGGACTAACGGTTTCGTCCGGTTCAACATCAAGTGGATGTGGACTTAGGATCCCTCACTATCCTGAACAATAATTTAGCTTTAACCTAGCTCAGGCTCAAACTGTTGCCGGTTTCACTTGGATATAATTCGCACTCTTGTGGTGTCTTTGTGAATATATAAAATAGCGTTTTCCATCTGTTGCCACTTACGATCACGTTGCTCCCAGGGCAGAGGTGAGGCAGCGTCTAATGAGTTACCTCTGCCCCCTGGACGAAACCGTTAGTCCATATTTCTAAGTTGGGGATCTGGGGCTTGAAGCGTGTCAGAGCATTACATTCAAGCCCCTGTAGGAAGTATTACGCTCGTTCTTGATTTGACTCAGATACCCATTCACCGCTGAGTCGACTGCTATCCAATATACAATCACGATACAAATAAGTCTATCACCGGTGAAATTTGAACCACGACCTTCCGGTACTGAAAGCTTTAGTTCGGAGGTAAAAGATTTGTTAGCGATGGAAAAGAGAATTCTGTGATTGATGACTATTTTGAAGAGTTCGATGTGTCTCCCTATGAAATTATAAGGAAATGGATATCTAGACTATTCTGAGAGATAAAGGTATGTTTTCACAATTTTTTTTTGTGTTTCCAATGTTAGATGAGATACTGTGTGTGGATAGAATGGGTGAAAACTTGGAATAAATACGTCCTTGCCACTTCCAGGCCATCGTCAATTCTTATCTTCAAGACATGGGTTTAGTAACCTGGTTCGATATTATCAACATATTGCAGCTGATTTTTCCAATTAACGCAACGTGTCCGATGACTCAAGTATTCACCTTATATTCACTCGTAAGCACATGTGCTTGTACGAGCATATACAAAAGTACACATTCATTAAGTAATCTCTTTAGTGAAAGAAAAGATTTCTATGATTACCGTATGAGCTTTTACGTAAACTATTTATTGTATAATGTCAAAGTCCATATGAAAGTACTAAAAATCGAAAAAGATTATGAGACACTGTTGATTATGTGCAAAAAAATAAACCTTAACCTTGATCATCGTAATTATTCAGGCTTATCAATATTGAATTATTGCCGTCGAAGGATGGTGTAGACATAGATACAGTGAAATGAGGCAAAATAATATACAATCTCCGCCCACGTGAATGATTCCACCCGAATCGAACATGATACGGACGTAATTTCTGATAAAGTGAATTCCTGACATCGAGGCTAGAATTTTCAAAGTCAATTGCAGCAATTACTTGAGAACTGATGTGAATTTTACATGAGATTATGTGCGAGCTGGAAGTGCTGTTTGTCTGTAACAAACAAAATGCAAATCGACGTGTCAACCTACAAACAGTCGCTTTTAAGATTGAATGATTCTGCAAAATTTAAAATTCCTCCCCTCCCTGGCTCCCAGAATTGATTTCATCAACAAATCACGACAAACAATGTCTGCAGGATTGGAGCACAATTAACGCGAACCTCCAACATTGTTATTGCCGTCTTCGCTACATAATTTATTTTCGAATCAAATATCGCTAATTGGGGTCAATTACATTTGATTCTATTTAATAACAACGGTCAGAGTAAAAGTAATGCAACAACCTCGGAATATCGCTCCAACAGCGATCCAATCACTGGTAATCACAGGGGAGCATATAGGGTGCCATTTTTGCTGAGCATAATTCAATTAATGACGACGTGTCCACGTCAATCCCGTAATCTCATAGCAATTACAAAGAATTGACCAAACGGTGGCTAATTATAATATACAAGAATTTACTGGCGCGATTGATTTAAAACGGCGATAAAGCCAAATTGCTTTACATGGAACCTAGATAGCCCTCAAATGTCAGACATGAGCTTTGGGGCTGACTTTGTGCTATTTTCAGTTGATAAGAATTTAATTGTTCTTGTGGAAAAAACTGATAAAATTGGTGTCCATACTTAATTGAATTCATCATAATTCATAAATCATTCTGCTCAGACAAAGCACATCATTATTATGCGTATTCTGAGCCATACTGGGCAGTTTTTATGAAATCCTTTGTCATATCAAACTACAAAAAAGTGAAATATGAAAATCCTACGTAGAAGAGAGAATATCAACATCGCTTTGAATAAAATTCTGTAAATTACGGATTGACGTAATGAGAACTGATTAAATATGGAACACTTGAACCTATTACCTAACTATATTACTAGTAAGTGAATTCCCGCCTCAGATTTATTGTTTTCCATATTATGTTTATGCATAACAATAAAGTGAAACATTGAACTGAATCTTAATGGCGCAGGGCGTTATTTAAGTGGTCAGAAGCGTAATGCAGTAGTGAGAAACGGCGACAGGCCGACCAAGAAAATGCATCCAACGTCATTAGAAACAACATGATCGGATTGAGTCACAAGCCCCGGAAAAATACTAGGGCGTCCACTTTAGTACACGCGGGATGACAGGTCCCGATCCAGTCGAGAAATGGGCAACAGTTTTTAACGCATGGACGGCGTCAGAACGTAAGCAAGTTAGTCCGAACAAAACAAATACATGTCTGCACGCTAAATGTTGGTATCCTAACTAGAAAGACCGAGGACCTCGCAAGAGCCCTTCGGAAAAGGCGCATTGATATCTGCGCTCTGCAAGAAACCCGATGGTTGGGTGACAAAAGCTGCGACATTGAAAGCGAACGCGGTAAAAATGGCTACAAACTTCTCTATTTTGGTAGCCCACGCACTCAATATGGTGTTGGCATTACCATCTCAAACGGTTTCCGTGATGCCATTAAAGAATTCGAACTGATGAAGCTCCCCATTATATCAACTGATCGCACTATTCACTTCTTCACCGCGTACGCACCATACACACGCCGATATTTTACCACTGTCACTGATTGCAAAGTCGTTCCCTATGAGACCCACGCACCTCAACATCGGCCGTTGATTGCCGTCCTGCAAATTAAGCCACCGATAAAACAGCGTGAGGAACACACTGGCCCGCCGTAGATTAAATGGTGGCGATTTCGTGAGAAGAAAGAAGAAACGGTCTCACTCATACGATTGCCAACCATTACGAATGTGGAAGAATCGTGGAACCAAATGAAAGACACGATCGACAAAGCGGCCTCTGCAACCCTCGGGTTCACCAAGCCAGGTAAGCGATACATTAACCGAGATACTTGGCTTTGGGATGACGATGTTGAAATGAAGGTCCGTGAAAAGAAACGCCTCTACCACAAATTTCTCGACGATAAAACACTGACCAATTGGCAAATTTATAAGAATGCCAACCGGGAAGCAAAGAAAGCAGTAGCTGTCACTCGAGCGGACCATTACAAAAATCTTTACGATGAACTGGACACTCGGGATGGCGAGAGCGATCTCGACTCGCTAAAAGCCGTAACGAACGCACACAGGATATCGAAGACTTCTGTTGGTTAATGACAAGAACGGTACTTTGCTGATCAACCGTCGAGCCGCAACGGATAGATTGCGAGAATACTTCGAGCGATTTCAACTGAAGAATTTGGTCATCCTTCACTTCCACAATCATTGCCGACATTTGGAGCAGATCCACCTGTCAGCGCAACTGAAGTTGAGGAGGCAATAAAACGAATGAACTCGGGGAAAGCCACAGGACCCGACGACATCGCATCTGAGTTCTGGAAAGCGAACAGCTGGGACCCAACACTATGGCTCAGTGAATTATTTAATCGGATTATTCAAGAAGGAAGAACACCATCTGACTGGCAAGAAAGTACCACTGTTCCAATATGGAAAAAGAAAGGTATTCCAGCAGAATGTTCAAATTACCGTCCGATCCGGTTACTTTCCCATACCATGAAGATTTTTGAACGCATTCTTGACAACCGTATTCGCGAAATCGTTGAAATAACCGTGAATCAAGCCGGATTTGTCAAGAACTGCGGAACTACTGACGCAATACACGCTGCGCGCTTACTCATGGAGAAACACCGTGAGCAGCATCGCCCTTTTTACATTGCACTTCTGGATCTAGAGAAGGCGTTTGACCGTATGCCACATGAACTCATCTGGTATGCTTTATGACAGCACTTAGTATCGGAAGAACTCGTACGCTGGGTTCAATTGTTCTACCACGATTGGAAAAGTAAAGTTCGAAATGTGGCGGGTGTATCAAAACCGCTTCGTGCCTCTGTTAGTGCGCTTCCCATTGGTAAGTTGCTTCCCATTTGGTCCGGTCCGACATCAAGTTGATGCGGACTTAGGACCCCAGAATTCACAAAAAAATATTTTCAGCTCTGGCCAAGCTTTGGTCAATAGGATTGGCGGATTTGCGCTTGATATAATTCGTAGTCATGTTGTGTTCTGCGAATCTGAATGAAATTCCAATTTTTGTCGACCGATCCCCATGAAAAAGGCACTATCACTGTCAGTGGCCTGCCCAAAGCTGAGCGATCTAAATATCTCGGGTCAATGCTATCAGCCAATGGAGAACCGAGTTATGAAACTGCTTCACGGATTAGCGTAACTTGGATGGGATGTCGTTCCACAACTGGTGTTCTTTGTGGTCGACGTATCAATCAACGTCTCAATTCTAAAATTTACCGCAATGTCGCAAATGACAGAATAAAATGGCACAACTGATCAGAACTAGAATACTTCGCTAGTGAAAGGGACAAAGGCTAAAGAAAAAGCAGAAAATGGATCTTAACTTGGAAATGAGATATTGCTATATTGAGTTGGGGAAAAAGAAATGTCGTATTTCTGATCTAAATTTGACGCTTTATTTAACATACTTAGAATTATCCGATTTAAGTCAAATATGTGCTGTTTTGTTCGTAAACTTGTTGCCATTTAGAGGGCAACTTCATTATCCTCCCCTTATAAAACCCCCTCTCCTTATTTGCAAAAAACTCAGCCAATTTTCGCAAGCCTCTTCTGAGGCCAACTTAGTAGCACCAAGAGCATTTTGTATGGACCGGAAGAGATGATAATCATTTGGTGCCAGGTCCGGACTATGCCGTGGGGGCGATAGGACATCCCATCCGAGCTCAATCCGGGCTCGGTGATTGTTTGGGCCGGCTCGCCAGGCTTCGACCACGATCTTTTTCGCTTGAGGTTGTTGTACGTGATCCACTTTTCATCACCAGTCACCATCCGCTTCAAAAATGGGTCGAATTCATTCCGTTTCAGCAGTGTATTGCAGGCGTTGATTCGGTCCAAGAGATTTCTTTGCGTCAACTCGTGTGGCACCCAAACATCCAACTTCTTTTGGAATCCAATCTTCTGCAAATGGTCCCAAACGGTTTTATGGTCCTTACCCAGTTCCTGGCCAATCGAGCAAATGCTCACATGCCGGTCTACTTGGATGATTTCGACGATTTTATCGGTTTCTACGACGATTGGCCTACCAGTACGGGGTGTATCTTCGACATCCACTACACCAGAACGAAATCGATCGAACCAACACTGTGCTGTGCGAATCGTTACAGTATCGGGCCCATAAGCTACACAATTTTTTTCGGCGTCTTCGTTGCATTTTTACCTCGCAGGTAGTAAAAACGTTAAATATAACGAATTTCTTGCTTGGTGGGCTCCATCTTTGACGCGCTATAACTTGAGACTGAAACGTACGATCACAACATTTGTAGCACAGGCTGTCGTCTTCCAATCGCCGTATAGTATGACCCGATGCGATAAGTATAACACAAGATATGTTTAAGTGTCGCTTTCTATTGACAAAATATGACATTTCTTTTTCCCCAACCCACTATATACATATGCACTCCTTAAGTTGCAAAGCATAACTTTAATTAGAGCTACAAAATAGAATGCATCTAATTCGACCAGGCACGATTTGGTGAGTTAATCATTTCTAAGATCTTGTTTACAAAACCTTATTAAAATCGGTTCAATATTTGTCCGTCTGTTCGTGTCTTTTTCTTTTATGGTAGGTGGAAAACTTCAAAAGCTACTGCTGATTTCTGTCATACGATTATGGGGGACTTTTACCCACTAAAACCGTCTATCCACTCTCCCCACGTGACTACTATATGGTATTAGGTCGCGGGGTTGTATCAGTATTTAACTGATAACCGTGATGGGGATCCTCTCCCTCTATTTCTTAGTAAGAAAGTAAGCCGTCAGACTATCAACTAAACACCTCCCCGTCATCACAGATCTAGTTTGAAACCGTTTAACACATTTCGGGCTAGCCCTCCTATTCCCTCGCCTTAGGGAAGGAATTCCTCCAACTAAAGGAAGTGGAGAAGAGAAAGAAAATTGCTAGTTTGAAGAATCTCCTGCAATCCCGTCCCACCGCCAGTCGAGTCCAGAGTTCTTCGCGAGGATAAATACCCGAACATAATGCACAATACGGCTCTGTCTATCAGTGCTCTTCAGCACCTATCTGACAGTTATGACCGGAGAAAACCCCCTCCTTTGTACTTATATAAATTTGCTAGCGGATCCCACACCACCTGCCACAAGAAAGAAAAATGTGACCGGTGTCGTCCGCCACCCCAAGCAGAACGGGCAGTCAGGGAATCATGCCCTTCCAATCTTGTGCAGGTAACATGGAAAACATCCATGCCCACTTAGAAGCTAAGTAGGGAAATTATTATGAATCTAACTATGCTTGCCGATGAGCCGCGCTAACTATTTCCCTCTTCATTTGTTTTCCCAAGGGAGTTTACACTTACTCAGTGTATATTGCCGGTCCTCACGAGCAGCCACTTCCCTTCCTTCGCTTGGGGATGATTTTGCGTTCCTTAGCAAGGAGGAAAACGGGAATCACTCTCGGTACTGGGACAGCGCAGCAGGCAAATACCACCCGCAGAATTCTCAATTTCCTTGTCAAGGGCATCAGCCCAAACCTCCGCGGAATGGATTAGAATGGACTGTGTGGTACTCATAAGACGTTTTCTGTTAAAGGAAGGAGCCCTAATGTTTGCCGGTAGCCGACGTAAGACCGAAACTCCTGCTATGGCCTTCTCCGCTGTTGCTTTGATTCAAGTCGGACGTCGATCCAAGTTATTTGTCGATTTTGACTCTATAATCAACTCGCCGGTCGACACGGGATGCAGGGACGAGATTCTGTTTTTGGTCAAAGCTGATACCATAAGATTTCATATATTCGCTTACCCGTCGCATCAATATGCTAAGTTAGCTTTGAGACTATTCAACACTACATCTATCAAAAAGTGTCGAAACGTCATCTGCATAATTCACAAGGCGTGACTCTTCTGGCATTTTGAGATACTATACTATTGTCAGATGCATCTCTGAGGTGCAGCCCTTGTGCTACCTCCAACATGACCTCCATCTACCTCTGGCTCAACTTAGATATTGCCTCAATATCCACGAGAAGTAATCCGGCACATGGAATTAACTTTCGAATGTACCTAGCATATCCGTAATCTTACGGAGCCGAAATAAACGATTGGTGTCCCACCTCGATGAACAGCATCCATATGATAACATTCCCTGTGGATCTCCCAGATCTTAAACTGTGACGTCCAGTAACCTTCCGGTGTGAAACACCAGTTTATATACTTCTGGCAAAACATAACTTCGGGGTATGGCGCCTTATTTTCCACCGAAAGGACAGTCTCTTCCAACTCTTTAATAATGAAAAGTGAAAAGTCATCGGCGGGGGTCCGTAGAGAATATATCGATATTAAGTGAAAAGGATTTCCGCAGGGCTTCGATTTGCCGGTGGTCCCCGTACACCCCGTTGACTAGCTCCTGTTAACAGCGAACTACGGAGTCTGCTTTTAGCTGATCTGTACCCTGTTATTGTGGTGCATGTCTCCTCCCGGTTGTTTAAACATTGTGCCAAAGGGCGGAATAGCAGAAGGCGGAAGGCAGCAATAACCGCCGTCCACCAATATCTAGACGGCTGACCACAACTCCCGGGTGCCTCCCGGAGCATGGAGGCATATTATAGCCCGTCTCTAGCTGTTCCAAGAACTTCAAAGAACCTCCCGATGTTCATCTTCGCGACAATCCACGCCCAGAGAGAGCGGGCTGGCAAAGGCCAAGAGGTAGCGCCAAGCATTTCAAACGCGATGTATTTATGGTGACTCGCCGGGAATTCTTCCAGAACTCTTCTTTCCATTGGGAAAGCTCCATTTGCAGCTTAGGCAACTACGTGGATTGGATGTTTAAAACTACGAACCCTACCTGACATTGAAGTTACCCCCAATCCAGATCCCCTCTTCTTGCCGAAGACAGAACTGTTAAAAATTCTGGATCAGGTAGGTAATGAATGAGTGGAACAATACACGATGAAAGACTCATGAAATTGGTAGGAACTAAAGGGAGCTGGGAGCTATGAACCTCTTTTGAAATGTGATCAAGGGCTACTTTGCTCATTATCAAAAACGCTTGGAAATTAAAAATTCTAATAAATTAGAATTGGCCAAAACTTTTCATTTCTAATTTTCGAGCTGGTATTGTAAAACATTTGATAAATGGCTGTCGCAATATTAAGATTGCCGTAATAATTGAGAGTATTCTCGGAAATAGCAATGAAGAGCCATAAGTTCTATGCGTAGTTTGATTCAGTCAATTGTACACATTTTGCTTCTTAAGGGTAGGCTGCTTGTCTGTTTTGCCAAGGGTCATCAGACGGAGATTCTCTGTAGGAGAAAATTTCAATAAAGGTCAATGGTACTCAGATCATAAGAAACTGCAGCTAAAAACACAAGGAACTTCAAGCAAAAAACAATATCTCCGGAAATTGTGGTCTGAGTGAAATATGACCCATTAGTATCTACGAAGCCATTATGAATAATAAACATGAACAAAAATCAGATTAAGACAACGTTGTTAAAAATAATTTCAGAGAAAATGATAAGGTTCCGAGATTGGATGGAATTCTGAAGTCACTAGAACCAGTTATTCCATTAGCATTTTTAAATAATAAACGAAGGAAGATACAATGGTGACTTATTTGGAAAAGACGTTGGGGTCGCTGTAGTTGCGAAGTGTCCAAAAGATGTAGATTTTTATCTAAATGGAACCATTGGCATTATCAAATCGAAGTTGAAAATGGTCAAAGTATACCTTTCAGAGGGAAGGGCACCAGAAGGTAACCTTAGGACCTTAGGAAAATCAGGAGCTGACGGAAATAATAGCAACTTGAGCTTCAAAGAGTGCCTATAGTAGATTATATACTGGAGAAGACAAAGACTGCTTCATCTCTAGCAAGGTTTTGTGTAAAATAAAACCTTATGAAAATCGATTCGATGTCTGCCACACCCGATTAACTCCGAAACGACTAAACCAATTGTCACGAAATTTGATAAGAACGTGTGGTCTGTGAACCCCTTTACATGCAATGGGTGGCATCATTTTGGACTGGGTTTAAATGAAGGGGGGAGGGGGCTTCCCATACATGTGAAAGGTGGGTCTAATTTTTTTCGAAGAATATGGTCATGTGGGATATTAAATGAAAGGGAACAATGAGTATTTTTCAAAACTGATATTTTTGATACCGGGTGGAACGTAGGAGAGTGAGGGCGTGTGTGCCTAAGAAAGTATTACAGGTCGCGCTATCAGAACCTACACAACCGAAAAATCTAAAAAAATCACGGTGTTGTATCCGAACGAAATCTAGGCCTCAAAACACCTCCCATTCTGACATCTGCTTAAATGAAGTTAATAATAGTATATTTCAGTATTTTAGAAATTTATCCGAAAACCCCCCTCAAGTTTATCCTAGAAGTACAAAATTTGGTAAAGTTGTAAGTAATAACAAAATTTTGGAAAGTTTGACAAAAGTCGAACCATTGTTAACAAAGGTATAGGGGGTCTAAATTGTGTATTTCAGTGAATTTATCGCACTCTATGAGGTTAGATAATTAAGTAGTGATACTGATTCCATAAAAACCGTATATTTAAAAATTATTCTACAGCTCTGCCATGCCCTTCAAAGTAGTCCCCTTGGACAGATATAGAGCGATTCCAGCGCGTTTTCTACTCTTCGTAACATTTCTGGAACACTTCGACTGAGATGTCCGCGTGTACCCTCGTCACGGCCGCTTGGATGTCCGTAATTGACTCAAAATGGATTCCTTTGACCACCAATAGGGACCAAAAAAAATCACAGGGTGACATATCGGAACACGCTGTTGTCGTGATGGAAGATTCAGTTATGAGAGATGTCTGGGCGCACCCTGTGGACTCGTTTTCGCAAATCTTTCGAGTACTTGGCGATAGTAGACTTGATTTACGGTTTGCCCCGGTGGAACGAATTCTTTGTGGACGATTCCACGACTGTCAAAAAAGGTAATAATCATCGTTTTCACCTTCGACTTGGTCATGCGAGCTTTTTTCGGGCGCAGGCATGCGGAGACAACCGTTGTGAGCTTTGGCATTTGGGTTCCAGGTCGTATTGGAGAAACCAGCTCTCATCGCCTGTGACAACTCGATCAAGCCGCGTGGGATCGTCTTCCACTTGTTCCAAACAGTCTTCTGCAACACTCATTCGATGCTGCTTTTGCTCCTCAGAAAGGTTCTTTGGAACCATCTTCTCGCACAACTTTTTCATCCCGAAATCGCCTGTTAAAATTTGTCTGACTGTTTCACGGTTCATACCCAGTTCCAAGGCCAACACTCATCATCATTATCGTCAACGGCGCAACAACCGGTATCCGGTCTAGGCCTGCCTTAATAAGGAACTCCAGACATCTCGATTTTGCGCCGAGGTCCACAAATTCGATATCCCTAAAAGCTGTCTGGCGTCCTGACCTACGCCATCGCTTCATCTTAGGCAGGGTCTGCCTCGTCTTCTTTTTCTACCATAGATATTGCCCTTATAGACTTTTCGGGCTGGATCATCCTATTCGATACGGATTAAGTGACCCGCCCACCGTAACCCATTGAGCCGGATTTTATCCACAACCGGACGGTCATGGTATCGCTCATAGGTTTTGTTGTTATGTAGGCTACGGAATCGTCCATCCTCAGGTAGGGGGCCGAAAATTCTTCTCTCGAACGCGGCCAAGAGTTCGCAATTCTTCTTACTAAGAACCCAAATCTCCGAGGAATACATGAGGACTGGCAAGATCATTGTCTTGTACAGTAAGAGCTTTGACCCTGTGGTGAGACGTTTCGAGCGGAACAGTTTTTGTAAGCTGAAATAGGCTCTACTGGCTGACAACAACCGTGCGCGGATTTCCTCATTGTAGCTGTTATCGGTTGTATTCACGTTGTATTCTCCTATCCTTATTCTTCCTGTTTGACCAGTGCGGTTTGATGTTGTTGGTTGGTTTGTTTTTGGTGCTGACGTTGCCACCATATATTTTGTCTTGCCTTCATTGATGTGCAGCCCAAGATCTCGCGCCGCCTGCTCGATCTGGATGAAGGCAGTTTGTACGTCTCGGGTGGACTTAAAGAGGATCGTACCTCTTGCATTTACCGCGGCATCACGGATCACTTTTTCAAGGGCCAGGTTAAAGAGAACGCATGATAGGGCATCCCATTGTCGTAGACCGTTGTTGATGTCGAATGGTCTTGAGAGTGATCCTGCTACTTTTATCTGGCCTCGCACATTGGTCAGGGTCAGCCTAGTCAGTCTTATTAATTTCGTCGGGATACCGAATTCTCTCATGGCCGTGTACAGTTTTACCCTGGCTATGTTATCATAGGCGACTTTAAAGTCGATGAATAGATGAGTTGCACCATATTCCAATATTTTTTCCATCGCTTGCCGCAGAGAGAAACTCTTATCTGTTGCTGATTTGCCTGAAGTGAAGCCTCTTTGGTATGAGCCAAAGATGTTCTGGGCGTATGGGGCTATCTGGCCTAGCAAGATAGCGGAGAATATCTTATAGATGGTACTCAGCAACGTGATACCTCTATAATTGCTGCACTGTGTGATATCTGTGTGATAGGATCAACTACTGGCCTATGCTGACGATATCGACATCATGGGAAGAACCACCCGAGACGTACAAACTGCCTTCATCCAGATCGAGCAGGCGGCGCGAGATCTTGGGCTGCACATCAATGAGGGCAAGACAAAATATATGGTGGCAACGTCAGCACCGAAGACGAATCAACCAACAACATCTCTGTTTACTGCGGTTATTGCGGCATCTATTTCCCTCTTATAGGTGTCGCGGAGGGTTGTGTTGTGGATGGCTTCAGTGTTAACTCTCACCTGATTGTCAGAGGGGATTCTGGGTAGTGTTGTTATTTGAGCTCGGAACACCATGCCAAAGAGATAGTGATCCGAGTCTATATTGGCCCCCCTATATTTTCTTACATTGATCAAGGCTGAGAGGTGGCGACGTTCGATCAACACGAGGTCAATTTGGTTGAAAGTGGTCCCGTCTGGAGAGGCCCACGTATGTTTGTGGACCGCTTTCCACGCAAACCACGTACTTCCAACAACCATTTCGTGTGACCCTGCTAATTGAATAATCCGCAGTCCGTTATCATTTGTGCTTTCGTGTAAGCTATGGGAGCCAGCGTATCGCCTGAATGCGGGCTCCTTCCCTACTTGGCTGTTAAAATCCCCAAGTATGATTTTGATATCATATCTGGGACATGCTTCGAGGGCTCGTTCTACTGCCTCGTAGAAGGTATTCTTCTCCGACTCTGCAGTCTCCTCTGTAGGGGCGTGAACGTTAATGAGGTTTATATTTCTAAACTTGCCTCGCAAGCGCAGAATGCATAGCCGTTCGCTTATGTTTTCAAAGCCGATAACAGCAGGTTTCATTTTTTGGCTGACTAAGAAACCTACTCCGAGCACATGGTTTACTGGATGACCGCTATAATATATGGTGTAGTGGCTCTTCTCCAGGAAACCGATCCCTGTCCATCGCATCTCTTGTAACGCTGTTATATCAGCCCTATATTGGGACAGGGTATCGGCTAGCTGTTCATCAACTTCATCTCTGTACAGGGAGCGCACGTTCCATGAGAAAATGCGCAAATCGTTATTCCGTTGTCGTTGCCGGGTCCGTCGTTTTAAAATCCGTTCTGTGCGAGGCTCCTGTTGTGGCTTCGTAACAAGTTGTTTTCCGTGAAAGGTTGTCAGCCCTACCCAACCCCCAACCTGGAGGACCAGTTGGTACAATTTGTCCCGTTTTTAGGCGCGGGAGACTCGCCTTCATCCTTCTCCGTCTGCAGCTTTTCATTAAGAAAGAGCTTCCAGCAGTCATCACGTAGAGGTGGAGATAGGGTTTGGTAATAGAGCTGTTGGTGTTGATTCAGCAGGCATTTCCCAGGTTTTATGCTCCATCGTGGATACCAATCCACGTTTCGCCCTGTTACCTATACTACCCTTTGATGTGATGTTTGATCGGCTTTTTGTGATCGTGCTGATATTATATTGTTGTCTTCCTTCCTTGAGTTCCACCTTTTCCTTTCTCGCCATGAAATTATCATTCTTCTACCCTAAGGTGTAGTAATATAAGCAGAGTAATAATGGTGGCAGCTATCGTAATGATTCCTGGAATAGCGTGCTTATTGAATTTGAGATGTTGAGGGGTTCGCAACAACAACTGAACAGCAAACAGTTTAAAATAGTTATCGTTCCGATGCTTGTAGTTCTTCTAAATAAAAATAAAACTAGGTAGCTTGCTCCTACTACAATATATTTGAATAGTTAGTAAATACGTAGCTTAAGTACTGAGGAAGAAAGTAAGTAGCTTTCGAAATACGTATTTACTAACTATTCAAATATATTGTAGTAGGAGCAAGCTACCTAGTTTTATTTTTATTTAGCAAACAGTTGTTTGGAGACCTTTGCAATTGTGCGTCAGTCCGCACCTCGACTGGTCTCCCACTCCGCGCCTCGTCTTCCACGCTTTCACGCCCCTCCTTAAACTCTTTATGCCATCGAAACACCTGGGCACGGCTAAGAGCACTATCACCATGCACTTTTACAATTTGAGCGTACGTTTCCAAAGCTGTTTCGCCCAATCTGGCGCAAAATTTTATCACGATGCGTTGTTCTAGATTTCGTTTCTCCATTTTCGTGACGAGCACCACCAACACACATCTACTCAACACGACACAGCAGGCGAACTAAACAAGCTAGAGCGATGGTGAATATATCAATGGAGAGAGGAAGGATGCCGGGGAAGGGGAGAGGAATTTGAAGGTTGCAAGTTTACCACAAGCACGGCAATAAAATCAGGCTCATTACTTAATTGTCTAACCTCGTAAAACGTATATGAGGTAGCTGAACTCTTAGGAACGGCGGAGTTGGAGTTTTGAAATACATACATGCAAGGAATATTTTGAATTTTTAGGTATGCACGGATGGGAAAACGCGCATAGAAAGTTTCTCACACAAGATGAGCACAAAACCTTTATACCCGAAGCGTCCAGGTTCCGGTATTTCGACTTGTTTGCAAGTCATGACCCAATGGCCTATAGTCTGTGACAATATTTGCATCGCTTTGAGTTGGATGAATCTTGAATGCGGCGCTAAATCCGGATTGTTAGGAACATATTTTCATCTTTGGAAGCACCACCATGTTATCTTGCTGCCTGGTTTTCTCAAAATGTAAGCATTATAAACTTTCCAACGTGTGAAACCTCGTTCGAGTCAAAATACTCCATAACACAGCAAGCTGGCCAAATAAAGCAATAGCGAATTTTAGTAAGTAAATATAAAAACTCCACAATTTGCATCAGTTCGAGGTTTACACAAATGAGTGTAGAAGGTTACGACAGAATTTGTGAGTTCTGAAACGACCTCTATTCTTGGCTACTTCTGCTGAAATTCTCTGAATTTAAATTAATTTTTTAGAATATTTTCTGAGTTTATCTTTCCACCGCAGAGTTGTTGTAAAAAATACTGGACGTCTACATTTTTTTTTATCTCAACTGAAATGAATCTTATTTTCCTCCTCCTTTCCTTAACTCACATGCATCTTTTATGACCATCAAAGGCACGTAATGTGCTTGTATATTTCTCATGAATCATGTTTTACTCCGTAGATGGCTTGATATTTACATTCATTTTGAAATAATTACGGCCGTACTTGTTTTATCATCGTATTCAAAGCACATTAAAAATGCTGGCAAGTCTCCAGTGCACGTGAACGGAGCTATCAAGTACGCATGCATTTCAAGTTATGAAACGTTCTAGAGACGAATCTCCGGACGCAATTTCCACGCGAAATTCTGTAGATAGGAGAGAAAAAGACAGCCTAGAGGAAACCAATTATGAAAGATCGAAGCAGCTAAGACTAGCAGGTAGCCGTGGCCCTTCGTTTGGAGGACTTTCATTATGATCGCGATTTTACGTGGAGGAACTGTTTTTTGGGCGTTTCGGTAGCATCCTACCAAAAATAGCTTAATAAACAGCGTTTTGGTTCCCTTATGCAGATAATATAAAGATGACATAGAAGGAAGCTGGTCACTGTGCGACGAGATCTGAATCTTCCCCAAATTTAAAGCCAACATTTAAAACCTTTCAGGTAATACAGGATGATAAATATAACACTTTTCTGAAGACACCCTGTTCGATCCTCCGATCCTTCCACTGATTTAATCTACATAGTATATCCATAAGTTCTGTTAGTCAAACAAATATTTATTTCTCACGAAGTAATAAATCAAATCAATCGAAAAGTACACCATTAGAAAAGGGAAGCATAGAGCTTTAAAAACGGAAAAAAAAATATTCAAAATGGCCGCCGCTAGCAGCTATACAGGCCAGAAGTCTGTGAGGCCATGCATCGATCGCTTCACGCGCCATTGGTCGAGCTGCATGCACGATGCTTCAAACTCTCCAAATCGGTGTAAGTTCGATCGCAAGCAGTATCCTCTAACTTAGCCCAAAGACTGTAGTCTAGAGGACTCAAATCTAGATTGCCCGAGGCCCACCATACCATGGCAGAAGTCGGATGGTGACGACGTTGGACAGCAAAATAGAATTTTGCGATATTTTTTACCGGAAAATCGTTGCAGAAGAGCAGAATACGGAGTTCGCCGTATTTCCTTCAGTTTTGGCGTTAAAATATGGCTAACACACCGCCGGTGCGCACTGAGACCGTGATCTTCTCGTAAAATACGACTCATACTTCGAGTTGAAACGTCCATTTCCGCCGACATTCATTTCTGGTTGCGAAGAGGATTGCGACGAACACGCTCACGCACAGCATGCACGACATGCGAGCGACGTACGGAGCGCGGGTGCCCCTCCCGCGGCTTGTCAACCATATCAGCTGTTTCGCGGTATCGAGCTAATGTGCTAAAAACGAATCATCCGTTTACCGGTAGCTTTTTTTTTAGCAAACTATGAATCTTTTTCGGCGTATTCCCACATTGGCACAACGCAATAATTGCGATTCTTTTTTTCGTAATTACCGCCAGTTTGCTCCGAGTTCTTCTTTTCATAAAAGAACATCTAAAGTAAAAAGTTTTGTTTACATTCCAGGGCTGCTGCGTGCAACAGCAGGTACGGGCTTGGGGACAGTATGTTCGCCAAGAGATGTAAAATGATACTCCCGGAGGAGTTGTTATCTGAAGAGGAAGGCAGCTCTTCAGAACTGCAGGTAATGAATGCGACCCTCCTCGAAAAAATTGAGGAGTCAAAGCAGAAGAAGGCCGTCATGGTCCAGCAACTGGACTGCCAGCAGAACATAATTAAGCAGCTACAGGAACGCTTCGCATCCCTCGAAGGGAGAATGCCAATTGGAACGTCGGAACAGCAGCAACGGCAACATCAACAACGAGAACAACAGCAACAACGATAACAACATCAACAACGGCAACATCAACAACGAGAACAACAACATCGTAAGCAACATAAGGAATAACAACAACGTGAACAACAAAAGGAGCAACAACAAGACCAATATCACCAAGATGGCGAAAAGATGTTCCTCGAAGTGGTCATCGAAGAAGGAAGGCGAGGAATTCAACTTCATCCAGCGGAAAATGAAGAAAAGTAAAGACAATATTAGTGTTAGTAGAGCTAATGCCCCTCCGGCAAACCATCAGGCACCCTCTCCCCAAATACCCGCCCGAAAAAGGCTAAAATTCCGGCTATCACTGGATACAAAATCAATATTTTTCAATTCTTGAGGATT
The DNA here is from genome assembly GCF_905115235.1 of Hermetia illucens. Taxonomy (NCBI): domain Eukaryota; kingdom Metazoa; phylum Arthropoda; class Insecta; order Diptera; family Stratiomyidae; genus Hermetia; species Hermetia illucens. The sequence continues at coordinate 18,639,897 of NC_051849.1, read as the reverse complement.
CTCAAAAAGAAAGGGTTGAAAACAACCATAAAGAAAACATGGGGCGATAGGACCCTCATTTTCGCACAAAGCCATCATACGATGATCTTCAACCTCATCAACGAAAATGGGCTACATGCCACAACCAGTACCCCACCAACTTGACTCAGACCTTAGTTATCCGTGGTCTCCACGGAGAGGCAGACCCGGGCGACATAATGGGCGAACTCAATGAAGAGTATCCGCACTTAAAGGTGAAAAGCATGGCGAATCTATTTCAGCGAGCCGACAAAAAAAAATCGTTTGAGAAAGTCAGCGTAAGGAATGCACTGTCCCGCGGGACAGTGGCGACTTCTTGAGAAGAAAGAAGAAATGATCTCACGCACATTGTAGCAATTATAGCGGTATCATGTTGTGAATACCATCTATAAGATATTCTTCGCCAACTTGCTCGGTCGGATAGCCCTATATGCCTAGAACATCAACGTCTTTAGCCCATACCAAAGAGATTTCATTCCAGGCAAATTAACAACAGATTAGTTTTTCTCTCTGCAGCAGGCAATGAAAAAACTGCTGGAATATGGCCATCAATCGCACCATTTTTTCATCGCCATCAAGGTCACCTATGATGGCATAGCCAGGGTAAAAAACGGTCATGAAAAAATTTGATATTTCGATCAAATATAAAATCAAAGGGATCACTCTCGATAGCATTCAACATCAACAACGGTATAAGACAAGGGGATACCCTATCATGCATCCTCTTTAACCTGGCCCCGGAAAAAATGATCCGCGATCCTCTTCAAGCCCACTCAACTACTGGCTAATCTGACGAGCTCAGGAGAATTTTCTTAAAAGTGACACTGCGATGGTGGTGGATGATACGAATACCAGGGTGGACTTTGACTACACCTTGCTCGAACATGGGGAAACATAGGCGACCGTAACGATAATGGTTATCTCAACACCAAGATCTTGTTGAGACTGCGTTGTGCTAGTGATGTTGTTATATGGGATTAGCCCATGGAAAGCGACCCTACCGTTGCTGAATGTGTTACCTACGCCGATGAGCACCTCATTCTTGTTAAGGGGAATAGTCGACTTGAGCACCGGGGTACTGTCCGAACTTCATTAAATTATATTGAGTTTCTTTCAAGTACCAGCGGAAAGTGGCATACTTGGGAAGTCACGATCGCGGAACGCATGCCCTTGTCCTTGAACTCAAGCCACGATTGACTAAATTGGTGTATATGTTGAGGCGTGTGATGAGTTGTGAGGAGGTCTAAGCAGCAGAGTTGCTAGATCCATATATGTGGGACTCTTCCTTGCATGTTCTACGTACGGGTCTCCTATGTTGTATGATTTTGCAATGACGACACAGGGTAGGAAAATGTCCTATGCTTGCCAACGAGTGGCGTTGTTAGCGTGTTTTTTTTTTTTGCTGTATGTCGTACGGTCTCGACCGACGCCATGCAGATCTTGTTGGATGTTCCCCCTCTTGATCTGGAGGTAGTCCGGCGCCTACAAGATTAGGAGGGGCATATCTTTGCTGCAAATAGGCTTAGTAAGTGTTTAGGACCGCTTGCGGTCAAAAGGGTGTTAGATGAGAGTGTAACGTCTAAGTGGCAGGTCGTCCCGATTGAGTACGTCAGAAATGTGACTGCCAGAGGAAGTTTCGTCGTGGACTTCGGACTAGAGATTGGCTTCCTCCTGACGGGGCATGGTAGCTTAAATGAATTTCGCTTCTCGCCGAACCTTGCCTCCATTCAGGGTTGTGTTCTGTGTGAGGCACAGTCAGAAGACTGGTTCCATGCCCTCTGTGTCTGTCCAGCGTACATACGACATCCGTAATCTGGACGACATGGATTCACGTGGCGAACGGTATTCATGATTTTAGCCAGTGCCTTGCTAGCAGTAATACGCTAATTAATTTGCGCATGCTGCCTTCCGACGAAGGAGTGAGTTCCTCGACGCTGCTTTGCCTGCAGTATGATGGGGAAATGGTCATAGTGGCCGTGGTAGACAGTCACCAGTCGTGTATGTTTTATGTTAGTACTGTCTTGTGACGTCTTTCGTGTTGTATTGTATGCAGAGCGGTAGTTGACTAATGGAAAGGTTTCCTTGCGGTTCTCCGCTTCGAGCTAATTCCAGTCAACCCGTTGGGGAGTGCCATCCCCATGTACTCGAGGAGGGCTATCAGACCCGAGTTTGCAAGGGACTCATCTGAAGTGGCCTAGCCACGAAGCCTCATCGGAAGATATCTGGTACCATGCGAAATGGAATGGCTCTCTGGAGAATTCCTGGAGGATGTATTCTCGGCCAGGATATTTCCGGTTGGTCCCATTGTGGGAGTTTCATGGTGGCTGTGGTTATGCCTACATCGTGGGCAGAGCTCCTCGGAGCTCAAGCGTGGAGTTGCGCTGTACAACTCGGGTGCCGTACCCCTTAGTTGCGGCAGAGGTGTTAGACAGGCCTTGCATCCACCGGTATAAATGCTGAACCTGCACTCAGTGCAAACCAGTACCGCTGTGACAAGTCATGGCGGGGCTCTGATTGTGGTCTCCAAATCAATAAGTGTCCGAAGGGGACCGTGGGATTATGCTTCCACGGCAGGTTAAACCCCCCAAGACCTTCATGGAAAGTGACCCTCACTGTTGCTCAAAAGCCTTCGTCAATTGATGATAATATTTCGAACAAAGGACTTGGTCGACGCACAGGCCAGTTATCCGTAGACAATTTGTTCAGATGGCAGAAGTGGCAACGGATAGATCACATATTAAATAGGAGCGACACACCCATTGCAGGCTAGGCCATGCAATAGAACACAATGTCTCCAAATGATCGACGAATGGATCACCCAGGAGCACTTGGCGCTAGAAAAGTGTAAGGTTCTCAGGAGATCATGAAAGGAATTGAAGCGCATTTCAGTGAGTTGCGTACGATGGCGTGTAGACGTGGTTAAATCACTATGCCCGACCAAGGCTCTGCTCTTGGCAGTCCCTCGGCGAATACAGTCAGTGTTCCGCTGGCGGCTGTCGGGGGCCGAGTCTACTTGCACTACCTAGCAGCCGCGGGCCTGAGATGGAGAAGGCTTACAAGCTGTGCCAAGTCAAGGAGAATTTGGCCCGCTTATACTATAGCCCGATCACGAGAGCTCCTGTGCCGTCGCGTGCAAATGCATTCAAGATTAAGGCGGTCTGCACGGGTACTGGCCCATAGGCTAGGCTCGGCATATCCTACAACTCGCATTGCCGAAGCTGCGGAGAAGGAAGGGAAACCCTCATCACTTTCTCTGCGATTGCCTAGCTCTGGCTAGAGTCAGGCTGCGGACACTGGGTAAACCATTCTTTGGGGACCTCAGAGAGATTTCTAGCTGCAGGGTCGGTACGTAGACCCCTGATCTTTCTGCCGACTTTCCTGAAGTTCCAATAAAAATAGTACAGCAAATGATAAGAATTGTGCCATGTGAGGGCTCCATCGTCATTTAAGAGAAATTATAATCCCATCTTCAACGAACTTCCTGGCTGTACATCCATAGGTCCCCTAGCACCGCAACCATAATTTCGGCGCAGAGTGTTCCATCTGATCTAACTGATATTTTGGAGTTGTATTGCTGTACATCCCCGCATCGGTCGAAGCGAAGATCAGGCCGCCGCACCGGTGCCCACCGCGTTTAATTACTCGGAAGGCGAGTTGACCCTTGCACACCCAACCAAGCGAGTAGGCAATTGGCCGCTGATTAGTGCTCGAAAACAAATTTAAGCAAGCTTGCAATGAAGCTGTCGAAAGACGCAACGAGCAGCGGTCAACCGAGACGCGCAACTTCGTCCCTGGCCTCTGACACTCAACGAAAATCGCGTTCTGTGGACATTGCCCCGCAATCGCTTCAGTTTCTAACTCATCTTAATCCGCTGGGCTGAGTAGTCGTTTAATTGGCGGCGATAACACTAACCAGATTTCAGGTGTCCAATTACCGCCACATACTAAATGCGAAGGTCGTGTTTTATGTAATTCCAAAGTACACTCGGATTGACCAGACCCAGGTGTGGGCACTTTGCTGCGAATTCAGTCGAAGTACCCTTATCTGGCTAGGCGTTAACTTAGAGGATTGGGAGCGGGACTAGCAGGGCTTAGGCTGCTTACCTGAGAATAGCAGGAACTGCAGGCCGATCAAAGCAACTTGCCGACGATTCATTTCGCTGCTGCACACTAATCTTCACTGAGTACACAAGACAACACTCGGCTGACGTGAGCTGCCACTGGACGTTCTGAGCGTGTTTCTCTGGAGATTCGAGACCACACGGCAACTATCGCGACCCTCGCGCAAAGCAATACTGGCTGCTAATTTGATTGAGTATCGTAATTAAATTTCCAAGTTCGGATGGCAAATGGACGGAGCCCGAATGATTGACCGACAATTACTGACAAACACACAATGTTATCTCCGCGGACATACGACCGACGTCACTTCGCCCTTTGTTCACACTTGACGCAGCATCTGAGATGAGTAACTGCGGAAATATTTGCACACTGCACCAGATTCCAGTTTGAAATGTGATATTCGAATCCGATGGTGTCGAGTCTCTGGAGAATAATAACTGCAATCCGATTAGCAAGCCCAACAATCCGCCTCCAGGAACCTATCACAACAAAGATCTGTCAGCAGTTTCACAGTTGGTTATAAAATTGTGCAGATGTTCCGTCGGGTGCGTTCCGAAACCGATGCTGATACGTGTTAGTCGGTTTGGACATTAGCTATATTTTTCAACCTGACTTGAAAAAGCTGCAGCTTTACAAAATTTCTTTGTTAATTCAAAACGCTTATTTGGTTTACAATAAAAAAATCAGCATTCCAACCCAATTTCTAGTGATTATTGAATCATTGGATTTCAATAACTGAGCTGGTATTGACTATTATCGTTTTATGGGCGCATCCAAAGCAACGAAACTTGAGGAATGTCTTCTGTTGTGGCAGGATCACGAACGAAATTTTATGCGCAAAGCGCATCTGCAACAAGCGCCGCAATATTACCAAAACACAAGCGGGAAGCGGCAACATACATCAATCGCGTGGGCATATTGGAGGGATGGGTACTTTGTCGGGCAATCATTCACGCTTGATGAAGATTTACAGAGTAGACTTTTTCTTTTAAGTTAAATAGACCGTTTGCTTAGCTATCCCAGATAGGGGGCTAGGTAGGCATCAGTGACCGCTCCGAGGAGCCCAATTAGCGCCACAAACTACTAAGATCGTGATTGCTGCTATGAGAGAGGCAGAGTCCAGCCGACTCGGATCTGCAGAGACATCTCGTAGCATTCACGAAGGAAAGCAGCTTTCCCACCTGCAGCTAGAAATCTCTCTGAGGTCCCCAAGTAATGTTTACCCAGTGTCCGTAGCCTAACTCTACCTACCTCTGCGAGTAGACTCCACCCATGACAGTCGCCACCGACACCGACTGTACCCGCCGAAGGTCTGTCAAGAACAGAGCCCCGCAAAGTCAATCCCTTAGCAAGCTCATTCCCCATTATGTTCCTATGCCCGGGAACTCAGAGGAGGGCCACCCTGACTGTTCAGCGCGTCTCTGCACTGCCCCACCACCTGCATAGAAGGCTATATTCCTTCTTAACACTCAATCCAACCCAGTTTATGATCCAGGTTTGCAACCAGATACCTTACATAGGAGGAAAGAACCAATCTTTGTTGATTCAGTCGTGGTAGTTGGAATTCAGGTGTCTTTGCCTTGGCGGTGAATAGCATCAGTTCCGTTTTTGTTGGGTTTATACCGGGTCCCTATCTTGCGCCCCACAGGCACACCTTTCGCAACGCTCCTTCCATGATGTCGCTCATAATGCACGGAAACATCCCAGACACAAATATCACCAAGTCGTCGGCATACGCCACCACCTTCACCCCGATGCTGTCCAATATTCGTAAAATTTCGTTAATCACTATTAACCAGAGCAACGGAGAGATGGCGATTTTCCTTTGAGGTAGGCATGCTGGAACCTAGAGAAAGGCGTTTGTGGATGTGCACGCCGCGGTCTAGGGTTTTCAGCACGAAGGACGTGACGCTGATTGGTCGAAAGTCCTTCGCGGACTCATGGCCACGCCTGTTCGCTTTCGGTATGAAAACCACTCGTGCGCGTCTTCAAGACTTTGGTGCATATCCTAAAGAAATACAGCTCCGGTAAATCTCAACAAACCCTGGCACAACCCTTTCCTGCTGACTGGCATTATGCCATCTGGGCTCAGAGATTTATATACGGAGAAGTTATTTATAATCCAGCCGGACTTATCCTCGGTAATTCCCAATTTGATTGTAGGGCTGCGAATATTTATGCCTGGAGCAGATGTTGAGGATCTCCCTGGTGAGCTTCCCGAGGCTTCGTTCCACCACGGTGGCAGTGTCTTTTTGCTGTATTGGACAAAGCACAAGACTTTAAAGGCCTTTTCCAAAGCCCCGACCTTTGACTCCAATTCATTGCAATCTTGCCAATTTGTGCAACGGGAGTTTGCTCTTAATTACTTGACCAAACTTTCTCTAGCCGATCCTTCTGGGGACTTCTGCGGCAAGGTCTAGACTGAAAAGTATCCAACTGTGATCTGAGAAGGATCTCTGGTCAGACACTCTCCAGTTCTCAACCCTAAGAATCCCTTTGTTACTAACCGACGACGGGTGTTATCAAGAATCTCCTCCCAACCGTCGCAGTTCTCCAGTGAAATGGACGGTTGGTGTATGCCTTGCATTGGCGTCGCAGCTTATCAACAGGTTGTCTTCCTGTTCGTCAGTCCCCGTCGGACCGTCGATCCTCATCTCTTCCAATAGCTCGTTGGCGGTGTCGATTGGATCTAGGTCCTCGTGCTGTTTTGCAGAGCGGAACACCTTTAACTTTGCGTTCCTGACTCCTAACGGCACTTTATAGTCGACCTTTTCCCGTGGATCCTGTGTGCCTTCGGCGACCAGGAGATACTCAATGACCATCTCCGACAGGCTGGCTTCAACACTGGTCCACACTTCCGGCGCTAGTTTGCCGCTAGCGGAATTACCATCCTCCAGCGCCACACGGCTCTTGGCCACGACGCTGAAGGGTTTCGCAGTTCGTGGCTTGTCTCGGCTGGCAGTTGCTGCGTACTTTTCGTCAGATGTTGCTTAGCGTCCAAGCTCTTTCCCACTCTGCTGCGCTTGTGTTCTTGCTCGACCTCGTCTTGATAATGATTGCCTTTGAGAACGATTGGCTTCGCCTTCTGCTCGTCTGCCAGGTGTTTGCTGCTGTATTCCTCAACAACCACCTGGTATTTAGCGAGGTCTTTTTCACTCTGCTCCTTATTCTTAGCAATCTTGCTGAGAATATGCATGACCTTCTAGTACTGGCTCTTGAGCAGGATACCAGTGGACCTTCGCTTCTTAGTCGGTTCCCGGTGACTGACATTCTTGTCGGTCTTTATTTTTCAGGGATCCCCCGACGTCGTTGGATTAGACAAGTGTCAAATCCAAGCCATTCACAAAGGTCACCGCGAGCCGCATGCGGACATAGCATTGGTGACTTCCACATCCAGGCTATGCCCGAGACAGACTTCTACAAATACCTAGAAATTCTGCAAGGAACCCTTGCTCGAGTTGGTGATCTAAAGGATGCTTGCTGTCCGAATTCCTGAGGAAAAATAAATAAGCGCATTGAATGTATTTGCTGTCCCTTCACTGACTTATGCATTCGGAATATTGCCGTCGTGGAAAACGTCCAGCGGCGGATACGGACTATTATGTCCTAATTCCAAATGCGTCATCCAAACTCCGCGTGGAGAGGATAAACTTGCCTTGTGACTTCGAAGGCAGAAGTGTGGTTGACGTAGCGGACAGCATCAGCGCCAACTCGACTCGCTGGGCGTTTATTTGTTTAGTAAAGAGCAGGCAAGTTCCTTCCATGCGGCTGTTTGTAAGAAAGATTTCGAACTGACTCCACTTAACTTGATCTTTCAATCCTCTGAGTGGGGTGAAGTTAGACCGGAAGCGGTTCGACGAATGGAAGTCGAAGGCACTGCACCGTAAACACGTGAATTGTATTTGGTAGGCATTTGTCAATTTGCATTTGCCGAATAGATGGCTGCGTGCTTTTTGCTGAGATGGAGGGATTCATGTCTGTCATTCAGGACGCCATGGTTGCCACCTGAGCCTATAAAAAGCTCATAATGAAAGAACGAGTAGAATACGACTATTGCAGAATGTTAGGTTCGGCGTTAGAGACGTTGGACCGCGTCATTTCTGGTTGTCCTGTTATGGCACCGGCGCAATCATCACCATCATCAATAGCACAACGACCGGTATCCGATCTAATAAAGCACTACATACATTCCGGTTTTACGCCATCGTTCCATCTCAAGCAGGGTCAGTCTCGTCTTCTTTTTCTACCTTAGATACCTATTGAGCCGGATTTTATCCACTACCTTACGGTCAAATTTCGTCATTATGAGGCTACGGAATCGTCTATCCACATGTAGTGGGCCAAAAATTTTTCGGAGGATTCTTCTCTCGAACGCGGCCAAGAGTTTGCAATTTTTCTTGCTAAGAACCCAAGTCTCCGAGGAATACAGGAGGACTGGTAAGATCATTGTCTTGTACAGTAAGAGCTTTTGTAAGCTGAAATAGGCTCTGTTGGCTGCTAACAACCGTGTGCGGATTTCATCGTCGTAGCTGTTATCGATTGTGATTTTCTACCCTAGATAGGAGAAATAATCAACGGTCTCAAAGTTGAAGTCTCCTATCTTTATTGTTATAATTTTACCGGTGCCATTCGATGTTGTTACCTCTTTGGTTTTTGGTGCTGACGTTGCCACAATATATTTTGTCTTGCTTTCTTTAATGTGTAGCCCAAGATCTCGTCACACGTTCCGCCTGCTCGATCTGGATGAAGGCAGTTTGTACATCTGGGATCGTCCTTCCCATGATGTCGATATCGTCAGCATAGGCCAGTAGTTGGGTGGACTTAAAGAGGATCGTGATAGTGATCCAAGTTTATATTGACGCCCCTATATGTTCCGACATTCATCAATGCTGAGAGGTGGCGGCATTCAATCAGCACGTGGTCAAGTGGAAGTGCTATAGGAGCCAACGTATCGCCTGAATTCGGGCTCCATCCCTTCTTGACTGTTAATATCCCCAAATAGGATTTTGATATCATATCGAAGCTTCGTTCTGCCTCGTATAAGGTATCCTTCTCCGACTCTGCAGTCTCCTTTGTAGGAGCATGAACGTTAATGAGGCTTAAATTTCTAAATTTGCCTCGCAGAGGGCATAGCCTTTCGCTTATGTTTTCAAAGCCGATAACAGCATGTTTCATTTTTTGGCTTACTAAGAAACCTACTCTGGGCACATGAATTACGGGATAGCCGCTATAATATATGATGTAGTGGCTCTTCTCCGGGAAATCGGTTCCTACCCAGCGTACTTCTTACAGCGCTGTTATATCAGCCTTATATTGGAACAGGGTATCGGCTAGCTGCTGAGCAGCATTCGATCGTCTGTACAGGGAGCGCATGTTCTATGCGAAAATGCGTACATCATTGTTCCGTTTTCGTAGCTGGGTTTGTCGTTGTAAAATCCATCCTGTCCGAGGCTCCTTTCGTACCTTGGTCACTTCGGTTTTCCGTGTAAGGTTGTCAGCCCTACCCAACCCCCAACCAGGAGGACCAGTTGGTACAATTTGTCCTGTTATCAGCGGCGAGAGACTCACCTTCACCCTTCTCCGTCTGTAGCTTTTCATTAAGAAAGTGCTCCCAGCGGTTACCACATTGAGTTGGAGATAGGGTTTGGTAATAGGGCTGTTGGTTTCTTAAGTTTTATGCTCCATCGTGGGAACGTTTCCTCCTGGGACGTACACTACCCTTTGATCGCCCATTTATTTTTGGCTTAAATTTTTCAAAATAATCTCATCTCTCTTATCTCAAAAAAGCTCGTGAAAATAAGCCAACTAATTTCAACAAAGAACTAGGTCGATGAACGAGGCAAATAACACATCGTTCAATAAGTTCCGGGACTAGCGTCGAGATGGCGCTAATAATGCCATTTACATACCAAGGTTCAGAAGTACCATCCTTCAGATAAGATGTGTCAAAATTTGATGTAATTCAAAACATAACCAAGAAAGCTATAGTGGTTACAGTGACGCTACCTTTGCAATCGTGAAAAAATGGACCAAAACGAGTTTCGTGTGTTGATAAAACATTGTTTTCTAATGGGAAAAAACACTGTTCAAACTCAGCAATGGCTTGAAAAACGTTATTCGGACTCTACTCCGTCGAAAACAACCATTTGTCGGTGGTATGCTGACTTGAAACACGGTCGTGCTGATACAAATGATGCGGAACGTTCGGGTCGGCTAAATGAGGCAGTAACTCCCGAAAACACCAAGCAAGTATTGAAAATCGTGATGGGTGACCGCAAAATGACAGTGCGCGAGATAGCTAAGATGGTGACACTTCAACTGGTAGTGCTTTTACTATTTTGTACCAAAAATTGGCTATGAAAAGCAACAACGTATCAATGATTCGGAGAGCTGTTTGGCACTGTTTACTCGCAATAAATAAACAGGATTTTTTGCGTCGATATGTGACAGTGCACGAAACATGGATTCACCATTTCACTCCGGAGTCAAGTCGGCAGTCAGCTGAATGGCGTACGACCGGTGAAAGCCACCCGAAGCATCCAAAAACACAATAGTCGGCCGGCAAAGTGATGGCGTCCGTATTCTGGGATCCGAATGGTATAATTTTCATTGACTACCTCGAAAAAGGAAAAACCATCAATAGCGACTACTGCATGGTGTTATTGGATCGTTTGAAGGCCGAAATAGCGAAAAAACGCCCACACATGAAGAAGAAGAAAGTTATCTTTAATCAAGACAACGCACCGTGCCACAAGCCAATCAAAACGATGACCAAATTCAACGTATTAGGCTTTCAACTGCTTCCTCATCCTCCGTACTCGCCGGATCTGGCCCCCAGCGACTACTGGCTCTTTGCGGATCTCAAAAAGATGCTCCAGGGAAAAAGATTTGGCTCAAATGAGGAGGTGATCGCTGCTACTGAGGCTCATTTTAAGCCAAAAGACAAATCGTTCTACAAACATGGTATTGAAAAGTTAGAGAAGCGTTGGAATGATTGTATTACACTTGAAGGAGATTATGTTGATGAATAATAAAGAATTTTGCCGATAAAATGTTGTTTTCATAGTTAGTCTCGGGACTTATTGAACGATGTGTTACCATGGGTAATTTGAAAGCAAAAGTGGGCAGTAAATGAGAAGAGCGATAATTCTTTGGGGGCCTAAGGATCCCACTATCCCAAAATGACCGACGAGTGGTCCAAAAATTATAATACTTGACGCAGAGTAGTTCAGGAGAGGCGGCCAAAAGGGATAAACATTTGTTGGCTAGGAACCTGCAAACGTTAAAACTTTATTGTGAATAGGAATTCCAGCGATATAAACTGGACATTATGGGCCTAAGTGAAGTAAGATGGTGGACCTCAGGAGAGTATTCCATCTCCGTCTTGCCACACTAATAGTAATGTGCTTTTGTATTCTCGAAAGCCTAGTGGTAACAGAAGCGAATCAGGTGTCGGGTTGCTTTTGATGGGTACCACAAGGTGCGCTCTCTTGACCTGGGAGCCGGTTTCAGACAGACTTATAACTGCTTGATTTCGGTCTAGGTTAAGGATCATTACAATTGTATAATGCTAGGCGCCAACGATGTAGTGAAGGAGGCTGCTTTCTACGAACAATTGAACGCGGTTCAGCGGAAGCTTCCTAAAGGTGACATTGTGATCGTGATGGGTGATCTAAATGCCAAGATTGTATCTGACAACATTTTGCTCGGACATGTAATGGGGAAGCACGGTCCTGACGATTGTAACGGTAATAATGGGAGGTTCGTGGATTTCTGCAATCTCTACTGCTTCGTCATTGGTGGCACATAGTTTGCGCACAGAGCTTGCAATAAGGTCAGTTGGGTTTTAACTGACCGACGCCATACGAGTAATCAGATCGACCACTTCGTTATCAGCTGTAGGTTTAGGAATTGTCTTCTGACTGTGCGTAACAAAGGAGGCGCTAATATCAGCCTTGAAAGCAATCACCATCTGTTGTTTCCGCCAATTCACTGAGTTGGGAAACTGTGATCTCCCATGCTCAACATTGACCGCTTGTATGATCCAGCTGTTGCTCGACAGTGGAAGAGCTATCTTAGTGAACGCCAGGCAGATTTACTGAAGAACCCGTCTGAGAATATCGATGAGCACCCATAGAAAATGCTCTTTTCTCGGCTGCTGGGCAGGTCACGTCCAGAGTCGTGGAAGCGGATCGATAAAGAGAAGGGGTTGAAGGCTCTACTGAACGCTGCGAGTGATGACGGCGCGATGTGCTCAAATCCTGATACAGAGTGAAATCCCGAGAAATTCAGCGGCGTGACAAGAGAGAATTTGTTATTGCGCTGGTCTGGGAAGTGGAAGATGCCGCAGACGGCAATAATTTCAGAACAGTATACCGCAGCACGATGAAATGGTCAGTCACCGTAACATGCTAATACGGACTGTTCCTCCAAGCAGAAGAGGAATCATTTCGACCATCAACACCCTCAAATGGAGTAAAGCCGCTGGGCTTGACCCGCAGAGTTATTTATCGCTACACTTGCATTTACTGCAGCTATCTGCCGTTCTAACCTCTTGAAATTGAACCACTTTAGTTGTGTTGGAATAAAGCATCCACTTATATGTTATCTACGTAAACTACAGTAACATATTGGAACAAGAATAATCATAATCAGCAGCTTTCACATCTCTGTACATATAAAATGTCCACATAAAAATTATACAAAAATAAATTCAATAAACCTTGAACATTTCCAGGCACGCTAAAGATACTTCTAATCGAATATTTATTAATATTAGGTTGCATTTTGCTTGCATTAGGATACATAGCAGACGTAATAATTAATAGTACAAACAGTCAGTATTATGTATTAAAAATTCGTGCGTGGACAATAATGAGGTCGCTTATATTTTCTGCACGGAATCTTCCGCTTTCGAAACCAGTGATAAATATAGAAAAAAAGTTAGTCAAACATTTCCACGCTCACAACTTGTACGACTGACGCATCATCAAATCGAAATATGCATCGTTATCGATCGAGGCACTCACTCCTGAGTAGTAATTGACGAATTCTTCCTTAGTAACCTGCAAGATAGAAATATGATAGAGACAAGGGTGCACTTCTTGGGTATCACTCTCACCTTTCCATCGACGGTTCCTCCGTCCTCGAAATTTGCTAGGAACATAGTCAGAATCTGATCCTCTGTCAAGTCGCCGCTGGTGTAGGCAGGATTGCTCTTAACGCTGTAGACGTTCTTCAGATCGTCGACCGTTATAACACCATCCCCGGTTTTGTCTAATTTCTCAAACGCTTTGTCGATTATATTGAGACGTGACTGTGACATGGGGGGCTGGAAATGAGGTGTATTTAAATTAGGACCTCGATAAATATGAAAAATTGATCAAACTTACTCGTAACGCCAATAAAAACTCATTCATATTGATGCTTCCACTATCATCAAGATCAAACCTGGGAATTATCGAAAAGTCAGTATAAGTAACATAGTTAAATACTGATTAGCATAAAGTAGAAATGTGTTTAAGTATTTTTAAGGTCGTTTTACATTGTGACCGGGATGACAGTAGTATCTTCGAAGTAAGTAAGGCAAAATTTTGGCGGTGGGAGCCAAAATAACTTGGCAAACATCCCCCAATCAAAGAGCTGCTTATTACAAACACGGGTGCCTTTTCCTCTCAATCCTCCTCTTAGTCCGCGACAGAAACAGACTACTGCAGCGCAACAAACGACTATTTCACCGGCTACGTAACAGATGCAACGCTGGCTACCGTCTCCTCTTCGAGATCATTAAAAACCTGTCCAACAAAACCAATGGAGCTATTAGGTCCGACCTGAATCCATCTTACAAGAAACTTTTCAAATCCTTTAAACCTGGCCCACAAGTTTTCTCAATAATTAATCGATTGGCTGGAAGGAAAAAATCTTCTCGCAAAGTCAACTACTCCCCGATAAAAATAGGTAACCCCCAGTTCTATTCCCCAGAGGCTTTTGTACACTACTTCAGCCACTTAATCAAAACCAAGTCACCCGCGAACCCTATCTGGAATTCGGTAGTCGCAACTATTGTCAGCCGCCGCCTGGTTGATATAGTCAGAAACCGCCCGTTCGCCTCCCTCTTTACCTCCCTAGAAGAAATTGAACTTGTAACCATCCGGTCCAAAAATAAAAAATCAGTGAGCCCCGACGATATTTCTAGCTTTGTCCTGCGGAAGTGTGCGCTTATCATGGGAATCAGTTCTCCCAATACCTATCCCTAAGAAGGAGTGCTCTGGCGATCTGAAAGATATCAGGCCTATCTCTCTTCTTTCCAATATTGGGAAAATCTTCCAAAAGTATCCTACTAAGTCACTTCAATAGGCACTACTCGTCCATCATTGCACTCAATCAATTCGGCTTCGAAAACCTCAGATCCACCGAGGATGCAATCCTGTACCTGTAAGACTACATCCTTAATCCCCTGGAAAATATGCATTGTGCCGTAGCCTCTGCCTTAGACCTTGAAAATGCATTCGATTCAGATTGGAAGGCGGGTTTGCTCTACAAGCTAATTCAGACCAATTGCCCCCTACCCCTATTCAGAATACTTGGAGATTTTATCTGCAAAAAAACTTGCCACTTACGCTTCAATGGACTTCGCTCCATCGACTTCCCGGTAAACTCAGGAGTCCCTCACGGATCCATTCTAGCCCCCAAACTTTTTAACAACTTCTTCCACGATATTCCGCCAGCTCAGGCAGCCCCTCACCCGCTCTTTCTCTCCAAAGACAATGGGCCTCCCGCATCAGGGCCCTCACTAGCCTTGCTCTCTCTCAAACTTCTAACCAATGGGGCTATTGCGTATTTCAATCGGTGGGCCCTCTCCGTTAATTCTCTTAAGTCTGAGGTTATTAGCCAACGGGAAGTGCCACTGGCGCACAATCCCAGAAAGTAGAAACCTTCATCTATGCATGGCCAATCGCACTTTCAAGCCAAAGTCAAACATTCCTGGGAATCTCTCTCAATAACACACTTAAATCCAACCCCCATGTCAGGTCATATATTGCCAAAGCTTCTAAAGCCCCAGCTGCCTTAAAAAACCTCTTCTTATCTTGGACCCTGTTCCCTGCCACCAAAACCCTCTTATACAAAACCCTAATTCGACCAATCCTGAACGATGGCTTCCCAACATGGACTACTCTGCCACCCAATGCAGCAGAAGCCCTCCATCGCTTCGAGACGACGATACTCAGGAGATGCGCGGCCAAATGCAGAAGGTTGAACCTAAAAACCTCTTCGGGGTTTGTTCCATAATTCTGCATATGATCAAACCGTCGCGCGTCAGACTGAAGAAGTGGCTGTCCCCACCCTAATCCGCTGATAAAAAATCTTGCTACGCATAACGCCTCGTTGCGCGAGCAGAGGTACTACGTGTCAGGATTGACCCTCATCTCAGGCAATATGATATCTCTGTAAACTTCTCTCCTGAAGTTATGTCCCTTCTTCTACCAATTAGGCTCCACAATCTATATATGTTCCCTCAATCGCACATTCTTCTTCATCCCTCCCGTCTTTGGCTACTGTCCTTGCACAGGCCCAAATTGAGTAGAAGGTAGCCCTTTCTCGGGTTGCTATTAACAACGAGAAAGGACTGCGCTTTGGTTTTGTGTAAAACAAAACCTTATTAAAATCGATTTATTTACGGTCTGTCTGTCTGTCAGTCACACGCATTTTTCTCGAAGATTGTTGCAGTGAAATGGAATGATCGTTTCCACTTGTAAGCGCCTTGTCAAGAGAAGTTGGAGCATTTCCGTCTCATTTGCAAATCTCGGAGGTACAAAGCGTATTCGTTTATGCATTCAGGACAGAAGCGAGAATCATCATGTCCAAAACGATGTGAATAACTGCGGTGTCCACCATGTCCAGTTAGAAATTGGGTCAAGTGATAGTGGACATCCCCATGGCTACGAGTAATCCAACACTGGATATTTGGAATCAGCCTCTAAGTTCACTGATAATTATCCCAGTGTTCCTGTGTGCGCTCTTTCTTTTCGTCATCGATCTTCGGCATTATGGTCACTACGTGCTTTCCAATTGTATAGTGTTTGGATTTCCTCAGTCAAAATATCAATGAGAACCATTCCCGCAACTACGAAACCTGCTTCGTTTGAGATTGTTCGGAATGTGCTAGCGACTCTTATCGCATTCAGACGATATACTGAAGATAATTTTCTCCTATACGCCTGAACATTAAGGGGTTTTGTCCAAACGGGTGCTGCATACAGTAAAATGGATGAACACACTCTGGCTAACAGCAGCCTCCACGGTGGTTTGGGTCTTCCAATATTGGATGTCATGCCAGTTGACGCAGCTATAACTTTCGTTGCTTTCTCGCCGGCATAGCTCAAGTGTTCCTTGAAGGTTAATCGATGATCCAGCATAACGTCGAGGTATTTTATGAAAGGCTTGGACTGTTATCACATGCTGCCCCACGCGAACCGTTGAGTTTCTTTCAGTTTTCAGCTGCTGATCAATACAGCTCCCGTTTTGTGTTCCGTCAAATCTAATCCATGTAGGGTAGGTAGGTATCAGTGGCCGCTCCGAGGAGCCCAATTAGCGCTTTGGTGCGCCGTTTTGATGCCACAAACTCCTAAGACTGTGACTGTTGTTATAGGAACAGGGAAGCAGAGTCCAGCTGGCTCGGATCTTCAGAGCCAGCCCGTAGCACTAATCCATGTAATACCAACTAATCCTTGATCAGCTTTACCGATGTCTCACATGCCCAGATAGCATCCTCCGGGTGTTTGTCCACTACAATAATTGCAATGTCGTCCGTATAGCCGATAAGGGTAGCTTGTCGCGGAAGCGAGCACATGGCTGTACATCACGTTCCAGGGTAATGGGCCCAGCACTGATCCATGAGGCACTCCGTCGGTTATCAAATATTCAATTGGGCCTACGTCGGTATCGTAGAGGAGCTTTCTATCTACAAAATAATTCCTGGTAATTAGCTGAATATACGAGGGAACGTTCAGCTGGTTTAGAGATCTTATTATATGCTGCCATTGCGCTGAGTTGAAAGCATTCCTCACGTCGGGGGTGATGATGGCACAGTATTTTTTGGTGTCAACTCTCCACCTTATACCTGCAATTGCTTCCTCTGGAAGATTGACTACTGCGTTGATTGCATCCACTGTTGATCGGCCAGCGCGGAAACCATATTGTTGTGTGAACATGGCTCCTGCTTGTTCTACAATTGGGAACAGCCTCTTGCACATAATATGCTCCAGCAACTTTTCTATACTGTCCAGCAAACAAATAGGACGATACGATGATAGCTCTCCAGGTGGTTTACCACTCTTTAGTAGCAGCATCAGCATTTTCCTTTTCCACTGAGTCGGGAAGGTGCCCTCTTTCAAGCAGGTATTAAAAATGGAAACGAACCGGTCTTGCTTTTATCGCCACCTGCAAAGCCACGTTCGGTATTCCGTCCAGCCCGGGTGCTTGTTTAGCCCCTACTTTTTCGCAGGCAATGGTAAGGTCATCCTCTGTTACACTTGGGATATCCGTTGTGGAATGCTCTCTTTCGAACGGAATAATGTATTTGCTTTGCTGTGGGAATGAAGTGGTCACTAATCTTTGCAATAAAACTAGGCACTTTATCTGCGGGGTCATCCCCACGGGTTGATGCAGGCCTCTTGGCAGAGTTCTTTAAAGGAATTCCGTTTAGTTTCACGGATCGCCTTTCGCAGCTCTCTTCGGCTCGCTTCCTCTGTGCAATTTACTGTTCCTTATTTGCGCATTGGTAGTTTCTTCGCGCTTATAGGCATATGACACTCAGTCATCTGATTTCGTCATTCCACCACGGTTTCGGTAATCTGTGAGCGTTATTTCTGCGTCTTGGCATAGAGGCGTCACAGGCTGCGACTATGTTTCTGGCAATTTGTTCAGATTTTTCACTCACTGCACTTGTTGGTGTGGAACTATCCCTAAATATTTCAGTGAGCATTTCCACGTCAATGAACATTTCTACGTCAATGAACATTTCCACGTCAAAGGTTTTATGTCTTTGGATGCTTCAATGCATGCATGCATGTGAAAGGGGGGTGCAATTTTTGTTTCACTAATTATAAATAGTTATGTGGGGTGTCAAATGAGAGGTCTCGATTAGTACTTTCCGAAATCGGACTTAGTTTTGACATTTGTTGGAAAGGTGGGGAATGCGTAGGTCGAAAGTGATCATTTCTTTAACGGACCCACTCTCAGAAACTATCCAACCGAAAAATATGAAAAAAATCAGGAGGTTGCTACTGTATGATGCCTAGGCTCCGAGATACCCTCCATACCGATGTATGTTCAAATAAAGTTAATAATAGTATATTTCTACTTTTCAGGATCCTGTGTGGATCCACAGCCTGGACATGTGGAATTTTCTATAATGACATGTGATGGATCGAAGCGTCAAATGACCCCCCCCCCCCACACATTCCCCAGCCTGGCTAGCACGTGTCAACGGAGCACTGCGAAGAAACTTGAAAATTTGCGGGCGGACCTTCACGGTCAATTTAGCCAATTTTTTTAATGTTTTTGGGATAGCTCTTCCAGTTAGGTCGTCTCCACTTAGAATGGTCCTTCGACTGCCTTCAACTCGTTTACTCGTTGTAATTTACTGTGTCTTATCCGAACATTGGTCCAAATTGATCAATGTTGAATACTCAATAGTCACATACTTATCATCCAACAGTCTTGGAAAGACAACACACCTCACATCTCTGAAGTCGGAAAGTCTTAGAACAATTGAACTACGTCCATGATTTTACTGACTTCCATAATATTGGAGGCCTGCTGTAAGTGCAGGATTCTCCCAATTGGTGGTGAAAGGGTAGTATAGGTCCCAGGGCGAAACGTGGATTCGTACCCACGGTGGAGCACATAATCTGGAAAACGTCTGCTGAACCAACACCAACAGCTCTACTATCAAACCCTATCTCCATCTTCACGTGGTGACCCCTGGAAGCTCTTTCTTAACGAAAAGCTGCAGACGGAGAAGGATGAAGGTGAGTCTCCCGCGCCTAAAACTGGGACAAATTGTATCAACTGGTCCTCCAGGTTGGGGGTTAGGGTAGGGCTGACAACCCTACACGGAAAACAATTTCTTACGAAGCCACAACAGGAGCCTCGGACTGGACGGATAATACAACGACGAACCCAGTAACGATAAAGGAATAATGATTTGGGCATTTTCTCATAGAACGTGCGCTCTCTGTACAGAAATGAAGCTACCAAGCAGCTAGCCGGTACCCTATTCCAATATAGGGCTAATGTAAGGAGATGCGTTGGACAGGGACCCGGAGAAGAGCCACTGCACCATATATTATAGGGGCCATACAGTAAACCATGTGCAGGTTTCTTAGTCAGCAAAAAAAAGAAACCTGCTGTTATCGGCTTTGGAAACATAACCTAACGGCTATGCACTCTGCGCTTGCGAGGCAAATTTAGAAACATAAGCCTCATTAACGTTCACGCCACCACGGAGGAGACTGCAGATCTACCCTCTACGAGGCAGTAGAAAGAACCCCCGAAGCCTGCCCCAAATATGATATCAAAATCATACTTGGGGATTGGGGAACAGCCAAGCAGGGGCGGAGCCCATATTCGGGCGATACGTTGGCTCCCATAGCTTGCATAAAAATACAAATGATAATGGAATGCGGATTATCAAATTAGCAGTGTCACACGAAATGGTTGTTGGAAGTACCTGGTTTGCGTGGAAAACGGTCCACAAATATACGTGGGCTTCTCCAGACGGGACCACTTTCAACCAAATTGACCATGTGTTGATTGAACGTCGCCACCTTTTAACCTTGATGAATGTCAGAACATATAGGGGGCCAATATAGACTCGGATTACTATCTCGTTGGCTCCGAGCTCGAATAACAACACCACCCAGAATTTCCTCTGATAACCAGGTGAAAGTTAACACTGAAGCCATCCACAACACAGCCCTCCGCAACACCTATAAGAGGGAAATGGATGCCGCAATAACTGCAGTCAACAGAGACCTTCGAGCTCAAGAGTCAACAAATGATCTTCACAATCACCTGAAGAACGTTATGATAAATACGGCCACAAGCATACTTGGCCCTAGCCGCAAAAAGAGTAGGAACGGCTAGTTTGTCGGTGAATGTAAGCTAGCAATGGAACGGAAGAATGCTCTATACCGAGTAATGCTGGATTCTCAAAGGACGTGGGCACGCGCGGAGACTTATCATGAACTCCGGCGAGCGAAGAAGCGACTTCACAGACGGAAAAAGGAAGCCTGGTAGAACCAACAGGTCTGTGAACTCGAAAAGTACAGGGAGCAACCGCACCAGGCGCGGAAGTTTTACCAACAAGTCAGCAGGATGAAGCCTTATACACCTCGATGCTCATCCTGCCGAGACAAAGAGGGAAATCTGATTTCCGACAGAATGGGCATATTAGAGCGATGGGTTGAGTACTTTGATGAGCTACTGAAGAACCAGAAGATCGGCGAGTTGCGAGGTCCCGCCAACTGAAGACGACGGACAAATATTGCCAACACCAAGTATAGGAGAAACAGTCCGTGCAATTCATCGGCTTAAAAATCATAAGTCGCCAGGATTCGATGGAATTACCGCCGAATTAGTTAAATATGGAGGCAACCAGTTACACAAAGTGGTTCATCAACTTGTGCTCAAGGTATGGGACAGCGAATCAATGCCTGATGATTGGCAAAGAGGCATTATCTGTCTTATACATAAAAAGGGAGATATCACACAGTGCAGAAATTATAGAGGTATCACGTTGCTGAGTACTATCTATAAGATATTCTCCCCTATCTTGCTAGGCCGGATAGCCCTATACGCCCAGAACATCATTGGCCCATACCAAAGAGGCTTCACTCCAGGCAAATATGCAACAGATCAGATTTTCTCTCTGCAGCAAGCGATGGAAAAACTCTTGAAATATGGAATATCGACTTTAAAGCCACCTATGATAGCATGTGTCCGGATAGCTCAGTAGTTAGAGCACTAGGCTGTCATACGGAAGGTCGCGGTTCAAATCTCACTGGTGGCAGTGGAATTTGCATCGTGATTTGACGTCGGATACCAGTCGACTCAGCTGAGAATGAGTACCTGAGTCAAATCAGGGTAATAATCTCGGGCGAGCGCAATGCTGACCACATTGCCTCCTAGTGTACCGTTACGGTCTTGAATGAAGTGCTCTAACACACTTCAAGGCCCTGATCCAACATGGATTGTTGCGCCAACGATTATTATTATTATGATAGCATAGCCAGGGTAAAACTGTACACGGCCATGGGAGAATTCGGTATCCCGACGAAATTAATAAGACTGACTAGGCTGAGCCTGACCAATGTGCGAGGCCAGAGAAAAGCAGCAGGATCACTCTCAAGACCATTCGACATCAACAACGGTCTACGACAAGGGGATGCCCTGTCATGCGTCCTCTTTAACCTGGCCCTCGAGAAAGTGATCCGTGATGCTGAGGTAAATGCAAGATGAATGAAATGATGATGATGATGATGATGAAATCCGCGCACGGTTGTTGTCAGCCAACAGAGCCTATTTCAGCTTACAAAGACTGTTCCGCTGGAAACGTCTCACCATAGGGTCAAAGCTCTAACTGTACAAGACTATGATCTTGCCAGTCCTCATGTATTCCTCGGAAATTTGGGTTGGCCGCGTTCGAGAGAAGAACCCTCCGAAGAATTTTTGGCCCCCTACATGAGGATGGACGATTCTATAGCGATGGCGTAGGTCAGGACGCCAGACAGCTTTTAGGGATATCGAATTGGTGGACCCCGGCGCAAAACCGGGATGCCTGGAGTTCCTTATTAAAGCAGACCTAGACCGGATATCGGTTGTTGCGCCGTTGATGATGATGAATTATAGTTATGTGGGGTGTCAAATGAAAGGTCTCGATTAGTACTTCCCGATATCAGCCTTAATTTTGACATTTATGGGAAAGGTGGGGAATGTGGGGGTCGAAAGTGATAATTTCTTTAACGGAACCATTCTCAGAAACTACTACTACTGAAAAAAATCAGGAGGCTCCTACTGTATGATGCCTAGGCTTCGAAATACCCTCCAAAGCGATGTATGTTCAAATAAAGTTAATAATAGTATATTTCTATTTTTCAGGATCCTGTGCGGATCCACGGCATGGACACGTGCAATTTTCTATAATGGCACGTGATGGATTGAAGTGTCTCCCTAAATATTCTCCAGCCTAGCTAGCACGTGTCGACAAAGCACTGCGATGAAAATTTGCGGGCGGACCTTCACGATCAATTTAGCCAATTTTTTTATATGTTTTTGGGATAGCTCTTCCTTTTAGGTCGTCTCCACTAAGAATGGTCCTTCGACCGTCTTCAACCCGTTTAGTCGTTGTAATTTACTATCTAATCCTTATATACATATAATCCAACAACCTTGGAAAAACAACACACCTCTCACATCTCTGAAGCCGGAATTTCATAGAACAATTGAACTACGTCCATGATTTTACTGTCTTCCATAATATTGAAGGCCTGTCGTAAGTGTAGGATTCTCCTAATTGCTGTGGTTCACTATTCTCATTGTTCCATTTTATACCAATAAATAATAAATGATGTCAAAAAGGTCATCACTATTCTTTAAGAATTTCTTATAGCTTAAGGGTAATGTCCTGGATCCTTATGGGTAGGACAGGTATATTTTACATAAATCTCTGAATTAGGAATTTGAATCAGTAAATGGCTTCGGAACCGTTTCTAACCCTAGCAGGGGCAAGTAGAGATGGCTGCATATAGAACGTAGATTTTAGGCAAAACGAACAGAGTTGGAAAAAAAGACTGAAGATTTCGTCCAGGTCAAAGGCAACTCATCAGGCGCTGCTTCACCTCTGCCTTGGGCGCCTAAGTCCACATGCACTTGATGTTGGACCGGACCAAATGAAGAGCAACTTACATGTTTTTTGGTCCACGGACCCCTCGTTTGAGGCATAGCGCCCAAGTATTCAAAAAGAAAGAAAGACTAACAGTTTCGCCCAGGGCAGAGGCAACTGATCCAGTCCAACATCGAGTGAATGTGGACTTAGGATCCCTCATATCACAAACAAAAAAGAACAGAATTGGATTCTATCAGCACGGGTAGGTGATTCAATATCTCATGATCTGCGGTCGAAGGCGCTTACTGTCAAATACATGTATAAACGGTATTAACGTTGAGGCCTCCATGTTCGAATAAGCAAATGAAGGAATAAATACCTGGCTCCTGATATAAACCTGTCAGTTTTGTAAATAAAATCAAATGAATTGAATCGGGTTCCTAACCAATATTTTCACATGAATACCTGAACTTCAAATTTCATCGGGACCGTTAATAAAACACCCATAAATAAATGAAGGAATCTAGAGAAGTTGACTCATGGTTTCTGAACGGGTCGAGCCTAAAAGATTGACTGACTTGCAGGAATTTTAACCTTGATCTGGAGTGCTTAAAGAAAAGGGGCTGATATTGGAAGGGCAAAATTATTTAAACGCACCTGGACTCTAGAGGATTTTGATTTAGTTATAAAATGGTCAGGATTAGATGAGAACAGTATGATTCTTATGAGGAGCCAGAATTGTCAGCAATAGCAGATCACATTTAAATTTTCGATGATGCACGCAACACTCAACCTCAAATTGACATTACTTCCACTTCACACATCCTAAAGGTTTAAAATGCGGCAACAACACAAAAATTACCTTTTGAAAATTTCCTCGCCTTCCTCATCGGAGCACTCAAGTCCTGTATCGCGAAGACCCTTCACAAATTCTTCTAGATTAAGTGATTTGTTACCATCGTCATCCATTCTTCGAAATGCCCTTTGAAAGCGAAAGAAAAACAAGAAATGAAAAGCATTAGATCAAGATTAACGAGGACAATAAGGAATTCTACCTTCCGAGGCCAAGGATACCAGTAGCACCACGACTAAGGCACAGTAGCCTTAATTTTTCTACACAATCTTTAGGTTTCCCATCAACCAACGCTCGTTTGCTTTTGTTTGCAAGATCCTGTTCCTTCAACTGCAAATCACTAACGGGTCCTTTAGACATCTAGAACAAAAAACAGATGACATGAGAATGCAGGCTTCAAACATAAAGTCACAAAAGGACACTATAAATACCAGCCGCATGATATCGTTTTTCGACATTTTCAAAGACTCAACTGACTGCACAACTGAAGCCATTTTTTAAAAACCTAACTTTATTCCTAAATTCACAGAAAACTTATTAAAGAAATTCACAAAAAGGACCTACTAACGAACCGCTCTTAATGGTAAAGGACAACTAGTCGGCAACTTGAGCGCAACTTGCTCCACTAAACATAATGTCGCTATCGATTTGGTAAAACAGCATTTGAAAATCAATTGTATGCGCGGGTTAAATACGAATATAAATACCAAATCGGACAAGAGGAAGGACACTCAGTCCTCGGTGAAGCCTAGTTTTTTCGTCAGCATTGCGTTAAAGCGAGCACTAACCTTTGCCCATTACCATCGCCACGCTATTTACTCACGTACGGGGACGACGGTAACAATTCGCTGAATATTCATTTTCTATAGCAACATTCCAGGTTAGGGGAGTACACAACGATTAAGAACAATGTCCTTTTCACTGGATATGATTAAGACCTCATAAAACAAGAGAAATAATTAATTTTGTTTAATGAACAATTCGAGTATCTATTATCGACGACTTGAGGAATAATGAGAGGTGAAAGGATAATCAGTTTTCAGGACGATTCTGTGCAGTGAACCCAGCATTTCTCCGCAAGTTTAATTCCTCGTGTTCGGCCAGCTTGCCCTACAAGCACGTTGCCAAAAAATAGGTTAGCTAAAAACCGCAATTGCGTGATTAAAGCAATCAATTTTCGTCACCAAATCTCCTTCTTTGTCAATCATTTGTTTATGTAGGATGAAATTGGAATTTCACATGTGTACAGTAGGTCGTTAACTTCCTTGGCATTCAGAAGCTGATTACTCGAAGTTAAACTGTTTTTACTTGAGCCACTATGACCCGGTAAATCTAAGTTTAAGGACGAAGAGCTATGCCTCGTGCGAATAATTGAAAATTATGATAATGGGTATGTATGTTACTAAAATTTTAAAATTTGTATTGTTGGGTTGTTTTCTGTGTACTTCCAAACTTTTACAGAGGACAAAGATAATAGACGAAGTTCATTGCTTCTTGTGTACATGTCCCCTGTGCTAGCCCTTCTCACCTGTATGAAGAATTGTTTGACAGTTTGTCTGAACTCTTTACCGTCAGATTCCCTTCCCTCCCTTTCTTCCTTTGCGGAGATTTCAACCTCCCCATGCTCAACTGGCCTAATCATCCTAGCCTTCCAATTCCTTCCAACAACCTCTCCCATTCTTCCCACCCACTTTCTTCTTTTATGAACACTTGCTCTGCCCTGAATTTCAGTACCACCAAAAACTCCTTGGGCCGCACTCTCGATCTCATCCTTTCAACTTCCCCGAGCGCCAGCTCTCTTTGTTTCCTTGCACATCCCTGTATGTCAAAATTGACGCTCACCACCATGTGGTTGAATTTGAAGCGGAGCTCCCTCGTTCAAAACCCAAAACCAAGCGTAAACACACTAAGTTCAACTTCCGCAACGCCAATTTAGACGGTCTGAACTCAGCTTTAGCGTCTTTCAACTGGGTACGTATATTAAGCAACTTATCATGTGATCAAGCTTTAAACACCTTTTACATTATCCTGTCCGATCTCCTTTCCTGTTATGCCCCTTCTTCTCCTCCCTGCTTACGTTCGTACCCAACTTGGTTCACAACGGAAATTCTTATTAACATTCGCTTGAAACATACACTGCGGAAGAAGTTTCGGGCTTCTAAGAATGACGCCGACCTTGCTCATTTTAAGGCTATACACTCTACTGTGAAGTCAATGGTCAGAAAAGCGCCTTCCTTGGTTGAGCTTCTCATTGGTAATCTTGACCCCAATGTCGGACCTGGTCCCGATGGGCTTCCTAATCTCTTCCTCCTTAACTGTAGAAAACACATTTCCCTCCCCCTAAGTATAATCTACAACAAAGGTCTAGATGAATGCTACTTTCCCCGTCTCTGGAAAGAGGTCCTTATCATTCCTATCCTCAAGAACGGAGACCCTTCCCTTGCTGTAAACTACCGCCCCATTTCTCTTCTCTCCTCTTGCCCTAAAATCCTGGAAAGATACGTCAACGACTGGTTGACCGCGCACTTCGGTCACCTCATTGTCAAAGAGCAGCATGGTTTCTTGAAACATAGATCTACGGCTTCAAATCCCCTGGTCTTTACCAACTTTGTTGCTAAATGCTTGAATTCAGGAGGTACATGCGATTTATAAAGATCTCATCAAAGGCTTTGATACCGTTGACCATAACATTCTCCTCTCCAAACTTTCATTACTAGACTCCTCTCCCTCAGTCATCTCCTGGCTTACTGCAAAGTTTCTTTTCATAGTCACTCATCTGGTTCCTTCTCTCCTTCCTCTAGTGTTCCCCAAGGCTCAATACTTGGCCCCCTACTCTTCCTGTTTTTTATCAACAAGCTAACACTGAATGCCACTGGATGTGCTATTCGCTTAAACCCTCCTCAGAACATCTTTATCCTACTCTCTTAGTAGACAAACCCTTTCACTACTGACCCCCTTCAAAGACCTGGATGTAATATTCGACAATAAACTTCGTTTCAATTCCCACTTCGTTGGCATATCAATAGAGCTTCCAAAATATCTGTTTTATCCTACGTTCCTCCTCCGACCTTACCTCAATCCAGCCCTCCTTCACTCTCTTCAATTCCCTTGTCAAAAACATCCTTGAATATTGCTGTGTAGTTTGGTCCTCCTACCGCATCCGTGACTGCCGCGCTCTTGAAGCTGTACGACGTAAATTCACCCGGACCCTCTTTTACAAAAAGAACCTTCCACGGGTTGATTATCCGTCACGACTCCGCACCCTCAATCTCCCCTCCCTGATATGTGTACTCTTTTCGAACTGTGCAATTGTCTGATGGACTGCTCCGCGAACTCGGATATTACTTTCCGTATCGCCTCGTCTTATAACACACGTAGTGCAGACATTTTGGATGTACCCTTCGCGGAGCTCGAGATTTACTTTCATTCTCCGATCCCGAGACTTGGCCGGTCCTACAATGCCCTACAGCTTGGGTCCTTTGACTCTATTTCCCTCTCTAGCTTTAAGCGTAAAATAAGCCATTGACTTGCTCCTCCCTCTGAGGATGATATGTAATAAGGAATTTGCTTTCTGTGTATTGTCCTAAATAAATAAGTCTGGTGATATACCACTTGAGTCTCATCGTCACCTTCGCTTTGAGCTGGTAAGAGGATCCTTCTGTTGAATCCATCTCATATGAACGAAGGAAATATGAAAACATCTATAAGCACAGAAACTGGTTTTCTGAAGACGAAGACTGTTCGAACCACCGAATTGGAAGCAGCGAAAAGAGTCATTCAAATATTGAGGCCTGGTAAGTCTTCAGGTGTAGTCGCTAACAGTCACCAGAAATCTCATTGCAACAACTACGCAACGAATCCACTTAAAGTAATCCATACTCAACAGTAGTATCTGCCAGTCTACCAGGATTCTTTTTTTTTTGTTCCGCCAGTTTTAGTACCGTCGAGAAAGTACATCCAGCTGTCTAACCCAACTTCTTTTTCACTGCAAACCACTTGTCGTATTTCCTTTTTTCCGAAATTCGGGAAGGCTTCACGAGAACTCCACACGGTGGCCCCTAGGAACCCTTTTCAGACGGGCCAAGTGTGTGTGGGGCCGGCCTGGGAGTAGGCTCATTCAAATGACGAAGATCTGTTTACCTGCTAGTTATGTATTAAGAGCAAGTGGATCTGTCGAGGAGATAAGCCGAAGCAACAGCCTGGAGATCTTCCTCCCTGCACTGGAGAAAGTACTAGCAGGATCCCAAGTCAAGTTGGAACAGCATACGCTGAAGGCTGCGTGGCCAATGCGGAGCTTGGTTTTTAGTATGAGAACTCTGGATGCCTTTAGCGCTTTTAATTTCAAATAAGACCCTTGCCCTGGTGACATTCTTCCCGTACTACTCGTGCATTCTTCCTGGACTACACGTCGCAAGACGTGGACTCAATTAAAAAAATTAAAAACCGACGAGAGAAGAAGAGGTGGTCATGTCGAGCGCATAATTATAGGTCGAGCTGCTGGCATCCAGTCAGGAGATAGTAGTCGTCGTGTGGTGAAACCAAGTGCAGAGATTTCTCGGAGAGTGGCAGCAGATGGACTAGTGGCTTTCAGCTTGGAATACACTGCCGTCACCCTTCGTGCAGCTAGTACCAGCCATAGCACTTTTTACTTGAAGCCGTCGGCGTCGAGCCCCCCCGCCTCAAAAGCAAAGATTGAAAAGAATGTCGGTCACCGGAAACCAACTAAGGAACGAGCCAGTACCAGAAGGCTATGCATATTCTCAACAAGATTGTTAAGAATAAGGAGACTGCTACCGTCGACGAGCGGGATGTAAAGGATCCCGCTAAATACCAGGCGATTGTTGAGGAATATAACACCAAACGCCTGGCTGACGAGCAGAAGGTGAAGCCCAACGCAATCTATCTCAAGACGAGGTCGAACAGAAACACAAGCGGAGCAGAGCGTTCAAAAGCTCGGATACTACGCAAACTCTGCAGAATAATAAGCAGCAACAGCCAACCGATGAGCTACGAACTGGGAAACCCTTCAGCCACGTGGCCAAGAGCCACTTACGTGTGGTGCTAGTGGATGGAAATTCCACCAGTGGCATACTAGCGTCGGAGGTGTTGAGGGCAGGCTGTCGGAGGTGGTCCTTGAGCATCTCCTAGATTCCAAAGGCACACGGGATCCATCCCTTTGATTTCTCTCAGGTGGTGCGTTGGTCCCAAGTCAGGGACTTTCTCGGTTCGTGCGTCGCTAAGATCAGCGACATCTGGAAAGGCGTAAAGCTCAAATTTATCCCTTACAACGAGATTTCCAGGAGGCTGGTCTCTCGCATCAGGTTGCTGAAGGTCCGTATAAGGACAAGCTCATCCATTCCTAGCGCGATCAAAACCCCAGAATTTTTATAGACGGCAGGATAGTTATTAAAGAAGAGCAACCCCCGACGAACAGCCAATTTTTTCTGTCCCGTATAAACGGAGAGTGTCTGCAGGCACTGGAAAAGGTAGACTATAAAGTGCGGGTCGGAGTCAGGAACGCAAAGGTGAAAGCGTTCCGCTCTGCAGAAGCGGACGAAGACCAGTATCCAATCGACCGCCGCCAAAGAGTTGTTCGAGGAGATGAGGATCGACAATCCGACGGAGACTGACGAACCCTCTACGCAAGCAGGTCATGCTGATGGCAATGCAGGTAAATCTGCAGTTTCTTGCTTGTCTTCCTCCTAGAGGAAGACATCGACATCGCACTAGTACCGGAGCCCCGGATTGGAGGCGACCGGATCATCAAAGGGCTTCAAAGTAAATATTATAATTTATTCCACAGCACAGGAAACGCTGATCAGGACAGGCCTAGAGTATGTATCCTCACGAGGAAGAATCTTTACGCTTTTCTGTGTCCAGACCTGAGTTCGAACAACCAAGTCATGGTCAAACTGAAGCAGACGTATATTTTCTCGACTTACATGGCTCACCAGCTCCGCCAGAAATACTAAAGCATTTGACGAACACCATGACAATAAAGAAAGTCAATCTGTTGATAGGCTGTGACGCCAATGCAAGGCATACGCTTTGGCGCAGCTCGGAAATCAACGAAAGAGGTGAGCCATTGTTTGATTTTATTATTAATACAAATCTATCGCTGTGTGAAACAGGGGCAGTACACCAACCTTCCATTTTCTCAGTTCCGAGAACTGCGACGGTTGGGAGGAGGTAATTGATATCACCCTACTAACCGACAATAAGATTCTGAGGGTGGAGAACTGGAGAGTGTCTAACCAGAGATCCTTCTCAGATCATAGTTGGATACTTTTCAGTCTAGATCTCGCCATAGAGGTCTTCAAACTATTCAAAGGCCCCACGAGGATCGACTAGAGGAAGTTTGGTCATATTATCAAGAACGGAAGTACTGGCGATATTGGAAGTCTGTCGATGGCTGGAGCGTGATTCGAGTCCCAAGCGTAACATAGCCATTCTGACCGACAGCCAAGCGGCCATCAAGGCCTTGTACTCAACGACGACATCTTCCCGGTTGGTGGGGCAGTGCAGAGACACGCTCAACCATCTGGGCGGCACGCTCAAGATCACTCTCCTCTGGGTTCCCGGGCATAGGAACATAGAGGGGAATGAGCGGGCTGACGGATTGGCCAGGCAAGGCTCTGCTCTTGGCAGTCCCTCGGGGAACACAGTCGGTGTTCCGCTGGCGGCTGTCGGGGGCCGAGTCTACTCGCACTACCTAGCAGCCGCGGGCCTGAGATGGCGAAGGCTTACAAGCTGTGCCAAATCAAGGAGAATTTGGCCCGCTTATAACATAGCCCGATCACGAGAGCTCCTGTGCCAGACGCGCGCAAATGCATTCAAGATTACGGCGGTCTGCACGGGGCACTGGCCCATAGGGGACCATGCCGCTAGGCTCGGCTTACCCTACAACTCGCATTGCCGAAGCTGCGGAGAAGGAAGGGAAACCCTCATGCACTTTCTCTGCGATTGCCCGGCTCTAGCTCGAGTCAGGCTGCGGACACTGGGTAAACCATTCTTTGGGGACCTCGGTGAGATTTCTAGTTACAGGGTCGGAGAGCTGCTTTCCTTCGTGAATGCTACGGGCTGGCTCTGAGGATCCGAGCCAGCTGGACTCCGATTCCCTGTTCCTATAACAACAGTCACGGTCTTGGGAGTTTGTGGCATCAAAACGGCGCACCAAAGCGCTAATTGGGCTCCTCGGAGCGGCCACTGATACCTACCTACCTACCCATCAAGAACAAACTCCCCGGTGCGCAAATTGACAAGATTGCCGCGAAAGACGAACTGGAGGCAAAGGTTGGGGCTCTGGAGAAGGCATTTGATACCGCCTTTCAAGTTTCGTGCCCTACTAAATACAGCAAAAAGACAATGCCATCGTGGTGGAATGAAGATCGGTCCAGCCTCAGGAAGCTGAACAAGGAAATTTTCAACACCTGATATAGGTATAATTATTGGCAACTATAAAAGGGCTGAAGTACAAGTCGGTCATCAAGAGTGCGGTCTTGGTTGGACTTTTGCCAGAACATCGAAAGCACCAGGGAATCTGCAAAGTTCAGTAAGAATCTGTCCAAGGAATATAGGAGCCCATCCTTTCTGAAGAAGTTGGAAGGATCCTGGACGGAATCTTCTGGTGGAACCTTGGAGCTGTTGGTTCACACCCTCACCTTTTGTGTCTTGAAGACCGTAGAGAGCGTCCTGGACATCCACTTAAGGACGATTGTGGAGACGCCTTTTTCTAAGTCCCAGTATGCCTAACTCAAAAGCAAATCCCCAGAAACCGCTCTCTACCAGGTAATTGGCATGGCTGAACAATCATTGCAGTGCAAGCAGTATACCCTAGCTGTCTTCTTGGATACAAAGGGAGCATTGAGCTTTATTAGTGTCAACGCCATCAAGGTAGCCTTCACCAGTATTGGATTGGAGGGGAATCTTACGCATTGGATAATATCCATGCTGAGAAACAGGATAAGTGCTATGGTGTAACACTTTTTTAAGGTAGGTAAAATCAAATCGTCAGATAGGTATATATCTCTTTTTATTTCGCAGTTAGGAAGACCTGGCCAGGAGGACAAAGTACGCCTGTTGTGTTTAAGAACTGCGTGGCCAACCTCTATGCTTTTATTTTGTAAAAACCAATTTGTGGATATTTGGTAGAAGGAAGTGCATGATGGAAACCAATCGTTCGAAACAGCCAACGAAATGCAAGGGTGAGTCCCTATTTGTCTTTTCTGTTCGCATCTTATGAGGTTATCTAGCAACTTTGAATTTATCTTACAAGTTAGAAATATACCTCTTTGAAAAAAAAATTAAAACTGTTAAATGGGATAATTTCTCCTAAGGCAGAAGTAATAGACAACTCCAGCTAGTACTACAGTAAGTTTCGTGTTCTGAACCCCGAGCTGGAGATGATATAAGATCCTTTCGTGATCTCCATATAATTTCGCAAAGCGAACTAAGGTAGTCGTTATTGAGAGAAGCTCAGCTGTTCATATGTTTATCCCAAGACCACACTCCACTTCGAACGTTATGTTGCCCGTTGGTCGTAGAAAAATTAAAAAAAAAAAACTTGAAAATGGGAAGACTTCAAAACCGCGGTGAAATCATATTCATGATGTGATCAGGAACGCAGAGAGATAAATCCTGGCCAGAGGTGGAGATTATGAGGACCCTCTATTATCCCTATATTTTAGAAAAAATATCTACTTCCGACCCTTCAAAAAAATTCCGGACCTGGTAGAAATCGCCCCTTTCCTCTCTCTCTTTCGACAGGCCTGTATTTCGTTGGGACATATACCGCATTACTGGAGTCGTGGGAACGTGGTTTTCATACCGAAAGCGGACAAACTCGATCATGAGTCGGAGAGGAGCTTTCGGCCAACCAGACACCTCTTTCGTGTTGGAGGCCCTAAAATACGTCCAGAACTTAAGGATCATTAATCATGGAGAGGTCACCTTTCTTCAAACCTAAGCACGCCTATTTCAAAGGCAAATCGACAAGAACCACTCTTCATGAAGTAATGAACACGGTTGAGCAGTCGTTACACTACATGCAACGGGGTATCATGTATTCTCGGAACCATGATATTGCAGTTTGACATCGGAGACAGCCAGTCGACCGAAGCTTTCAGTAGAAAGATACCCTAGGGTGGCGCCCTATCTCCGGTACTCTTTTTACTGATTAATAGATAAAATTTTGCTGATACTGGACAAAAAGGTGGTGATGTATGGTGACGACTTAGTTATATTAGTATCATGGATGTTCCTCTCCGTTATGAGTAAAAACGGAGCTGATGCTATTTAACACCAACAGAAGGACAGTCAAATTCCACTTCCCATTGCCAAATTGGCAAAGATTGGTACTTTAATCTGATATAAAGCATCTGGGTGCAAGCTGAGGGATAAGAATTCCACTATAGCGTTTTACGTCTGCGCCCAACTGTGCTGTCTACGGGGAGGGGGATTGGCAGTGTGTTGCGAAGTTAGGATTCAGTATTTCTTATCAAATGATCGAAAATGGTCTGCGGAGACGACACGGCAATACTTTCGGAGAGGACCAGTGCAGGCAACAGTTGCACCATCTATTCATCGACTTTAAAGCCGCCTATGATAGCATAGCCAGGGTAAAACTGTATACGGCGACGAGAGAATTCGGTATCCCGACGAAATTAATAAGACTGACTAGGCTGACCCTGACCAATGTGCGAGGCCAGAGAAAAGCAGCAGGATCACTCTCAAGACCATTCGACATCAACAACGGTCTTAGACAAGGGGATGCCCTATCATGCGTCCTCTTTAACCTGGCCCTCGAGAAAGTGATCCGTGATGCTGAGGTAAACGCAAGAGGTACGATCCTCTTTAAGTCCAGCCAACTGCAGGCCTATGCTGACGATATCGACATCATAGGAAGAACCACCCGAGACGTACAAACTGCCTTCATCCAGATCGAGCAGGCGGCGCGAGTACTTGGGCTGCACATCAATGAAGGCAAGTCAAAATTTATGGTGGCAACGTCAGCATCGAAAACCAACCAACCAACAACATCAAACCGCACTGGTCAAACACGAAGAAGAATAAGGATAGGAGAATACAAATTTGAGACCGTTGACAATTTCTCCTATCTAGGGTCGAAAATCACAACCGATAAAAGCTACGATGATGAAATCAAACATAGCCTATTTCAGCTTACTTAAACTGTTTCGCTCAAAACGTCTCACCATAGGGTCAAAGCTCTTACTGTACAAGACTATGATCTTGCTAGTCCTCATGTATTCCTCGGAGACTTGCGTTCTTAGCAAGAAAAATTGTGAACTCTTGGTCGCGTTCGAGAGAAGAATCCTCCGAAGAATTTTTGGCCCCCTACATGAGGATGGACGATTCCGTAGCCTACACAATGACGAAATCTATGAGCGATACCATGACCGTCCGGTTGTGGATAAAATCCGGCTCAATAGGTCACGGTGGCCGGGTCACTTAATCCGTATGGATGAGGATGATCCCACCCGGAAAGTCTATAAGGGCAATATCTATGGTAGAAAAAGAAGACGAGGCAGCCCTGCCTAAGATGGAGCGATGGCGTGGGCCAGGACGCCAGACCGCTTTTAGGGATATCGAATTGGTGGACCTCGGCGCAAAACCGGGATGTTTGGAGTTCCTTATTAAGGCAGGCCTAGACCGGATACCGGTTGTTGCGCCGTTGATGATGATGATGAATTAGAGTCATAGATCGAGGCTTTGGAGAAGGTATTCTTTAGAGTCTCGTACCTGGCAAAATACAGTAATAGGAGCTGTACAATCTCACGAAGTTGACCAGGAAGTCTTCAACAACTTTAATACGCATAAATACTGGTAGCTATACAAGGACTACGTCGGCGACCAGGTCTGTTTGCTGATCCACTCGCATTTCTCGGGCCAGTGAGGAGGTTGCACCGTTCCAAACGTTTGAGATTTTCGAATCGGTAGTCACCAAGAATAAAATCAGTTGGGCTATAAATAGCTTTTCTGCATAGAAAGCTAGACGACATAATGTCAGTTATGCATCAGAAACAGTAAGAATGAGTTGCTTCATGGATTGGAGCTGCATTTCGTTCGTGCATATATCGTACTACTAGGGACATGTATGCGTTGTTTTTATACTAAAAGTGGATATGCGGGGCTATGTGTCGGCGAAGGCCTTTCGGTCAATCAGACCCTAAGGTACGTCCTGGGCACCAACTTAAGGACAATCATGGAGAGGTTGCCACTATTCAAATTTTAGCTCGGCAACCTGAAAGGTAATAGATGTGGGATATCAGTTAACTCAGCTATGAATGAGCACCTGAGGCCAATCAGCGCGATAAACACGGGTGAGCACAATGCTGAGCACATTGCCTCCTACAGTGTATGTAGTATACCATTACGACTTTGAATGAAGGGCTCTAACACACTTTAAGGCCCAGATCTAAATGAATTGACGCGCCAGCGATTATTATTATCATTAACTTTAAGGCAAATCCACAGAGGCTTATATTTATGGGGTAGTGAGCACAGTTGAGCGGTTGGTACACTTCAAGCATCATACTTTAGCTACTTTCCTTGCAAGGTATAGAGAGAGCGTTCAACAAAGTGAGTACCAAAGCCATCAACGATGTTCTAACCATAGTAAGATCGGAGAGGTGGTTTACGAAAATGAATAATATGGTAAGAACTTGCGTAATTCAATTTGATCTGGAAAGATTATTTAATCAGAGCTATGAGTATAGTGACGCCCCAGTGTGGTGGCATCAGTCTAATGCTACGGTTGATAATAATGGATGAAATTCGACGGATACTCGATAGGAGTGGAGTGAAAGTGATGGTATATGTGGACAATTTAGTGATACTTGTGCTGGGGATGTTTCCCTCCGTTATCAGCGAGACTATGAAGGGCGCTGTGCTAATTCTATTTACCACCAAAAGAAGGATACCTGAATTCCATTTCCAGTGACTAAGTGGTCAAAAATTGTTACTTTCATCCCATGTGGACCCTCATTCTAAGGTAAATTGAAGACTAAACATAGAGCTGAGAACTAGCAAAGCCTGCATAATTTGCTACGCCTGCTTGAAGACCTTTTTGAGGAAATAGGGTCCGCCTCCTTGTAACGTGCGGTTCTATTGTTAGCCGCGTTGAGTTCGAAATATAACAGGCAAAACTTAAAAGGATCCTAAAAACTGTATGTCCAGGTACTACTGGTGCTATGTAGTCCTATCTAGCAGATGCCCTCAATGTACTGCTACATTTTCGACATTTGGGTTATATTATATTAAATACGCCTTATTGAGCCTTACTAGCAGACTCTGTGAGCCTGGATGCTGGAAAGGAAAACTCTACGGTCATAGTAACATCCTAGACGAAGTACCACGAGAACACTAGCCATCCCCAACAAAGGGGAAGCACTGTGCTGTGGGCTTTCCAAACAAAGCAGAATGGAAGACCGATGATGCGTGGCGAGGTAACGGACATATCGAGGATGATCTGTGGAGTTGAAACGGGAGTATTTTCGGATACGCATGGTGTCGTTGAGTTGTAAGGTTTCCTGGATTCGCCAGGTATTTCCGGTGGAGCTACTAGCGATACTGGAAACCTTTTGATAACTTGGATATAATCCGAGCCCCAAGCGTAACATAGTCATTCTAACCGACAGACAAGCGGTCATTAAGTGGAGAGACATGCTGAACAGTCTGATCACCCTCCTCTGAGTTCCCGGTTATAGAAATATGGAGAGGGATGAACGGGTAGACAAATTGGCCAGTTTCCGCTCTTAAATACCAAGCTGAGTGCAGTTGGACTGCTTTTGGAGGAAGAAATCTACTCACACTATTTGATATCCGATGACGTCACATGTCGAAGGCTTACCACCTGTGCTAAAGAAGAACTTGGCTCTTCTACTGTAAGGTCTGATCAGCTTTTGGCCAGACACGTTCAAATTCGGATTATAGCAGTTTGGAAGGCCCATTGGGCGTTATGTATTCCTCGGAGATTTGGGTTCTTAGTAAGAAAAATTGCGAACTCTTGGACGCGTTCGAGAGAAGAATCCTCCGAAGATTTTTGCCCTCCTACATGAGGATGGACGATTTCGTAGCTTGCATAACGACGAAATCTATGAGCGATACCATCACCGTCTGGTTGTGGATAAAATCCGGCTCGTTTGCGATTGGCGAGTGACTTAATCCTTGTGGATGAGAATGATCCAGCCTGAAAGGTCTATAAGGGCAATATATGCATGGTAGACAAGAAAAACGAGGCAGACCCTGCCTGAGGTGGGACGGTGGCGTAGATCAGGACGCCACACAGCTTTTAGGGATATCGAATTTATGGACCTCGGCGCAAAATTAGCATGTCTGGAGTTATTTATTAAAGCAGGCTTAGACTGGATACCGGTTGTTGCGCCGTTGATGATGATGGTGATCAGTATGTAATAGGGGTGGTATATTAACCTTCCACTTCCCCAGCTCAGCGAACTGTGATGGTTGAGTGAAGGTCCTTGATATCACACTGACAATGGAACCTTTAGGGTAGAGAACTAGAGAGAGTCTGACCAAAGATTCTTCTCGGATACCAATTGGCCATTTTTCAATCCGAATTTCGCTGTAGACGTTTACTTTTCCGGAGACCCCAGGCGGATCGACTGGAGAAAGTTTGATCAAGTTAACAATACCCTACTCACCGGTGTTCCCAACGATAACATTAGTATGACAGAAGAATTGGTGTCAAAAATCAAGGTTCTGAAGGAGGAATTCTAAATCGTCTTTAGAGAATCGCACCCGCAAAATATAGCAAAAAGACATTGGCACCATAGTGGAATAAAGATTTGTCCAATCTCACGAAACCGACCAGTCATCAACATCTGATACACGTATGAATACAAGGACTGCGTCTGGAGGTACAAGTCGGCCATAATGACTGCCAGGAAACCATCCCAACTAGATTACTGTCAAATTATCGAAACTATTAGTGGTACTGCGAGATTTAGTAAGATTCAAGCCAAGGAACATAGAAGCCGATCCTTTCTTAAAAAGTCGAGGCGGTCCTGCACGGAATCTTCTGGCGAAGCTCTGGAGCTGCTATTTCGGATACATTTCTCCGCCAGCGGGGGGAGGGGGGGGGGCGGACTGTGAGTCAGAGTTCTGCTTGGAGGTTATGCAGTCCCAGTCATTTGAGATAATCGAATCAGCTGAGGTATAAAGGGCATTTCTGCATATAAATCTCCGGGTCCAGATGGTATAATATCAGACATAGTTCACACCCAACAAGAAAAGGTTATTCGGTGACTTGTTAAAATTTATCGGAGCCGTATTTCACTTGGCCGTGTACTGTATTCCAGGAGACGTACGCGCGTGGTTTTCATACCGAAAGCGAGTGGGCGCGGTCATAATTTTGCGAAGGACTTTCGTCTAATCAGTCCCATCTCCATCTTTCTTGTTGAAAACCCTAGAGTGATAGGTCGCCTTTCTTCAAATTTACACACGCTTACGCGCTTAAAGAGACTGCTCTTCACAAAGTAATTAGCACGGTTGAACAGTCGTTACACTGGAAGTAAAATTTCTTAGCTGTCTTCCTATATACAAGGAGTATTCAACAACGTTATAACATAGTCCAATCAAGGAGGCTCTAACTTGTATAGGAGTGGAGGAATGCCTTGCGCAGTGGATTTTATTCATACTAAAGGCCAGAATAATCCAATCTGATCTGAGAGGTAGTCATTTGACCAGTGCTGTAAGTTAAGGGACACCCCCAGGATGCTAACATCAATCCAGTGTTCTAGTCAATTGCAATGGATGAAATTCTATCGATATCGGACAAGAGCTGGAACAAGGGGTATGCCGAAGACATGGTGATATTTCTGTCCAGGATGTTTTCCCCCGTTAAGCATGCCAGCAGGCTGCAGGATACACACTCAGGATGAATTTATCCAAAAGATTGTCACTTTCCTTCAACGGAAAATTTCTGTACGTGATTTGAGGGAGAATTGAGTGCCCAGATAGCTTGTATAGCCTCCTACGCCTGCTGCCTAATTATGCTGTAGGCTTTCTGACCAGGACAAAATGGAAGACACGCGATGCGTTGCGATGTAACAACACAGTATTCCCGACAAATTAAAGATGTTCTGCGAAATCAGCGAGGGAGTATTCTCGGGTGCGCGTAGGGTAGCTAAGTTCCAAGAATCGCTAGTGTATTCCAAGCGGAATTACTGGCCATACTGGAGGCCTGTCGAGATACCTGGGATATGATCCGAGCCCCAAGCGTAACATAGTTATTTCGAACGATAACCAAGCGATCATGAAGACTTTGGACTTAGTGGTGAAAACAACCAGGCTGGCGAGATGTCCAGTGACGATGAACAGTCTGGGCGATACACTCAAAGTTCCCTCCTCTGTATTCCCGACTATAGGAACATAGAGGGGAATGAGCGGGTCGATGAGGCAGGTCTCCGCTTTTCACAATTCCTTCGTAGATGTGGTCGATGTCCCTCTGACGACTATGCAAAGTGGGATTTACCCGTACTATTTGACATCCTCTAATTTCAAGAGGCGAAGGTTTACCTGTGCTAAGTAAAAGAGAATATAGCCCTCCTATAAAAGGACTACATCACGAGGGCTTTCGGGACAGACGCGTGCGTATCCGGATTTTGCCGGGGGAGGGGCAGGATGCCGCCAGGTGCGGCATACCATAAAATTTGCGTTATTGAAGTTGCGGAGGGAAAGGAGAAACCCTCAGGCACTTCCTCGCTACCCTCCTCTAGGTAGAAAATTCTTTCGCGAACTCAAAGAGATCTCTGTTTGTAAGGTAACCGGAACTGCTATCCCTCTATGGACTGAGTCTGAAAATCTGACTCCGCTAAATTCCCCTAACTGAAAAGACATTTTATTTAGTTTTTTTTTTAATTATCTCACACTGGACCAATAAATTATGATTGATTTTGCTGGTTGGTGCTCCACGGATTATACTATTATAATAACATAACTCTTGTTTGCCCCAGACTAATTGCGGTGATTTCACGAAAAGGTTCCGGTGAAAAATGAAATGGCCCCGAAAGCTTTTATTACGATGTTTGGTTATTTCTTTTCCTATGATTAAGCTAATTAGCTAATTCTATCTGTCAGTCGTGCCTTTATACACAATAATTTTTATGACTCCCAACAGGCTCAGAACATTACATTTTTCGAGAGACGATGGCCTCCTATTTTACTTATGCTTCCTTTACATGCAACAAGTAAAGGACATTCGCGTATTTTAAACTGTTGGTCAAAAGTTAGTGGAGCCGAAAAGGAGCACAGGAGCATTGAACTGGATAGTTCAACAATGCGAGGGAGAAATTGGTTTTGGGTATATCAGCAGTTGCAAAAGGATACATGCTAGAAAGTAAAGAACACATTAAGGGAACGTCCAGCGTTGATGCAGGTTTTTTGCCTGTTCCGGAAAAGTGCAGGCTTGAAAATAGGCAGAATTTAAATTACCAGAAATATCGGAATTCTTTTTTCTCAAATAATTTGTTTGAAAATCTCTATAAGGATTAGCCCTTAAGAGGGAGTTCTAAAGTTATGGACTGTGGAAAAGTATTTTAACGATTG
Organism: Hermetia illucens; assembly: GCF_905115235.1. Taxonomy (NCBI): domain Eukaryota; kingdom Metazoa; phylum Arthropoda; class Insecta; order Diptera; family Stratiomyidae; genus Hermetia; species Hermetia illucens. The sequence continues at coordinate 18,599,431 of NC_051849.1, read as the reverse complement.
AGGGGGTCATAGTCAAACGTAGAGCCTCGGATTTTGAGGTCCAAGAGCGTATATTGAAAAGATTTGAAAGAATTATGGTTATTGTATGTGAAACCCATCCACAATTTTCTAATAGGAGTTTAGATAGTCAACGGCACTACACTATAAAGAGTCCTTAAAAAATTGTGACAGTGGTAAAGCAATTTATCACTACTTATCTATGTATAATGAGTATATATTCATAAATATGTACTTTTAAAAATTAGATTATTTCCTTAACACTTGAAACTTTTATCCTTTTGAAAAAAACTCCACCCGGATGACTGGAATAACTGCCCAACTCGGCGGAAATACAACACACAACTAGTTCCTATGAGCAATGCTAGCCAACCGTTTCGAATCAACCTAATTGGGCTAAAGGTGGATACCACGTAAACGTCGGCCCGCTCCAAGTAATAAGTGAAGGATATCTATTCTCCATACATACTATGCATATGCGGTGACACGGCAATAGTGGAAAATAATACCCAGTTCCTATGTATGAGTTCCTCCAAGATTGAGGCATAGCTTGATGGATGGCTCGATACAGTTCTAGGTCGGTATGATGGGGCTCATGTATAATAAATGGTACCCAGAAGTCGCCGGTGGGGTGCTCTCTTTATTGGGAAACAATGAATATTGTTCGCAACGATTTTTCCATTTTCATGTACATATATAATGACATTTTCATATTTTTGGATGGGAGTTCCAGTCAAGCGAAAAATATATGTACAACAAACGAATACTGCGAAAACCACGAAGTATAAAGCATTAACTGGGTACATATGTAGTCTTTAATCAAGCGATATGTTTGCCACAAAGATGGGGAATTGTCTTTAGTTTAACGACCTTGACTGGGGCTTAATTAAAGTAATGGACATACATAAATGATATGCGTTAGCCATGAGTTTTTAAATATTCATGTATACTCGGATGTAGTACTGCATAATAAATCAGGCGGAACCAAGACTTACGAAAATCATGAAAATTCACATCAAGTTTTGAAGTCTTATTTATCGTTGATTAATATGTTCCCATTGTAAATCATCTATGGATTTTTTATAATAGTAGTTGAGAGTATGACATGAATTAGTGAAGAATTCTATATTTAGCATCAGTATATTCTGCAGTCCACTGTTTTCCCCAAAGACTGATTCAGAAGATAGCTCCCTGGGATCCACCTCCCACAATCCAGGCTGTTATGAAAACCATGCCCATTAGACAGTTTATTATTGAGCATCACGGACTGAATTCGAACGGAGCCTCACTGATACCTGGTCACCTCAGTGACTAAGCTTGACCTTACCGTCCTACGGGTTGCTATGTCTCAGCGGACCTTATCACCATACTTGTAGGATTCAAATAAATATTCAACGACAAACAAGCGAAACCCCGTACTGCACACAAACTGGTCCATCAGGCGCATCCCCGCAATATTGAGAACCAGGAATATATCAAAGAAGGGAGAAGTTATGTAAATTTCCGGCCGACAACTATACACTCTTTTACCAAAATGTAAGGGGTCTAAGGACCAAGCTGTCGGATTCCAAACTGTCTGCCTTAGCATTCCAACATCATGACATCAGCATTTCTGAAACCTGACTGGATGACAGGATTTTAGATTCTGAGCTCCTCGAAGGTTACAGTGTCTTTCGTTGTGACAGAGACTGCGCTGCGCTTGGCAAGACAATTGGCGGAGGAGCCATAATAGCCGTTAAGTCCCCTCTCTGTGCCGAAATCATCTTTTCCTCCCCCTCCTACGATTCTGTCACCACGTGCCTTTCCGCCAAACGTATGTCCGTTTATCATATCGTGAGTATGTTTTCCCTGCCTAAGCCCGCCTTCTCTGTACAAGGATTTCGTCGACAGATTATCAGCGGTCCTAACCGTTTTGTTTCCCTCACTTGCTTTCATCCTCTGTGGCAACTTTAACCTTCCTATGCTCTCCTGGCCCATTACTTCTGGCCTCCCCTCCCTCCCTTATAACTCGACCCACCCTTCCCTTCCTCTATCCACTTTCATGTACACCTGTGGCGCCCTCCAGTTTAACGTTTCTAGAAACCACTTAGATCGCACTCTTCACCTTGTCCTCTCTAACCTTCCTGTGCGTTGCCTTTCCTGATCCCTTCATGCCCCGTCTTATGTTGCCTCTGACGCCCATCATCCAGCTCTCGAGTTCGATGTTCAGATATCCCGACTCCACTCTCCGGTCGCTCGCAAGCCTACCAAGTTCAACTTTCGTAAAGCGAACTTCGAAGGTCTGAACTCATCCCTGGCGTCAATCAACTGGGCCCCCCTCCTCTCTCCACTTACGTGTGACCAAACACTCAACACTTTCTATACCATTTTATTTGATCTTCTTCCTTGTTACGTTCCCTCCTCTCCTAAGTGCTTACGCTCTTACCCCGCCTGGTTCACCACTGAAGTTCACAAAAAACTACGTCAAAAAGAGACTGCGAGGAAGAAGTTCCTGTCTTTTAGAAACGATGTTGACTTAGTTTTTTTCAAATCTCTACATTCATCGGTCAAACCCTTAATACGTAAGTATAGAAACGAATATTTGACCAGTGTGGAAGGCTCTCGCAAGCGCGGAAACCTGAAACCTTTCTAACTTCCTTCTAACTCTCGTTGCCCTGCCCAGTTATCCCCTCCGTCCATTAATTTGTCTGGCTTCTCAGCTAACTCCCACCAACTATCTTGTAATTTACTCTGCCGCTATTTTTCCTCAGTCTATGTTCCCCCTCCTTCCTCCGAATCCCTCCCAATAGTGGATGTAGCCTGCCCCGCATTGCCTACCATTCCCCTTCTTACCCCTATCCTTGTCGAGTACCTCATTGGCAAACTTGATGCCAATATCGGACCTGGCTACGATGGTCCTCCAAACCTCTTTTTGCTCAAAACCGGGAAGTCCATCTCCCTTCCCCTATCTCTTATTTTCAACAAAAGCCTCGAAGAAAATCATTTTCCCGGCTTGTGGAAAGAGGCCTTCATCATCCCCATACACAAAAGTGGCGATCGTACGCTTGCCGAGAATTGCCGTCACATTTCCCTCCTCTCCTCCTGTTCCAAAATCCTGGAAAGATATATCAGCGACTGGTTGTCCGCCCACTTTGGCCAACACATAGTGAAAGAGCAACATGGCTTCGTTAAATGTAGGTCCACTACCTCCAACCTGCTTGACTTTACCAACTTTGTCGCCAAATGTCTAAATTCACGGCAAGAAGTGCATACCATTTACACTGACTTCGCGAAAGCCTTTGACACTGTAAATCACAAAATACTTCTATCCAAACTCTCGTCTCTAAACGTTTCCTTACCAGATTTATGACTTGCCTCTTACCTTTCCAACCCATCCTACAGCGTCTCTTTTGACCTCTGTACTTCCCGCTCCTTCTCCCCCTCTTCTGGCGTCCCACAGGGATCTATTCTGGGCCCTTTGTTATTTTTATTTTTTATTAACGACCTTCCTCCCCTCCTTACTTGTCCCTGTTTGCACTTTGCAGACGACCTTAAGCTGTTTTCCGCTATATCGTCACCTATGGACTTTGTTTCCCTTCAGTCTAACCTGGACCCTCTGGTTCGTTGGTACTCGACCAATAGTTTAGTGCTAAACATCAGAAAGTGTCCCGCTATGTGCTACTCCCTAAAATCCTCACCCACTTCTTTCTCCTTCTCTCTTAACGGGCATTCCTTATCTTGCTTAAATTCCACTCAAGACCTCGGAGTCTCTTTCGACAATAAACTCCGCTTTGATACCCATTGCCTCGAGGTCATCAATCGAGCAGCAAAATTGTCAGGCTTTATACTTCACTCTGATTTTGACTCCATCCAACCCTCATTAGCTCTCTTCAATTCCCTCGTGAGGAATACCCTCGAGTGTTGCTTCGTGATCTGGTCTCCCTCCCGTAACTGTAATTGTTTTGCACGTAAATTCACCCGTTCCCTCTTCTTTAAGAAAAGCTTCCCTGGGCTACCTATTTGGATCTATGCGCATTTTTTAAACAACAACGGTACCAGTCTATACCAAGTGCATGGCTTAGCATTCATACCGGGGGATGCAAGAATTACCTAAATCTCTACCGAACTAAGGAATACGGCACCCGTGTTGAAACGCAACACCACGTCGAGGCCCGAAGGTCTCTTCTCGCTTGAGCACAACCACAACCACCATGAAACTCCCACTAGGGGGGCCAACCGCAAATAACCGAGCTGTCCTCACATACAACAGGAGTTCACCCGAAGTATGTGAGTCCACGGGCTTTCCCGGCTCCCATAGTACCAGTATACCCCTGGTAAGGTTTCGTGACCAATTTGCCACTTCAGATGAGTCCCCGTGCAGACTCGGGTCTGATCGCCCTGATTAGGTCTTTGGAGCATTCGCCTACCGAATCACGGCCGGCAAACCAAAGTGATTACAGCGTCTCCCGGTGCCACCACTATGGAGGTTCTCCTCGGCCACTTGGTTTTAGTTTGACCGACAGGGTTGCCGCCCCTTCTTCCTCACCGCCACCTCTGAGCACCATCTCCTGAGGAGAATAGTTAATTGGAGTTTTCTCTGTTTGTCGTCCGTTAAATTAAATAAATAAATAAAGTGAAGCAGTGGAACCAGGCTGAATATTGGCCAGCTCCGGAGACCGCAACCAACAAAGGTATCCCTGGCGCTCTTTCTGTATATGGTACGTCGCGAAGATGAACACCGGGAAGTTTGTCGAAACTCTTGGAGCAGTTGGGACCGCGCGGGAGGGCACCCCTACGGGTTCTGCAGCTGACACTGTTGTAAATTCAGTTATGAATCTGATAACGATGACCTGCGAAGCTTCCATGCCCAGGAGGACATCGAGACATGCTAAGCATTCTATGTATTGGTGGACGGCGGAAATTATAGAGCTCCGGAAGGAGTGTCACAAGCTTGACACAATGTCTAAACGACCAGAAAAAGTATGTACCATAATGTCAGAGTACAGATCAGCCAAACTGAGACTCCGCAGCGCAATGAGCAGGAATAAAGCTCGCTGCTGGCAGGATCTTGTCGACGAGGTGAATAGGGACCCGTGGAAACTAGTTGCAAACTAGTGACTCGAAAAATCGGGACCACGTTGTACGGGCATTATTACCTGTGAACCTCGTGTGGGATGATGACGGCAGTGTGAGGCGCGCCGAGGGCTACCTATTTTTCTCTATAAAAGAGTTGAAAGAGGCAAGCCTCTCTGCGGAAAACAAGAAGGCGCCAGGACCCGATGGTATCCCGGTGCTCCAACGGCAGCTAGATTTATTTCTCGGCGCATTCAACGCTTTCCTGGGAGAGGTCATTTTTCCTTCTCGTTAGAAGGTGGCAAGGCTTGCGCTGATCAGCAAAGGGAAAGGGCGGCCTTCATACCGACTACTATTTATGCTTGATGCTACCGAGAAAGTGCTCGAAAAGTTCATCCAAAGTAGGCTCGCTGAAGCGATATGTGCTGCCGTGGAGTTATTCCCACTTTAAAATCATTGAATATGCTCCCGAATTTAGAGCCGTGACTGAGCCGAATGCATGGTTACTTCCTTACCCAACTGGAGATTTTCAGCTTTACCTTTACGAGATTGGAAATGTACGATCTCTTGATGTGTGTTTTGCAATGGAATTTTAGACGATGCCCATCGCGCCTTTTTCATTGTAGAAAGTGGGATGAGATTCGCAAGGAACTATATTTAAACACAAGGAATCTCTCTCCAAACAACATTGTTAAGCGCTGAGAGGTGGAGCCGTGTTGCGCATTCCATTCTGACTTCTTCTCATTGCAAAGAAGGGTAGAGCTTGTGGAGGGACAGGATGGCAGAAGGTTCTTTGAACTAACAGTTCCCTTTCTCCTCCTCCCTTTGGTTAGAATTCCCTGATTTGAAGGCCCGGCAAGGCGGGAGAGCCCGGGGGCTTAATTTACTGCTTAAGAAGCAGGAACAGGCAAAAACACGTCTAACATTAGTATATCATATTCCCGAAAAAATGTACGGAGCGAATACTCTCTCTTGAGGAGCATGAAATTATCAAACGTTTTGTCGCTTATGATCATCGGCATACGTTTTCGACCAGGTCATACACTGATGGACTATGCGCCGGAGGGCAATGCGTAATGGTTTGGGACTATAGTCCCTAAGTTGCCAGGCTGGAAAGGAGCAGAATTATTGACATGTGCTGGGAATTATATACGAAGCGCACACATGGTGACAGTGTTCCTTCCCAAAACCTCAGCGCTAGACGATCTCATGGGCCTCCTACTCAAAATTATGATCTCCATACGTTATTATGGAGAGTCTTTAGAAGCAATGTGAAAGGCAAAAATCAATTCCTCACGATAGTGGCAGGTTTTCAATTCCTGGAGGCAATCAAACGTCAAAATTGTCATATCAACTATTGATTTGGCAACATACCTGTGCATGCGCACAGGGAGAGGCCGAGGAAAGATACTTCGGAGGGGACATCGACTGGGAAGCCTACCTAAGAGCAATGGTCAACACTAAGATAACCCAGAAAATCTCCACCAAGCTTCCCTAGACATAACTCTAGGGAACAGTCCGATGAAGGCCTTGGTCAAGAATTGAAGGATGTCGAGTGAGCTCTCTATGTCGGATCACACAATAATCAGATTCGATAATGAGGGCAACTCTGACGTAAAAAGAATATTAAGGAATCTCAGGCGAACGGACTGGCTCCAATGCAAGACACCTCATTAACAAAGAGATAGTGATATCAGAAACGAACTGGAACGAACAGTGGTATAAAAAGGCAACGAAGTCGTCATTAGCGCATATAAGGCCAGGTGTTCGGATAAGACATTTACGTCATCAAGGGATGTCCCTTATGGAACAGAAACTTAACCGGAAAAGAATAGAAGTCCGAGAGACAAAAATGCACTGACCGCCTACAGCAACGCAAAATGGAACAGTTTCAGGGAAATTTGGGAAAGCTAGACCAAACCAAAGGAATCACAAACAGAAACATTAGCCATAATAGGGCATTACCTCCCGAAGAAAGATGAGACGTTTAACGAGAATGAGGAGAACAGAGTGCACCTGGTTTTCAGAATTCATTTTCCGGGGATCTACCCCACAGTGAAAGGCAACAACATTCTTCCTGAGAACTGGAAAAAGGTGTGCTCGAGAACAAGATTAATGGGCAGTGAGAACCTTTAAACTACTAAAATCACCCGCAGTAGATGCTATTTTTCTAGCACTACTCCAGTGGGGCCTAGCAATTATCTTAAGATCTTCCAAGTGTCAAAAGGGGTAGCATAGCTTTGGGATATATATAGCAAGAGCATAGAGGAGGACAGAAGGGTCTTTGTTCCAAGAGCGTGTAAAACGGATCCTTTCCACTGGCAATTTTTTCAGACCAATTCGCCGTACATCGTTCGTACTTACAACGTTGGAGAAGGTCATAGTCAAGGATTACCGGGCAGGACGGTCAACCGAAATTGCTCTGTATCAGCTGATGGATATATTATGGAATCTTGACGTTGGGAGGACTGTATTTCCAGATTTGCAGCGAAAGCGGATCTAGCGTTGATATTACGTCAAGCAACATTCAGTACGGTGCCACTGTCGGCAGAAACCGCTCTTCCTAAATATGCAAATTGATCGACGTCTTCGATGCTTTGCCCATTAATGCATATAGGGAGAGAACGATGATTCGGGGGAGAACGTTGGTTTTATTGGTGTTTATCTTTCTAAATCCAGCAGAGAAAACAGATGCCATCTGCGTAGTCGAGGTGTTTGATGAAGCATGTCTTGGTCCATTGAACTCCTTTACATCCCCGGAGGTACATGTAGAACGCCGAAAAGAAAGAATATCGGTGACAAGATGCAACCCTGCCGAATCCTCTCCGGCTCCTCAAATTCCTCTGAAATTTTACTTTGATGCGGCATGCCTCATTTTCCGCCACCATGTGTCGGTGGTGGTCTGGGCCATATACAGCCAATGTGAGGAGGAGCAAGAGAACGGCTCTGCACTTTTTATTCAGCCTCCTCGTTTTCTTCAACGAAGAGTCTGCGTATCCCCAGTCTCAGTCTCTGTCTGTGGAGATAGATAGTTCTCACAGTTCTTCACAGTCTGCGAATGTCGTAGTCGAGAGTACAATACCACAATGGGTCTAACAAAGTGCTTGGAGCTATGGCTCCCCCCACTGAACTAAAACTAAACTAACCTATGTACTATGTACCTTGGTATAAAAGCTTAAGAGGTGGAGGAAGTCGAAAAGCACCATCCTCTTTAAGTCCACCCAACTACTGGCCTATCTTGGCGATATCGACATCATGGGAAGAACAACCCGAGATATGCAGTCCTTCGTCCAGATCGAGTAGGCGGCGCGAGATCGTGGGCTGCATATCAATAAAGGAAAGACTAAATATGTGGTGGCAACGTCAGTACCAAAAAACCAACAGCATCAAATGGCACTGGTCAAACGGAAAGAATAAAGACAGAAGACTATAATTTCGAGACCGTTGATAATTTCTCTTATCTAGGGTCGAAAATCACAATCGACACAAGACTTGGGTTCTTAGCAAAAAACTGCGAACTCTTGGCCGTCGAGAGAAGAACCTTCCCAAGAATTTTTGACCCCCTACATGAGATTGGATGATTCCGTAGCCTACATAACGACGAAATCTATGAGCGATACCACGACTGTCTGGTTGTGGATAAAATCCGGCTCAACAGGTCTCGGTGGGTGGGTCACTTAATCCGTATGGATGAGGATGATCCACCCGAAAATATAATGGAACTTATGGCGAAAGCAAAGGGGATATGGACCGAAGTCGAAAAAGTGATTGCAACCATCGGAGAGAAGTTTAGGCAGGAAGAAGTCACTCGAAAGAATGAAAGCGAGAGGAACACGAATATTAACATGAGCGCAGAATAAATTCTGATCCAGTCCCGTGACGTAATACCAAATGGGAGTTCCGCGGGGAGAGTGGAAGGAGAAGGAAGTGGTTTTAGTGGGTAAGAGTCCTACATAACCGTGTGGCAAGAACCTGCGGTAGATTTTGAAGCTTTCCACCTTCCATCTTCAAAAAAAGAACTCTGGACTGACACTGCACTATCAGTTCGAAATCGGCTATTAAATATTTGGTAGTGATGATAGATGCGATGCTAAATTACAAGCAAAACGTGCGGTATGCGACAAAACATTCGAGACAAGTATGACTTTGGCAAGGATACCATAGAATGTAGGAGGGTCGCACTGTACTTGCAGCCTACTTATAGCCGGGGTGGTGAGCTCAATGTTGCTCTATACGACCCCAGTTAGGGAAAGGCACTTTAGATCTTATTAAATGTGTGCGGTATCCTGTGCGGAGTTGCCAAATCTCCCATCAGGCGCGTCCCTTCGTGCGGATAAGGGAGTGCTCGGCGAATGTGTCATGGGCATGCACATGCACGCATCCGGAGATGTGCGTGTATGGGCATGCTTATGCGCAGGCCGGGTAGGTGGGAAGTAAACGCCCACCCGTGGATAAAAATTGGCTATGGGAAGGACACTCAGAAATTAAACCAAATATGGAAGAGGAGAAAAGTAGTTTTTTTACGGTGCAGGGCTTCGGAAACTCAGTGCCGGTGGTTTTTGGGAGTGAGCAAGCGGGCTCCCGGCCGTCGATATCCAACGACCGCAGTGCCTCAGTAGTGGGAAACTTGGCTACTGTGGCATCTAATGCTACAAGAGATAATGGTGGAGTGGAAATTAGGTCCACACCGGATCCCTTTAGGAGGAGTTCGAAGCTTGGTAGATCACCACCGAGAACAATGGTTCTTTTTGGTAGTCGAGATTCGTCGCGGGACTCTGAAAAAAATACGAATAGTCCCTTAATCGAGATCATTCCTTGTGGCGCAAGGCGCGAAAGCAAACGGGAACATACCGGAATGGCGTTCGTTACACTCGGGGAACGAATAAATGAACTGTGCGATTTCATCAAGGAGAGACGGAATATCCACCAAAATATTCGAGCCTTGATAAGAGACATTAAATTGTCTTATATCAAGGCACTCGAAGAAAAGAATTCCCAAGCGTCAGTTGGCAAGGTCACAAGGGAAACGCAGGTGACGCCTCCCGGTGATAAAGCAGGCGGGAAGACAGGAAAACGAGCTAAAGACGGTACCAGCGAGCCTCTTGGACCACAGCAAGTCCCGAAGAAGAAAAAAGACTCTTCACCAAAGAAGGTGGAGCCGGCGAGAGTACCCGCGAAAGTCGGTAATCTCACGATTGCAGCCACAACACCTACAAAAATGGAAGAAACCAACGCCCGGAGGCCCGAACAATGGACTAAGGTGAGCAACAAGAGGAAAAAGGACAAAAAGAAGCTCCGCCCGGAAATAATAATTATTTCCAAGAAGGGAAATATGTCCTATGCCGACATCCTCCGAAAGGTGAAGTCAGACCCGGAATTGAAGGATTTGGGGGATAGTGTGGGCCGTATCAGGCGAACACAGAGAGGGGATCTGATGCTGGAGTTAAGTAAATCCGCCGACAAGTCGGCCGATAACTTCCGCGGGAAGGTGGAAAGTGTACTTGGAGAGGAAGCTGAGGTAAGAGCTCGGAAACAGGAGATAGTGGTTGAATGCAAGGACCTATATGAAGTCACCTCACGGGAGGACATCTGTGCTGCACTAAAGCAGCAGTTCAACCTTGGCGATATAGACCAGAGTGCCATAAAAAGGATGAAGAAGGCATATGGTGGCACACAGACCGCTATTATTAGTTTGCCGGCGGAATCAGCTATTAAGTTAATTACCGCGGGCAAGGTAAGAGTAGGTTGGGTCGTGTGCAGGCTCAGGGAGCAAATATCTCTAAAGAGATGCTTCAGATGCCTCGATTTCGGCCATTTTGCGGCGGCATACACTAGTCAGCATGATAGGTCGAGGAATTGCAGGAAGTGTGGGGAAGAGGGCCACCTCATCAAAGATTGCACCGGAGATCCACGGTGTATGTTATGTAGTGGGAAAGAGGACGTGGACGGCCGGCATATTGCGGGAAGCAGCAGATGTCCGGTATATAGGAAGGAGCTGAACCGCACAGGCAAATGAGATTGATACAAATCAATCTCAATCACTGTGAGGCAGCTCAGGACCTGCTCTCGCAAACCATTCGAGAGTCGAATGTCGATGTCGCGGTTATTTGCGAGCCGTACAGAAACTACGGCGGTGCAACTTGGGCGGTGGATGCGTCTGGCAACGCCGCAATCTGGGCGTGCGGAAGACAGGCCATTCAGGAAGTCATGGCCCCCCCGGCAGCCAGTTTTATAAGGACGAAGGTCAACGGTGTCCATATTTACAGCTGCTACGCTCATCCTAGTGCAACCTTGGCACAATATGAGGAGATGTTAGACAGTCTGGTGTTGGACGCTAGAGACCGCAGCCCTAAAATCATTGCGGGTGATTTCAACGCGTGGGCCCTGGAGTGGGGAAGTCGACCGATGAACACCAGAGGTCAAATTCTGTTGGAGTCATTTGCGTAGCTGGACATCGTGCTCGCCAACGTTGGATGCGTGTCCACCTTTCGAGGAAGAGGGTCGGGTTCGATCGTTGACCTGACATTTGCAAACAGGTTGAACTTGTTAGCACTGATGAAGGGAACAAGTGGTTCCTGAAATATCGGTATTTGCAAGAATAAATATTCGCACCAACGAAAAAGAAGCAACAAGTTTTTATTATTTCAAATAATTAATCGTTGGAATTACCGCATAATTTCACTCAGGTAAAATCTATCTCTCCTTTATTGAAGACGATAAATAGATGGTGAAGGCGTTGGTCTAATGTCAAGAGTGGTTCAATTGACCGATCATTATAGTCTCACTCAGTTCTTCACGGCGGGATATTGCAGGTTTAAATTGGACACCCCCCGCCTGATAGTCCAAACTGCGATGGAGTCCTGACAAACCCAGGGCAAAAAGGAGAAACCTAGGGAAAATTTTAAGAGAGGTGCTGATACTGGAAAGTGTGGGGCAAACATGAGAGGATACGATCGGTTTCGTCGATCATGATCATTGATAGTGTAATCTACGAAGAAGAAGAAAGGATACCAAGCTACAGTAAGCTAACTCCGCCCCGTGAGGTAATACCTTATGGTGGGGTGGTTAGCCAGGGGGATAGTCGGGTTTGTTTGTTATGGGTGAAAACGCCACATGTGCGTGTTTAGCCCAGTGTCTTTTGAAGATTTTCCTCCTCTTAAAAAAAACATTGATGGAGGGACAGACAGATCTAGACTTTTAATAGGTATATTAAATTGCGCTCAATGTACTCCATCTTGGCTTCTCGCCATATGGATTTACACAGCCCTCATGAAACGCTTTCTTGAATCTACACTTTCCAAGCGAATCGTAGACAGGTTGCTTTATGGAAAAAAACTAGAAAGTCGTTTCCATATTCTAATGGTCTTAACAATTAGCAGTTCATTTTCTAGACCGTTCTAGATAAACCGAGAATATCCAGTCTTATTCACATATGAATCAAAGAGATATTCACATGCATTCTCCGCTCATTACTTGAACAAACTGCAAGTTGCTACTCAACCTACTACATATCGGTCGTCGATTTTTTTCCCAATCTCTGACTATATCTAAATATTTTCAGATATTTCATTGAAAACCATCTATTCTTTGGGGTGATTAATAAGATGGTTTATTAGCAGCAGTTGAAAGGCGTGACATATTGCAAATGAGTCCAATTAGTTGTTGGGATCGATAAAAGTGCAGAAAACTGAATATGTTTATGCCGCGAGGCTACTAAGTGTGTATGTAAATATGTAAACAAGATTGATTGAATACAAATCCGGCAAGAACTGTATGCATAGATTTTTCATCACAAGATTATTTCAACCGTTGCTTCTGTTGGCTAACATTGAAAATCTCTTGGCACGATCAAACTTGAAACATCCGTTTTAAGAATCTTCAAGGTTACTTATAAAGAATGAGGGAAAATCAGATAAATTTGCTGAAAACAATTACAGGAGCAATTAACGAAACATCCTGGAACCGGAAGACCCACGGAATATGAATCACAATGCTAATGCACTTATGAACTTTCCTGTTAGCTTAAGTAGTGTATCTTTTGCACTATCTACTGATTGTTCACTTACATCAAGATCCGGATCACTCATTGTAACACAGAAAACTTTTATTGATGACTTAATACTTGCAAAAACCTATCTTAAACTGACTGAATCACATGCACACTTAGCATTTTTAACCTCGCATGAAAGATACATTTGTTCTCGCTCGAATATCTACCTATGTAGATATGTACACATGTAAATACAACTCCATGGAAAAATCTGCGTACAAAGTGATTCACAATTTAATTTGGCTTAAAAAAGATACTTTGTGGAAATTGATTCCGTATATGGTATGTACAGGCGAGAATGCTATATCCTCTTCTGTAGCGCAACATCTCAAAGTCCTTGGCCTCCCAAAAGAATAGACTTTCATAATTAGAATGTTTGGATAAATTTTTAACAATAGGCATGCTGGCAGCAGTTAATGGATATAGTGCCAGCAAAGCATGATTCATTGGAAGTGAATGGACAAATGGAGGTATTTGAACATTTGGAGAGCATAGTCTTATTCAAGTAGTTCCACCAACATACTAACTTGGAACACTCTGCACACATAATAAAGCTTTGACTGTTTTAGGTCACTGAAATTATCTGTTATGAATTCTATCGAACACTTCTGGGTATAGTAGAGTGAGGAATCCGTCAGGATACTATTATATTTAGATAAATTTTGAGGAAAGCTCTGCACGAGGAGAAATAAAATCTACGAGGCCCCAATGTATATTTGCCATTAGCCAACTTAAATCTGAAATTCCAGCTGCAGCCATGTTCGCGACTGCTTTGATTTGCCCGTTAATCTCATCTTAGAGTCAAGAATCAGTCCAAGGTAGGGAACGGTTCCACAGATAGTCTTCCCAGTTTACCTAGAAAGTCTTTCCACCTTATGGAATTAAAGCCGTTTCTGACATCAATCATTACGAGGAGCACTACCTGTCTAGCTCGGTGGCTGTGAGCCTCCGCTCCACGAACGGCGTCTACGACTTGAATGGCAGCATTAACTGAGGATATCCCTGCTCTAAAACCGAACTGTCGTTGGGATAAGACCCCGGCAGCAAGTATCTTCTACTTCTGATGATTTTTTTGAGCACTTTCCCAGCAGTATCAAACATAAAAAGTGGGCGGTATGAAGACGGCAGCTCAGAGTCGGCTTTCCCTTTGCCGATCAGCGCAAGTCTCGCCACCTTCCAACCAGAAGGGAAAATACCCTCTTTCAGGCAAGGGTTGAATGCGCCGAGCAGTAGGTCTGCCGAAGTTAGAACACCGGTTTGTACACCTCTGCTGGGATGCTCTCGGGACTTGACGCCTTCTTGTTTTTCATAGCGAGGACTGCTCCTTTCAACTTTTTTTAAAAGAAATGTCAGCCGTCAGCATCTCGTACCGGGGGTGCGCAGGGAATAGTGTCCATACGATGCGGTACATCTACTTGGTCTTAGGTGAATAGGGTTTCCGTAGAACCCCAATTTCTCGGATTATCAGTTTATAACCGATTCACCTCGTTCACCAAATCCTAGCAGCAGCTGTGCGTTACGTGTTTGTTGTACTGCGGTGCCTCATTTTGTCTGATCTGTGCTCTGCCATCATGATACAAGCTTCTTCTGGGTCGTTTAGACGCAGTGTCAAGCGGCGGAGTTTGTGACACACATAACCGCACTTACCACAGTGTCAGCTGCAGCGATACCACCCCCGATTAGAGAGAGATTAGGGTCTAGCACAGCCACTCCTCTTTCAAGAGTTTCGACAAACCTTGGGGAGGTTCCATGCCCAGAAAAACACTCCGACGCGAAGGTTACGTATGGAATGCTTCCCTCGCAGCCTGGGCGATGGAACGTTGGGATAGATCAGGTGTTAAAAACTGCAAGTCTTATTCCCCCGCCATTTCGAGAATTCGTTTCCATCTAAAGTCTGGGTGAGGCATGCCCCATTCAAGTACCCTGGCATTGAAGTCACCCCCGACAAAGATCCGCCCTTGTGTGCTCAACATAGCGTCCTCCAGAGCATTAAGCTTGCGACGAAAGTCCGTCACCATCGCACTCGGTGTTAGATAGATGCTGAAAAACGTTACCCGTAAACACCGAATCCAGACAAAGACGCCCCCTCAGCCTTACGCAAAAACCTTAAGGTGGGTGCCGTCCCGAAACCAGACGGCAGTGGCGCTTGATACGTCAAGGTGGCATAAAGCTGGGTCCTTGTTTTAGCATTGTTCACTGATGAGCACTGGCTTAGCTTTTTTCCTCCAATAAACAGCGCTAGCAACTCGTAATCGGTTGCCCTCCAGTGTATATTGATTTGTAGGATGTGAATCATGTTGACCGCGTCCTAGCTCTTTCCAGTTCTGCTCTGAAAACTGAAGATCACCTCGAGCTTGCAGTGTTCGCAACGTTCTCATCAGACGCACCACGGTCCCTCCAAGGGACACAACCCCCCTTTTCGTTGCAGGTGTTCTTTTTTCTCGCTGTTTAAAAGCTTCCTCCATCACAGGAAATTTTTGGCCTGGGGAGTTCACAGAGGCGACACCAATCCGGGCATTAGTTACCCCCGGACCCCCGGCGTCTGATGGCCTCTTCTACCTCTTTCTTTTTTGTCAGGCAGCCAAGGTCTCGGATTCTCAAAGAGCACGTTAGTTCCAGGCTAGACACCAAAACTTTCTCTCCCAGAAGCCTCTTGGCACCTACCTAATTCGACTAGGACTCCACCACTCTTCATTTTCCGAAGTGAAGTAAAGTCTTGTCTTGTCCTTTCCTCCTTTCGATTTTTTTCCAGTTCGCTCTTCAACGATCCATTTAGCGCTCGTGGTGTTCTCAGTGGGAGGCGCGGTTCTTTCTGCTTTTGGCGCATTTTCTATTACTCTCCTTGTTCGCCTTTGGTACGAAATTCCGTCAAGGGGCTTATCCAGGTCCATCACCCCAATTTTCGCGCCTTTGCTGACGTTTTTCTGAGGGAACATTTCAAACGGCATCCGCTTCATAACTACCACCCATTTCTTGATAAGTCCCAGGTGTCGCATCACTTTTCGAGGGTTCTTCTCTGTTAGCGCAGCTCGACGTCTCGTCGGGTTTTTCTCGCCGTTGCTGCGCGCTTCGCTGGACGGGCAATGCACTTTCTTACAACGGAACCAACTCATTCTCCATTCCCAATATCTCCTCATCCGTATTATTTGTGCTCGCCATTTAAATTTTTACCAGCGCATCCCTAAAGCTCGGCCTGGACTTAAGGATGGGTAAGTAATTAGTACTGATGTGAGAAGACTAACCACAAACAATACACGCTGACTGCCTTCCTGGATGGAGCCAACAACAGCAATAGCAACGGAGCCATCACAGAAGCTCTAGCCAGAATAAGCCTGAAGAGGTATCTAACACATTGGATAATATTCATGCTAAGAACCAGTAAAATTCAATCTGATCTGCGAAATAGGCACCTGACCAGCTGTGAGTAGAAGGAAGTCCCAGAGTGACACCATCTTTCCGGTGTTCTGGTTGATGATCATAGATGAAATTCTACGCATGTTGGACAGGAATGGTGTAAAACTCTTCATCACCATGACCAGAGCACCCGAATTCCACCTCGCGAGGCTAAATGAACAAAGAGTAGTTCTTTAATCCAAGGTAAAGCATTTGGGTATGACGCTAGATAGTAAGGCAAATTAAAGGCTGAACATAAACCCCAAGATTAAGGAAGTTTGTATAGCCCTCTTCGACTGCAAGACGGCATTTGGAATGGAACCTGCCATCGAGGATGGTCCTCGGGATGTTCACAACCGTAGTCGACCCCATCCTTATTTTCAGTTCTATTGTACGGTGGCAGGTACTGAGCGGGAGGCGTGTGCAGGTGCTAACGGAGCTCTGAAATCCTGTCCGGAAGATGCCCTCAATGCACTTCTGCACAAAGGATTGCCTAAACCTTACCAAAAAGAACCTCCGAATCATAGTAGGAATTCTCACTGCTCATTGTTGGCTGAACTATCACTAAGGAAGCTAGGGATATCTACGGAGATTGCCTGCAGGTTTTGTGAGGAGTATGGTGAAACCTCTATACACATCCTGGGACAGTGTCCGGCACTTGTGCAAAGTAGGTCGAAGCATCTTGGAGAACACTTAATACCAGATGCAAAGCTGAAACATCTGGAAGTAGGGAACATACTAAAGTTCCTGACGGTTTTAGGCCTGTTTGAGATACTATGATCAATAGGTACACTCTAACCAGTGAGAGGGGCACAATAGTTCTTTAAAGACGCGGTGCGAATTTCCCTTAACAGAATAATAATAATAAAACAAGTCGGGAAACCGGAAGCTGGACACTTCAGGTACGAAAGGTTTTGTGTATTTCTTTGTACGTAGCACGTAATATATGCATATATTATGTGAGAATATCCACTTTCGGATGACATTGACATTCATAGTCTTGAATTTACAAGGAAGTGACAACTTTGACGTATTATAACTTTGTTAGTAATAGCGGTAATTCGACCAAACTTGGTGAGATCATGCTCTATATTATACCCTATATTATTGCGAAACTTCATGTTGCTAACATGAACTTAAGGGGGGTTTTGCAGCCAATTACTAAAAATTATGGTAATATACTATTATTAACTTTATTTGTACAGATATCAGTATGGAAAGTATTTCGGAGCCCAGGCACCATATAGTGGCAGCCTCCTAATTTTTTTCAGATATTTCGGTTTAGTAGTTCTGAGAATGGCCCCCTTAAAGGAATGGTCACTTTCAACCCTCCGCACTCCCCACCTTTCTAACAAATGTCAAAACTAAGACCGGCTTCGAAAAGTACTAACCGAGACCTTTAATTTGATACCCCACATGACTATATTTGATGAAAAAAAAATGTACACCCCCCTTTTGCATGTATGGGGGCCCCCCCTTAAATTCAACGTAAAATGATGTAACTCACTGTATGCGTGAGCGTTCACAGTTCTCACCTTTCTACCAAATTTGGTGTCAATCGCTATAACCGTTTCCGAGAAAAATGCGTGTGACGGACAGACAGACAGACAGACAGACAGACGGACAGACAGACAGACAGACAGACGGTAAACCGATTTTAATAAGGTTTTGTGTTTACACAAAACCTTAAAAAAGGACTTGAATAAGAAAATAATACGCTACGATGAGATACAAAGGAAAGCTTAAATGGTATCACATTAAGAACACTTTTCATTGATCAAACTTAGAATCTAATCTGGATGCAAACTTTCTCCAGTGGATGTACTTTCAAAGATAATAGATCTTTCTGCATTATCTAAATTTACTCGTTAAATATTTTACAGATATTACCGAGTGTTTCAAGCTGTGTAAATACGTATGTATGTAAAAAGCATGTTGGAATTATCTTCATCCGAGATTGATCTGATGACTTTTAATGGAAATCGTGGGAGCTATGAGAGCAATTACTTATTCAGTTAGTCATTCATGGACTCAACATTCTGCTGGAAAGTGAGACCTACATGTTCTGGGAATATGGCAGATTTTTTCACGGTTTATTGGCTTGAGACAGTCATATACGTATCTCTTTACTAAATCTCGTCGCCAGCTGTTATTAGCTTAAGGGGATCATCCCGTGTGAAGGCCGTTTTTTTCGCTTTCTTTTGGATTTTTTTGTGAAGAACTGGATGAAGATACAAATACGAATTTTTCACCATATATTTACTAATATCTAGAGCATGCGTAGTAATTTTTCCAACCCGATAGCATAGTTCAGAGGAATTCATATACCCATCTCAAAAAAAGGTGTTTTTCTGCTACCACGGTTGAGGGCGATGCGATCATCTTAAAGAAAAAAACGGCATTTTAACATGCAGACTTAACTACAGTCCGCAAACTAGGATCATTAAAAAATATTAAAAGCTGTGAATTTTGGCTTTTTTTTAAGGCTTCTTTAATGAAAAAAAAACTACCGAATAAATTCCAATTATCCTACTTTGCGGACCCTAGAAATATGTTCCAAATAAATCGTGAAAATCTCAAAAAATTCCGTTGGATAGTGTTCGGGCTATGGTAGCAGCCGATTTACAATATGCAGTTTAGAGAAAAACGCGTTTAAAAAGTAAATTGTGATTTTTAGCCATAAAATCTTGATTGCCCATTAATCTGCTAAGCCTAGTCCATAAACCTTAGGATTCTTCAAGAAACACATATATATAGTCTTGGCCTCAAGCCTTATAATTTTAGCGAAGTCATTCGAACGTCATTCGGACATCGACATCGACATAAATCTGACATGTGACACCTTACCTGTTTAACACTGTAATTTCCAAACGACTCCGAATATTAAAAATCATTTTGCCCATATATTCTACACTATATCTAGATACAATTGATGTAAAAAAAAATCGATTCCGCGGAACCGACGGGGACGGGATGACCCCTTAAGAGAATACTGGCATCTTTCATCACAATATCTAGCATCTTTTAGCACCGCCATCATCCTCTTTTCAATTTCATAATACTCTTTAGAATTTCACTTTAGTAAAAATTCGAAATTGTTTTCTTAAAAAGCTTTAAACTTTAAAATCGCCGAAACCCCCTCAAAACCTATCAAAAAAATTAGACAATTCGGAGCCCAGGCACCAAATAGTGGCAGCCTTCTGATTTCAGATTTTTCAGTTGGGTAGTTTCTGAGAATGGCCCCCTTAAAGAAATAATCACTTCTAACCCCCCGCACTCCCCACCCTTTCAACAAATGTCGGCTTCGAAAAGTACTAACAGAGACCTTACATTTGATACCCCACATGACTATATTTGGTGAAAAAAAAAAGTAGATCCTCTTTTTGCATGTATGGGGACCCACCCTTAAATTCGACGTAAAAGGATGTAACTCACTGTATGCGTGAGCATTCACAGTTCCCACCTTTCTTCCAAATTTGGTGCCAATCGCTATAACCGTTTCCGATAAAAATGCGTGTGACGGACAGAAAGACAGGCAGACAGACAGATAGTCCTGTGAGGATCTCCCATCAGGCGCGACCCCAGCTGGCAGATTTTACCATACCTATTTATGTGTTCATGTACTTTTCTTTTCTGACTGTGCATGGGCTAGTGTTTGCTCATCTCTGGTGCGTTGACCAAAATGGCTATGGGAAGAATACCCTGAACATAAAACCACCATGGAAGACGAGAGAAGAAGGAAACTTACGGTGCAGGGGCTTGGAAAGCTAGTACCGGCGGCTTTTGGGAGTGAGCATATCCCTCGACCGCAGTGCCTGCGGGTGGTGGACAACTTGGTCACCTTGGCACATAATGTTACAAATGATTTGGATCTGGAGAAAGAGGTGTTCAAGCGAAGTACGACCTTACCGAGAACACCAGTAACAAGCCCAAATAAAGATGAACTGAAGGCAGATTTTTGAACGACAAAAACCGTGACAACATCCACCGCATATGTTCAAGATGCGCGACAGCAGGAGGTGCTCCAGGAATAAGGAAGGTCCATTCAAAAGAAGCTCGTCAACTTTGAGATCTCCACCAATGCCAAAGACAATGAAGGATAAAGTACAGGCAAGGTCAGTAAACGCCAAAAGTGAAGGAGCCGGAGTAACCGGAGGCTTATAGGGAGCAGAGTCCCGATCCGGAGGAATTACCCTTCATCCAGCTTGGGGCAAAAATATTTGAGCTGTCCGAATTTATCAAGGACAAGTACAATGTGCACCAAGCCATAAAGTACATGGTTAGGGCTATTAGAATCCTTTCAAATAGATCGCAGATGGAAGAAAAGAATAATAAGGATACGCCGAACCCCGCTGTGCCAACAGTGTCACAAGTGATGCCTAACCGTACTACCGAATCACGCCAAAATAAACGGGTACGTGAAAAAGAGGGGGATCCTCTAAATAATCAGCAGGTGCCTAAGAGAAAAAAAGGCGGATAGGACATTCTCAAAACTAGCTCCAACACCTCAGACGGAGGATAGCATACAGCGAATGTAGGAAACTTGATCAGTGTTGCGAAGCCCAAGATGAACGAAAACGATGGATGGACTGAAGTTACCAACAAAATAGCGAAACGAAAAGCAAAAGTGCGAACTCATCCAGATGTGATTGTTATCACCAGTAAGGGCAATATGTCCACGGAGATACTCAAAAAGGTCAAAGCTGATCAAGACCTAAAAGATTTGAGCGGAAATGTGAACAGAATCCCAAGAACCCAGAAAGGGGATCTCATGTTCGAGCCAGGCAGCCAGTGGCTTTGTGTGGGGGAAAATAAGTGGTGCATATTTATACAGCTGCTACGCCCCACCAAGTTTGACACTGTCTGAATTCGAGCAAATACTTGATAATCTAGTTCTTGACGCAAGGGGACGAAGTCCAAAGGTGATTGCTGGTGATTTCAATGCCTGGGCCCTAGAGTGGGGTAGCAGAGAATCAAATGCTAGGGGGCCCAGTTTATTAGAAGCATTTGTGCAGATGGGCATAGTTTTGGCTAACGAAGGTGCTGTAAACACCTTTCAGGAAGGGGTGTTAGGCTCGGTTGTAGATCTGACCTTTGTCAGCCCTGCACTGGCGCGTGGTATGTCCTGGTGCGTCAGCGAACGCTACACCCACAGCGATCATCAGGCAATCTTCTTTAAGCCACAGGGGGAAGAAATCTCATGTCCGAAGTCGAAAAAGATTTCAGGCTGGTCTGCAAAATCTTTGGATGAGCAGACCTTCATAGAGGTGTGGTTAGATCAACCTGGTAAAGCAGGCGCCTCTACAAAATAGAGCCGTCCATCTGACTCAATGCATCGCCAAAGCATGTGATGCGTCCATGCCGAGCATGTGCTCATTCCCCAGTAGAAGACCAAACTACTGGTGGAATGATGAACTGACCAGCCTTCGATCAGCCTGCAACCGAGTTGCAAGGAGCTCTGTTCAGAAGCGGACGTAAACCCATGGGAGATCACTTATAGAATCGTGACGGGATAATTCAGAGGCCGTACATCTCCGCTGATTACGTGCCCTACCCTCTTACTGAAAACCATACAGGGGTTATTTCTCCAGCAAGAGGAGGGCACCGATAAATTCCAACCACCTCTTAATGTGACGGCAATTCCTTCAGCCACCAGAGACTAGCTGCTGGAAATGTGCGGTAGAACAAAAGACAATAAAGCGCCGGGCCTGGACGGAGTACCGAATAAGGTCCTTAAGCTTGCCGTGAAATCCAGACCGGATATGTTCGCTGAGTTGTTCGAAGCGTGCATTTCCGAGGGGATATTTTCAGTGCATGGAGGCAGTGGAAGTTGGTACTTGTGCCCAAGCCTGGTAAAACCGCGGTTGAACCATCCTCATACCGAAAAATTACTCCTGGTGGTTGAGAGCCAAGGCGACCCTGTAAATCGGAAGAATTGGATCCATAAAGCCAGATTAACCATTCGTACTATCAAATTGGTTCCTCGTTTGGCTGAAGATGCAATACACAGAAAGGGAAAGGGCAGTAAATATTGCGGTAGTAACCCTGGACGTGAAAAATGCATTCAATTCGGCCAAACGCTCGGGAAAGGATCGTTGGACTCATAGGCTCATTTCTGCCGTCAAGGGATGATTGAAGAGACAACACGTGAGATTAATAATAATCTCACCCAGTTTCATACGGGGCACGGAGGATATCGACAATACCTGCACAGGTTTAAACTGGATACCTCACCCGGCTGTCCAAATTGCGATGGAGTTCCAGAGGACCCAGAGCATGTATTCTTCCATTTTCCTAGATTTGTGAAAGAAAGGAGGAATCTAGAGGAGACTCTAGGAGAGGTGCTGGTACCAGAAAATGTGGCGCCGAAAATGGTAGCAGGGGTGTAAAAAAAGGTGTAAAAAATCGCCAACGAATAAGCGGCGGATCAAAGCCTAAAGGTCATTTTTGAAAACAGTTGTTGGAACCGTGAGGAGAAAAAGCAAGCGTCAATTTCCTTGTTGTAATGACGTGAAAAAATAATAATAATAATCCAGCTTGGCAACCTATTACTATGCATTGGTCATTAGGGTTTGAATGATTTAAATGCAAGAGTCATATACGGAAAACTTAGATGACCTTTCAAACTAGTTTTCATTTGAAAGGATTTTGAGCTTGTTTTGCCTGATAAGAAAAACAGGACGAGCATTTTCACTATACATTTGTTCAGCTTTACCGGGCTGTAAGTTTACATGCCCAATGTGGTCAAGGAATATAGTAAAAATTCAGTTTGATTTTATGAACCTCCTCCTCCCATTTGCCTGTGATATATTATAAAGATGACTATTGTATTCCGCGGAATTCCAGTAAGCTCAAGTAAGTCGAGGATATAAATATAAGGACATATGCCCACCTGTCGCTTTCCACTGAATATAACCAAATCGAGTTATCTAATAATTACCCACTATCACTATCTAAAATCTGTTGTTAGTACATAGCGGACACGTCAGTTAAAGCAAGCAAATCACTTTCAGTGGGTAAATCGATAAAAATGTCCTTCACACGCAAATGTCTACCAAAAGCAAAAAAGGGGAATAATTACTAGGCGGCGGGCTAACTACTCCTACATGCTTTGAATTAACCCCCTTCGAAGTCATTCCTGTGTCTAATCAATACGGTCCTCATCCTTCCTCTTGTTATATTTGACACAGTGAATAATTTGGGCCTGGGAAATCGATGCCCTCAAAATTTGTTAATGTGAGTAAATTAGAATTGACAAGGAATCAATATAACTATCTGATTGAAATGTAAGTTTCGATTGCTGTATCTTGAGAAATAAACAGATGTTTGAGTTCGTTGAACTTTCTCATAAGGAGTTCTAAACTTAGATATTTATGGTGTAATATTTTAATGGCAATGCTCGTTCGTTCGTTATTCAAGAGTTGAAAAAGTTACAATTCAGGAGAACGGTTTACAAAGGGTTTCTGTGGCCCTGGTGAATTTCAAATTCTCATTTTATTATTGTATCTTAATGTCGCCTATAAATAAAAGATGATGAGAATAAATTCAAAACAGCGATAATATCATTACGTATTTTATGGACAAAGTAAAATGCTCAAATCCTGCGCTGCTTCAACATTTGCCTCCAACTGTCGCGGTCCTAGCAGCAGCAATCTAGTAGCATTTCCCCCTCGCCGCACATAAGGACAAACGACCATATTACGACGACAAAATCGATTTTAAATATTTTTCCCAAATTTAAAAAAAATGCGCCAGAAATTTACACTATAAGTCCCTTTATTGTAAACTAGAAAAAATTTCCTTTTTTCTGCGACACAGCGCTCATCCCATGCGCGCAAAGTTGAGTAATTGTTTCTATTCGTTGATACTGGTGAGTTACAACAAATTGTTGACAGTTACTATACGGTCGTTACACTTTTGTTAGTAAGAAAAATTAAAGTTTTGTATCATGAATTTAGAATCGTCAGGTAGGTACTTTAATTTGCAGTTATTAATATCATTACTGTGTACGAAGTAATTACTTAGTATGCGTATCACAAAATACTACTACTTGATGTTTAAAAGAAATTGAAATTTTGACTTTTGCTTGTGTTACAAAAAAAGTTCCAAAAAGTTCCATGACTTTTTTTTACTTGTTTTGTAGCACAACGTATAGCTGATAAAGGCATGTAATACTCATGTCCCCCCGTTTCCCCCTTTTCTTAAAATCGCTAAATTTCTTTCAGGTAGTCGACTTGACCCTGTTCCTAATGAAATTCGAATTAAGAAAGGGGAACTTTTTACAGTGCTAAGAAACAGCCAATTCAACAAAATGTCATCAGCCAAATGTAATCAACAATTGATTGGCTATATAACGGAAAAATTTGCCATAAACGAACTTTCAGAAAATTGCTCAAAGCAACTGAAAAATATAGTAAAAACGTTTGTTGCAAAATTATTTATAAAATGGCGCAATTCTCATTACACGTATGAGCGGTTTCGGAACAACAACATGAAATGGCTTGATGAAGATTTAAAACTTCCAGAGATATTTGAATTAGAGCCGCTTCGGCTATCCGGAAGGCCAAAAAAGGACTTTGAAGAAAGTTCTCTACGTACTAAGCAAAGGCAGATCAGTGAATTAACATCAAGCATAAGCACAGACAAATTGTACATGGCCACAGAGTCAAGCTTAGTCAAATCTGGAAAGAGAGGTGTAGCTAAGGTTGTAAAATTAGCCATCCAATCTTCACCCAACAGAATAAAAAAAATGAAGACTGCTCACGATACACAATCCTCTGGTTCTATAAGAGCATACAGCCCTGAAGAGGCTTTAGGTCTTGTAGTTGATCTTGGCCTAACCAAGGAGGATTATATAACCATGCGAGTTGGAGCGAAGGAAAGAGGGGCTGACATTTACCCTTCGTATCATTTAATAGTAGAGGCAAAAAAGATGTGTTATCCTCCAAACATTACCGTTTCTAAAAAAGAAGCTTTTGTGCCCTTGCAAGATCTTCTTACACATACAGCAGAACGTTTGACACAAGTACAGGCTGAAGTAATTCTTCAGAATATTTCGGAGAACTCAAATATCATCGAAATTTATTGCAAATGGGGTTTAGATGGAAGTGGTGGGCATAGCATATACAAACAGAATTTTGCAGATAATTCATTATATGCCGATTCTAACATTATTTTGTGTACAATAGTGCCATTGCATGGTATAAAATGAGTGCCACGGTTCACAAACTCTTGTTACATGGTGCTGATATTATAAAATCTTTACCTT
This sequence comes from Hermetia illucens, assembly GCF_905115235.1. Taxonomy (NCBI): domain Eukaryota; kingdom Metazoa; phylum Arthropoda; class Insecta; order Diptera; family Stratiomyidae; genus Hermetia; species Hermetia illucens. The sequence continues at coordinate 18,573,671 of NC_051849.1, read as the reverse complement.
TGCCAATAGGCCAGTTATCTGAAGATGTCATTGAAGCAGGCCATAAGGAATACAAAATTTTAAGGCAATGCCATTCCAGGAAAACATCAAGAATAAATACAAATGTTGATATATTTAATTGGATGCTTGTATCTTCGGACCCCATTGTAACAAGTAAACGAAAAAATCCCAAAAAGAATAAAACCAAATTTAACCAGGTGGTAATAAGTATGCTTTAGAACTCCTATTTGCTGTGCGAATGAAGACGAAGAAGCAGAAATCTAATTTTAAAAAAATGTACTTATATTTCTACTATACATAATATATTAATAGATAAGAATAAGTCCTTTTGAAATACAAATTTTTATTTAATTTTTTGTTTTATTAATATTTCCGCTGTCTGTTAATTCCCGTGTACATTTTTTAATAAATCTAACGTCAAATTGGGTATATTGAATCGTTAAAACCACTAATGTGAATGAAATCTCGTATCTTCAAATGTCATATTGGATCCGCCATTTTGAAATTTTACTCGAATTTGTAACTAGCAAACTCTGTTACCCTTGAATTCTATGTTTTACCAAAATCGCTCTCATAAACAATGAGCAAATAATTTTGTCATGCTAAAATAACGATTCGTCCCAGTGTGCGCCGTGGACTGTGTCTTTCAATCTTTTCCTCGGTATTCTGATACATCTCCTTCATTCAGTTTTTCACTTGGGTATTCTCGGGTCGTCCATATGTTGGTCTGTTAATGCAGTCTGCAGTTATATTGCGGTCGACACTTTTGGTTCTCCATAGATTTCATGCAAATTCGTTGTCCTGATGCGCAACTCATCTCTCTTGAAAATCGCTTCCAATATTCTGTTTTTATTGTTGCCTTAGTTGATGTCCATCCTTCGCCACAATAACCTAGCACAGGTCTGAGGATAATTTGGCAGCTCCGCTTTCCTGTGTATGCATTTTGACTTTAGAATGGGGAGGCCGGACCAGTAAGTTTTATTTGCCAGCTGGATTCATGCCTCTATTGCATCAACTTCATTTGAGTCCTTGGATAGCTTCAAAATTTCACTCATCAGCAGTAATATCCTGTTTAGATAGCGTTCTTTTTCTGGTTTGCATAATGACCTCTGTTTGGTTTTCATTTATCCTAATTGCGGCTTTCTTCGCTATCCTGTTGATGCATACCAGCGTCTCTTTTATAATAATCGTTAACACAACAACCCATATTCAATCAGGGCCTTGAAGTGTGTTAGAGCACTTCATTCAAGACCGCAACGGTACACTACAGGATTACAGCACCCTGTAGGGGCAATATGGTCAGCATTCTCTTTTGGACCACGAAAAGGTATGAACAAAGTCTGAGAATTACCAGCATATGCCACTACCTGGTCGGTCTTAAATAACCGCGTTTTTCTGGTATCGATGGGGGCTTATCGACTATATCTTCGACTGTCAATTGGAAAAGAATGGGGACCAGGCCTCCTTATTATAACCCTGTTTCGTCAAATGGCGTATTCTAAGGCTGCACTTCAGCTATAGTGCCTGTTATCATCAAATTTATGAGCTGGATTAGTTTTGCAAGAATCTCTTATTGCAGCAATATTTTGTCCAGTGCTGAGCCATTAATACCTGCTAATCCCACTTGAAGTCTACAAATATTTGGTAATCGTCAACATTTTTTTAGAAATTTCATTGCCGTAAATAGTTAATCAGTGGTAGCCACCTTGATATTTGTCAATCAGGTTTTCAGCGCAAAGTTTGAGCTTATTCTCCAATATTTCGGTAAAAAAGGTCATAATAGCGAGATGTCCTGCAGTCTAACAGCTTGGCATGATGGATGATACTTCAATTCGTTAGATATTTACTGGATCACCTCTCAGCAAGCTCTACTTTTCCGAAACTCCGGGGGTATACTGTCAATGAACAGGATTTAATTTCAGGCTTTGATGCCAGTATCCATTTCTCTATGGATGAAAAATCAATTCCAGCGATTGAGAGCTCAAGTTCTGCAGAAAACTTCACAGTTGCTAATGCACTGGGGGGGTTCCAAGGTCCAGAAGTTCCGAAAAGTAGGACGCCTCATTTTTATTTATGCAGTCGCTCACGTTGATTATACTTCCATCTTTTTGTTTAAGGATTCCAGTTGATGTCGGGCCGGAGCACATTTTCACCTAATGGGTCACTTTAACGAGTGAATATCCGCTATCAGAGTCCATCAAAATCATCATCAGCGGCACAACAACCGGTATCCGGTCTAGGCCTGCCTTAATAAGAAACCCCAGACATCCCGGTTTTGCGCCGAGGTCCACCAATTCGATGTCCCTAAAAGCTGTCTGGCGTCCTGACCTACGCCATCGCTTAGGCAGGGCCTGTCTCGTCTTCTTATAGACTTTACGGGCTGGATCATCCTCATCCTTACGGATTAAGTAACCCGCCCACCATAACATATTGAACCGGATTTTATCCACAATCTGACGGTCATGGTATCGCTCATAGATTTCGTCGTTATTTAGGCTACGGAATCGTCCATCCTCATGTAGGGGGCCAAAAATTCTTCGGAGGATTCTTCTCTCGAACACGGCCAAGAGTTCGCAATTTTTCTTGCTAAGAACCCAAGTTTCCGAGGAATACAAGAGGACTGGCAAGATCATTGTCTTGAACAGTAAGAGCTTTGACCCTATGGTGAGACGTTTCGAGCGGAACAGTTTTTGTAAGCTGAAATAGGCTCTGTTGGCTGACAACAATCGTGCGCGGATTTCATCGTCGTAGCTGTTATCGGTTGAAATTTTCGACCCTAGATAGGAGAAATTATCAACGATCTCAAAGTTGTATTCTCCTATCTTTATTCTTCCTGTTTAACCAGTGCGGTTTGATGTTGTTGGTTGGTTGATTTTCGATGCTGACATTGCCACCATATACTTTGTCTTGCCTTCGTTGATATGCAGCCCAAGATCTCGCGCCGCCTACTTGATCTGGATGAAGGCAGTAGTCCAACAAAATCCCAAACATAATCATGAAATACCACAGATAGTCTGCTGCAGAGTCAACTGGGCAAAAAGCGAAATAAGTAAGACGCAGGCTTCATCTAGGTAGTCGAGAGGCTAAAAAAAAAAGAAAGCAGAGAAAGGCAAGAAAAAACAACCCACTTGTGCCGGTAAAAAACCGTCTGTCTAAAGTCATGAATCATGGAGCAACGAAGGAAAAGGTGAGGAAACGAACGAGAACTAAGCCGCCAACTCTTCTCAAGCCGACGGACAACAAAAGCTTTGCGGAACTGTTCAGTAAGATCCACAAGAAAAACCCCGAATACAGTGGAGTAGAAGTGTCATTCATACGGAAAGCAAAAGGTGACAGAGTCCGTCCACTGCAATAAGTGTACGTTTTGTGATGCGGACCACTGTAAGAGATATCCAGTCTAGAACCTATAAGTTGTTTCGGAATCTAAGATTTAGCCTTTTTTCAGAAAATACTGAAGTGAAAGATGCCATAAAGCGTGAATGGCCAGAGGTGGTCAACGCCACGATAGGATCACACGAATACTAGAAGCCAAAAGCTCATGTGGAAGTCCCCAGCCCGTGGGCGAGGAAAATTCCTAATAGCAGGAAAATCAGAATTGGTTGGATAGTAAGTAGGACGAATCCGATTAGGTTCCACCAAGTGCTGGAGGTGCTTAACTGTGAGCGTATGTACACAACCTGTTGAGGATCTGACAGAAGAGCAGCATGCCGCAGAGGAGAGTAACGTTCTCTGCAGGGATCATGGCTTGTTTGATAAGAGCGTTGCATATACCGTGGGCTCGGGATTGTATTCGCCTTCAAAGCGGAATTGAATAGAGCTAGGATCCAGTTAACGGGATCCGCACTCTACCTATCATCATGCACGGAAGTGTAGCCGCTCACAAGCTGCTACCATTAATCAGTGAACAGTGCCGAAATAAAAACCCAGCCACATGGGGGACAGCACTCGACTCTGGGTTCGCACTCAAGGCCGAAACGTCTTTATTATATTCGGTGTTTAGAAACAAAGTATACCAGTGTATATCTAACACCAAAGTCGAAAGAAACGATGCCAAACTTTCAATGCAGGCTCAATGTTCTCCAGGATGCTGTTTTGATCACGGAGGTGGAGATCCTGGTTTGGGACAACTTCATTGGGGCCTCATCACGACTTTAGAGGGAAATGGATTCTTGAAATGTTGAAATGGTAGCTAGAACGGGGTTCGTAGTTTTCCGACGTAAACTTTGTGTCGGAATTGCTGGTGTCGGCGACGGACGGGGGGTGAGTTATAAAACGTGAACTCAGCTTTGAACCCGATAACGACAGCCTACTGAACTTCGCTCGTAGTAGCACTCGGCCGTGAAAGCCTTCACGTTTGGCATAACTTGTAATCGGGCGGGAGGAACATTTACCAAAATGGCAAAGTTCCAATCAGCTAAAGGGTGATTTCACAAGCCGACAAATAAAAGCAAAGCTCACTACTGGCGGGAATCTGTGGGGTCTCGGTTATAAATTAATCACCCGAAAAATCGGCATTTAATGTTTAATGAGTAGGCCTCATTGTGTGGGCATTATTTCCTACCATTCCATTTAAAGTGATATCAACAGTATGGAAGGTGCACCAAGAAAAAGCTGGAAGAAGCAATTCTCTCTATGAAGAATAATAACGCGTCAGGACTCGACAACACCCTGAAAGAGGTATTCTACCAATACCTGGACCGACTGCCCTGCGTATTTAATGCTCGCCTGAAGGAGCGCATTTTTTCTTGTAGATGTAACGTCATGAGGCTGCCGTCTACTTACCGAACACTCTGTATGCTTGACACAGTCAGGAAAGTGCTCGAAAAGCGTGTCAGGAGAAGACTTGCCGAAGCTATATGTGTTGCCGGGAACGTATTCTCAGGGCAGACTGGTTTTAGGACAGGAAGTTACGGTGGATGCTGGTAAGAAGGTCGTTCGTTTCGAAGAGTAGTGGTCTTTGCTCGCTTGATATCAGAAATGAGATAAAGACCACGTCAAGAGTAGCACATGGATCTATCATAAGGCCGAATCTGAATCCCTAAAATACTCCTTACAATAGTTTGCTAAAACTCAGAACAATGGTGCCTGGTCGGTTGTTGCGGTACTTGTTGAACAAAGTAGACTGAGCACTTGATGCCACGGTTAAGCGAGTGAGTGTTAATGGTTTCAGCAATGCAATGGAAAATACTCAAATAGTCATCTTGGCTAAAAAGGGAATCCCGACCCCATGTCTCACGTCCATAGGCGGAATGATTGCATACTCAAAACCAAAGATTAAATACTGTGGATTGGCGCTTGACTCGAAAATTAACTTTTTGTCTTCCTTGCTAAGGTATGCAAAACCATCTGCAAACGCAATTGAGAGGACTCGAGAGAGGTGGTTCCTGGTGAATGAGCGGGCGCTCTGTTGTGAAAACAAACCAAGAGGCAGATAGTCAATCTGCCTGGCTGGCTGATCGACAACTGTGATTGAACCCGAAGCATAGCGAGATTAATTATTTTCTTACCCAGTTTCTAAGAGGGCATGGAGGTTTACAGTGTTACCTGCACAAAATTGAGAAGGCACGATCTCCCGGCTGGTTGTTTTGCAATACGTTGGGGAACATCAGCGATCACATCTTATTTGAAAGACGAGATGTGATTCGTCAGTAACTTTATGCCGACACAGGGGACTCTCTCTCCAGAGAGTATAGTCGGAGAGATGCTAAGGAGCGCTGCCATATTGAGGAATTTCCTAACACTAGCCCGAAGTGGTCCTCTAATGACGGGGAGGCATTCAGTTGACATTCGGGTGGCTTGCAGCTGGGGGAGTCCCCATCACTCAGCGCGTTAACGCATTTACCTACCCTTTCGGTCCCGCTGCTACCAGGGCAGAGGTGAGGCAGCGTCTGATGAGTTACCACTGCCCGGAACGAAATCGTTAGTCATCTTTCTTTCTCTTTCTTAAATGCATATGTTCTAAAATAAGAAATTCAAAAATTCTAAATGCAAGGCGCATTCAACTCGATATTTTCCTAATCTTTACTATGAAGAGATTCCTTATGGACTCATCCTTTTTCATGCATGTAATGGAATGTCCCACGCCAATGAAAAATCAGAATTTTGCCAAATAAAATGCTAGCATTATCGGGAAAATATTTTTTGAATAAAAGATGATTTGATGGTTTTTGAGCCAAAAGGTAAAATGTTAGAAGCTGGCCAGAAATGTCTCCTAAACACTTTCTTAACGAGCACTACCCGTGACCTTCGTTAAATGATGGAAAATTTCTAGGAATTTCCTAATTGTTCATATTAGTGAAATAGTATAATTAGGCTTTTGATCGGATGAAATGATACCGACTATTCCAAATATTAAAGGTCCTTTCTTCTGGAAGGAGAAGTCACAAGGTATTTGTCATTTCCACATACACGCGCACAGTTTCCAAAGAAGGAAAGTGGGTGAATCAATTATTATAGGTGATTGAGTTTATTATCTAATGTTTTCTGCTGATTCATGGAAATTTGTGTGTATCTTTATTGAACACAACAACAAATAATACTTAGGTCTACCCCTCTTAACGAGGCATGAACCAAAGGACGGTTGGTATTGGATTCATTTCTCATGAAAATTAGGGGCAATATGAGAGAACGGCATAATCATTCTTTTTAAGCTATTATGTACTCTTTATTGGCAAATCGGGAGAATATTTTATATACATATGTATATAATGAACACACTTTCCACATTTTTTCCTGAAAAATGAATGTTTAATAATTATATAAATGTAGGTTCATCATCTGTCAAGTCCGGCTGCTCCCAGTTCTTTAGGCTCATGAATTCGACCCCAATTTTCCGCAGTTAGTCAGGTCTCGAGACGCCCATGAAGCCATCTTTGGTCGCACCAAACATAAGGGCACTTCTGATGGCTGTCCAGTGTTCATCAATATTTCCCAGCGAGTTTTTCTACTGCTGCACGGCAGCCGGACCCCGAAGACGATATTCTTGAGTGGTTGTTCGAAATTTCTGTCTATCTGAGGGTCCGTTCCCCCTTCCGTTTCAGTTTTGGTATTTTAGACTCTGTTGCTCTGTGAAAAAACTTGTTGAGGCCAATATATATCTTGAGGTGGAATCTAATATATCTAAGGTCAGTTGATACGTTGTGGCATGCTTTACGCTTTAACAGCGTTTATTGTGGAAGTGTACAAGCTTATTATCGTGTTTGTTATAGTCGCCAAGACGATGCACGGGAAGCAAGGTATAATCACTGTCCCCTGTGGTATTCGAATCATCCATCACGACCACAATGTAACCTTCATGAAGCTTCTCCTAAGCAGCCTATCGTTGCTCATAGAAAGTATCCTTCCCCACTTGGTCGGAAAACTTTGTCGTGTGTAGCACTGCGCAACTGTGATGCTCTTTAATCTGGACCCTATTTTAGCAACAAAAATCTTGTCAGAAACAGGTTCCCAGTTCAAGAGAGCGAGCCTTCCGCTTGTCACCAAAAACTATACAATGTCCGATTCGTGTCTGCTACCACTTGGCTTTTCAGAATGCAAAGGTACAGTGCAGCAGGAGTATTCTCCAGGTTGCCATTATACCGACATTGGTATATACTTATACCTCGTCAAGAATTTGTTCTTTCCTGCTGTACGTCTGGTATACTTCAGGTTAACTCCTGTTGTATGTGCTTCTTACAGCTCGATTGTTTGCGGTTGGTCCCCTAGTGGGAGCTTCATGGGGATTGTGGTTGCGTTCAAGCGAACAGAGACCTTTGGGTCTCAGCGTGGTGTTGCGTTTCAACACGGGTGTCGTACTCCTAAGTTCGGTAGAGAATTAGGTAGGTCTTGCATCCACCAGTATGAATGCTGAGCCATGGACTCGGTATAGACTGGTACCGTCGTAGCTTGCTGCACCGGGGCTCTGATTGTGGTCACAAAATCAATCCGTGTTCAAAGAGGACAGTGGGATTAAGTCCACGAGACAAGTACCCACGTAAAACACGGCGACGTAACTGTACGTCTGGTAGACGGAGCGAATTGCAAGATACGTCTTACTGCTTCATTTTCGTTTAATCGTTGGAAACACCGGGAATATACATTTAGGTGCTCATATACTTTAGTCCCCCTTGCAAGCAGCCCACTTGACAACCTACACGCCTTTGATTGTCGGATAGACGATTAGCTTCTTCAGCAAATTCGGAAACCCTAACAGACTGAACCTAAATGCTCGTTACGTTTCTTAGAACAGGTTGTTCAGAAAATAAGGTAAAATCGAACAAGCGACAACTAATCCAAATGAAGTTGTTTGAAGTGGAAGTTTACAAGATGCTCAAACATAATATAAAAGATTCATTCCGAGAAACCTTCGAAAATATGTTAGTGTATTAAGAGCGAAAGAAAACCTATTGTGGTAAAAACGAGTGCAGAAGGAGAATAACAAACAAAGAAGAAACTTACCACTTACGGTGTCTTACCTTCAATAGACCGGTTTGAATAGGTACGGTCTCCGGGCTTCCTAGATCCTTAATAAAACTTAGTTTGATCAATTCAAAGCTGAAAACATAGATTTATTTTTGATTGAAGATTAGAATTAAATAGAAAAGTGATTAGCTTGCTATTAACACAGTATGCTGGTCCCAAGCCCAGGTAAAGAAGGAGGGTTTGAGACAACGTACTCTGTACTATCCTCAGAATAGAGTATAGTTGGAGTTAGTCCACTATGCTAAATTTGCCCTGATCGCTCTTGGTGACTGGCCGACCAAGGAAATGCATACAATGTCGTTACAAACATCATGATCGGATTGAGTCACAAGCCTCGGAGAAATGCTAGGGCGTCCACCTCAGTCGACACGGCAGGACGGGCCCCTGTCCTGTCGAGAAATGGGCAAGGGTTCTTGACGAATGGACGGCGTCAGGACGTAAGCCAGTTAGTTCGGACAAAGCAAACAAAACAAATACGTGTCTGCACGCTAAATGTTGGAACCCTAACTGGAAAGACCGAGGAACTCCCAAGAGCTTTTCCGAAAAGGCGCATTGATATCTGCAAGAAATCCGATGGTCTGGTGCCAAAAGCTGAGACAGTAAACGCAAACGCGGTAAGAATGGTTATAAACTTCTATATTTTGGTAGCCCACACACTCAGTATCTCAGTGATGCCATTAAAGAAGTCGAACGATTTGATGATCGGCTGATGAAGCTCACCATTATATCAGCTGATTGCACGATTCACTTCTTCACCGCGTACGCACAATAGACAGGTCGGCCTGATGTCGAGAAAGATGTCTTCTGGCAACGTCTCAATAAAAAGACTTGTCACGTGCCTGTTGACGACTATATCATCATTGCCGGCGGTCTTAATGATCATGTGGATGAGAAGGCAGACGGTAACAGGTGCCATGGGGGAAGGGTTTCGGAAAGCGCAATGAGGGTGGCGAGCGTATAATCGATTTTGTGGACACACATGACCTTGTACTTATGAAAACATGGTTCATCAAAAGATTGTCTCATTTTTCTAAATTTTATAGTCGGAACAGTAAAACGTAAATCGACTATATTCTCATAAGACACCGACATTTTACCACTATCACTGATTGGAAAGCCGTTTCCCATGAGACCATCGCACCTCAACATCGGCCGTTGGTTGCCATCTTGTCAATCAAGCCACCGATAAAACAGCGGGAGGAACGCACTGGCCCGTCACGCATTAAATGGTGGAGACTTCGTGAGAAAAAAGAAGAAATGATTACAATTACCGACCATTACGAATATGGAAGGATCGTGGAACAAAATGAAAGACACGATCCACAAAGCAGCCTCTGCAACCCTCGGGGTCACCAAGCCGGATAAGCGGTACATCAACCGAAATACTTGGCTTTCGAATGACGATGTTGAAATGAAGGTCCGTGAAAAGAAACCCCTCTACGAAAAATTTCTCGACGATAAAACACCGGCCAATTGGCAAATTTATAAGAATGCCAATCGGGAAGGAAAGAAAGCAGTCACTGTCACCCGAGCGGACCATTACAAGAATCTTTACGATAAACTGGACCCTCGGCATGGCGAAAGAGATCTGTATCGACTTGTCAAAAGCCGAAACGAACGCACACAAGATATCGAACACTTCTGTTGCGTCAATGACAAGAACGGTACTTTACTTATCAACCGTCGAGTTGCGACGGATAGATGGCGAGAATACTTCGAACAGATTTCAAGTGAAGAATTTGCTCATCCTCCACTTCCATAATCATTGCCGAAGTTTGGAGCAGTTTTACCTTTCAGCGAAACTACTCGAGGAGGGCGATCAGACCCGAGTCTGCAAGGGACTCATCTGCCACGAAGCCTCACCGGAGGTTATCTGGTACCATGGGAACCGGGATGGCCCTCTGAGAGCATATGTTCCAGGAGAATTCCTGGAGAATGTGTTCTCGGCCCGGTTATTTGCGGTTGGCCCCCTAGTGGGAATATCATGGTGGTTGTGGTTATGCCTGCAGCGCGGGCAGAGCTCCTCGGAGCTCAAGCGTGGAGTTGCGCTGTACAACTCGGGTGCCGTACTCCTTAGTTGCGGCAGAGGTGTTAGATAGGCCTCGCATCCACTGATATGAATGCTGAGCCTGCACTCAGTATAAACCAGGACCGCTGTGCTTGCATGGCGGGGCTGTGCTGCAATACGGTGGCATAGACATATGTAATTTTCCTGAGAACTCGTATAAATAAGCTTTACAGGAGCAGTAAACCTGAATAATGAGTGTCACTTACGAAAAAGAATTTAAGAACTTTGCGAAGGGCACCCCACCTTCCCGGGTCGTTAAAAGGCTCTCAACTACCTGCAATCTCTCTAGTCATGCGATATACGATGGTGAAGTCATTGGAATTTGTGGCAACTTGTGTTCCTTTTACGCAACGTGTGTTATGGAACCTTTCTCTAATTTTATCACGATAATAAACCTACAGCAGTTACTCCCACCCCTGGTCACAATAGTTAGCAGAGCACTCCATTTCTTATGTTCATCGATTCGCTTCTACCTTTCCACAGTCAGTCTTGTGGCTCACTTCACTCTTGCCAGGTATCAGGTCCTACTACCCTTTAATATTTTCGGGCCAATCGTTCAAAATTTATTGTACTTCTTCCCTATTTAATTTGAAGGTTTTTGAAGTGGGCTGCTTTGCGAATAAACGTAGCCACGACACGTAAAACGTGATCGTTTTCAAGGCCGATGTTAACACCTCTTTTATCATGGACATACAGAGGGCAGTTTCTATATCTGCAGTTTTTCAGTTGATACCGAAATAAACTGGTCAAAGAACCTGTGCTCAAACAGCTTGTTGCCGATGACTAGGCGGTGAATGTTGAAAAAACCTGCAAAAATAGCATCGCGATTGTTAAGGTCGCTTAGACCATGCTTCTCTATCACACGTCCGAGCATGTTATTGAACAACTTATAGTCGTTCATAGAAAATGTCCTTTTCCTTCATATAGCAAATCTTCTTTGTGCATAGCACTGTACAATTGCAATGCAAAATTATCTTCTTAGCATTCCAGAAAGTAAAATGGTTTGGAAACGAGGTCAATAGCCAGTCGTCTCCGTTAAGTGGAAGTGGAGAAACTTTTCAACTTTAGGTTTACTAACTACTACTAAGAAAAATAAATTTTACTCTCTATTAAATAGAACCTATGGTAATTTGCCCTCCAATGATAATAAAATTCTAATTTTAACGCCATTGCTGGATAGAAGCTGAAATCCCGTAGAAAAAAACACAGAAAGGCTTGCCCTCCAAAGATCACCATCTTTTTTAAGCAGTAACAGTTTACTAACCACATCTCAGAATTCATTAAATGTAGTGGGGATCGCCTTTTGGGAGGATATTTAAATGGTCTGCATTCTTATCGCCCTGAGGAAACTTCGAAAACCTCTGGGAGAATACGAAAAATTAAATCTGAAAATATACTGGAACATGTAATGACTAATGGTGGTTAACCGATTATCAGAAGGCCACCTTGAGTGCTGTCCCAGAGCCTAAAAAAGTTTGCGGGACAGTGAAGTTCCGTCCGCAAATACTGAAGCTCTATCGAAGTGTTCCGTCGATACGCTCTTGCTTACCCCTACGGTAGCCAAGCTTGGGAAAATGGGGGGTCAGTCCCTAATGTGTCATTTTACAAAAACTCTTTATATGTCTTTTACCGATGCGTCGGTCCGCGCCGAATTCTGAAAAACCAACCAACAAGGGGCAACCTTTTCTGTAGGCGCACAAGCCTAGCATCCCGTATGCACTGTGATCGGAAGACAGAAGTAACAGTGGAGAGGTCACACATTAATATGGCCCACCAGTGAGTCGTGCCAAAGGCAATTGGCTCAGAACAATAAAGAAGGAGTGCAGACGTCTCGGAAAGTCGTGGGGGCTGTAGCGCATTTCAGGTAACCGCGAGCGATGGTGCCTGGGTGCGGTTAACGTGCTACACCCCACCAAGGAGCAAATAGTAACCATAACAATCACCTAGTCAGTACAGATATTAAGATCGAAAGAAGAAAAGCAATTGAAACATAAAGATGAGCGCGGAGAGAACATCAAAGAAGCATCAAGCTTACAAATTTAGTTGCCTTACCTTTAACAAAAAACCAAATGGATGCGGGCTCTAGGCTTACTCTATCCTCAATAAAATTTCGTGTGATCAATTCAATGCTGAAAACAAAGAAAAGCATATTTGAGTTTAAAAATGAAATAGAAAGGAATCAAAAAGTATCGATAAGGCTCACCTAGCCCAAAGAAGATCATTTACTAGTCTTTAAGTAAGTATTTAAGCAAGATTTTGTTTGAAGCCCTTCGCAGGAGTCAGCAAACTGACATAAAAGCAAAACTAAAACCTTCTGTAAATGTAAATCCAACAAATACACACTTTCCTTTCAATATGTCAGATATGTCAAAAAATGGTGATCAAGTCAGTGCATCCTGCAATTTGCGAAATTTGTCGAATGAGACAAGTTTACATTCCACGCCACAATTTGCTTCCTGTTTCTGATTTTGATGTGAAAGCACACACTTATTTTGAAGATCACATAATATACTTTTACTCACTCATAATAGACTTTCATTCACCCCTCCAAACTGGGCCACTTAACAGTACATTTTATATAATGCATCGAGGTCACAGAAGCAAGGTTGTTGCCCTCACCCAATAATGCCATATTTTTTGTCAGCATTACTTTTGCAATTTTGAATTTGTGAAGCAAGAGACACCCAGTTCCTCGGGGATGAGATAAGACATGGTGAAAAATTATGGAAGTTTGGATGGGCAATCATCTGATCAAAATAATTTGGCAATACCCTAGTGTGACCTCAAACAACTATGATATAATAGTTCAAAAAGGGGACGATCGCCTCTTGTAACACAATATCGGACTGAATCTAATCTAAAACAGAGTTTTTGACGACCGATGTCAATGAAACAGGCACTGTCAGTGGCAACGATCTACCAAGAATTGAGCGATTTAAATATCTCGGCTTCATGGTATCAACTACTGGTGAACTGCGATATGAAATTGCTTCACGCATTAGCGCAACCTGGATGAAGTGACCTTCCCCAAATGACGTTCTTTGTGGTTGTCGTATCAATGAACATCTCAAGTCAAAAATTTACCGCAGTGTCGTCCGCCCTGTCGCCCTCAATGGTTCTGAGTTTTGGGCGGCTATCTAAAACAATGAGCATCGCCTAGTGATAGCAAAGACGAAGATTTTGCATTGGATTTGGGATCAAAACTGTAGGTGTTACATGAGCGTGCGTTGCCCAACTATTTGTTGACAATCGAAGTGCCAATTCTGTAATCCTCGTGAAACATATACTACAATTTAGCCAAAATATAGTTAGCTTCTCGTACATTTAGAAGATAGTGAAACAGCTTTTCTGTTTGTCGGACTTTGCCATCTTTGCGGAATGCAGCCGTCCCCATGTACTCGAGAAGGTCCTTTCGGACTCAAGGTGCTGTACTGCTCGGCTGCCCCTTAATTGCAGCAGAGGTGTTAAATAAGCCTCGCGTGCACTGGTATGAAAGGTGAGCCCGCAAACAACATAAACCAGTATTGCGCTGATAGTCACAATAGAGATCCGATTATGGTCCCCAAATCAACCCATGTCCGAAGAGGACCGTTGGATTATGCCTACACAGCAGGTACTCATGTTAAACCACCAGGACCTTAATTACTTATATTGCATGATATTTTTCAAATTATTCAAATCTACAAGTATTGGTAATTTAAAGAAAAAAACGCTACTTAGTTGAGATACTTTGTAAAATTATAATTTTTCCAATCCTTTCAAGGACATGAAAGGCAATATGACTGGTGAAGGCACTAAATTGGCGCTGTAGGTAATAGAATCGTAGGTAGGTAGGGTAGGTACCAGTGGCCGCTCCGAGGAGCTGAATTAGCACTTTGGTGCGCCGTTTCGATTCCACAAACTCCTAAGATCGTGATTGCTTTTATGGGAGCAAGGAAGTAGAGTCTAGCCGGCTCGGATCTTTAGAACCAGCCCGTAGCATTCATGAAAGAAAGCAGCTCTCCCACCTTACAGCTGAAAATCTCTCTGAGGTCCCCAAAAGAATGGTTTACCCAGTGTCCGTAGTCTGACTCTAGCCAGAGCTGCGCACTCAAAGAGAAAGTGCATGAGGGTTTCCCTTCCTTCTCCGCAGCTTCGGCAATGCGAATTGTAGGGTATGCCGAGCCTAGCGGGATGGTCCCTTTATGGGCCAGTGCCCTGTGCAGACCGCCGTAATCTTGAATGCATGTGCACGCGTCTGGCAAAAGAGCTCTTGTGGTCGGGCTATGTTATAAGCGGGCCAAATTCTCCTTGACTTGCACAGCTCGTAAGCCTTCGCCATCTTAGGCCCGCGGCTGCTAAGTAATGCGAATAGACTCGGCCTCCGACAGCAGCCAGCGAAACACCGACTGTATTCGTCGAAGGACTGTCAAGAACAGAGCCTCGCCTGGCTAATCTGTCAGCCTGCTGATTCCTCTCAATGTTCCTATGCTCGGGAACCCAGATGAGGATGACCTTGAGCTTGCCGCCCAGACGGTGTATTCGAGAAAATCCCTGCGCCGAATCCACAGACCATCTTTGATCCGTCGGTAAAAAATACTGAGTCATAACCTTGCAAATTCCGCCGGTCTTCCACTTTGCCCTGGTTGGCAAGTCTACAGCGAAGTTTCTGGTGAAGTTTAGCTTGCGTGTGGCATAGTCCGTGGGGAATGCCCAGATTTCCGAGGTACTTTGTCTAGGATGTTGCTGTGGTCGTAGGACTGTGCTGCCCAGCATCCAGACACATGTAGTCTGACGGTACTGCACGCTGCAACGTATTAATGTGGAGGTCTAGGGGGAGGAGATGCAGGAATACATTGAGAGCACCGGGAAGGACTGCAGAGCCCCAGTAGCACCTGCACACGCGGTTCTTTGAATCCTATTAAGTTTCATCCTATTGTATTTTTTCCTCAAATCCTGCCACCATACAATAGAGCCGTACGTTAGGATCGGACGCACTACAGCGGTGTAAATCCAGAGAACCATCCCCGGCCGGAGATCCCATTTATTTGCAAAGCTTCTCTTCCAGGCGTAGAAGGCTATACAGGCCTTCTTAAACCTCAGTTCTATGTTCAACCTCCAATTTAGCTTTGGATCCAAGATTACAGCCAGATACTTTACATTAGAGGATAGAACCAATCTTAGCTCATTCAGCCATGGTAGATGGAATTCAGGTATCCTTGTTTTGGTGGTGAATAGCATCAGTTGCGTTTTGGTTGGGTTTATGCTGAGTACGCATCTTGAGGCCCACAGGCACAATACTTGAAGTTACTCGACGCATTAACAGGGATAAATTTGCTTTCTCAACACCATCCTCAAATTAAGGACTGTTCAGCGTCAATGTTCCCTCTGTGCTGTTACATATAGGCTCAAAGCTTTGATCACTCATTCTAGCCTGAGATAATAATTAATAAACAACATACTCGTGGACTTGTTGATCAGAAAGCGGCAGTTGTAGCCACTTTTCAGGAAGGGCGACACCCCAAGTTTAACGAGGCAATATACTAAAGAACATTTGAGAAGTAGTACAAGTTCTTGGAAAATCATGGCAAAGCAGTATCGGGAACTGGCAGCAATTGTGCAAAAGTGTGGTGGCCGAGCTGTGACCCAGGAATGAGTTTATACTAACCCCCAGGTCTTGGCGACTTTTCGTCCCTTCTAGCCGTAGTTATTGAATCAATCGCTAATATATGTACATATGTATATGTATGTGCCAATGTAAGCAGTCGATTAAGAAAATATGTTATAAAATAAGCTTATATATAACAATAACAATGGCTTACAGCTAGTTATGATAAGGCAAGTTAATGATATCAAACCGGACAAATGACGATAGCAACATTTTACCTGCACGTGACCTGGGGCAGACTGAGTCAACAAGTTCATTGATCGATACTTGCATAGAAAACTTAATCAACAAATGCACTTGCTTGCTGTATTAGCACTACGCGCAGTTAAATAGAGTTTAGCAGTTAATGTTCCATCAGTATCATTGTTACTCTGCAAATGAATTGCTGCTGGTCAGCCAATAAATGATTTTTTTTAAAAAACAACTTTAAGTTTTTGTTTAACTTACATATATATATCTAAATGCTAAATCGATTTAAACTGCTGAGCAGATAGCCGATACCTTGTCCCAATATAAGGCTGATGTAGCAGCGTTACAGGAGATGCATTGGTCAGAGACCGGTTTCCTGGAGAAGAGTCGCTACACCATATATTATAGTAGCTATCCAGTAAACCATGTGCTCGGAGTAGGTTCCTTAGTCACCCAAAAATGAAACCTGCTGTTATCGGCTTCGAAAACATAAGCGAACGGCTATGCACTTTGCGCTTGCAAGTTTAGAAATATAAGCCTCATTAACGTACACGCCGCTACAAAGGAGACTGCAGAGTCGGAGAAGAATACTTTCTACGAGGCGGTAGAACGAACCCTCGAAGCCTGCCCCCCTCCAAATGGTTGTTGGAAGTACCTGGTTTGCGCGGAAAGTGGTCCACAAACATACATGGGCCTCTCCGGACTGGACCACTTTCAACCAAATTGACCACATGCTGATTGAGCGCCGCTATCTCTCAGCCTTGATGAATGTCAGAACATATAGGAGGGGCCAATCGAAATACAACACCATCTACAACCTCCTCTGACAATCAGGTGGGAGTGAATACTGAAGTCATTCACAATGCAGCCCTCCGTAACACCTATAAGGGAGAAATGGATGCCGGAATAACCGCAGCTAACAGGTGGCCTGGAAATGAAGCGTCAACAAATGATCATCACAGCCACCTGAAGAGCGTTGTCATTGATACGGCCACAAACATACTCGTCCCCAGTCGTAAGAAAAGTCGAAACGGCTGGTTTGACGATGCAGATAAGCTGGCAACGTAATGGAACAATTCTGCATACCGAGTAATTTTACATTCTGAAAGAACGCAGCCACGTGCAGAATCCTACCAAGAACTCCGTCGAACAGAGAAGCGATTTCACAGACGGAAAAAGGAAACCTGGAAGAACCAACAAGTCAGTGAACAAGAAAAGTACAGGAAGCAACTGCACCCGGCATAGAAGGCGGAAGTTTTACCAACAAGTCAGCAGAATGAAGCCTTATACACCTCGATGTTCATCCTGCCGAGACAAAGAGGGAAATCTGATTTTCAACAGAATGGGCATATTAGAGCGATGGGTTGAGTACTTTGATGAACTACTGAATAGCATTGGCGAGTTGGAGGTCCTGCCAACTGAGGGCGACGGACAAATGCTGCAACCACCAAGTATAGGAGGAACAGTCCGTGCAATTCATCGGCTAAAAAATCATAAGTCACCAGAAGCCGATGAAATTACAGCCGAACTGATTAAATATGGAGGCGACCAATTACACCGAGTAGTTCATCAACTTGTGCTCAAGGTGTGGGACAGTGAATCAATACTTGACGACTGGCAAAGAGGCATTATCTATCTCATACATAAAAAGGGAGATATCACATCGGTATCCCGACGAAATTAATAAGACTGATTAGACTGACCCTCACCAATGTGCGACGCCAGATAAAAGCAGCAGGATCACTCTCAAGACCATTCGACATCAACAACGGTCTACGACAAGGAGATGCCCTATCATGCGTCCTTTCCAACCTGACCCTTGAAAAAGTGATTCGTGATGCTGAAGTAAATGCAAGAGGTACGATCCTCTTTAAGTCCACCCAACTACTGGCCAATACTGACTATATCGACATCATGGGAAGAACCACCCGAGACTTACAAACTGCCTTCATCTAGATCGAGCATGCGGCTTGAGGGGCGAGATCTTGGGCTGCACATCAATTAAGCCAAGATAAAATATATGGTGGTAACATCAGCACCGAAAGCCAACCAACCAACAACATCAAACCGCACTGGTCAAACGGGAAGAATAAGGATAGGAGAATACAACTTTGAGACCGATGATAATTTCTCCTATCTACAACCGATAACAGCTACGATAATGAAATGATGAAACTCTTCCGCTCGAAACGTCTCACTATATGGTCAAAGCTCTTACTGTACATGACAATGATATTGCCAGTCCTTATGTATTTCTCGGAGACTTGGGTTCTTAGCAAGGGAAATTGCGAACTCTTGGCCGCGTTCGAGAGAAGAATCCTCCGAAAAATTTTTGGTTCCTACAGAAGGATGGACGATTCCGTAGTCTTTTCCCAGTGCACATGCACAGGTATATTGCCAACTCGATAGTTGGTGTGCCAACTCGATAGTTGGTGTGCCAACTCCGATGTTTGATTGCCTCCAGGGATCTCTCATCTACTCCGATCGTGAGGACTTTATTTTCCCCTCCACCTTTGCTTCTGAAGATTCTCTATAATTGCGTATGGGGATCCTCATTCTGAACGATGAGGAGGTCCATGAGATCTTCCGTCTCTATTGTCGCGCCTTTTGGGAGAAAAACTGTCACCATGTGTGCTTCTGGTATATCATCCCCAGCACATGTTGACAGTTCTGCTCCTTCCCAGCCTGACACTTTAGGAACTATGCTCCTAAGTCACTCTGTCTTCCGTCGCGCAGTCCACCAGTATATATATTGGTCGAAAGCGTATCCCGGGGAACACAAGTTTCGCAGTCCATCCTTGCACATCGCCCGACGACAAGGTCTTCGAGGGTTTCCTGCTCCTCACGAGTGAGTATTTGCTGGGGAAACATTTTTGGCAGTATGGCCAGTCGAATGCTCTTGACTGCACTGGCATAGCTAATGACGGGCTTCCTGATTCCTTCAACCTTGACCTGACCGGGTTTTCTTCCCGCTTGAGTTCAGGTTTGAATTTTTTGGGAGCATTTCCTTCATGCGGGCCAATCTCCGATGGTCCCCGCTTTCTTGGCTCCGATAAAGATGGCTTAAGTCTATCCTGAGCTTTCTTAAGGGCCTCTTCTGGTTTCAGGCCTTCCTTCAGGTAGCGCAGGTACCATTTAGCACCTGGCCCACTGAGACCTGTCTCCTTCCTGAAGTCTGATATATTTATTTCCGACGTGCTTTCGCTAGTCCCTGCTTTTGACCAGTAGTGTTTGTTGGTTGTTGTCCTCGTAGTATACCAATGTTGACCTTGGATCCACTGCTTGATGTCCCAACTTCTCCCTTCTTGGGTGCAATCACCTGGTTATCTCATTCTTTCGGAGATGTGCCTCCGTCTGGTTAACCAGTTTGTGTGCGGTACGAGGTCCTGCTTTAATTGCTGTGGTTTTTCCTAGTTTCTTAAAGATACTTATTTGATTCCCACGAGTATGGGGGTTTAGGAGGCCCGCCGTGTCCTAGCCCCCTGTAGCACGGTAAGGTCTTCTAACTTACTCACTGATTCGGCCAAGTATCAGTGAGGCTCCTTTCGAATACAGCCAGTTACCCCCGACTCCAAGCTATTCAATGGGAACGGTTCGCATGACACCCTGGATTGGAGGAGATGTGTTTCGACACCTCAGTCTAAATCCGTAGCGTTTTGTTAATAGTAGGGTCAGCTCATACAGGATCTGGCTATCATCACTCACCAACGGTCTTGGTAGACGAAAGACTTGGCCCCTGAAAAGCCACACATCGTCCTAGAGGAGAGGCAGCTCATCCTCAAAGAGAGATAGGTTGGTCTCAGGGAGGTATATTCAGCGTCAGTCTATCCTGCAGTGAGTGCACTGCTTGACCCCATACTTTATTTTATATTACTACTACTACTTTGTTTTACACAAAACCTTATAAAGGGCATGGCAGACTTTGTCTCAGATGAATAGGTAACGCAGTTTAGGGTGCCGGGCGGGCACTAGAAATATCAGATTTATAGCACAAAACTGGAGTTTTTTTAATTCGTTACTAAGGCAAGGGTAAACTTTTTATAAACTCACGTTTTTCCTTAACGTATGTTAACACTGAGATAAAAAAAATTCGCGAGTTTCCTCTAAAGAGGGGAATAAATGGTTCCCGAAAAATGGTATAATAACCAATTTTAGCCTAGACGAAAAAATTTTTTAGTTGCTTCCATCTTAAACATTCAAAAATGATCTTAATTTGGTTATCTATGACTATACGACTTAACACCCCTTCTAGTTCTCCCGTCGTTACTAAACTAATTACTATTATATGTATGTATGTATCAATCTCAACAGTCGATTAAGAAAGTACGTTATGAAATGAGTTTACATGTAACAACAACAGTGATTTAAAGCTGGTTATGATAAGACTTGGCTTGAGTAATATATCTAAATGCTAACTCGATTTAACAAACTATTATTTATGAATCTAATAAATATTGCTTTCATTGTTTACTCGCTGTGTTTTTCAATGATTTGTTTAAGTGGCAGGGGATTAGCAACTAATTACTATTTGATTAACACTCTAACACTCTAACGATAGCATATCACTATGGAACACGAATTCCATAAACTAACCCCCCTGGGGTAGTTAAAGATGTCGACTTACTTTTTCTGCAAAAGCGCAAGAAAATTCAGCTTCTCCACAAGATTAGGCTTATCCAGTTGGTTTCAATAAATGATTTTATCAGAGCACACATTTGACCCCTCTACCCCCGAATTAATTAATGTTCAAACTCCTTGGAATTTTTCCAAGCCTCCCGAATCGTATTGCGTCTGTATATCTGTTCATATAATTACAATCAATCGTTTCTTTCGGGGTAGTTGATAGAGTAAATTGTTTCAAATTTGATACCATTCCGGCAATTTGAATTAACGAGAGAAAATTTAATCGAATCGACCTACAATTCTTGGAGGGCTTGGCGATAGTTTCAAAATATTATGTTTCGTCTGCCAATAAATTGATGTGGATTCGTCGACGTCAGGGTGCTAGTGCCATAAACTTGGCGAATTTTTTTGCGAACACATAGTATGGGAGGTGATGCTCCTTTTGAACCAAGAGTAAAACCATACAATTGCCAAGCTCCATCTGCAATAAAGGGGCCAATACGCTCTGAACAATTTATCGACCAATCAAGCATCAATTTTTTTGTGCAGATACAATCCGGCAATTGAATGTTGATAAAAGTAATTATGTTGGGACACTGCCGAATTGCCTATAAATGCCAATTAATAAAATTTCAAAATGTCCATAATAAAAGGAAATATTTATCTGGAACGTGCTTCAATGTGGCTACGTCACAGATTGGATGTTTGTAAAATTAGTTAACAAGTTTTCACGTCTCGAATTGTTGACAGCGTTCTGTTTGTGCTTTTGCACGGTTTTTAATAACCAATAACGTTTGCTAAGAACATTAGAAAATCAATTTATGTAGATATTAATAGAAGTAAAATCGCACAGTAAACAAACCGTATTTTCCAGACCTTTAACAATGTCTGTTAGCAGTTTATCGCGAAAATCGCTACTATTTGATTTTCATAACCATCTATCGCGTGAGATCTAACCAAAATGAAAAGAGATCTGTGTTTGTACGATTTTACGGATAAAAATCGGAACAAGCTTGGTTACTAAGTTACCCAACTTAAAAACATATAAAGGTGGGAAAAAAGTCACGACTGTGCGAAAATTCTCAATCGAACAAAATAATCTCGAATAAATGAGATGAAAACTTATTTGACGTAGACAAACTTCAATCAATGCTTCTCACCTTCCTAAATAATAAAGGAATATTGAATCTTCTTTTCAACGCGTGATAGTCGATATGAATGTTGAAGATTCCGTATTCTTATATCTCAATAAAATGTTGGAAGCCCAAGCGTTTCATGTTTTTGCGGGAACAGAATAACACATTCCCGAAATTGAACCACTTCAAATTATAGAATTATAGATTCACTTAGCTCATACTGATTTTCGAAAAATGTCTAGAGGTTCCTAAACTTAACTGAAACTATATAATAAACTCCTGCCTGAACGAGTTGCATTAGCATTCGTGACTTCTACTATTAATGTTCTTCTCCCTTTCCATTATGCTGCCCACTCCCCAATATATTGAAAGAGTTCTCGAATTGTTCCTATCCAAAAAAAGAACCAAAATCCTCTAAATCCCGATAGCTACAGGCCTATCTCAATCATCGCATCCTTCACCAAGATATTCGAGCGGATCATCAAAATCATCATCGACGAGCACTGTGACTTCAACCATTCACTCCCACAATTCCAATTCGCCAACCGACCCAAACACACGGTTCAGCATGCACTCCTCGCACCGACCATAGCCTGTCTCCTCGACATAAAGAAAGCTTTCGACTCCGAGCTTTCCGAAGTCCTCCAATTCCATCTGCACTCCTGCAAGCTAATTCTTAGCTTTCTTGATGGGCGGAAATCCCCATCCCCATATTCGAATCCGGCTGGCATCCCTCAGGGATCAGTCCTCTCCGCTTCCCTCTTCTCCCTATTCACCGCAAACCTACCCAAACGAACTTCACACCCAAATCCAATCTGAATCCTCCAATACGCGGATGACCTCATCCTTCAAATCCCTTTACCCAACCCTAAAATACAGCAGCCCAACAGCTTAGTCATCCCCTCCTCATTTTCGGCTTCATTTTCTGGTCCGACACTTCCCCCTACCAAATCGAACGATTCCGTCTCAAAGAGCGCAGAATCCTATGTCACTGTTCCAACTTCTACAAGAACGAAAACCGCTCTAAATACATCTCCAACCAGATCCTCTACGACTTCTGTCAAACGCCCTGGATCGACGCCGTCCTAGCCCGTCACGCCCTCAAATTCCTTGACAAATGCCTATCCCATCCAAATCCAGAAAATTTTCTACGGACTCATCTGTTCCTTCAAATCCTCGTACCTCTCCAGTCACGAAACCTCCTTTTCGACCCCGGCGGTAGAGTAATCTTCTACAACGGCATCTACTCCTCATCCCAAGTTTCAAAACCCACCCATCCTCAGCGCCACTCCTAGCTTCCTTTCCCAAACCCCTCCCGCATGCCCCCCATCCCAAATGTAAAAGGTTAAGGTATATATCCCTCCCTGGGAGTCCCTAGAGCCGATGGGGTGATGTGAACCTAGCCCTACCAAGGCGCTAGTTGTGACGTGTATCAGGAACCAGCCCCTTCGGGACTCTGGTGGGGTAATGTTCATTGAATCGGTGATAGTAGACTGCGTTGCCTCAACCGAGCACTAATTCGTCCGGGAATTCCGGAATCAGCTAAACGTATGTTAGGTCTCAGGGAACTGGGTAGGGGCTGCGTCCCTGAGGGTACACCCGTCCCTAACTATTAGCGCCCGCTCCCTTGCAGGCGATGCGCTGGTGAATTTTCTATGGAGAATAAATCTAATTATACAAAAAAATCGACCCGATGCGACACCAGGACCCCTAAGTAAAGAGGAAGCCTTACCAAGTGGCGCGACTGACGGCAACTCCAATACCCTGTAGTATCCCTGTTTCGGAAAAAAGTCCAGTCAGAATCGGTAGTCCTGAGCAGGTGGATTCGGACTAAACCGAGTGTAAGCGCAGTCTACCGTCCTAGCTAGAGCCGAAGAGGAAAGGCTCATTAGGAAATGCGCGGCAGTTGGTCAGCAATGTTTCTTCAAAGGAACGTCAGCAAAGGCGTTAAAACCGGGCTGATGAAACTGGAGGAACTATTGGACCGCATCTCTTTCTACAGGCGAACGTGGAGAGCAGCGGAAGATGATTGAAAAACAGAAACAGCCGCATTTCCCGCTGAGAACACTGCTAGTGCCAAACGGAGCGCAGACAGCTCACTGCCAAACGTACTGTGGAAAAAACGGAAAGAGGACGGTGTGTTTGAAAGAAATTTTATCAAAATAGTTTCCAAAGCCAAAAAAAGAAGGTAAAAAGGATAAAAAGAGACAACTGACTATGCCGCCAGAAACCCGTCTGTCCAAAGAAAAGGAGACTATAAACCAAAAGCCAGAAGCAAAAAAGACGAGGAAACGAAGAAAGTCTAGACCGTCGGCTCTACTCATTAAGCCGACGTAAGGCAAGATATTTGCGGAAGTCTTTAGTGAAATCCGCTACAGGATGAAACCTGAGAACAACGGAGCAGAGGTGTCTTCCATACGTTAAACGAAGGGTTGACGAGTACTCTTTGAACTTGGCCCGAAAACAACTAGCAACAGTACGTTCTCCGGAACGGTCCAGGGGTTATTTGGGAAGAAGGCAAGTGCTACAAGTGTCTGGAATAGGACACACGTCACCAACTTGCAACGGACCGGATAGGAGAACAGCATGATGGAGATGCGGTCAGGTAGGTCACCAAGCGAAGACTTGCACTCAAAGCGAAAGTTGCGTTCTCTGTAGGGATCGTGCCGCGCGAGAGCCTCGTCGCTGCCCCCGAGGGGCCCCAGTCGTAAGAAGCCTTCTATGTACTAAGGCAGAGTATAGATCAACAAAAGCTTGCCATCCGGAAAATCGGGGCACTGCGGAAGCCCTGCATACTAAGTATTTACCAGATGGACCGCATTGTACGGGCATTATTCCCCAGACATCCTATACGGGCTGATGTCAATAGCACGGAAAGCGTTGAAGATTGCCCCCTTTTCACAATGAGGGAGCTCGAAGATGCGGTTCTCAAAAATAAGAAGGTCCTAATGGTATCCCGGCGGAAGCTTACAAACTGGTGTTCTGCCAACGGGCAGACTTGCTGCTCGATGCGTTCAATGTTTACATGAAGCTGCAGCTGGAATCTCGGCCTTGAGTCGGCCAATGGCGAACGTTGGGACCCTATATCTACTAGACGTCTCCTTATGGGAGCAACGCAGCCTGTTCTGCTCTAATACGTGGAAGTATGGGCTGATGTTTTGACAAAGAGGTGCATGGTAAGCGCGTTGCTCAAGTGCGGAGACGGGGAGCTTTGCGAGTGGCGTCCGCTTATCGCACTGTGTCAGAACCAGCCGTGATGGTGACCGCGGGAGTGATTCCCATTGCCCACCTTGTCAAGGAGCGTAAAAATATCTACCGCCGTAAGAGCGGAAACTTAAGGGAGGTGGTTGCCGTTATGAACGTGAACTCACCCTTACCGAGTAGTGACTGTCGTGGCAAAATAAACCAAGAGACAGATGGACTGCGACAATTTAAACCCGTGGGTGAACCAAACGCATGGTGAGATTGATTACTTTCTTACCCAACTTCTAAGCGAGCATGGAGAGGAAAGCGCGATCCCCTGATTGTATGTTCTACAATGGAGTGGCGGACGACGCTGAACACATCCTTTTCTCTTGTGAAAGGTGGTACGGTTTTCGTCACTAGCTCTGTGCAGACACAGATGAGCCCTTTCCTGACAACATTGTCTGACTAGTACGGTGATGCGTCTCTGATCATTACAACACGTAGCACAAAAGAGGATACAGAGCAGTATTTATCAAATTGACGCTCAATCATGATTTACTTCTTTACTGCATAAGCACCACAGACAAGTCGACCTCATGCCGAGAATGATGACTTCTGGCAACTTCTCGTCGGGTGATCTTAAAGACGGCAAAGATGTCAAGGGAGAAAAGGGTTTAAAGCAGGTAATGATGGTAGTCGATTTTGCGGACACTCACGACCTCGTACTTTTGAATACATGGTTCATCAAATGATTGTCTCATACTACTACGTTCTATGGTCGGAAAACTAAAACGCAAATCGACGATGTGATTACCAAATATTACAAATGTGGAGAAATCGCGGAGCCAAAATAAAGACAGATCTACAAAGTGGTCTATGCCGCCCTCGGGGTCACTAGGTAAGCGGTTCATCAACCGATGGTCTTCGGTTTAAAATGAGACGCCTCTTCCAAATTTACAAGAATGCCAACCGGGAAGCAAAGAAAGCGATCGATGTTACTCCAATAGTACATTACAGAGATATTTACGATAAACTGGACACTTGGGATGGGGAGAGAGATCTGGATCGACTTGTCAAAATCAGACAGCAACGTACACAGGATATCGAACTCTTCTTTTGCGTTAATGATAAGAACCGTACTTTGCTCACCGTTAGAGGAACCGCGACTGATAGATGGCGAGAATATTTTGAGCAGATTTCAACCGAAGAATTTGTTAATCCTGTACTTCCACAAGCCCTGCGGACATTTGAACCAATTCCACTTGTCAGCGCGACTGATGCTCTGAGGTGGCGGCTAGGAAGATAGGGCAGTAACCCTCCGACAAAACCAAGTGGTGAAGAAGAATCTCCACTTGGTGCCACCGGGATACGCTGTACTCACTGTGGTTTGCTGGCCATGATGTAGTTGACGCATGCTCCAAGTCTTAATCAGGGTGATCAGACCCGAGTCTGCACGACGGCTTATCTCAAGTGACTTTAGTTCACGAAACTTTGCTAGGAGTATACTGGTACCATGGGAACCGAGATAGCTTCTAAATTTCCATGTCTCAGGAGAATTCCTGCTTCATGTTTATTCAGCTCGGTCATAGCGGTTGGCCCCCTATTAGGAGTTTCATGGTGGTTGCGGTTACGCCTAAGCAGACAGAGACAGAGATGTCATACTCCTTAGTACGGTAGAGATTTTGTAGGTCTTGTATCCACCAATATGAATAAACTGAGCCATGCACTCAGTATTGATTAGTACAGTTGTGCTTGTCTTAGCGGGACTCTGATTGTGGTTACAAAATCTACCCGTGTTTTAAAAACACCGTGGGGTTAAGTCAACTCGACAGGTACTCACCTTAAACCACCAAGGACCTAACTGTCAGCATGACTGAAGTCGAAGAAGCAAAAAAAAAACCAATGCAATCGGGAAAAGCAATAAGACCTGACGACATCGCATTTGAGCTGTGAAAAGCCAAGAGCTGGGAACCAGCACTCCAGCTCAGTAAGTTCTTCAATTGGGTTATTAAAGAACGTAGAAGACCATCTGACTAACAAAAAAGCACCACGATGATGTTTTTCATATTTCCTTGTCCGGGGGACGTGGAGAATTTCAATGGACGATACCATCTCTCCTCAAATATCTCGACTGAGCTAACAGCATCTTTTTTCCCTCTCACCGGCTTATGGGGCTTAAGCAAATAGCTCTGAATTCGGAGATAGAGGCAGATAGAGCTGGACTCAAAGTAAACACCAACAAAACCAAGGTTCTCAGTTTGAAAGGTCATCGTACCCGTCTTCATGAATAGGAAACATGGTTTTTACAGACCATGGTACCGAACTGGATATTGCCGAAGGCCGCAAGGTCTACCTTCGATGTCTTGTCTTAAATCTGAAAATTAGCTTATCTTAACACCAAGATATAGTTGGAAGTGTTCCGTACTAGTGTTCTTTATGTGTGGCTATTTGCGAGAAATACATGGAAATTGACTCCCACTATCACTCGAAATTGCCGTGAATTCTTCATCTAAACTAAAGTGCAGTGCGAGCCACGAGTGATGGCATGTAGATGTAGTTGACTTGGTATGCCCCACAAAGCTGAAAATGGCAGCTATAGTCAAAAAAATCCAAGAACCCTCTTGCCTTCCAACCATACCGAAGGGCGGCCTACATAAGAATGGGCTTAAGGCAACATCCAAAGGACGCATTACAGCGACAATGCGAAAATGTATCGCTACATCTCCGATAGCCGGAAACACTTCAAACAGTGACGCTGGGCTCTAAATACATTGATTGTAAGCCGAAAACAGTGCGTATCTAGAGTAGCGCACACTGAACTGGACTGTTACCGGGTATTACTCTTCGGACTATATAACAGGTTGCAACGATACGAGCTTTTT
Source organism: Hermetia illucens (assembly GCF_905115235.1). NCBI lineage: Eukaryota > Metazoa > Arthropoda > Insecta > Diptera > Stratiomyidae > Hermetia > Hermetia illucens. Next base: position 18,545,480 of record NC_051849.1, on the reverse strand, counting down.
GCATCTCCATATATAGTCTGACTCTTGGATCGACCGCTTTATGTCAATTTTACGGGACTAATCCTGTCCTGAAATTACGAGTGGGACTACTATCATCTTTTGCAGTTTCCATCTCTTCTTTAAATCGTCTGCCAAAGGGGCGGATTTTTTCTTGCTGTTTTTCAACAGTGTTCATCCAACATCGATTATGAAGCACGTTCGTTGTTCCTTCAGAAGCAGAACTAGATCGGGTCTATTGTGATTAACACTGTGGTTGGTGGCAGAAGTTTGACCCGATCATTTTCCAACATTCTTTACGGAATAGATTTTTAAAAAGGATGGTAATTTTCCACCTGATTTTGATGAAGAATCTTGCAGACAGAACTATGACGATTGGTGGATTCGGTACTGCTCAATATCCTGCACATAGATGTTATGTGCTGGGCAGTTTCGTTATCACATCTTTTACATGAAAGCCAATAAGGGTTCAAAGTTAAACATGGCTTATTGTCGAAATATATATTGAGTCATTTTATATATATTGACGACATCACATTGCATGCTAAAAACGAAAACTAACTTGGTTACTGCCTGGACATATCCATCCAGTTCAGTAGGGATATCCAACCATTGTTGTGATGCAGACAATTGTATAGAGCATGACATTCCGCAGTTTGATTATCACTTCTGTGTAAATTTACTGCAATTTAAAACACTAATTATCAATATCACACTACAGTGAGTAGTTTAACACGCTAAATGTATATATGTATGTGCATTGCGGGCAACATACAAATGAAATAGACCAACGCCAAACACACATTAATCATTTTCTAGTCTAAAGCCCGTTCAAACCTACTCCAAAGTCAGCGCAAAGCCAACCACAAGAACAGGAAATCATAACAACAATAGATTCACAAGTGGTACATATCGTCAGCATCTCTTATACCACGAAAAGTAACGATGTTTCGTGATGTTTTGTGATGTGATATCACATTACAAAACATTATCTATCAGAGAAGTAATATCACTATCACCCTGATAAATTGGTGATGTTAGGTAAAGCGGTGAAGTTAGGTAATGCGATAATGTAAGATGATTTTGTAATCTAAGTATAATTGCCTTGCCTTTTTTTCATTAGGCCAACAAATCTTATAGAAGGGAGCAAGGACGATAAAATATTTATCAATGTGCACCAACAAACTCGAATTCAGCTTTCAAACAATTGATCTATGATCAAGTAAACTGAAAGTCATACGACTGTAAATGGGGGATTTCTACTATGAATGTATATCTTCCCCCAAAATTCATATATTCCTCGTGCAAATCAGGTTTCAGACATTGCATGCGATAAGAGGAAGTCGGGCCTCTTCTTTACACCTGGTTTATCGATCAAGTGCCCCGACCAATTAATATCTTCCTTCAAACTTTCAATCACGTTTCGATATCTTATCTTATTATCCGTTTAATTTGTGAATATATAAATAGAGACCGTGAAAAGATAACATTTGATAAGGGAAATATGCGTATTCATTTTGATTGAATGATTATGGCGTTTACGTATTGTATGAAAATAAGTGCATATTTATCTTTTACTGTTAAGGTGACAATGTCCAATTTGTTATAGCAATAATTTAGGGGTAGACGATAATAACGTTTATCGCAGATCCAAGGTCTCCGCAATTTCAGAAAGCATTTAGCGAAGCGGAAATATTTTACTTGATATTAATTTTCGATCGAAACGAATAGAAAACGTTTAAATATTTCTTGAAAGATTATTCGTGAACAATCGACAATTCTTTATTTGAGAGAATGTCTTTCTATAAAGTAAATAGAAATGCCACTAACAAAGAAAAACTAACACACTATTATTATTTTTTGAGCAGATATGGGTATGAGGTGGGGGCGAGAGGTATTTCTTCAACCCCTTCCCTCTAATCCCCCACTTTCAAATTGATGTCAAAATTGCTTCAGAAAGTACTCATCGAGACCTTCTATTTAATACCCCACATGGCTATATTGAGCGAAATTAATGTACACCCCCTTTTGCATATAAGGAGACCCTTTTTAGGCTCAACATAGAACAATGTCATTCGTTCATTTTTTTCAACAAAGCATTAAAAACTAACTTCATGTCGTTGCTTCCAGAGAATAAATGATAGTTTCCCTAGAACCTCTAACCGCCTCCGTTGCATCGTTCAGCTTCACAAAGGTTTTTTTAGCACCAAGAAGGAAGCGCGATAAGGTATTGACGACATCGACATACGTTACCAATTGAAGCGTTGATTCAAAGAACAGAGTGCCTTTGGTATCAACATCGATTTTTCTGATTCTCTGCGTGTTCAAGGGGCAGGTTGAAAAGCATTAGGGCCAGCCGCTCCTCCTGCTTGAGACCGTTCCGTGTTAAACCCGCTATATACGTTCAGTTCGGCGTGTCAGTTACGCCGGAGGGCCGGCAATGCATCCGGTCAGCAGTTGAACTAAAAACACCATCCATGTACCGGCAAGCCATAACATCATTAATTCAACTGTGGACGTGGAAAATCTTGAGAGAAAATTTTTAGATATTTCTGTGTCTGAGCACTTATCAAAAATATTCACCAGTGATAGAGTGGCCCCCTTTGCTTACTGCCTAAATAAACATGTCCTGCCGGTTGACCGAATCATTATTCATTCGATCACCGACCGCCAAAACTGACAAACCAACAGCATCTCATCCACGTTATGACCGCCGGTCAACTGCAGACTATTCAGGCGTGATTGACATGTCGAACTGCACGTGGATGACGGGCCTTAAAAAGGGATTACTCAAACTGTTTTGAATTCACAGACTTGAAATTGAGCCCATCATGGCTGGAGATGAACTAGTTTTTTTGGGATGCTACCATGGAGCAAACCTTCCTACGGTACATTCCAATTGATACTGCCATATCTTCCTTTAAACTAGAAGAATATATGGTGTATCGACGTTGAACTCCCAGCACTTTTCAACAACTTGTTTCACGGTGAGGAGCTGATCTATTGTTCAGCATGCAACTTTGAAACCATCTTGATACTTCCCGGTGCCCTTTTGCGCGTAGGGCTTTAGTATTTTGGAGCAAAGCAAACAAGGAGAGATGTGAGATGTAAGACTTGAGTATCAGTGTCCTCCGTTAGGGATTGCCAACCTACCCATTGCTATTGTGTCGATGTAGTTGAGGACATATGTAGTGTAGTCCCTTATCAAATTGGTATCCTTCAGATCCCAAGTACTTCGTCTTCCTGACAGCCGAAGAGTCCTCCGCGGACTACTTGCCCGCTTCAGCAACATTATCTCTCGGGACGCCGCACCATCATCATCATTGCTGGTAGAATAACTAAGCAGAAAACGACTATGACGAGGTAAACATTTCACTGTGGGCTGATTTAAGATTAATGGCAGGGTGGGGATCACTCGTCCTTTCCGTCCTCAGCTAAGTGTAGTTGATACTTTGCAATCTGTTCAATGGATTGAACATTAAAATGAAGTACAATCGATTGGGTTGTGCACTACAGGCAATATCTGCTAGTGGACTACCCCCTTTTCCTGTGAGTCTAAGAAGGCAATATATATATTTCAGATCCTTTATGAAGCGACAGGTTTTCGGCTTAACAAAATACTAGGTTCGTAGGTAGGTACTAGCCCGAATGAAGGGGGACGTTTACGGGAATGTCAAGTACTCATTCGTTTTTGCTCACGTAAAGTATAAGAAAAATATCTGATAAGGCTATTTCAATATGCAAAGCAGAGACGAGATCATCGTTATGGGGATATGAAGCTCCGTTTCCCAGGAGACGTATGTTAGTCGTACGACCTAAGGGTCTTGTTGTTATTAAAGACTACGTAGAGCTTCACACTAAGTTCCGATGGCCTTAAACGAAATCCAGTAGCCAAAGTCATGCAGATTTTAGATACCATTCTATACTGTCAGAATTCTCCAAGACATGTCATTCGTGCTTTTTCGAACAATCAACAAAGTCAGCGAGTAGTTCCTCCCAGCCTGTAAAGTGGTTTTTATATATAGCGCTGATCAAATTCCGATGCATCCATACGTTGCATCAGATGGATTGAAATGCATTCGCCCCAGGTACATAACACGCACTTCCTCAACACGAGATACAGATTAAAATGCGAACTCACCTTGGCAATTGTATCCATTTTTATCCAACTCGAAACCTTCGGTACATCCACATTCGTACATCCCGTAATGGATTTCGTAGTACAATTGCTCGCAAGGACTGTTCCGACCGCATCTTCCTGTAAGGGAAATTGGAAAAATGAAGTGAAAAGTCACGAAAATGTACGTCAAATGGTCCCAAATGCAACATCAAAATGGAGTCGGATTGGAACCGAAGTGGCATTACCCTTATGGAAATATTTTTTATCTAAAGCCGCTAAAAGCTCGGGGAGTTATTCCAGTTATTATTTATTGATTCAAAACACATTTGCGGCTTACGCGAACTTTCTGAAAAGTGGCGGATTTACGTAGACTGCCATGTTTGTGCCAGTTTCACCAGCGATTAAGCGGTTTAGTCATCATCATCATCAACGGCGCAACAACCGGTATCCGGTCTAGGCCTGCCTTAATAAGGAACTCCAGACATCCCGGTTTTGCGCCGAGGTCCACCAATTCGATATCCCTAAAAGCTGTCTGGCGTCCTGGCCCACGCCATCGCTCCATCTTAGGCAGGGTCTGCCTCGTCTTCTTTTCCTACCATAGATATTGCCCTTATAGACTTTCCGGGTGGGATCATCTTCATCCATACGGATTAAGTGACCCGCCCACCGTAACCTATTGAGCCGGATTTTATCCACAACCGTACGGTCATGGTATCGCTCATAGATTTCGTCATTGTGTAGGCTACGGAATCGGTTTAGTGTTAATTCAAATTTAATTATTTTGATTTACCCTTAAAAATCCTTTCAAAAAAGAGTTGAACCTAATTATGCCATGAGGGTTGACAACTATTTGGCTGGAGAATAGATTTTATCCGCGTAAGTAAGTTTCCCAAGAAAGCCAAACTCCCCAAGAAGTAAGAAACCTCAGCAGTAAAAGTAGGAGCCAGGACACCCGAGGTCACCCACATTAACATGGTGAAGGGTATCTAAATAGCAACTCGTGAGAAGCAGGAAATCATCGAAAGTCTTATCGTCCGGCAGATATGTATAAACTGCTAAGCCTGTGTTCAGAGGCATTTGCTTTTAACTTGGCCTGATACTGATCGACTGCGCGGCAAATGACACAGTGGAATGGTTTAGAACAATAGTCTCTAAATTACTAAGGTTTTTTTTTGTTCGTACACGGAGGTGGAAAATCTTAGAAAGACACGCCTGACGCAGCTCCGCCGCACAAACCCCGGAGCTACAGCGGGTGCGTGTGAGTTCACACCCACTAAAAACCACTTCCGGTCTTTCCATCCCCAGCCCCGCGGGACCACCATTTAAGTATTACTTCGCGGAGTAGGTTTGCCGTTAGGCACTCGCCTTTCCTCTACTTGCGGCTTTCCTCCTTCTTTGTTCTGCCCAATACTTCGTTTAGGTTCCTCCTTTCCATTGCAAATCTTGGACAGTGAAAAATCACATGTTCTGAATCCTCCGGTATGACACCGCATCTAGGGCAATTCGGAGAATCACCCAACCCAAATCGGTGCAGATATTGCATATAGCAACCAAAGCTTCCCGTGAAGAACTGGGTAATGTGGTAATTGGTCTTCTCATGTTTTCGCTCAAGCCACACCCTAATATTGAGAATGAGCCTGTGCGTCCACCGAACCTTCGTAAATTCTTCCCATCTGCATTGCCAGAGGTCATGCGACTCTAACCTTGCCACATTTCGACGTTCTGTGTGGCCCTCCACGTCTTGCATGGTACAGCACACTTATTTCGCCAATATTCTATTGATCTTTCCTAATTCTAACAGGTGGTTGGATATATTGTTTGTAACCATATTTTCCCCTATCCATTATTCCTTGGCACTCCTTGTCAAGCTAGTCGCTTCATCTTTTTCGGACTTTCATTTCCAATGTTGCCTCCGCGACGATTTTAGTAGCGTCCCTTACTCTTTCTGCTTCTTTTTCTAGTGTTGGAAAATACGCCTGAACCAATGGTTCTTTCTGGAGCTTACCGATGTTCCGACATCGGTGGGAAGAAAACGTTAGAGGCCTTTTTTTTTCTGAATAAATACATGGTCGATCTGGTTGTTGGTTCGGCCATCTACGAGGGTAGAACTTGAGTGCTAAAATCCAGGAAGGATATTTTAATGTCGTTGTGCGATAGCGAACAATACAAAATTTCAGGATGGCTGTATGAATCATTTTTGGTTACCTCATCCTTTTCTTCAGTAGACGTCTGCACGTTGATTAGCCATAATTTAAAAAACTTCATCCGTATCTGAATCGTTAATAGTCTTTCCTTCAGTTTGGACTATATGTTTCCTCTAGATTTCTCGCTCGTTCGATTTAATGCCGACAATTTCGCTGTCAAGTAGCTTTCTGAATGGAGTAATTTCACAAAAAGTTACCTACGCTTCGCTGGTAGGCAAGAATAACAGTCTGACACTGGCTAATACCGTCGTTGGCGCTATCTGGCAGACACCACTTGGAGCTGATTGATTTTGCCTGCCTTTTATTAATTGTGGTTATATGTATACACTGGTGCTCTGAGGTGGTGGCGTGGAGGTCGGGGCAGCAACTTTGTCCTCTGGACCAAAACCCTGCAGCCAAGAAGAACCTGCAAGTGGTGGCACGGACTACGCTGTACTCACTATGGTTCGCTGGCGTGATGCAGTAGGCGAATGCTCCACAGGCCTAATTAGGGCGATCAGACCCGAGTCTGCACGGGGACTCATCTGAAGTGGCAATAGATCACGAGACCCTACCAGGGGTATATTGGTACTGTGGAAACCGATATAGCCCCTGAATTGGCATGCCTCAGGAGAACTCCTGTATCATGTGCATTCACCTTGGTTATGGCCGTTGGTTCCCTAGTGATAGCTTTATGGGGGTGATGGTTACATTCAAGCGAACAGAGACCTTCGGGCCTCGGCGTGGTGTTGCGTTTCAACACGGGTGCCGTACTCCTCAATTCCGTACAGATTTAGGTTGGTCTTGTATCCACCAGTAAAAATAAACTGAGTCATGGATTCGGTTTGGACTGGTACCGTTGTGCTTGTCAGCAGGACTCTGATTGTGATCACAAAATAAAGCAGTGTCTTAAGAAGGCCGTGGAGTTAAGTGAACCGGATTCATGTAAAACCACCTCCCTTCGTTTCTGTTTATTGTTTGCGTTTCGATCATTGGGTGTACTACATGCACGATGAGTGAATCTAATTTTCCGATTCGGACTCCTGACAAGCCTTATCTATTAGGAGTACAGAAGTTCAGTCTCTATACCTTTCAGTATCTCATATAAATCGATTAAATATATTACGCAGAATTGATGAGTCTTGCAATCAAACTGGAGTGAACATTTTAAATAATAACAATATGCCTTTCAACTCACTCATACCCTTAGTACGTGACATACCTAACGCTGCGCCATATGCATCACTTTCGAAAGATATTCCAATGTTGAAAATAAAATCAAAATATGTAAATGAAAATATTAACAACAAGTCGCTCTGTCGCTAATCACATATTAATTTATAAATAAGAGTTGCTTACGCGATTATAGTTACGAATAAATTGCAGTGCATCGGATTTACTAATCTTATCAGGGGTCAATAGCCAATATCATCTCGCCTCTGTTATGGACGCTCTGCCTTGGCTTTTGAAAACTGCCCTTGGTGGTTCAAAATAGCAAATTAGCAGGAAAAACAGTCAATTGTTGGTATAAATACGCAAAACGCTACATAGTTAAAATATTCCCTTTTATTTTCCGTTCCGGGATTGAGAGATCTTAAGGGGCTCATCCTATGTGAAATCCTTTTGGGTTGGGTAGTTTCAGAGAATGGACCCGTGAAAGAAATGGTCACTTTCAACCAAATCTGGATTTGCTTTGAGGCAGGCATGCTGGGACGGCAGACCCTGCCTAAGATGGAGCGATGGCGTAGGTCAGGACGCCAGACAGCTTTTAGGGACGTCGAATTGGTGGACCTCGGCGCAAAACCGGGATGTCTGGAGTTCCTTATTAAGGCAGACCTAGGCCGGATACCGGTTGTTTCGCCGTTGATGATGGTGGGACGTAGAGAAAGGCGTTCTCTCAAAAACACCCTTAAGTGGAAGTTCAGGACGCGCTCTAAGGTTTTCAATGAGGTGAGGTTGATTCGTCGAAGGTCCTTCGCAGACTCATGACCGCGCCTGCCCGCTTTCGGTACGATAATCACTCGCGTGCGTCCCCCCGACATCTCGAGAAGTCAGGCAGAACCCTTTCAAGCTGCTTGTGTAGCATGACTGGTATTATGCTATCTAGACCCCTAGATTTATGTACGAAGAAGCTGTTTATATCCCACCCGATTCTATCCTCGGTTATTACCGATTTGATATTCTCGCAAACCTGAGGTGGCTGCAAACTCTCCAAGCAAAGTTCAGATTCACTGTCCTCCTCTTTGGCGGAAAAGTGCGTCTGAACCAGCAGGTCTATGGTTTCATCAGAAAATCTTGGATCTCCGGTCAGACACACTCCAGTTCTCCACCCTAAGAATCCCATTGTCGGTTATTTGGGTGATATCAAGAACCTCTTCCAAACCGTCACAGTTCTCCGGGCTGGGAAAATGGAAAGTTGGTGTACTACCCCTGTTACACACCGATAGATTTGTCATCATCATCATCATCAACGGCGCAACAACCGGAATCCGGTCTAGACCTCCCTTAATAAGGAACTCCAAACAACCCGGTTTTGCGCCGAGGTCCACCAGTTCGATATCCCTAAAAGCTGTCTGGCATCCTGACCTACGCCATCGCTCCATCTTAGACAGGGTCTGCCTCGTCTTCTTTTTCTAAATGGATAGATTTGTATTAATAATAAAATCAAAGAATGTCTCACCTCCCTCGTTAATTTCCGAGCGTCCCCAAAGCATATGTCTTGTATTGGTGTTGCAGCTTATCAACAGGGGGGCTTCTTTGTTGCTATGGCGGTCGCCAAATGTTGCAGTTTTCTGGCGGAGCTAATCGGTCGTGAGCCATTTAAGCCGTGCAAATGGCCCCGCCTGCACCAGTTAGCCGCGACTAGGTTGCTGGAACTCAGATCCGGGCACAGAAAAGCGGACAGGCTGTTCCTCGCGAGGATACATACTCTAGGTCTGTCCTGATGCTGTGGAAAAAATTATAATATTTTGATTTGATGGTTCGCCTTCGACCCAAGGCTCACGTTTTAGTGCGATGTCGATATTCTCCTCTAAAAAAAGATAAGCAGATTAGCCGAGGTGCACTTTGAGTGCGTTACCTTTGGCATGATCTGCTTGCGTGGGGAGTTCGTCATTCCTCGTCGGACCGTCAATCCACATCTCCTCGAACAGTTCGTTGGCGGCGTCGATTGGGTCTAGGTCGTCTTCCGGTTTTCCAGAACGGAACTCTTCCACCTTTGCCTTCCTAACTCCGAACCCCACTTTATAGTCTACCTTTTCCAGTGCCTCCAGGCTTTGTGAAGTTTATATCAAGCAGAAAAGGTTGACTGTTTGTCTGGTCTGATTTGGATAACGTTCAGCTTTACGCCATCCAAGACGTCATCCTACCGACGCATGAACGAAAGAAGTTCCCGGAGAATTGGTCCTCGCAAGCTATAATATGGAACCCACGGACCACCAGAGAAGAATCAAAGCAGGGGATGAATCCCGTGTGATCGCCTTTGACGTCCAGGAGATTCTCCACGACCATCAGCGGATTTGTTGCTGGCTCCTGACTACGTCGGCGAAGGGTTTCGCAGTTCGTGGCTGTCTGCTGGCTGTTGCTGCTTACTTTTCGTCAGAGGTTGCTTAGTGTCCGAGCTCTTGCCCACTCTGCCTCGCTTGTGATTTTTTCGATTTTGTCTTGAGATCGATTGCGTCTAAGAGCGATGGGCTTCGCCTGCCAGGCGTTTGTTATTATATTCGTCGATAGTACCGGCCTCCTTATTTTTAGCAATCTTGATGAAAATACGCATGGGCTTCTGGTACTGCCTCTTGAGCAGGACTCCAGTGGACCTTCGCTTCTTAGCTGGTTTCCAGTGACCGAGGTCATAGCGATCTTTATTTTTAAGGGACTCCTCGAGGTCGACATCGTGCTTGACGGCAGTGGATTCTAAGCTGGAAACCACTAGTTCATCAGGCGCCTCGTTTCAGGAGGTCCTTGCAGTTGGTTTCAGAATTGTGATCCTACGTCTAGCACCAATTGTACTGCTCTCGACGGCTACTGTCTCCTGCCAGCAGCTCGTCCTCCGATGATGCGAATGGCGTCACTGCGTCTTCTTCCCACTTCGGTTTGTTTTTCTTAATTGAGCCCATGTTTTGACCGGACGAGTAGACCGGGAAGAAGGTCCTGCCTGGCTAGCGCGGCCACCAGGATAAGGGTCGTACTTGAAACTGAAGGTGCCCAAAGTATTCCGAGTTCGCAAACTAAAGACCAAGCTCCCCATTGGCCACGCAGCCCTAGGCGTATGCAGTACCTGCTCCAGTGCAGGGAAGACGATCCTCTTGCTGATGCTTACTTCACTCATCACCACAGCTTAAATGAAGTGGTGTTCCAGACCTGGGGTTCGTTTTGATTGAACTTCTCAAATTCAAAATCATCTGCTGGTTCTGAGTGCTGCCAGGCTACCAGGGCAATGAACACCGCTTCACCCTAAGATTACATTGGATCAGTGGTATGTTATACGCTCGTGAACACAATCGAAATGAAGACATCTGCGATCGATATGGGCTTTCGCTGGTTTTCACCCCCCCCCCCCCTCCCAATTGTGAGAGAGGCATCTTTGAGGGTATGGTCCCGACGGCAGCTCACTAGCTAAAATTGGCCCAAATATCGAAGTTGATTGGAAACAATCAAAAAGTCGACCGTTAAAAACGATGTTTTGATAAGCTAGATTGCGGTTTGAGAGCCACTCGACTCCACCTGGATCAAGCCTATAACAGAGACTGTTCGACCCCACTAACGAACCGGATAAAAACCAAAGTAGAACAAACAACAAAGCTTCTTTAAAGGAGAATAACGTCAATAGTTCAGCGTGGTCACATGGATTTACCGAGTCATCAAACCTGGATCCACTTCCAACCGATTGGTCATTCTTATTACGAATTATGATTATGTATGACTGGAAAAAGTCAATATCATTTTGATATCAAAAATTTTTATCGATGTTTCCATATTAAAGGAGAAATCAGTCAAATTTGGTGATATCTATGGTATGCCCGATGTCGCACACTTGTCGTGTGGACTCCGCAGGTATTACATTTCGATGATAGAAAAATGATTTCCCGAGGCGACTTTATCTGGTGATAACTCATGTCAGAACAATGATCGATCCCCGTACATTCTCGTAGATCATTTGTTATTCATAGTATGATACCATGCAAATGTATTATATTCTACATAATGCCTTTTGAATTTCAAAAACCTTTCAGAAACTTGCTTCAGTGTTTCTGCGGATTTCACGCGAACTGTAAGTTTGTGTATCTACGGAAGATTTTTTTGAAGATATTTTACTGAAGAATTCAAGATAGATTCTAGAAGAAGCTGCACAAAGGCAGTTCGAGTGAGAAGCTAATCCCCTCGTTCCATTGTTGTGTATAAACAAATATTGTCGCTTTTGGTAAAGTTAGAGGAAATATCAGGGAAATGCTCGACAGGGTGATCGTGACAAGTGTACACATACGCATCTTAGCTTTCACGTGATTATTCAGTGATACGCGTTACAAGCATGCCTCATTAATGACTAATTACTTTTGCACATGTGCTACTGCATAGACTGGTTTGCCTCATGTTTTCATAAATAAGCACATACTCCACAACGTTTCCACCGCTGATAAGAAAGCCGAAGCTCTCCTCGACCGGTTCCTTTAAGAATAAGTGCAAGATTCATTAGAAAAGCTCCACTTCTAAAAATAATAGTCAATCGCTTTGTCGGCCAATAAAGTTGGCGTCCACATTGAGACTGTTCAGATTAGCCAGCATCAAGTGACTCCGCAAACAAAGCAGTTGAACATGTGTCGATTAAAAGTGGATAATAATTAACAAGCAAACAACACTCCATAGTGCGATAAACGATTGAGAAAAGTGCGAGTTTTATCAGTCAGATACGACCGTACTCGGATTCGAGCGTTCAGACAGTCCTTGTGGGAGCGTTAAACGATTGAGCACTGCACGTATCTGCAAGAACGCTTTGGGTAGATAGCGCAGTATCTTCGTACTGAATTGTGTATATAACAACATATTTCAGAGGAGATAGGGTCGGGTCTTCGTTCGCAATCGATCAGATACATAAAGCAATTGATAACAACCTACTGAGCATCATCACTCACTCCCGGCTCTATTGATGCTGGACAGTATTTTCGACAAACCTCGGAGTTCCTTACTATAAAATAAAATCGTCTTAAAATTATCAATCATTTCGCGGCGTGACTTCGACGCAGTATCGCTCTAATTGTTCGGGGCCGATTTCCACATTTAGGAAAAAGATACTCTCAGTCGTGAAAACATCTTGAAACGGTGCAAACTTCAAAGATCAAAAGAGTGAATACTGCGACTATCGATTCTTCTCTAGTGAATGAATAATTTATGACCATGGTGTTGAGGCGTGATGAAAAAGATATCGCTCAAGTTTAATTAAGTCACCTGTGCCAAACGCACTGCCATCAAATTGTGATTTTTCTCAGTGAATTAATTTTTTTTTTTTATTTTAATTGAGTTCAAATAAACTGAAATTGTAGAAAGCAATCCTAAAAATCAATGGTCGTGATTCGTTGAGTTTTAATATTGGGAGACGAAAAAAGCAATCGGTTTAGACTGAAGAAAGCCTAAACTTCCAAAATGACCGGGTAAGTGTTTTTGGACTGATAACTATCTTGCAGTGACTACTTACTATACATATCAGATCTGTACATCTGTATCTCGTATTTTGGAAGGTCAGAATAGGGCCGAATCTAAAAATACCCAATTCTTACCTTGAGCTTACAGAAAGCCGAATCAAGTGCAAATAAGACAAAATTAAGGCAGCTGAAATTTGCTCACTTGGTATCTAAAAATATCGCGGTGCCATATGTTTGCGTTTTTAGGAAAACTTACGCCAATTTTTCTTAAAAATATTCGGTATGAGAGCATCTGTTTGATGTGTGTACATATATGCTGAGATGTAATGAAAAAATGGATATTCTGGGGAGAAAGATATGTTTAACCACGACAATCCCTTTGTGATTTTATTTACTTTTAAAAGAAGAAAGACTGAGAATTTTACAGGTTCTAAGGAGCTTAAGGGTCCGTTTTTAAAAAATGTAAGAAACTTCCCCGGTGCGAACGTCCAAAATCTATAAAAACTTACTTAGATATTTATGGTTAATTTTCGGTGCAAAATGGGTTTCCTGTATTTCACTAAAAGCTTTTAGCCCTATATGTCAAATGCAATTATTATTTAAGGCGGGGGCAGGGTTAATTCGGTGAAAAAATTGGACGAGTGGTAATGAATCTCCGGGGGTACTCCGGGAAATAGTTGTTTTGCCGTGTACACGATACCTCGCGATAGAATCATCTGAAACAGAAAAATCAAAATGCATCGTCAAAGGAGATGTGCCTCCAGGTAACCCTGGAAGGATTTATTTTTTGGTCGATTTTTCAATTTTTTGTAACACTTGGAAACCAAAAACTCGATTTTTGCTAATTTAAACAAATATAAAATTAGTAATTATTAAAAAACAAAAAGCTCCCAGGGATACCTCGAAAATTCATAGAAGCATTGTGGAAAATTTCAAAACGGTTGGTGCAGTTGATTTTGAATTATGGTATACATGGACCTCAAACAAATAAACAACAAACGAACAGAAAAAACTTTAAATAGGTTTGTTGGTTTGATCATTCCAGGAGTAAGCTGTACCTTGATATTTTCTTGTATTTTCTTAGTTGAGTTTTCATTTCACAAAATTGTCATTGCTTGGTTAGTTAACATAAAACAGGGAACAGCACTGCGAAAATCACGCTATGCGGCCTTTCCAACTGAGAGTCTAGCCTCAATTCTTCGAATATGTGAGGTGCATTTATCTTTGGTATTTTTTTCTTTTAAAGAATAACCAATAATAAACAGTTATAAGTGTGGAAGAATTTTTGATAACCTGCAGTTTGCACGATGGCCAAAAGCCCACCCGAGTTGACCGAAGTCACCTAAGAGGGCAGGTTTGGACATTTTAATCACTTTCAAGTCGTACGTATCCTTTAGTCCAATCCGTGGACGTATACCGGAATCGGTTGAAACATAATGGAGGCGAAGCTGAAAATGGAGAAATACAAAATTGCCGGTTCAAAAAACAGGAGACCTTAACGCCACGATCAAGAGGGAATATCCACTACAGATCACAGTCTCAGTCGATGTCCCTCCTGAGTCAGATTTTCAGATGGTGCGGGCTTTGTGGTTCCACCCTTCCTTGGCATCCCCAGCCCATAATAATGGAAGATGCAGTATTGTTTAATGTGAGCTCCGTGGGATCAAGGGAGGAGTTGAAAGGAGAGGAGATCCAATCCTTCAAATTGAAAATTTAGCTCCGAGAATTCATTATTTCACTCGTCATCAACAAAACATTTTTGTAGTATTTACAGAGATTCTGGGACTTCGACAAACTTATATTTTATTAATTAATTCAGTTCAAATTGAAAATTTAGCTCCGAGAGTTCATTATTTCACTCGTCATCAACAAAACATTTTTGTAGTATTTACAGAGATTCTGGGACTTCGACAAACTTATATTTTATTAATTAATTCAGTTTCAAAATTCCTTAAATTGAGAGAAATCCAACATTTCTTCAAAAATGTTCAGGAAATTTATAAAAAGAAAGTAAATAGAAAAACAGAAAATAGAATAGAGAATTCAAAGTGATAAAAAATCTCAAATACTAATATTGCCACATGTAACTGGTTGGGACACATTTAACTAATTGTTGTGGTTTCTGCAAACGAATCCAAGGAAGAGGAAGTAGTGAACCGCAATATGAATTGACCTCGTTGGTTAGGGTGCATGTTTGCGTATGTGTGTTTGAAGTGGTCACTTGTACTTAATTCCCCCGTCAAACGTAATACCCCGGATTCGTTTATTTACCGCGAAATTTCCGTTAGTGTCCCCTCCCCCCCAGGAAACTGGAAATTGAACCCTCTTTTGCTAAAGCATCGGATATTTCATTTCCCCCTACACCACAATTACCGAGTACCCAGAATAATTCCACCGCATTGAATCTGAAAAAAGAGTTCAATCGGTTTCTACATTCCTGAACAATTTTTGAAGTGATCAAAGGAGTGGTCAACGCTGTCAGTGCAGCTTGACCATCGCTACAGATTGCGATGCGCCTGCCTTTCAACCGCTCGTTAATCATCCAGGTTGACGCCCGTAGGATCGCATACACTTCCGCCTGAAAGGCCTTTGTATATTTTCGCAAAAAAAAAACAGACTTCTGGTTTTTATTCGAGAGGTAGACTCCTGCTCCAGGACCCTATTCTGTTTTTGAGCCATCGGTGTATCCTGACACGCATTATCCTGCTTCGTACCAGTTTTCTATTCGTTTTAAGATAACATCATATCTTCTACCAAACAGATGTATGGGGATCCGAAAATCAGAACGCATTGCCAAAACTGGATTCAGTTCTCCCAATGACTCTAGATATAGTTGAATTAGTCTATGAGCTGCTCTCATTGCATAAACATTGAATAAACAAATCCAAAGGCTGCAAATGAAGTCATTACTTTAGAGCTGCATCGGATGTCGTGTTCATAGCACCGGTGATACCCAGAGACACAGTTCTTTGCACTGTGGCTAGTTACCAGCGAAAACTCTTATGTTTCACCTTAATCCACCATACTACGGATGAATAAGCGAAAATCAGCCTAATGATAGCAACATATATTCACATTACTACCTGAGGCCTAAGTCCCCATGTCGAGGCAAAGGTCCGCCTATGTAACCCATAAGTTGTGAGACCTCGTTTTATCTTTATCTCTGCATGTTTGTTCCAAAGAAAATTATTATATAGAATAACTCCAAGATATTTCACTTCTTCGGAGAGTTGAAGGGTTGTACCCCTCGTCTCTGGAAGGCAAAGACCATTCAGTTTCTTCCTTTTTGTAAATAATACCATTGTGGTTTTATTTGGATTTACTGAAAGCTGAGACACCAACTTCCAATCAAATCAACGGCACTTTGTTATTTTCTACGCACCATTCTGAGATCTCGACCAACAACCAGTACAGCCACGTCATCCGCATAAGCTTGACTTGTATTGGAAGATTTTGCAGTTCGCATAGTAGTGAATCGTTTAGCATACTCCACAGAATTGTGGATAACACACCTCCTTGGGGGCAATCTTTCCTACGCTTAGGTATGAATATCATATTAACCTTCTGCCAAGAAGAAGGTACATAGCCCAGAGAAAGACATCTTCGAAAAATATTTCTTAGAAGTTGCTCTAAGTGCTCCATACCGTCCTTCCCATACCCATCGCTGAGTAGATGCCATTCATGCCAGGTGCTTTAAAGTGTTCAAATGATAGCATAGCAGCTCACGCCTTTTCATTGCTAACAACCGCTCTCGCAGTGTCCCAATTCCCCTTGCAACACCTTCGTGTTGAAGGGTTTGCAGAAACCCAACACATGCGCTTGCCTACCCCTGAGTAGTTAGGCTCGAGAAATTGGGTGTCCTTTTGAACACTTTAATCCGTCTCACGTCGTCAGCAAAGATTTCACATATCCTTTAATCCGATCCGTGGAACAGCATCGAAACCGGTTGACACGCGAGAGACGCGAAACTGAAAATGGAGAAATATAATATCCGCGCTTCAAACCCAGACTCTCTCGGGGAGCCGATTCTTATCTTGCGAATTTACTGCTAGCTTCTCTTCACTGGATTTTCCTAATAACAAAGTGGGAAAGAAGAGACTCATGAATGTAAATAAAACGGTTTAATACAGCCGAATGAATATTATTTTAAAAGCAAGTCGCAAAACCGGAAGCTGGACGTCTCAGGTGTAAAGGTTTTTTGTTCATCTTGTGTACGAAACCTCTTATTCCCGTTTTCCCATCCGCGTAGACCACCTATTCAAAATATTCCTTGTTATACATGCTCGTATGTGTTTCCAAACTCCAACTTCGCAACTCCTATAACTTTGCCCCCCCCCCCCCCCCCTTAAATCCGGTGCAAAATAGTGCCACCCATTCTCATTAAATTTCATGACAATTTGTTTTGCCATTTCCGATTAAATCGAGTGTGAGAGGCAGACAAACAAACATAGAATTGATTCTAATAAAATCTTAAAAAGGCTAAATTAATGGGTAATGGTTGAATTTTTCCGATACTTAGCTACCGCTTCATCTTCTACTCATTTTCACGTACAAAACTACACTCCCCGAAATATCTTGAAAAAAAAATCTGCGCTTTAAGGCTTCTCTCAAAAAGAAATTATCCAATACAACAAAAAAAAAGCTTGAACATGTGAAAATGTAAGCTGCACTATCAAATACCCATGCGAACACACAAATTGAGAAATCTCGCCGTTAATATCTACGCGAAAACCGCCCGAAGAAATTAATTGCCAAATCAAATTTTTCCAACACACACTATACTTTGCCAAAATGTTTCTTTTCTCATCCGGTCATCTTTGCCAGTCGCTCGTCGGAGAGAAAAGGCAGCAATAGTGGTACTTTCCTCCATCTATAGCCTGAAATTCTCACTACAATTCTAGACACAGCATATGCCATACATAATGAATAAATGTTTCGCAGTTCCCTGAACTAATCCGCTAAGCTAACATGCATTTGTTTGCACGTCAGCATGGGCAAGTAGAGAAAATGCAATTTATAGGGAAAACAAACGAAAAGATTAAATTATCAGACAGCAGGTTGTAACCGTTTGTAGATAATTATTTTATTACGTGGATCCAATAAATAGTTCCAGCTACAATTGATATCATTGCAGCCTGGCTGTACATTCTAAATGGAAAGAGCAATAATGTAATAATAATTCACCCTGCCCTTCCTCTTTCAGATGTCTCACCAGATTGTGTCCACACCGTACTTTGAAGATCGTACCGTTGAAAGTAGCCAAGTAGAAAAGTTGTTAAATGAAGAACATATCTAGCCTTTTTCCACCAGATTGAATACTTATTTTCGAATGCTTCACAAGATTTCTAACAATATGACATACACCTATAAACCTGTGCACCTATTTGTGCTCAAATATAAAAAAAATCAAATTGAATTGATAAAAGTTTGCTATGAATAGCGCCCAACGTGGGATAGTTGCAACAGAGAGTAATTCAAATTAAACGCAAAGTTCGCTTCACATCGTGGTTGTGACTTTATGGTTAGCCTCGATAAAAGTATATCATTTTAGAGAATCTTTTGACGATTTTGAGAAGACCTAGTCTACCCAAAAAAATCGAAAAATTCACCTCGCTGATAAGGTCGCAATAAAGTTATACAGAAATGACCGCCCATTAAAGTTGCAAAATGTAGCAGCTGTTTCGGAAATGATGACCAATAAATTATCATCAATGGCGCAACAACCGGTATCCGGCTTGCTTTAATAAGGACCAATAAATGCTTCGATAAACTTTACAGGGGTGTAACCTCACGGAAGATAACGCATCCAAAGTTGAATATGGTCTAGACCAGTAATAACCCAGGCCTTTAAGTAAATCATCAACAAGTTTGCTAACATACCATTTGTTATCAACTGAAATTGATAACATTCAGCAACTTGTGAATGTTATGAGATTGAAAACTATCGGCATCATGCTGCTGGTGGAAACTTACGTTATCAGCGCAAATGCTCCTGAGGCAACTAAGTAACTAGTGCCGCATGGACAATAACCATTATCATCATCATCAACGACGCAACAACCAGTATCCGGTCTAGGCCTCCCTTAATAAGAAACTTCAGACATCCCGGTTTTGCGCCGAGGTCCACCAATTCGATATCCCGAAAAGCTGTCTGGCGTCTTGGCCTACGCCAGCGCTCCATCTTAGGTAGGGTCTGCCTCGTCTTCTTTTTCTACCATAGATATTGCCCTTATAGACTTTCCGGGTGGGATCATCCTTATCCATACGGATTAAGTGACCCGCCCACCGTAACCTATTGAGCCGGATTTTATCCACTACCGGACGGTCATGGTATCGCTCATAGATTTCGTCGTAATGTAGCCTACGGAATCGTCCATCCTCATGTAGGGGGCCAAAAATTCTTCGGAGGATTCTTCTCTCGAACGCGGACAAGAGTTCGCAATTTTTCTTGCTAAGAACCCAAGTTTCCGAGGAATACATGAGGACTGGCAAGATCATAGTCTTGTACAGTAAGAGCTTTGACTCTATGGTGAGACGTTTCGAGCTGAACAGTCTTTGTAAGCTGAAATAGGCTCTGTTGGCTGACAACAACCGTGCGCGGATTTCATCATCGTAGTTGCTATCGCTTGTGATTTTCGACCCTAGATAGGAGAAATTGTCAACGGTCTCAAAGTTGTATTCTCCTATCCTTATTCTTCTTCGTGTTTGTGTTTGACCAGTGCGGTTTGATGTTGTTGGTTGATTCGTCTTCGGTGCTGACGTTGCCACCATATATTTTGTCTTGCTTTCATTGATGTGCAGCCCAAGATCTCGCCCCTCAAGCCGCCTGCTCGATCTGGATGAAGACAGTTTGTACGTCTCGGGTGGTTCTTCCCATGATGTCGATATCGTCAGCATAGGCCAGTAGTTGGGTGGACTTGAAGACGATCGTACCTCTTGCATTCACCTCAGCATCACGGATCACTTTCTCGAGGGCCAGGTTAAAGAGGACGCATGATAGCGCATCCCCTTGTCGTAGACCGTTGTTGATGTCGAATGGTCTTGATTGTGATCCTGCTGCTTTTATCTGGCCTCGCACATTGGTCAGGGTCAGCCTAGTCAGTCTTATTAATTTCGTCGGAATACCGAATTCCCCCATGGCCGTGCACAGTTTTATCCTGGCTATGCTATCATAGGCGGCTTTAAAGTCGATGAACAGATGGTGCAACTGTTGTCCATATTCCAACAGTTTTTCCATCGCCTGCCGCAGAGAGAAAATCTGATCTGTTGCTGATTTGCCTGGAGTGAAGCCTCTTTGGTATGGGCCAATGATGTTCTGGGCGTATGGGGCTATCCGGCCTAGCAAGATAGTGGAGAATATCTTATAGATGGTACTCAGCAACGTGATACCTCTATAATTGCTGCACTGTGTGATATCTCCCTTTTTATGTATGAGACAGATTATGCCTCGTTGCCAATCGTCAGGCATTGATTCGCTGTCCCATACCTTGAGCACAAGTTAATGAACCACTTGGTGTAACTGGTCGCCTCCATATTTAACCAATTCGGCTGTAATTCCATCGGCTCCTGGCGACTTATGATTTTTAGCCGATGAATTGCACGAACTGTTTCTCCTAAACTTGGTGGTGGCAGTATTTGTCCGTCGTCTTCAGTTGGCGGGACCTCCAACTCGCCGATGTTCTGGTTGTTCAGTAGCTCATCAAAGTACTCAACCCATCGCTCTAATATTCCCATTCTGTCGGAAATCAGATTTCCCTCTTTGTTTCGGCAGGATGAGCATCGAGGTGTATAAGGCTTCATCCTGCTGACTTGTTGGTAAAACTTCCGCGCCTGGTACGGTTGCTCCCTGTACTTTTCTAGTTCACAGACTTGTTGGTTCTCCCAGGCTTCCTTTTTCCGTCTGTGAAATCGCTTCTCCGCTCGACGGAGTTCGTGATAAGTCTCTGCGCGTGCCCGCGTTCTTTGAGAATGCAACATTACTCGGTATGCGGCATTCTTCCATTCCGTTGCTAGCTTACATTCATCGTCAAACCAGCCGTTCCGACTCCTTTTGCGGCTGGGGCCAAGTATATTTGTGGCCGTATCCCTGATAACGTTCTTCAGGTGGTTGTGAAGATCATTTGTTGATGCTTCATCTCCAGGTCCTCTGTTGACTGCGGTTATTGCGGCATCCATTTCCCTCTTATAGGTGTCGCGGAGGGTTGTGTTGTGGATGGCTTCAGTGTTCACTCTCACCTGATTGTCAGAGGGGATTCTAGGTGGTATTGTTATTCGATCTCGGAGCACCATGCCAACGAGATAGTGATCCGAGTATATATTGGCGTTCGATCAACACGTGGTCAATTTGGTTGAAAGTGGTCCCATCTGGAGAGGTCCACGTATGTTTGTGGACCGCTTTCCGCGCAAACCAGGTACTTCCAACAACCATTTCGTGTGACCCTGCTAATTCAATAGTCCGCAGTCCGTTATCATTTGTTTTTTCGTGTAAGCTATGGGAGCCAACGTATCGCCTGAATACGGGCTCCTTCCCTACTTGGCTGTTAAAATCCCCAAGTATGATTTTATGATAATATCATATCTGGGACAGGCTTCGAGGGTTCGTTCTACTGCCTCGTAGAAGGTATCCTTCTCCGACTCTGCAGTCTCCTCTGTAGGGGCGTGAACGTTTATGAGGCTTATATTTCTAAACTTGCCTCGCAAGCGCAGAGTGCATTTTTTGGCTGACTAAGAAACCTACTCCGAGCACATGGTTTACTGGATGACCGCTATAATATATGGTGTAGTGGCTCTTCTCCAGGAAACCGGTCCGTGTCCATCACATCTCTTGCAACGCTGTTATATCAGCCCTATATTGGGACAGGATATCGGCTAGCTGCTTATCAGCTTCATCTCTGTACAGGGAGCGCACGTTCCATGAGAAAATGCGCAAATCGTTGTTCCTTTGTCGTTGCCGGGTCCGTCGTTTTAAAATCCGTCCTATCCGAGGCTCCTGTTGTGGGTTCGTAACAAGTTGTTTTCCGTGTAGGGTTGTCAGCCCTACCCAGCTAGTTAGGCTCGGGAACTTGGGGGTCCTTTTAGATACTTAAGTCCCTCTCACGTCGTCAGCGAACATTTCACGTATCCTTAAAACCCAATCCGCGGAACAGCACCAGATCCGAATGAATCGAAACGGATCCGAAGCTGAAAATAGAGAAATATAAAAATTACCGACCCGTAGAGAGTGCGTAGAGTGGGAAAATAAGAGACTTTAGTGTCACTATCGCAGGGGGAAGATCCACCATGGATCACATTCTCAGTCGATTTCCCTCCTGACTCAGATTTTCAGGTGGTCCGAGCTTTGTGGTTCCACCCTTCCGTGGTATCTTCAGCCCATAATAATGAAGGATGCGGTACCGTTTAGTGTGAGTTCCGCGGGAACAAGGGAGGGGAAGCCTTCGAATTGAAAACTTACCTCCGAGACCTCACAGTCTTCACTTATTAGCGAACAACAGTTTTTCAATATTTGCAAAAATCCTAGGACTTCGATGAATTTATATTTTATTAATTTAATTCGGTTTCCAAATTCTTTCAAGTAAGAGGAATCAACAAAATGATGCATGTGAAACTACAATAGTTACAAAAATAAACTCAGAAAATTCAAAGTATTAAAAAAAGAAATGCTTTCATTGACACATACAACTTAAGAAGCTCGGTGGGGCAAGTAGCTGACCCCTGCAGCCGAATTCAAGGAGGTGGAAATAGCGAAGCACAATATAAATTGTCCTCAGTTGCTAGAAAGCATGAACGAGGCCATTTCAGTCAGGTGACACCACAATAGCTGCTTCCTTCCTCCGAGCTCCAAATCCAGACTCTCTCGGACTACCGATCTCCTTGCGGCTCATGAACTTAAATAAAACTGGCTTAATACAGTCAAATTATTAATATTTACAAAAAAGTTCAAATTAGTGAGTAAAGGTCGAATTTTCGCCCTACTTAGCTACCGCTTCATCTTCTACTCGTTTTCATCTCCAAAACTCTCCATTCCTCGAAACACCATCTTTAAGAGGTTAGATATTGTCTTCTATTTGTAGTTAAATCCAAAATCGATAGACCAATAGCTAACTCCAAACTACAAATTTCTTTTATAGTGTATATATCTATATTTCGGGAGCAACTTACCCCCTTCATCAGTACAAAGCTTTGTACTTTCCTCTAGCAATAACCTAAAATCTTCGTCGAATCGGCAACAACAACTATTCTAGGCGCAGCGTGCGTTTGGCTGTTTCGTAGCAATGGATCATAAATAAATGCTGCGCAGTTGCCTGAAACAATCCGCTAGGTAAACATGCATTTGCATGCTGGTGTCAGCATTGGCGAGTTAACGGTAGAACAATGCAATTTATGAGGGAGACAGAGAGATAGGCTAGGGATCAATTTGATACTTGGAGGGGTTTTTAGGGTTTTCGGGGAATTAAAAGATCAGAGAGTTTCATGGAAATTTTTTTTAAAAAGGATTGAAAGTGATCTTTTATTAGGAAATACAGCAGTCGCTTGTAAATTAAAACTAATTGATAGGATATTTTTTCCTGTTGATGTTTTCCTGAGCCGGGACAGTAATCGAGCATTTAAATTCTGGTTGTCTTATGTACTATGCTCGTAAAAAATCAGAGGCACCACTATCATCATGAAACTCTTCTTCCAGTGTCCGTAGGTTCGCGGCATCTGCATCATTTTGTTCATTTTACCCTGTGACAAGCTGACGAAAACACTTATTTACTAATATGCAGTACTTCCCCTTTTTCACAATTCAGCGCCCAGTAGTTTCTCCATCAATTTCCTACTTCCCACCCTTCACGGATTTTAAAATATTAATTCAAAAATGATCATCTTTATTTTCTTCCTGACAATTTTATTCACAAAAACCTCTCACCGTTTAAATTCCCCGAAACCCAAAAATCCATTTAAATATTTTTAATTTTATAATAATATAGAAATTCTTTAATATTCCAAAAATGATCATTAACTATTTTCTGTTGTTGTTTTCACCTGGTTATGCTATGTATTATTAACTGCATTTCTAGCGTTTGTTTCTGCCTTAGGCGAAATGTTATGCATGCAAATGCAAATGCTGGGATAACGCCGAAATTTTTGTTATTGGGCAAAGATAGTCCTTGTGGTATTTCCCAAACATTTTAAGGAGTTCTTTTGAGTTGGAGGAACTGTGAAAATATAGATATTTCAGAAACGGAGAAAATAATGTGAGTCGATTTATTTGTTAAGTGTAATTCTGTGCAATGGGGTAGGTTCAGGATTGCGCGTTCAGTTCTGGTTTTAAGGACTGTCATCCCGTGTGAAGGCCGTTTTTTTGGCTTTTTTTTAGAAATTTCTTATGAAGAACTGGAGAAAGATGCAAATACGAATTTTGAGCGTGCATAGTAATTTTTCAGTCAGATTACAATTTATTTACCCATCTCCAAAAAAAGGTGTTCTTCTGCTGCCACGCTAGAGGGCGCTGTGATCATTTTAACGAAAAAAAGTAAACGGCATTTTAATGTGCAGACTTAACTACAGTTTGCAAACGAGGATTATTACAAAATATTAAAAGCAAAATTTTTGGCGACGTTTTAAACTTTTTTTTGTGAATTTTGGTGTTTTTTCATGGCTTCTTCAATTAATAAAAAAAAAAACTACTGAATGAATCGCGATTATCCTAGTTTGCGGGCCGTAGATATATGTTCTGAATAAGGCCTGAAAATTTGAAAGAATTTAGTTTGATAGATTTTGGGCTATGGTGGCAGCAGATTTTCAATATGCAGACAGTAAGCCGTCTGTCTGTCTGTCTGTCACATGGATTTTTCACGGAGATGGTAGTAGCGATTGACACCAAATTTGGTGAAAAGGTGGAAGATCTGATCGCTCACGCATACAGTGAGTTACAAAATGCTACATCGAATTTAGGGGGATGGGGAGGGGTATACTTGCAAAATGGGGATATCATTTTTTTTTTCCAAATGTAGTCAAGGTGGGGGAGTTCGGGGTGTCGAACGTGATAATTTCTTTTACAGACCCATTTTCAGAAACTACAATGTAGGGTATAGCATAATGCATCATCATCAACGACGCAACAACCCGTATCCGGTCTAGGCCTGCCTTAATAAGGAACTTCCAACATCCCGGTTTTGCGCCGAGGTCCACCAATTCGATATCCCTAAAAGCTGTCTGGCGTCTTGGCCTACGCCATCGCTCCATCTTAGGCAGGGTCTGCCTCGTCTTCTTTTTCCACCATAGATATTGGCTAGTACATGATCCTACCAAATACACAAAACCTTTCATATCTGAAGCGTCCGGCTTACGGTTTCCGGACTTGTTATATATAAAGATAGTATAAGATAAATATTCTCTTAAGAATTTACAAAAAGCTTACTTATATTCAAATGCCCTCTATATGTATAAGTGTTTCTCAAGCAATATAATTTTTCAAATAAAAGCGTTGCCTTTTTTTATCTTTTATTATAATTTCATAAGAAAGAAATGTCGGAAGCAAAATTAGCCTAAGACCATTTCCTTGACAAATGTTCGATGATTGCTTTCCATTCTATCCCAAAATCTAATCTAATATTCAAGAATTTCGCAATTAAATTGATCAAAAATCATTCACCTCACTAACCTTGGTCTTCTAAATGTAATATTATGTAACGTTTAATAGATTTGAATATCCACGTGAATAATCTGGACGTTATCAACCCATGTTTCATTCTTAATATCAAAAATTGTCATGTGACTAAAATACCCGCATACCAATTTATGCTGAGTTAGGCCTCACAAAATGCGAATCTTATTTCTTGGTGACCAACCCAAACTTGTTTCTAAATCTGGTCAGTAGACTAAATTCTTTGGCGCATATCTAGATGGAATAAATTTGCATAAATTAGAAACAAATAATAAATTCATCTACGCTTACTTGTATGACCGGCGCCGGTAGTCAGATCTTCCAAGTAATACTACCTGTTATGGAATGAGAGTTTGATTTTCATTTCTAGAAAAGGAGTCCTTTTATGGTTGTTCTTCTGATACAGGAATGGATGCATTTATTTAAACCTTTTTAAGGTTTTGTTTGTAAAACAAAACCTTATTAAAATCGGTTTACTGTCTGTCTGTCTGTCCGTCCGTCACACGCATATTTCTCGGAGACGGTTGTAGCGATTGACACCAAATTTGGTAAAAAGGTGGGAACTGTGAACGCTCACGCATACAGTGAGTTACATCCTCTTACGACGAATTTAAGGGGGGGGGTCCCCATACATGCAAAAGGAGGGTGTAAATTTTTTTTTCACCAAATAGAGTCGTGTGGGGTATCAAATTAAAGGTTTCCGTTAGTACTTTTCGAAGCCGGTCTTAGTTTCAGAGGGCTGCCACTATATGGTGCCTAGGCGCCGAAATACCCTCCATATCGATACCTGTTCAAATAAAGTTAATAATAGTATATTACTATAATTTTTAGTAATTGACAGGAAAACCCCCCTTAAATTCACCCTAGAATCGCAAAATTTTGCAGCAATGTAGGCTACAGTATAGGTCAGGTCCTGCCAAATTTGGTGAAAATCGCACTATTACTAACAAAGTTATACTAGGTCAAATCTGCGCTCCTCTGCAAATTCAAGACTATGAATGTCAATATCACTTGAAAGTGGCTATTTTCACATAATACAGGGTGCGGCAGCATAACTTCCTTTTTTAAAATGCGCGCCACTCAGTTAGTTGATGTCATAGCGGAGCGCTAGTGGTCTCGTTCAAGAGGGGATACTGTAAAGTTTTGTCCCGCCACGGTTCAGTCGCCATCATGTGTTGGAATAATGAGGAGCGTGCCTTTGTCGTTGAATTTTACTTTCCAAGCGGATGTTCGGTTATTGCAACACAGCGTGCATTTCGGAATCGTAAATCAATTGTTGCATGGGTCACTACATTCAGACAAACTGCAAGTGCGACAAAAGAAAGAACTGGAGTCCCTCGGCCCGTTAGATCACCTGAGAACATTGAAGCAGTGAGAGCGTCAATGTTGCTAACAAAAGTCATGACAAACGCCAGAAATCGGTTTACGCAATGTATGGAGAATGGGGGACGTCACCTAACAGATTTGATCTTCAAAACAATGTAAATAAAAACTTTGGACATGTACCTACATTATAAAAAATAAATGAATATTTTCCGATGCATACAATAGTTTTGATTGAGTTTTGAAAAAAGGAAGTTATGCTGCCGCACCCTGTATATGCATATTTTACGTGCTACATGCTAATGGGACAAATGCACACCCAAATCTCTTTATAAAAGAAATACACAAAACCTTTCATACCTGAAGCGTCTAGCTTCCGGTTCTCAACTTGTTTTTTTAAAAAAGGAGCTAGAGGAGGGTATAGAGGTGAGTTTTAGATAAGTCGCCTTTGTACTAGGCGAAACCTAGCCACATATTTTTGGAAAAACTGGTTCAACTGTCCAAAACCAGGGATACTGGCTTTGAGAATTTGTCATTAGTAATAAAGTGGATTGGTTTAGTTTCTCTTTAAGGTTTTGTATAAACACAAAACCTTATTAAAATCAGTTTACTGTCTCTCTGTCTTTTTTTTTATACGTTGGGAGGTGGAAAGGTTCAAAACCTACCGCTGGCTCCTGCCATACGCTTTTGTGAGATTTTCACTCACTAAAACCCCATTTCGGTATTACATCGCGGGGCAGGATCAGTTATGAACTACGGCTTCTGTCGTTATTTCAGCAGATTGTGGATCGCCTTCATTAATTTTTCCACCGCCCTCCAAGATGCTTCAAAGGCTAGCATGTGGTCCGATATTCTCGGGTGTCAACCGTGCCTCGGCGTCAATTTCCGCCTCCGCTCTGTGTGCGGCGAACCGCGGGCAATTAAAAACAACATGCACCGCATCTTTCGGAATCATCACGCATGTCGGGCAATACAGGTATGCACGGTACCCTCCGTGTCCGCTTAGGAATTAAGTTAGATGGTAACTAACCTCATCGTGCCTTCGCTTGATCCATTTAAAGACATCGGGAATAATCCTGTGTGCCCAACGTCCTTTAGGTAAATCATCCCAACTTTTTTGCCATTCCAAAATAGATTCAATTCGTGCCAATCGTTGACGATTCGTATAGGCCGATTGCATATGATGGGTCATAGAGGCGTCGACCCTCGTTCGCCAAGATGTCGATGGGGATCATGCCTGATATCACTCATGCTACTTCATCTGAAGTTGTAGGGTAAGCGCATGACGTTCGCAATGCACTCAATCGGTATGGGGCTGCGATTTTCCTTCTGTTTGCTTCCACCTTCAAACACGATGCCCAGACTGAAGCTGCATACCACCTACATTTGGTAGCATTCGTGCCAACAATGTGGCCACTCCGGAAATCTTGGTTGCTAAATTTTCAAGATGGGACTTGAATTTCAGTCTTTGGTCAACCATGGCTCCTAGGTATTTAAACGTTGGCTGCGACTGTATGATGTGTTCACCAATCCTGATCATTATCGATGTCTGCTTCCTTCGCTTGGTAATCAAGACTACCTCGATTTTATGCTTCGTGAGTGTCAGACCAGCTTCCTCTAGCCAAGACCTGATTTCAAAAATTGCCTGGTTTGTAAGTACCTCGATCTCACCAATGTCTTGTGCCACGATAGTTACTCCGATATCGTCTGCGAAGCCAATGATTGTCACTCCTTTGGGTAGTTGCAACTTTAAAATTCCGTCATACATTATTATCCACAGGAGAGGACCGAGAACTGATCCTTGTGGAACCCCACAGGTTGTTGTATACGTCTTAGATCCATCGTCCGAATCGTAACATAATATCCTCTCCCGGAGAAATTCCACGACTATGTGCACCAGATATTTAGGAGCGCCCAATTTGGCTAAAGCCGCAATTATTTTGCTCCGTTTTGCCGTATTAAAGGCATTCTCCACGTCGAGAGTAATTACCGCGCAAGATTTATTGGCCTCCATTGCCTTTTCCACAATTTCCGTCACCGTGCTGATGGAGTTGACAGTAGATCTTGCCTTTCGGAATCCGAACTGCCTGTCTGAGAGACCACCCTCCTTTTCTGTGATTGGTACAAGCCTATTAAAGATCATCCGTTCGAAAAGTTTGCCGATGCAGTTTAGCAGGCATATAGGTCTATAGACGAAGGATCACCCAAAGGTTTATTTTGCTTTGGGATTAGCATAAGCTTCTCTTTCCTCCACTCTTCCGGGAAAATCCCATCTATGAGGCACGCCGTAAATGTTTCAACGAACCACATTGGAACTGTTTCGATGGCCACTGTCAGTGCTTCATTCGGAATGCCGTCTAAACCTGGGGGTTTATTTTCGGCAATCTTCTTCACGGCTTCCAGGACTTCTTTCGTGGTTACCTCGGGAATTTCACCTCGGGAATTTTACCTGAATAGTGAGTAGGTTCGACTCACTTGAAACTTGTGGGAAGAGAGTGCTAATGATTTCCCGCAGCAAATCAGGGTTGGTGATCGGCGGTGAGCGCTTTTCCTTGATTGTTACCATAACTGCCTTGTATGCACCCCCCCCCCCATGGGTCGAAGTCCGCTTCCTTGCATAACCTTATAGCGGCTTGCTTCGGAAGCTAATTCTTCCAACATCAGTGCGAATTCATCTAGCGTGAGGCTCTGCGCAGCATAGCAGCTGAATATATGAATGCCGCCTACCTTAGCTCGTGTGAATCCGTCTTCTATCCTACTGCTGGTATCTTCGATCACTCGGTTTCCGCAAGTCCAGATTGCCGCTTTGCAGTTTCTGTCTGAAACAAGGATACCACTGCGGAAGTCTTTGTAATATTCGCATATAATGGCACCGTCAATTTCATGTTCCAGCACGCTTTCAGAGAGTAGCTCCTGTGCGGCCTGGCAATGGTTCAAATTCAGCTGAAGGACCTTCATTTACGAAAAGCTGAAGTTCCCTTTTTGAACGCCGGACATCTGTAACTGCTTGTAAGATGATCGACGTTACCCTCCTGTGTTTCTCTGCATAGCAGGCATTTACGATTCGCATTGCACCCTTTGGCGATATGCCCTTCTTCTCCACATCTTAGATCTATCGTACTTGCTTGAACAGTTTTTCGAGATATGTCCAAATTCCAGGCATTTGAAACACCTCTTTGGCGATATCTGTTCTCGCAGTCGACAGCTGACGCAGCCGACGCGTATTTTGCCAACAGTGATAGCCTTTTTGCTGCTTCGAATTGTAAGGCTATTGTGGCCGTTTGAGTACCACCATATGCTTTTCGGAGCCTTATCACATTGGACTCAAGGATCGAATCTAGCCCCAGTTGAGTCTTTAAGGCTTCGCAGATCTCCGCTTTTGTGGTGATCTTATCCAGGTCCTTGCATTCAATTAACATTGAGTCCTGGCTCATCTTTACCTCAGCTACTTTGACCAGTGACGGCTCGGCCTTCTTATATAAATCGTGGGACTTACTCTCTCCTGGCCTAAGCTCAAGGAGTAAATCGCCTTTCTGCGTGCGTCTTATACGGTTCACGTGTTCACCCAAGTCCAAGAGGGAACTGTGTGTTTTCACTTTCCGTAAGATTCCTGCATATGTCAGGTTGCTTGTTGATTTTATAATCAGCGCATCGGACCGCGACCTGTTTTGTGGTCTACCTTTTCACTCTACTTTAGTCCAGGTAGAATCACTGACGCGTATCTCCTGATGGTTTGGTAGACTCTCACCGGGAAAGTTTGTTGATTGCACTTGGTGTACTTTGACCTTCTTGCGCTTTGGAGTCCGCTCTGGGGATTCTATATTAGTGTCCCTATGCCGTTTGCGGGGCTCTGCTATTTCTTTTTCACGAAGGCGATCCACTGCTAGATTATCAGCTCTAGTCCGAGTTCCTATCAGGTGTATTGATTTTGAGGACGTTTGTGTTGCTACTTCTACGGCAGCCTTTTTTTTTCTGAGAGCTGTGTAGCTCGTTTCGTGTTTTAAAATACATCGATCTGATAGAACGCACTAGGTTTTTTTATTTCGCCGTGCACGTTGTGTCGGAGACCTACAAACTCCACATTTACAGCATTAACACCGTTTGCTGCCGAGTTTTTCGTTACACTGTCTATCTGCCTGTCTGTCTTTTCTTTTTTTTTTTTGAGGAGGTGGAAATCTTCAAAAGACCCTGGCCTGGACACGCCAGCGTGTGGGATTCTTACCCACTAAAACCACCCCCGACTCCCTCCAAGCCCCGTGGAACCACCGTACGGTATTACATCACGGGGTGGAGTCAGCTCATTCTAGCTTGGTCCCCTTTCATCTTTACGCGGCGTACGTAACCGCGCTTTTCTGATCTCCTCTGCCTTTCGCAGTTTGCTCTGGATAGATACGACCATGGAGTTGATTGCATCCCAGTCTTCCTGACAAGTTAGCATTCTTCGCACCAAATTCTCTGGTACAAGCACCTCTCCTAGAGTTTCCTCTAGGTTCTTCCTTTCCTCCACAAACCTTGGACAGTGGAAGAATACATGCTCTGGGTCCTCTGGGACTCCATCGCAGTTTGGACAGTCGGGTGAGGTATCCAGTTTAAACCTGAACAAGTACTGGCGATATCCTCCATGCCCCGTGAGAAACTGAGTAAGTTTATAATTAATCTCACCGTGCCGTCTCTCCAACCACTCCTTGATGGCAGGGATGAGCTTGTGCGTCCACTGACGCTTTGCCGAGCGTTCCCAACGCTCTTGCCATCTATTTAGCGATCTCTCTCTTTCGGCGTTCTTCGTCTGCGATAAAAGAGAGATAGACTTCGCATTATATATATTCGTCATCTCATCTGCCAAGATGTCAATGGGCATCATCCCAGAAGTGACGAATGCTGCATCATCTGAGACAGTCCTTCCGTTTTTTCCTCCGCAAGTGTCAAACCAGAACTCTCAAGCCAACCCTTAACAGCACTGATTGTTTCGCATGAGTATAACTCAGCATCTTCCAGATGCTTTGCGACAACAACCAGCGCTATATCATCGGCGTAGCCCACCATCGTGGCTTCCTCCGGAAGGGGAAGGTTAAGAATATCGTTGTACATGATGTTCCACAGCAGTGGACCCAATACGGAGCCCTGTGGGACACCCGCGGAGACAACGTACTCTTGGGGTCCGTCATCGGTGTCATACCAAAGCCTCCGTTCTTGTAAATAGCGGTTGACAATAGCTGCAAGATAAGCGGGAATACCAATCTTCGCCAGAGATTCCCGTATTAGGTTCCAATTGGCCGAATTGAATGCATTTCTCACATCCAGCGTCACCACTATGCAATATTTGCTAGTACTGCCCCTTCCGTGGATTGCATCTTCGGCCAAGCCAGTAACCATTTTGATGGCATCAATGGTTGATCTTGGGCGAGCGCAATGCTGACCACATTGCCTCCTAGTGTACCGTTACGGTCTTGAATGAAGTGCTCTAACACACTTCAAGGCCCTGATCCAACATGGATTGTTGCGCCAACGATTATTATTATTATAATGGTTGATCTGGCTTTACGGAACCCATACCGCCGATCTGAGAGACCTCCCTGGCTCTCAACAACCGGGAGTAATCGATTATAGATTACTCGCTCTAGCATTTTGCCCACAGTGTCCAAAAGACAAATAGGTCTCTAGGAGGTTGGCTTACCTGGAGGTTTGCCAACCTTAGGCAGTAGCACCAACTTCTGTCGTTTCCATGATGCAGGAAATATCTCCATACATGCAAAAGGGAGTCGTAAATTTTTTTTCACCAAATATAGTCATGTGGGGTATCAAATTAAAGGTCTCCGCTAGTACTTTTCGAAGCCGGTCTTAGTTTTGACATTTGTTGGAAAGGTGGGGAGTGCGGGGGTTGACAGTGATCATTCCTTTAAGGGGGCCATTCTCAAAAACTACCCAACCGAAAATTCTGAAAAAATCAGGAGGCTGCCACTATATAGTGCCTGGGCTGCCAAATTCCCTCAATACTGATATCTTTACAAATAAAGTTAATAATAGTATATTACTATAATTTTTTGTAATTGGTTGCAAAACCCCCCTTAAATTCATGGTAGGAACAATATAGGGTATAACATAGAGCATGATCTCACCAAGTTTGGTGGAAATCGCACTATTACTAACAAAGTTATAATACGTTAAAGTTGTCGCTTCTTTACAAATTCAAGACTATGAGTGTCAATATCATCCGAAAGTGGATATTCTCATATAATATATGCATATATTACGTGCTACGTACTAAGAAATACACAAAACCTTTCATACCTGAAGCGTCCAGCTTCCGGTTTCCCGACTTATTTAAGGCAATACACTGAGAGGTACAAGTGTTCATTGCAGACTTAGATCTCAGTCAGAGCCTCCAGCAAAATATCGCTCACTTCATGAAACAATATCATCTTCGCCTTCTACTGTAGGTCACGTTATGCAACTGACACTGAATGTCCATTTCGAATTGAAATCGAGACCCATTCGAATGAGACTGCATTATAAAATCATGTGATGTTCATTGATTGCAAATTTAGCTAATTACCGCTGTACTATGGTCATGTACCAGTCAGCACGCACTTGTATGGACCAGGCCTTAGATAAGATAGAAAAGCGGCTGGGCACGTTCAGGATAAATATAAAACCTATGACGATCCACGTATTTATCTGATCCACACAAGATCTGTTTTTCCATTACGATCACTTTCGCATCGAACTGTAATTATTGGCTATCCATGCGTACCAGAATGACATAAACTTCCACCCACATGCCCCAACCACGAGTTGAAGTTTAATAACTCTTCAATGTTTTTGTTGAAACGGAAATTTATCGAAAGGAAAATTTTCCACATGTTCAATTTATCGGGTTTTGAAATGGATCTTGCCGGGCGCTAATTATATCGTCAAAGATGGGGTGAGGAGGAAAGTGAAACGGGAGGACAATAAATAATTGGGGACAATTGAAATTTATACTGGTCCCCTTAGTTGTAAAAAGCTCTAAGCACATGATAGTAGATAAATTTGTCTATTTTAGATATCTGTTCCATAAAATTCGAGTGGTTCACTGCAGCTCGTATGCAAATGGTTCGGAAAACTTGTTTTAGATGGCAAGTGATTCAATTAACATAGTTCGCTATTAAATTGCAAGTAGGCATGCCCACCTTTTGCGGTGATGTACATATATCTAAAAATATATGCATGTTTATGATAAATGTAAACAAACTGCTAAATAGAGAAGGTTACTCAATTCAATTGAATAACGATTCTAATTATTTCCCAACTTTATTTTAGATCTGAACGTAATCA
This sequence comes from Hermetia illucens, assembly GCF_905115235.1. Classification (NCBI taxonomy): domain Eukaryota; kingdom Metazoa; phylum Arthropoda; class Insecta; order Diptera; family Stratiomyidae; genus Hermetia; species Hermetia illucens. Next base: position 18,511,259 of record NC_051849.1, on the reverse strand, counting down.
GGAAAAGTTACACAATTTTTTCATATTTATTGCTAACAATTTATACTTAATGCTAATGAGTGTAATTAATAGATATATCATGCATACTTAGAAGAAAGCTAGTTCTTATATGTAAGCTTTGAACCCACTTGTCACAATTGCCTAGCGCGCGTCACTACTCAAAGGAAAATTCCGTGGAAAGATCGTTCATTCATAAATTGATTAGATTAACATAATTTTAAGATACTCTACATGTGCTTAATTTGAAACGTACAACCTAAGAAAGAAGCCTTTCATTTAGCTACAATATATGTATATTCTACCTCCCGTCTATCTCCGAATTCCAAACTTAGGAAAATCATGGAAATTTCTGCTTTAACACCCACATGCGGAAAAATCTAAGATGCCCTAGGAATGCTTCGAAATAACAAAGCGAAAGTATGCATAGAATTGTAGTCAAACTATTGAACTTATTGTCTGCCAAAACTAAGCTAGAAGATTGACGCAAAAGTGCTGCCTTATTCAAAGAAAGATGACAAACTTCGCTGTGAATAACACAATGAATGATTGTTGCTGTGTACAGGGAATAAGGTTTTATCTAATATTTTTTAGAAGAGCAACGGTCTTTCTTTCAAAATGACCTCCAAATAAAAGACAGAATTTTAACGTAAAACCGCTAACAAGCCCCAAAGGCCAGGAGATTCAAGATGTAATCGCTCGTGGATCTTCCCTCTAGGGTTTCGAGTTTTACGGCTCCACGCGGGGAGTTGAGCCGGTATTTATTCTCATTTTTAGTTTCGTTTGGGATCTTAACTAAGTTCTCCTTATATTCTCCCTTTTCAAGGTTTAGTGTAAAGTAAGCAAAGAATTTAAGGGGGATCTTCATACATACATACATTCATTCAGGGGGTGTATATTTTTTCCAGCGAATATAACCATGTGGGGCCTCAAATGAAAGATCTCGATTAGTACTTTTCAAAGCTTACTTCATTTGTGAAATTCTGTGCACAAAGGGGGAGGAGTGGCAGAAAATTTGTCATTTCTTTCACAGACCCATTCTCAGAACCTACTCAACCGGAAAATCTGAAAAAGCAATCAAGAAGTTACCACTATTCAGTGCCTAGACTCTGTAATACTCTCCATGCTGATATCTGTTCAATTAAAGTAAATGATGTAATGTTACTATATTTTAAGTACTTGAATGCAGTTGAATCCTTAAGTTCTGGAATCATGAAACTATAATATAAAGCATGATCCTGCCAAGTTTGGTGGAAATCGCACTATTACTAACAAAGTTATAGAAAGTTCAAATTGTTGCTTCACTGCCAATTTTAAAACTTTGAACGCCAGTACATCGTGAAAGCGAATATTCTGTCATAATATATGCATATACATTACGTACTAGATACTAATGGGACAAATGTCCACTCATTTAAATAAGAAATACACAAAACATTTCATAACTGAAGCGTTCTGTTATGTATGTCGTTTTTTTTTTCCGCCTATTTTATAGTGAAAAAAAAGTCTAAAGTTACTAAATGCCGAATAAAAAATGTTTATTGCTCATATACCGATATTTCGAGTCCCAGTTGTCCTCTTCCTCCACGAGAAGTGTTCCGCTTCTAATTTCCCCACTTGTAATATTTTAGGTTCCAATGCAACCTCATGCATCGGTTAAATGTCACGTGAAACTTTGGATAATGACACAGGGAGATGCGCTAGGTTTCAGCGGAGCTACAGTATTTGTGGACGAAACTTCACAGCGAATTTAGCTATTTTTTTTAGTTTTGCGGGATAGCTTTGCCCTCTTGGTCGACTTCGATCAACTCAAATGGTCCTTGATCATCGACCTATTACTCCTATAAATTCTTACCTATAATCATTACCTTTAAATAATTACCTTCAACTTCAAAAATTATACTGACGAACGATATGTAGTTTATTCAAGTTCGTAGTGTCCATTTTCTGATGTAGAACATGTCACCGAAGTCGATTAAGGTAGGAACTGGCAGAGCGTCAGAAAACTGATCTGATTTCATGTTGGGGAGGACCATGCATCCAGTACTACATCCGACAACTTATGCAAATTGCACATTAGAACAGTGGTTTTAATATAGTTGTCTATGGCCTTCTCTACCGTTTCAAGTACGAACGATGCTAGGCAAATTGGTCTGAAAAATTTAAGATGAAAAGGATCCTTTTTACCCGCTTTTGAGATAAAGTCTAGGCAACACTACCCGTTTCCACTCTTAGGAGAGAAGCTAAGGTGATTTCCAGACCTCTCGAGTATAATGCCGGGAAAATGCTATCTACTCTGAGTGATTTTGATGGTTTGAAGGTTCCCACTGCCCACCTTACTCTGGCTTCTGACAAATCACATTTTCCCTCCTTCTGTCCATGGGGTATTACATCGAGAAGTGAGTTCCGAGAAGCAGGTGTGCCCTACCCTCCTCATTCTCGGTAAATGTCTCATATTCCTTCGTCAGGCAGACAGAAGTTATTGCCCAGTTTTTGGCTATATCTTTATAAAGCCTGAATGCCTCTGTGGTTTGTTCCATCCGTTCATAGAATTTCTTGAAACCTTTTCGTTTTGCTTCCTTGATAGAGTTGTTATTCGCCGTCAAAGCTTTTTTGTACCTCTCCCAGTCCCCGGTTTATATCGCTTGGTTGAAGAACTTTGGACCTCCGTTTCCATTCGGGCTGAATTCCCTTTCCACCACGATACGTTGAAAATACATACAAATACAATATTTCGTGAAATAGCTCTTTGACAGCACCAGATTTTTTTAGTGATCTAACATTCGAGGATCCAAGAGATTAGTCAATTTATTCGTTCGTGAGGTCGTTTGTGTGGTATCAATCCTATCAAAGGCTGCTCATTCTGTTTTTGTGTTTGGTTCTTTTGTGAATGACGGATTGTAGGACCATCGCTGCGAAACGTCATTGATCAGGTCAATTGAATTAGATCCCCTTGTCGAAGAACTGTGATCAGGTGGGATAGAGTTTGGCGAAGTTATCACAACTATTCTGGGCCTACCTCTTATTTTTTCTCACTTTTCCCGATGGCTTTTACTGACAGTTGTTACTAAATTCGTTACTTTAAACTTGGGCTTATGACCAGCATGATGCTTACATGAGATGGTGAAGTTATGAGTTTTGCATGCGATTATGGCCTGCCATATATTCGTCTGCATTACCGCGAGGCAAAGTTTATGGCTTTTTATAGTCAGCCAGCACTCAGAACCATAGAGGAAGACAACGCGGATGACCCTACAGTAAATTTTGTATTTGGAACGTTCATTGATGAGTTTTTCCTTGGTAAAGTATCGGCAGAGCTCATCCCAATTCAGACGAGTTTCACCGCATACCATGCCCTGAATGTAGGTGTATTAGGATGAATACTTGAACGAGTTTAGGGAACCACTGTGAAAACCGAAAACAGCGTTGTTGACTGGAATGAGTCTTGGGGGTTTTAACTGGGTTCGTATATGAGGCAGAAAGCTCCTGCGGAATTTTCACTTAAGATTGCCACCCGTATAGAAAGCTATGTACCAGGTTACAAAAATGTGAGTGGAAATTGAAGACATTTGCTAGCTTATGAATAAATCCACACTTCATTTTTGCTATGGTGGATGGATTTTTTTGTGTCTTGCAATCAACATCAGTTTTCTTATTAAGAAAACATATTCAGCCGAGTAGCCTATTTGGTTAGCCAACTGGACCTCATGGGATAGTGTTATTATTATTGTAATGCTGATCGATCAATACTTTGATGTTCCCCTCGAAGATTTGAGCGGACGTCAAGAAGATGGAGATATGGTTGTAACTATCGGAAAGGAGGGGATTTTCATTGTTTTTCCGAAGGGAAGCAGGGGTTCGACAGGCAATAATTTATGAGGGAATATAGGAGTAGAATGGAATGGATGCAGAGCATTTTTTTTAGAATAGGGTTGGGGTTTGGTTTAGTTTAGCAGACGTTTTGTTTTTTCTTTACTTAAACGGCTGCCATCGAATTTGATTTGACGAAATAGATTTACGGAGTAAAACTTTGGAGTCTAGTTGGGAGAAGTGGGCGTTGAAAAAGCGCAGTTTCATTGAGTGCATGAAAGTAATGATTTGAATTACATAATGAGTTAACTTTGACTCCAAAGCTTTCGTCGATCATTTAGAATATGAAAAAACGTCCTTTTCCCGGCTGAGATATGCTTTAGAGCTGAATGTTATTCCGATTGGCACTCTTATCAAGTTTCGAGTATCTGTCCGCGAGGCGATAGTACCCTCTAGGACAGGGCGGTAACAGTATTTGACAAAAAATTTGACCGAAACAAGTATTGAGGTGCCTTCGTAAAGGAATGAAGGAATTTGGTTCAGTCAGTCCGGAAACTATTGAAAATAAGGAATGTGGGCTTGTGGCACAAGGTTTTATGAATTGCACGTGATGACGTTTAGTGTTTTCTATTTGGTCGAAGTTATGAATGATCAACGATCTAGTCTTCTCGGAGAGGGGAGTATACAAGGAGAACCTCGTTTTGCTCCTCATGAAAAGGTTCTTAGTTGGTATACAGTTTTGCTTGCTGTTGAAGTGGGGATGGTTGGAATTCGCTGACTTTTCTACCAGGAAATTGCTCGTTTTTTGCGGATTATACAACAAAGATTAGCGGTATTTTCTGACCCTTTCTTTTGCAGTTGCTTTGGAGAAACCTGTAGTGGTCGCAGGCTGTTGATTATTGAAGAGACGCTTGTCGACTTACCTGCTTCTATCCCAGACGAAGCCCCATTTCAAAAGAAACCTTGCATTTAGATAAAAACTATACTTTTGTGCATTCCATTAATTTATCACCTAAGACATCTCAAATAGAAGATAGCAAACATTGATAAGTCAGATTTGAATTTTTTGAACTTTCTGTTTGCCCGATTTTGAAAATACTGTTTTGTTATTAGATTAAGATTGTAAAATGCACTAAAGGAGGGAATTATCGACATATACCAAAAAATGTCTCTTCAACAATATTTCTTCATTTCCTTATCAAATTGATCGAAAATGAGAATAAGACAACGAAATTGATGCACATTGAACAATCCATCCAACCAGTTATTAATGAAAACCTGTTCGAAAAATTATCGAATTTAAGCCGTATTATCAATTTATTTCGAGTTTTTCCTGTTCCTGGAAGCAGCAAAATGTGCCCCGACATTATAAAATTTTGTAGACGATTATAATTAATTCCATTTGATCATACTGCGGATTTTTTTTTTGGGATATTTATGATTATTCGTTCTATTTTATGGTTTTATTATATCAACTTGAGATAAAATACATAAGGCATTTGATAATCCTAAAAATAGATTGATAAAAGTATGAATCATGTCCAATGAATTGTGTAATTTTATCGAATTTGTATGTGAAGAGAACAATAGCACTTTTGATGTTAAGGGACTAATTTTACTGTGAAGAGTGAAAAAATGGAATTATTTTTTCTTTGCATTTTCCAACTCTATCATCGGCAACTGCTAAAAAAGCGAATTTTCACTTTGTCCGTTTAGTAAAGCACATTGAAGTATTTGTATCCGCTTTGAATTTATATCTGAATATAAACAAATATTTCTACTCATTTATTTTATAGCAATTATCTCCAGAAGACAGAATCTGTCTGCTGGAATTATTTGTGTGTTTTAGAGTTTGCATTACCGGCACACATTCAAATATTCAAAATAGATTATTTTTTGAGTCGCCAAACTAGAAGAACCCCTTAATGGAGATATCAAATTTTCTTTGAATTTATTGGACTGCTATCATGGAAATAATATCTCTCCCATATAATCGCACTTGTTCCTTTATTTTGTTGTTTTACCTTCGCATGCCCAACATATGCACATAATATCTACACATCTGTCCCACTTATACTACTCCAATGCCAATGCCAATGCCAATGATTAGTTGATATTTTCAATTCTAATGGAAATTTTTTAATGATAGTTTCAAATTTAGACTCATTAGCGGACATTTATTTTTCAATATTAGAAATCGCAAGAAATAAATAAATGTACGCACTTAAATTGAGACAGGACTAATTTTCAGAACTACCCAACCCAAAAATCCGAAATAAATCAGAAAGGTGCGCTCAGGTGGAATCTAGGCCTCAAAATATGTCCCATTCCGATATCTGCTCAAATAAACATGCTAATACTATATTACCAACTTTTAGAAATTTACTGAAAACCCCCCATAAGTTAATCTTTGAAGTACCAAATTTTGCACCAGCATAGAGAACAACAATGGCAGTTGAAACTTATCAATATCGTACGATTTTCCTGCGTCTAACTATGCAAATAAGATGCTGACGTCATAATTACCGAGAATAATTGACATTCGAGCGAAATATTGGAGTCCATTATATGAAGAAGTTGCTTCTTCCCAGCTCTTTTACCCTTTGCTGCTAATTGGTGAGCCCTTTTTAAGGTTTGTGTAAAACAAAACCTTATTAGAATCGATTCGATGTCTGTCTGTCTGTCGGTCTGTCTGTCTGTCACAGCTGATTCACTCGGAAGCGGCTAAACCAACTGCCACGAAGTTTGGTGTGGAGGTGTGGTCTGTGAATCCTTTACATATAACAAGTGGCGTCATTTTGTGTTGAGCTTGAGGGGGGCTCTCCATATATGTCAAAGGCGGGTGTAAATTTTCTTTTCACCGATACGGTCGTGTGGGGTATCAAATAAAAGGGTCTTTTCGAAGGTGATAATATTTTTGATGCTGGCAGTAGCATAGGGGAATGACCGCTCAAAATGTGTGGTCTCGTTCTCAAAACCTATCCAACCGAAAAGCCTGAGAAAAATCACAATAATATATCCATACAAAATCTTGGCCTCAAAACACATATAAATGGATATGTACATTGTAGAAATTTGCCCGTAAACCCCCCTTGAATTCATTCTAGAAGTATAAAATTCCACAGTTATAAGCAATAACATAATGCACAATTTTGGAAAGATTGGAAAAAATTCAACTATTATTAACGAAGTTATAGAAGATCGAAATTATATATTTCGCCTGGATTTATCGCTCTCTAAGACCTGTATGACGTCATCATCATATAAAGTGAACTCATATGAACGGCAAAGTTGGAGTTTGGAAATACATATCGAGGAATATTTTGAATTGGAGGTATATACGAATGGGAAAACGTGAATAGGCAATTTCTCACACAAGATGGGCACAAAACCTTCATACCCGAAGCGTCCATCTTCCGTAATTTCGACTTGTTTGTTTTAAGAATTAAGGACCAATTGGAAAGATACTTTCTGTAATTTTTGGTCAAGCATCTGCCACACATCTTTTTTGGAAAATATCAGTGTTTAAGTCCAGGAAAGGGGTACGTGGAATTAAGTTTCCTTCCAATTGGATAAGTGGATCGATAACTAAGGATTTCCTCAAGGACGATTTCAGATTGAATTTTCAACAGGAATACCTATCCTCAAGTCATGAATCTCCCTCGAGTCGTTATTCGTTTCCAATCAATATAAATGAGCTAAATAAAGTCATTGAAACTGAAAATCTAGTGCGACCTCCGAATTCTTTCGGTCGAAACCGATTGTCATGAAATGTGGGGTTGGAGTAGAAGGCGAAATAAGCAAAAACTTTCTATTACTTTCTATTACTAATTTAGGACACAAATGATTTATTACGCCTCTCAGTAAGCGTTACCATCGTTTCTTCACTTTTCAATAACTTTCTAAAGGCTATTATGAAGATGGTCGCTATTCTCGAATTTGAGACCGTCAATAATACCTGCCTTTTTTCCGGTTCAGTATTTGTTATTAGTCTTCACCTCGGATCACTATAATCTAATCATACCACAGCGCATATGTATTGTGTACTTAAATTTTCTTTCAACATTGGGGTTCAATTACTCAAGCCATTATACATTCCCAACATATTTTATAATCAAAACCAATGCTTACCGTAACATGATGCCCCACAATAGTAATTCTAGTGTAGAGCTCTGTGAAGCATTCACGAGCCTACCTTCACCATCATATCAAAGTGTCTTTCCTCTGGATAGCTGTCAAAACATCTAAACAGTTTTGGGTATCAACATAAACTTTTGCCACCCCCATAATACAGGCACAATCTCCTCTGAAATGCATGCTCCGACTAACTCAGTAAATTTTTCCGGCCTTATCTGTATCATCATCATCATCAACAGCGGAACAACCGGTATACGGTCTAGGCCTGCCTTGATAAGGAACTCCACACATCCTGGTTTTGCGCCGAGCTCTACCAATTCAATATCCCTAAAAGCTGTCTGACGTCCTGACCTGCGCCATTCCTCTATCTCAGGCAGGGTCTGCCTCGTCTTCTTTTTCTGTATCACGAGCTTTAAGTCCTTGCTCGGTTTGCTTTTCGGGCCCGAAGTTCCGCTTCTCCATATCCTACTAAAAATTTCCACTAGCTCTTATCTGATTACTACAGGTACGACCACTAAATCCCAAGTTTTTGATAATAGTGACGATCCCTACGTTGATAATGCTTGGTGGTTGATGCACGTAATCTGCCGGATCTTATAAGTTGGGAGGGATTCTTCACAAACTTATGATGTCTTTCTTCCTTCATTCCAAAGCTAACTTGATCTTTCTTCAAGCTTTTTATTTCGTTCATCAGTCTTACCTATTGCCGTATTGGCAATCGTTTCGATCAATAGGAAAAATTAGATAGTTCACTATTTCACCAGTAGTTGGGCTTTCTGCTTGGGAATGAGCATCTTCTTAAAATTGAATCACACTCTTTGAAAGTTTGCTGGTCCATTGTTTTTGCTGGGGAGCATGTCGGTCTCCTGAACTGACAAATTTTTTACAGACTATTTGTCTAGCTTAAATGTGTAGATGAGGGGCAACAAGGATGAGTGACGATTATCTTGGAAAGTGCTAAAACATGTCATGAACCAGCGCGGTGTTAACGAATGTAAATCTCTTTTTCAGTAGGTGACCAGTAAATATAATACAAAAGAGCCAAAAAGGGAAAACTAAAATGAACCCATGGACCCCGACGTTCTTAAAAGTTCACTTTATACGATGATGACCGCATACAATTCTTAGGGCGCATTAAATGTACCTGAAAAGCGAAATTTTTGCTTTCTTTAACTTTGTTAATAAGAGTTGGGTTTCCTTCAAACTTTTCAGAATTAGGTATTATATTATCGCCTCTGCTGATGCCATTTTGTACTTCTGGGATGAAGTTAAGGGAGGTTTTCTGGTAAATTTCTAAAATATGGTAATATACTGTTCTTAACTTTATTTTTGTACATTTCGGAACAGGATGTATTTTGAGGCCTAGATTTCATACAGATGCATCAGTGTAATTTTTTTCAGAGGATAGGTTCTGAGGACGAAAACTGTTTCACTTTTTGGGGCATACATTTTGAGCTCTATCTTCTCTATATTTGACCTAATAGCAAAAATAAGATCAGTTTCGACAAGTGCTGATCGAGCCCTTTGATTTGATACTTCACATGACCATATTCTGTGAAAAAATTTACACCCCCCTTTGGTGACTGGGGAGCTCCCCATCAAACTCAATATAAAATGACGTTACTTGCTACATGTAAAGGAACACACAGACTACATATTCCCCCAAAATTTCGTTACAATCGGTTCTGCTGTTTCCGAGTAAGTTACGTTTGACAGACAGACAAACATTTGTTTCACACAAAACCTTATTAAAAAGAGCCGATTTTTTTTAAATTAGGGACAACCTCAATATATTCCTTGCAGATATCGATTTTTTCTGAGTCAGTTGTTCCCTTCCTCAGTATCTCGATGTCTGCAATTAATCTATCAGAGTAGTTTTTAATTAAAAAAAGATCAGCTCCTTTTATGTATATGCTCAGGACAACTCAAAAGTCCAAACTAAAAAATTAATTTATTTTATTTTTCCACTTCCTCCAATTCCAATTCCAATTGTTTTTATAAATCGTTGCTACTGAAATGGCAGAATAGATCACTTTAAAAATATTCCACTTCAAACATGAGTATGCCACCTTCACGTGGTGTACTTACTTGGAAATCGGCTATTCTTGGCACCAAAGAACGTTGTGTCCAAAATCACGTACCACCAGTGAACAAGCCTAGATTTTAGGGAATGTTTGCAAATTTTATTTTTATTATGCCAAGCACTTGTGTTGAATGAACTGTTCTTAATCATTAACTTTATTATCATCAAGAAACCATGTCATGAGCCAATTATTTCAGAAGATTAGATGAAATCGCTTACATGCAATATTATCTCTGAATGTCTACTGTTTTCATATTTGGTGTTCTAATTTCTATTTTTATGACAAAGCCTTGGAAAATTGCCTTTTTAGCTTCCCGGGCTGCTTGAAGCGACCAAAAAAAGAAGGAGATTTCCCATGACTTGGGCTTTGCGAAAATTCATCTGGGAAGCTATCTTGCAACCACAACATACAAGATACAAAGATATTGTCTCTGGCAATTCTACAAATCCCGATACAAATAGAATTGAAGCGGAATCTATTTTCAAACGCTTTATTTCCCACTCATATATTTGAAATTTTGCCAGAATAACGAAGCATGTCAACAAACGTGATGATATCATAAGAGCACTGACCAAGCATGGACGACCTACCCCACAGCTTATCTAGTTGGGAAATTCAATGCTATAACTTCACAAACGCAATCTTTGTTTCGCTTGAGTATGTTCTACAGCTTGATCTCGAACATGAGAGTTTGCTTTGTTCAAATACATAAAATGCAGACGATTGACGGTGTTTGATTTATGGAAGCATAGCAAAGTATAGCGAAGTAAGATACTCGTGTAAGGAAAAAAGTACTTATTTCAAGCGGAGAGCAAAACATGATTTCCGACCGAATGAAAATGCATTATTACTGCATCAAAAATTAATCTATCGATGGTTCTAAAGAGGTTCTCTTAAGATAAAATCTATAAAATATGTGGAAGAATCAGCAAAGGCTGAAAAAAGCGGATAATCTTTCTGGGATTAAAACATTTTAATTCTGCCCCAGATGCTATATTTACCCGTATTTCTTACTGACTTCCTTATTTGGCATTGATCCGATAAAAATAAAAGCTTTCTAGCCTTAAAGAATGGCCTTTTATTAGGTCCTCCTTTCACTGGTGCAGCAAAGATAAAAGACAATTCCACATAAATAAACGGATATATTCGAATATGGTGAAATTTGCTTGCGATATTTTTGTGATGCGAATCATGTTTAGAATTCCAAGCCACTGATTGGACTCAATAATGTTGCTGGAGTAAAATATTAAACGCATGGACTTATTCCAATCACGCGCACATGTCACATAAATTCAGCACCCAATCGTTTTGTCCAGCAAATTCGACAGTTAATATTTTTGTTTTTGATTGGATAATCACCAAAATATATGAAACCATTCCGTAATAAGCGGTTTATGCAAAAATAAACAAAAATTTATATTTCTCCCATTTACCATTTGAAGGTTGAAGAGAAACAAGAAAGTGTGAAGGTTTTTAGATTTAACTATTAATAAGTATTCGTGTAAGGAAAGTATGCCTTTTTGATGTGGGATATAAATGGAAAACTGGCAAGTTCAAAATTTAACCAAAGCATTTTTTTTTATCGAAACACCTTTTATATTCCGTGTTTGATATGTCTATCAGAGTTATCTTCGATTTTCAACACCACGAACACCATCTCCTCCCGGTGGGCTGTGCGAAAGCCGAGAAGGACGAAAGGCAAGAACCACAACGACGGCGGATCCTCTCAAGCCATTAAGACAGCTTTTAGTAACTGATGCCAATATTCCAGCATCCCATTGGACTCTGCAGTAGTCCTGAGGCATTTGAAACCGAGTAACTTGCCTAACTTCGAGAAAAGAGTAGACTCAAACTGCGTTCCCTGGTCCGTGATGATTACGGCTGGTGCACCAAAGCTCGGGATCCACTCTCGACAGAGGGCTTCGGCACATGATTGTGCTGTAATGTCAGTCGGAGGTATTGTTTTAGACCACCGCGTAAACCTGTCGATGATTGTGAGGCAATACTTGTGTCCGCGCGAGTCTCGCAAGGAGCCAATGATGTCGGGATGGATGGTGTGGAAGCGCTTGGTCTACCTAGGGAATACGCCCACATCCTTTCTTACGTACTTGTTGACTGTGCACTGTCTGGCCCAAGAGTTTACGTCCTTGTTCATGGACCGTCAGAAGTATTTTCCATTGACTAACCGGTTCGTCGTCCTGATACATAGGTGCGCAAGGGCCTAGTCCCTTGTCTGTCTGCACCCGTCGTAGAGTGACGAAGGTTTACGATGCTACGTTGTTTCCGTTGGCTCGTAGAACTGACGAATTAGTTTCCTTTCGTATTCTCAAACTCCTAACGCCAAAACCGCTCAAGGGCAAAACCGCGTCCGAGTCCAACAAATGACAATTTAAACTAAAATGAAAAATAAGACTGTTGCTTACGATTCGGTGTCATCCCTGGTAGGTCTCTATTCAAATTGTCGTCTTATTGCTGGTCTAGTCAAGAGCACTACCGGTATCTTTCGTATTCGGGAATATTTAGGGGCCACTGACATTAGTTTCTGGATTGGTTCAGTTTTTATATGTTAGAATATTATTATACGAGAAATTGTCACTTAACAACATGTTTGTGATTTATAAACATTATAGCAGTCTATCGTTGCATAGATATTCCAATGCCTCAAGTGTGAACTGTACTTTTCCCGAGGAGCGCCTGTTCCCAACAGTGTTTTACAATGAAAGTTACGGGAAAAAACAATAGAATCACAACGAAGACGATCTCAGCTTCCCGATGATACATCATCATCATCAACGGCGCAACAAAGAGTATTCAGTTTAGGCCGTCCTTAATAAGGAACTCCAGACAACCAGACAACCATGGAGATTTTTGAACGCAATCAGGGGGTTTGTCAAGAACTACGGAGCTACCGATGAAATACACGCTGCGTAGTTACTCATGGGGAGACATCGTAGGTAGTATCGTTCCAGATCCAGAAATGCAATGTAAAGACGCATTTCTGGGTCTGGATATGGCGTCTAACCTTATGCCACATGAACTCATCTGATATGCTCTGCGACAACACCTAGTACCAGAAAAAAGCACTGGATTAAATTGTTCTATCACGATCCCAAAATAAAGTGCGAAGCGTGGCGGGCATATCAAAATCGCTTCATGTCTCTGTCAATTTTCATCAAGGAAGCGCTCTCTCACCTGTTTGGACTAGTGGCGTTACATCATCACTTCCGAAATGAGGATATCCGCGATCGGTATGGGGTTGCACTGATCGTAGAAAAATTGCGAGAAAGACGTCTTCGATTATATGGTCATGAAATTCACACTAACGAGAATTCACTTGCCAAGATTGGTCTAAACATCGAGGTCGATGGGAAAGATCAAAAGCCAAAACAATGGTGGTTTGATATGTTGGTTGGTGATTTGAAAGCCACGCGACTTCTTTCAGATCGGGTGTTTGACAGAGTAAAATAGCGTAATCGATCGGGAAGACTCGTCCCCGCTTCTGAACGGGGCAAAGGCCGAAGAAAAAGAAGAAGAAGTTTCTTTTTGTTAATCGCGTTCTGGGCCAAGCCAATAACCAATTTGATGGCATCAATGGTTGATCTGGCTTCGCAGAACCCCTACTACCTATCTAAAAGATCTCCTTGGCTCTCAACAATCGGAAGCAATCTATTGTATATCAACCGCTCTAACATTTCTCTCATAAGGTCTGTAGAAGGATGGCTCACCTGGAGGTGTACCAACCTTAGGCAACAATACCAGCTTCCATGATGCAATAAATATCAAACTTCAAACCACTTAGCAAACATTTCACGACGAGTTTAAGGACATTATTCGGTATTAATTCCAAGCCCGGGGATTTATTGTCACATTTAGAGGTCGCTGAAAATTGTTATTACTCCTGTCTTGCTGGGGAAATAATCACTGGATGATTTCCAACAAGAGAGTACGGCACGTGATCTGTGGAGATGATCAACTTCTGGTTCGCGCCATCACGAATTTCGGTCATACCTACAAGCTTTTTGGTCATTCATCTTAGTCGGTGACAGCCTGGTCGAAGGCAGGCCAGTTCACTGTTCCACCAGTAGCTTTTGCAGAATAGTCTGATGTTTTCTTTGGTTTCGGGCATGCTGCGCTCTAGCCATAGCTCAAAGAAGATTGTGTGGGAAACGTTGTGGATTTAACTCGCGTTGACACGCTAAAAAACACAATCTGCCACTGCATAGGCTAACTGCGCAAAGTCTTCTAATAGACTGCGCCCACTTACATTTTGATCTTTCGTATACCACTCGGCGGTCCATGCGTTGAAGTAAAATACTATCACACAAAAATGTAAAGCGCAGTGTCGCTTTTTAGATCAGTATTAAAGTTGATGTGGCCAACAGTTCTAGAATCATCTTCCCTCCGCCCAATAGCTTCAAATCTATTGAGGTTAACCTTATTTCTTTTGAAACCCAATCCTCCCTGGTCTTCGTAGCTGCTGTCTACTGTCCCGATCAATCCTTTGACACCCATGACATCCGTTCGATCCTATCCTACTGTGCCGCTCAACCGAGAGCAAACAAGTCCTGGTTCATAATTATAGGAGGAGACCTCAACGCCAGGCACCCATCATAGTTCGATGTACGGTCGAACCAGAACGGGGAAACTCTCCACCGTTTCCTAACCACCTCTAATCCCAATATTAACCTCTCCCACTTCAGCCCTGCCCTCCCTTCATTTAATAAAGGGTACTACCATTCCTACCTTGACCACTTCCTAACCAGCAGCAACCTCACCATCAAACCCAATCCCAATACTTATCCCTTCCTAGAAACAGCCCCCGGTATCAGTGACCATGACGCCGTGGTCTTAGAGGTTTCACTCCCCGACAGAGCCACCAGGCCTTCACCCGCTTTAGTCCCTGACTTCCAGAAGGCGAACTGGAAACTCATCAACCGCACCCTTAAATCCAGACTTGAACCTCTCCTCCTCCCTACCAACGAAACAGTTTCCAACGACACTATAGATTGGACAGTTCGTCAGTACACTGAAGTAATTCAGCAAGTATGTGACGAGCTGATACCATCTCGGTCCCTCAACTACCGCAACCTTATTTCTCTCCCGGACGATATCCTCGAGGATATCAGATACAAGCGTACCCTAAGGCGGAGGCTATTTAGGAATAGATACTCTCCGCAATCCTCTCCACTCCGCAACGAAATCCTTTCCCTTGACAGGTCAATCCGCAATAGAATTTTAACCCTCTACACCAACCACCTCCACAAGCGCCTCTCCAACATTGAGCTGAACCCTGATACCTTCAGGGAACTCAGAAAAACTTGTCCTCGTCTAGGCAAGTCCTCCCAACAAACAACCATCCTGCCACAGAACATCTCAACTCCCGAAAAGGTGAACATCCTAGCCGACCACTTCCTTCAAGCGCACCACTGCACCCTCCACATTCGCGATCAACACTTCGAAAGTGTTATGAGCGAAACCATAGAAAAACTCCAATCCACACCCACTTTCCACCAACCCAGTCCCAACCTAAACCGCTTCGCCCAACCCCTCATCCACCCCGATGAACATGATAATGTTTCTCCCATCGACTTTGTCAGCCCAAGTTCAGTGAAAGTTGCAATTGCAGCCTCCAAAAACAAAAAATCAGTGGGTCTCGACAAAATCCCGTCCATAGTTCTGAAAGAGTGCGCCCCCAACATTTCCACCACACTCTTCTCGATCATTAACCACTGCATCCTCAATGCACACTTCCCCACCGAATGGAAAAATGCTCGCATAGTTCCCGTCCCAAAAAAGAACCTTAATCCACTTAATCCTGATAGCTACAGGCCTATCTCCATCCTTTCTTCATCCACCAAAATCTTCGAGCGGATTATCAAATCCCTCATAGACGAGCATTGCACTTCCAACAACACCACATCTAAACTACCCTGATAGACATTCTTTATCATTTTAATTATAACTTCTGGATACATCAAAATGAAGCACAATCGATATAATAATAGTTAGATTGCGTTCAAAGTTCCCAGAATTACTGCCTATGATGCTACCAAATTCCGTACTTCTGTGCCACTCACTGCATATAAAGGAATACACAGACCACAAGTTCCCACCAAATTTCGTCACAATCGGTTCAGCCGTTTCGGAGTAAATCGAGTGTAACAGCCAGATAAACAGACATTCAATTATTTGTTAATAAATCGGTCCGTTATGTCTTAGGTTTTTAAAGTGTGACACTACTACCTAGTAAACAACCAGTTCATTGAAACAAAACGATTGTTTTTAATAGCTTTGCACTGATGAAAGGGGTAAGTTACTCCCGAAATATATATCTACAATAAAAAATAAAAATTGAAGTTTGAAGGAACCTACTGGTCTACCAATTTTATCTCTTTGTCCTAATATGTATAACCGTTAGACACAAAACTGAGTAACTCTATCTACTCACTACATAACCCATATCGGCATAGGCAACTTGAATTTTGTTTGAGAATGGAGGGATTCCTAAGTCCACTTGATGACGCACCAGACCAGTTGAAAAGCACCATACTTCCACAGTTGTGGTCCATGGGACCCTCATTCTTAGGCAAGCAGCCAAGTTACAAAAAGTAAAATATATGACTTGCGGTTTCGTCCAATAAGTATGAGGGTTCCGTGCATCAGAATCGCGGAAGCCAACTGGTACGGTCCGCCATCAAGTGGACTGCGGAATCCCTCGATTCTCAAACCAAATCCTAGTTTAGCCTCGGCCGGCTTAGGACTGAATTTTTAACGCAGTTGCTGTTCTCGTTATAATTCATACACATGTTATGTTTTTGAATTAATATAAGGGAGCAAATGCCACCTTGTAACCACTTCGGTCATGCCGCTTCCAGGGCAGAACTGAGTCAACGTCTCCGATGAGGTTGCCCAGAACGAAACCGCAAGTCATAGAGGCAACGTTCTCTCAACATTGCATAATATTCTTCTTTAAACAATATCAGACTATTTATCGGAAGCAATTTTGCAAACAAACCAAAATATCCGTTTTCCTGCAATAACAAGGGAGATTTTTTTATAGGCGTACAAAGAAAACATTCACACACAATAACAAGCCATAAAAAGATCCACAAACAAAATAAAATGGGAAATTTTTCATCGTCTTTTTATTCAAGGTCCCAATAAATAATCAATAACAGATTTATTGCTCCGCTTTATTTTAGATATGTTTATGTATTGTATCTCACCAATACTGTACACTTCCATTTAAAAATTAGCTCAAGTAAATTAGATAATTTTCCTTAGGAGCATAAAAAGCGTTGAAAAATATTTGAATTTACCTTACTCATAAACGCCTTCAGGTTAACGCAAATAATTTGAATCACAGCCAATTAAACGAGGGATCTGAAGCCACAGTCGTTGTATGCACTTTGCTCCGAGTGCACAAGATGCAGTGTATGAATGACTCACATGTGTAAATAACAATCACAGAATAAGGCTGTAAGCAATTCAAGATATTTATTTCATCTATTTGAATATACAAGTATAATATCTTCCTCAATTAGCAAGTGTGAATAATGAAGAAGTTGGCAAACAACCACAAGATAGACTATTTAAAATTTATTATGTATTATAATTCACATTAAAAGTTTGCTACAGATGGGATCAGAGTTCGATGTATAATACAACCGTGGGCATAATTATTGGGTAACCTTAATCGTTACTTTTTCGGGCAATAAGTTGAAATAGGAATATCTTGGCTTGCAAGATAGGGTGCCTCAATCTCCTCAGTTCCCATAGCCCTGTTTCTGTTCGATAGTTTCAAAGGCAACCTACAGTTTTTGTCAACTGAGTCCTCCTGTCTCTTGGATGATGATCCCCTTGGTTATTTTCTTTGAAATCCACCCTTAAATGCGCATTCGGGGACATCTCCACTAAGGTTTGCTCGTAGATAGATGATGTATTCGACATTTTCTAGGTTATAACCTCCCAGAGTCCAGTTTTATCTGAATAGTGCATTGTTTCTGGATTTAGTTAAGATTTTTCTTTTAGACTCATTTATTTTTAATCCAAGTTATCCAAGATATTGAACCTCGGCGTAAAACCAGAATATCTGTAGTCTCTGGGTCTAGACCACATACCGGTTGTTGCACCGATGATGATGCTGCATATTGCTTTAGTTGGTGTCTCATTATTTTACTCATTTACGGAAGATACATATCACATTCTATTTATCGCAGTTTAGCCTATATTCTCTTTTTGTACATTGGCAATGCGCTCTTCTACCATTCACCTGCTATCCTTCATCTGTTCATCAGTTGGTGCACCATTCGTTTAGAGCTCAGCACATACCCGATCTGTTCCAAATGCTCAACACCCTAGATGGTGCAGGGCAGCTTGAAAGTCGCCTATCATCAGTAGCTTTGTGATTGTCAGCTCATCCACTGGTACCTCTAAAGTGGTCCTTCCAATGGTTGTGTTGAACAGATTCGGATTAAGCTGTAGAAATATTCTGTCCATCTGATTTTAATGTCCCAGCAGCTGCCGATGATGTTCCCATCCCCACGGATGGATTGCCATATGATATTTTGAAGATCTATAATATCCTGTTCCCTATATAATAGGGAAAGCGTTCGCCTTAGCCTTCACAGATATACAGTTCCCCAATTCCCGAAAGCCAATGTATCATGAAACCATTGCGCTACCATCCATGCGTCTAAATTGTATTGCCCCCCCCCTTTGTTATCTCACTTATGGTGGTGCTTCAAATATCTACCATAAACACTAATGCAAAAAAAGAATTAAATGGCAGAAAACCATTACTGAATAAGTGAACAACTGGCTCCCGAAAAACGTGAATTGGGAAAACACGAAAATTTTTTAGCCAAAAGAGAAATTGAAAAATTCCGTGGCTTACGAGGTTAGACAATTAAGTAATGAGACTGATTTTATTGCTGCGGTTGTGGTAAACCTGCAACCTTCAAATTCCCTTCCCTTTCCCCCGCATCCTTCCCCTCTCCACTGATATATTCACCATGGTTCTAGCTTGTTCAATTCGCCTGCTGTGACGTGTAGAGTAGACGTGTGTTGGTGGTGTTGGTCACGAAAATGGAGAAACGAAATCTAGAGCAACGCTTCACGATAAAATGTTGAGCCAGATTAGGCGAAACCGCTTCGGAAACGTATGTTAAAATTGTAAAAGTGTGATAATGATAGTGCTCTTAGTCGTGCCTAGGTGTTTCGATGGCATAACGAGTTTAAGGTGGGCCGTGGAACGTGGAAGACGAGGCGCGGAGTGGAAGACCAGTGGAGGTGCGGATTGACGCCAATGCGTGAAGATCGGCGTTCAGCAGTTCGAATGGTGGCCTCGGAACTGGGCATGAGCCTTGAAACAGTCAGACAAACTTTAACAGGCGATTTCGGGATGAAAAATTTTTGCGCGAAGATGGTTCCAAAGAACTTTTCTGAGAAGGAAAAGCAGCATCGAATGACCGTTGCAGAAGACTGTTTGGAACGAGTGGAAAACGATCCCACGCTACTTGATCGATTTATTACAGGCGATGAGAGCTGGTTTTTTCAATACGACCCGGAAACCAAACGCCAAAGCTCACAATGGTTGTTTCCGCACGACCGAAAAAAGCTCGCATGAGCAAGTCGAAGGTGACACAAAATCCAGTGTTTAGTGGGGGATACTTCTCACGGTCCGTGAGTAGCCGCGGAACATGTAGCTCATCAGTAATTCAACAGTACATCTGGTTATTTGAATGCGTTGAAATACCTTCATGGTATTGGAAAGCAACCGGATCGGATGGCGATTTAAGCATTCTGCGAGACTACCGTTCTTTTTCCATATTGCAACTGTGGTACTTTCTTGCCAGTCAAATATTGTCCTATCCGAGCAACTTTTCGCTTTTCATAGCTCAGATGCAATGTCTTCAGGCCCTGTTGCTTTTCCCGATTTCATTCGGTTTATTGCTCCCTCAACTTCAGCGGCGCTGACAGGTGAATTTGGTCCAAATATCGGCAATGCTTGTATAAGCGCCGTGATTGTCATCAACGCAACGCGGTCCCGAGTTTCCAATTTTTCATAAGAGCTTTGGTAATGAACTGCTCTGGTAATAGCGATGTTCTTCTTTGCCTGTCGGTTGGCATTTTTGTAAATTTGCCAATTGGCCAGCATTTTATCTTCAAAAAACTTGTGGTAGACGTATTTCTTTTCACGAACCTTCATGTGAGCATGGTCATTCCAAACTCAAGTATCTCGGCTTCTTACCAAGCTTGGTGACCCCGAGGGTTGCATAGTCCGCTTTGTGGATCGTGTGCCATTGACTTGATAGCAAGCCAGTACGTTCCTCACGTCATTTTGCCGGTGGCTTAATTCACAAAGCTGCAATCAAAGACCGATGTTGAGGTGCGATGCTATCAGTGGGAATGATTCTTCTGTTAGTGACGGTGATAAAACGACGGCTTCTTATAAGTTAGTATTTCCTACTCCTTGGTGGAGTACAGGGCATCCACACAGTCAGATTGTGCTTCAGTTTAACTGTCGTCACACTTAATGCTGTGCACGTGGCAAGCTCACAGCAGTGAGAAAACACAAGTCGAATACAGACACTCATGACAACTGTGAGTCGAACCCAGATCAGCAAGATTGAGAAGCTTACGCTCTACTCCCTCCTCCCTCAATCATCGCGCCATCTTCTTATGAGGATGTCGATTTACGTTTTACTGGTCCCTTTAAAATATTTAGCAAAGTAAAAAATCGTTTAGAAAAGGAAGTACAAGGTCTTGAGTGCTCGCAAAACCAATACGCTCGCCTCATTTTATTCTCCAAACCCTTTTGACCCTCTTTTGACCCACATGACCATTAAGATCGCCCGCAATGAATAAGGTGTTTCTGTTAAACAGTTTCCAGAAGGCAACAAACGCGGCGAAGACCAGCAGATATACTAGTGAGGTTCATCAGGCAGTTATGAAATGGCTTGACTTCCTTAATGGCGTCACGGAATCTTCCAGATACGACAATGCTAACAACATATTGAGTGTTTGGGTCACAAGCATAATGAAGTTTATAGCCATTTTTGTCGTGTTTGCGCTCCATGTTTGGCAAAGCACCATCGAGTTTCTTGTAGTGCCCAAATATCAATGTGCCTCTTGACTAGGGCTCTTTCGAATTCCTTTGTCTTTCCAGGTAGCAATATTTGGCATACAGACACGAGTTTATTTGACTCTGACCAATTTACTTACGTCCTCAGGCCATCCGCGCGTCAAGAACCATTGCTGAATTTAGCATAGTGGAGTAACTCCGTCTATACTTTTTTGGGGTGCTCAGAGGTGGCGGTGAGGAAGACGGGGCGGGAAACCTGTCGGCTGAACCAAAACCAGGTGGCCGAGGAGAACCTCCATAGTGGTGGCATCGGGAGACGCTGTACTCACTTTGGCTTGCCGGCCATGATGCAGTAGACGAATGCTCCAAAGGCCTAATTAGGGCGATCAGACGCGAGTCTGCACGAGGACTCATCTGAAGTGGTAATTTGGTGACGAAACCTTGCCAGGGGTATACTGGTACCATGGGAACCGGGATAGCCCCTAGACGCTCATAATTCGGGTGAACTCCCATTGTATGTGAGTACAGCTCGGTTGTTTGCGATTGGCCCCCTAGTAGGAGTTTCATGGGAGCCGTGGTTATATTCAAGCGAGAAGAGACCTTCGGGCCTCGGCGTGGTGTTGCGTTTCAACACGGGTGCCGTACTCTTTAGTTCGGTAGAGATTTAGGTAGGTCTTGCATCCACTAGTATGAATGCCAAGCCATGCACTTGGTATAGACTGGTACCGTTGTTGCTTGTCTCAGTGGGGCTCTGATTGTGGTCACAAAATCAATCCGTGTCTTAAGAAGACCGTGGGATTAAGTCGTCCAGGCAGGTGCTCACGTTAAACCCTCAAGGATTTATACTTTTTTGGCATAGTGGAATAACTCAAACTATACTTTTTTTATCTTCCTCCCTGATCACAACATTTTATTTTTGTTTTACTGATAGTATGGAGTACGTTGCCACAAACCCTTTTCTTTTTTTTGGGCTTGGGACCGGGACGCTATGTGAATAACATGGCGGAGTTTGAATACAGGGCATGTAGTGCCTGAAAAAAATCTTCGCAACAATCTTGGAAATCCGCTACTACTGTGGCGTAATTCGACTTAACTTTGATTGGGTTTGGAATATAATTTTCCCTATATACAACCCCAGTAAAAGAATTCGATTGGGTTAGAATCCGGGGAAGGACGAAATCTTACCAAGGCGCCTAATCCAAGTGACAGAATCGTGCTTATGAAAATATTCCCAGAAGGTCGAACGTATGCGCTTGTATGAGCCATCTTGTTAAAACCAAATTTCACTGTAGATGTTCCGTGGTACATAGCAGCCAAATGGCCCAACAATTTGACCACTTAATATTCCTGTTCACATGTTGACTTTCATTCAAATATGGTTCTTCCAAATGCCAACTATGTAAATTGTGTAAATTTAAATAGCCGTCTTTTCTTAAGGCTCGTTGGTCAGTCCATGAAGTTTTATTTGGAAATTGCCAATCATCACGATTCCTCGCCAACGTTCTGCTACAAAAATCATGAAGATATGCCTTGGCTTCAATTATCGTTCTTTTAGCGAAGTCACCTGACACACGGGATGATCCCCTTAGGACTATATCATCTTCATACTGACCATACAGACACTAGGAAATCACCCCTGCGTGTTAAATAAGTGCGCATTGATTTGGGCGATTTGAGTGACACTCCCCGTTTAGCTACCTTTCGTGATGCCAACTAGCTGCTGCACTTAACGCTATGCGGGAGTGACGTTGCAACAAAATTCACCGTAGATAAGGTACATGTTCGCAAAACGCAAATAAAATAAAACGGAAACAAACCAAAACTTTCTGATTACCGGAAAGGAATTTGCCCCAACATGTTTTTGCATAAAAAACGCTAAAATATTTTTTTGTGATAACGTGTCGATCACACGCATTGTACTATTTTGAAATCTCGACTAAAAGGACCGGCAAGTTGTTTAGCCTAGGGTGTTGTAGTGTTTTTTTTCTCAAGAGATGAATTCTTAAAGTTAAGAGACACAAGAGGAATCATAACACTAACAGATTCACAAGTGACACTCGACATTACTTGTACTACGAAGAACAGTAATGTTTTGTAATGTGATATCACATTGGCGCGGACATTAAAAAACAATACTTATTAAAAGAGTAATATCATCTTAACTTTAGGGATGAGGTGATGTTAAGTGATGTTGTGATATTTGTATTGCGCTCGGTTTGTGGTATTAAACACATCAGCTCCCATCTGTATTAAGCAGCAGCTGGAATTTAAATAATATCACATTACGCCAAATTAACTGCAATAAAGTCGCATATATCAACAAAATAACAAACAAAATGATTTTATTATTAGAGATTAGAAAAGTGCTTTTAGAAAATGAAGGTCTTCAAGTAGTTCTTAAAAACTGATAGTAGAAGGATTTGTTACTTATAATTTATCATCTAAAGGAATAAAATACAGATAATTATGGCGCATGGCCGTAAAAAAATTGAATAACAGTCGTTTTATTAGATCGGTTGCTTTCAATTTTTATACCTTGTTTCTTGGAAGCGAATTTGTTTATATGCAGAACATACGAGATCAAAGTTACAAATAATTTATCTCCAACTATTATACATGTTTACTCACACAAAAAATTGCGGCAAAAACAATTAGGTTCGACTTTATTTTTCGTGACTTAGTAATATTAAAAGACCATACTATAAAAAGCCAATTTTAGACATAAATATAAATAAGAAAATTGTTTACTTGTTATATTTGTATATTTTGCCCATAGCCAACAATAGATTTAGCCGTAGATTTATTGGCAATTTAATTACATTTACTTCACATAAAATGAGATATTTGTCGATTTTCTACAGAAATTCTCCAACGCAATAACTTGGAATGAAATAGTCGCTTGAAATTTAAGCTCTGAAACCAGACGCTCCAAAAACAATTGATAAAACCAGATATTTGCTTATTTGTTATTATTTGAGTTATTTATCATAAAAATCTAGAAATTGGAAGAAAATACAATTGGTACAATTTTATTATGATAAAAATTTGCAATCATAAAGATTAAAATAACAATAAAACATATAAAAGCTCCTGCACAGTATGTTACAATAGAAGCAGCTTATCAACTTTCGTCCTAATAAATTATTATCAATGTTTTTAATCGTATTTATATATTTTTCGCGAATTCAAAGATTTGCAAACAGATCTTGAAAAATGTCACTCTTTGTAACCTAATGACGAGCAATGCCAGATTTTCCAGTTTCTTATCATCGAACTCTTATCACGTGCATTCGAAAATCGAGACAAACAAATTATTTACATTTCGTATTTTTTTTCAAAATTGTTTAAATACTCTTCATGTGAGCACTGATAACAATTGACCCAATGAAACCTTCCAAAATAAACGATAATTTTCAATGATTATTGTGTAAATTGCAATGATTCATATACATACGTGTAAATAAGCAATAATAAATAACAAAGGCGGTGTAAAGCTTAAACTCTTCAATTGACTGCTCTTCAAGAGCAGATGAACAACTTTGCTAAGTATGATTTGGGTTTGCAATTAAATAGTTGCGGATTTTGTCGAGTGAGAAGAGACGAGAAAGAGGGAGAAATATAGAAAGAGATAAGAATTTCTTGATGACCCATTGAGAGAGGAGGGAGTTCAAACCAGCTAACGCTATGGCCGAAGTCATGATCCCAAGCAAACGCCCATAGAATAAGACGAAAGTATCCTTACTTCGAGGTGTCGGAAAATCAAAGAGTGGCAGCAGAGAAAAAGGATTCCGCCCACCGAAAGTAAGGCAATAGCGAAGTAATGATAATCCAATATTGCGGCAACAAGGATAACGCAAGTATGGAAATGCCCTCCATGGCAATAAGGGTGGAATACGAATCGCAGGTGATGCTGCAGATGCAGATGAATTTTCTGAGTGATCCGATTCCCCACCAAGAAATTAGTGTTCGAAAAAAGAACTCTGCCATACTTCCTAGTAAAAAATAGCCTAAATAGTAGAGTCAAGAAGATTATACCCAGGAGAAGCAACTTCAGCACAAAGGGGGTGAGGTGTGGGAAGCCATAAATAGCTGTTCAATGTCTGTTGTTGTGGAGGGAGCCCATGATCCGGATGGAACAGCGGTGGAAAGGGACACACAGCTGTCTCAGTATGTAACCGAATCATGCGACGCTACGATGCCACGACGACGTTTGCACCACAGCAAGAGGTCAAACTACTGGTGGAATACGGAAATCGCTGCCTTGAGATCCTCTTGTCTCCGAGCGAGGAGACTTTCCCACAGGACAAGGGGAAGGCCGGAGCACCAGGAGCGTGAGGAGGAATACAGGGATCTGCGAAGCAACCTTAAGAAGGCCATTCGGAGAAGCAAGCGGGAATGCTACCAGAAGCTCTGCATGGAGGCTAATACGAATCCGTGGGGTACAGCCTACCAAGTTGTAATGAAGAAGATCCGCGGGCGAAAATCACCTCAGGTGACATGCCCACGGCTCTTGTTGCAAATAATTACAACTGTTTTCCCGCAGTAGGAGCATGATGAAAGTGAACCCCAACTGGAAGGGCAGCAGGACGTCTTCGCGATCCCTGGTGTTACCGAAGAGGAACTTCGGAAAATTTGCGGACGAATTGGGAATAGCAAGGCTCCGGGATTGGACGGAATTCCGAACAAGGCTCTGAAGGTGGCCGTCAAGGCCAGACCAAGGTGGTTCGCAAGCACATTCAAATCGTGCATGGCTACCGAAGCCCCAAAAACCACCTGGCGTGACCTCTTCATATCGCTCTATTTGTCTCTTAGACACCATGGGGAAGATGTTGGAGAGCGTGATATACAGCAGGCTGCTCCGTTCATCGAGTTTGCGGGTGGTCTTTCAGAGCGGCAATATGGGTTTCGGCGAACCCGTTCTACGGTCGATGCGGTAGCATAGGAATTGGCTCGAAATGCAATGGCCATTGGTAAATGCTGCGCTCTGCTGACGCTGGACGCCAAAAATGCTTTCAACTCAGCCAGCTGGGGCTGGATTAAAGGCGCTTTGGCAAAACTGGGTGTTGGCAGTTACTTGGCTCGGCTAGTCGAGAGTTACCTTTCGGACAGACTTCTCTGGTACGAGACGGACGACGTATATTGTGACAGCAGGTGTGCCTCACGATTCTGTATTGGGACCACTGCTGTGGAACATAATGTACGACGGAGTGCTTGACCAACGCAAGCCGGAGGAGGCAACGCTGATTGATTTTGTGGACGACCTGGCGGTAGTTGCAACTGCAAAGCATCCCGAGGATGTGGAGCTGTACGAATGCTGTTACGAATGGCGAAGCTAGACTTGGCGGAAGAAAAGACGGAGGCGGTCCTCATTGCCAACCGCACAAGAACAGTACGATTAATATCCGGGTTGGTAATCGTGAGGTCGTCTCAAAATCAATTGGCAAATAGCTGCGGGTGATGATCGATGCCAAGCTGAGTTTCAAGGGACATTTGGATTATGCGCGGGAGAAGGCAGCAAATGCTAGCTCACCCCTTGCAATGATGAACTATACTCGCAGGCTACTAATCGCGAGAATGGTGAAGTCGATCCTGCTATACGCGGCCCCTGTCTGGGCGGGAGCGTTGCACCACGCTGTAAACCGGAGGAAGATAAGTTCGGCATACCGGCCAATCGCGCTAAGGGTGTGCAGCGCATTGAGGACTGCGTCGACGGAGGCAGTGTGTGTCATCGCGGGAATGATCCCTATAGATCTTCCAGCGAGCGAGGCACACTGGCTCTACGAAAAACGAAAGGCAAATCCAACCGAAGTGAATGCGGATTTCCGACAAGTCATAAGGAGAGAATTGTGTGCCAAATGGCAACAATGGTGGGATAACTCCGACAAGGGTCGGTGGACCCATGCATGGATCCCGTATATCGAGAAATGGGTCCACCGAAAACACAGAGAATTGAATTACAACCTGACACAGTTCCTTAAGGGGCAGGGTGGCTATAGGAAGTACTTGCATCTCTTCGAGTTGAACGAGCCTCGCAACTGTCCTGAATGCGGTGTTACACCCGAGGACCCGGAGCACGTTATGTTCCATTGTCCCAGATTTCTGCAGCAGAAAAGGAGGTTGAACAGCATCTTGGGGGCGGATGTCGAGCCCTCCAACCTGGTGGAAGAGATGCTGAAGTCGGAGGAAAGCTGAATGGGGGCAAATGAGGCAGTGGGGTCGTTTTAGTGGGTAAGAATCCCACACAATGCTGCAACCTGGCGCAGCAGCGTCTTTGTAAGATTTCCACCTCCATCCATAACAAAAAATATATATATATATAACTGTGAGATTGATATGTTATACATAAGGAGAACAACCCTTCATATCCTGAAATTTTAAATAAAATGATAGCATGTAGTCTCGTTTGCCAAGGAAATCTACTTGAAGAAGAAGAACAAATTGTTTGATAAACTACGATTAGAGTTCAATGAGAAAATGTGTTGTTGATTAATGGAAAATTACCTTCTACTTTATCAAAGCAGTAGCAATTACTTGGTTCCCATATTGCGTAAGGTTCGTTCCCCAAATAACGCATTTATCACGGAATAGTTCTTAACATCAAAGCATACAAACAAATAGCAAACACATTTAAGTTAAAAATGTATTCAAATATTGAAAAATATTTTAAACAATCGAAAATACTATAATTATGGGCAATATGTTTTCAAACTATAGATATCAATACAACGCCAATCATAATTAAAAGGGAAGCATTTTTTTGTTGAACAATATCTTTAAGTAGGCTTTAATCAGTAATTCAATTAATCAATGATTCGATTTAATGATTATATAAACATTCAGACATTAATCTATAAATTTTACAAATCTCTATCAAATAATCTAATAATAATAACTTGTCAATCAATTAAAAGCAAATAAATGTACGTCATTGACAACATTATTGCTTTCAACTAATTGATAATGAACATGACTATCAAGACTAGTTATAGCTGCCGAACCGATCTGTCGACTCCTCAAATAGGGTCAAAGTTAAACTATTGCCAACAGAAATTTGACCTAAAGATAGATCAAAATGATAGTGTAACCTGAAAAATAGTTGAAATCGGAGAATTTGTAGCTTTCTATGGTTGACCACCAGAAAAACTTTGGAACAGTATAAACTTGGGGTGACGTACTCATTAGTGACAATATTATACCTTGTCAAGCAACGTATAATTGAGAATATAACAACGATCGAACCATAGAAATCGGCAAGCTGGTTCCGCAAGTTAAGAAGGATCTGGCTTGATTGGTTCATCTACTGTCTTCTTTAGTGAAATTATATTAGATAAATATCTGCTAGGATTGTGGATTAGACACAGATGAAAAAAAATATTACATCTCCGTTGCTAGTTTCAATTTAGCTAATGGTTTAGAGTAATAATATTTGTTTTCACTATGAGTTCCTGCAACTAATATACCTTGGAAGATCAAATATTAATTTTATGGTATTTTTAGATTAAATACATATTGGAAAATAAGCAACTATTAATAATTTTTTCCTTTAATTTCAGGCAAGAAAGTGCATCATTAGTAACCGCGAATGGTACGAAAATAGTAACTGGTCCACATGCTGCAAATTCTCCACTAGTTGAATCACAGCCTAATAAAAAAGATCGTGGGAAACCTCTACGACAAATTATAGCAGCTTTTGTAGCTAATTTAGGTACAATTAATACTGGATTGATATTTGGATTTAGTGCTGTCGTCATTCCACAATTAGAAGCTGAAGATTCTGTGATACCAATTACTGAAAGTCAAGCATCATGGATAGGTGAGTGAATTTTTATATTTTCAAAAAATATATGTAGGTTCCTGTTTGTTACTGAACAGAGAAGGTAGCCAGAAGACCAATTGGAAAAGTTTACAAATTGATTATTGGTAGCAGAACCGTAATGTACTATCAAATATTTTCGACACATATTAATTTCTACTACTTACATGGATTGGGCTTGTGGTTACTTGCTTTTAAGCAAATTCGAAGTTACGACCTATGGCCTTGTTTCTCTGAATGACATTTCCCTGATGTATCCTAGGCTTAACCGCCTGACTGATACATAACATTCATGAACATGATGAGATGACACAACAGACCATATCAAGCAACTTGGTCTAAAGTTCACTCTGACGACCAACCCTCTTTAAAAGGGGATTACTATTGGTATCGATTGAATATTTCCAATGTGTCCACTGCTTTCCTAGTGCCCTGCCCTCAGTCCCCTAATTTTGTAACAACCAAAAAGACGGGATCTACTAGAGTAAATCACGAGAACAGAGCTATCCCAAAAATAGAAACGTTCATTGTCAAATGGCGTGGGGCCCTACATTCGTAAGTATCCATCAAAGATAATAACCTACCCCTATTCGAAACTTTGCTTTGACTTACCAGATAGAGATCAGTCTCTCAATTTGCTTCTTGGCTAGACTCAACGTACACCTGACTTCATCTTTTAGGTTTGAGTATCACACGTTTCTCCTTTGAAGCCAGTGTTCCTTTGCCTCATTCCCATCCCACCTTGAAAAATAGAGTTTCCTGCCTCATCCTGTGTAATATTCCACACAAGTCTTTGCCTACTTGCATTTGCCCTGGAGCTTAAGAATGACAGGTGGTTGCCTTCTACAAGTCTCTAAGAATACAGGCTTTAATGGCTGTGCGTTGTAAGAAATTCCCTGTTCGAGCTCCTTGGAGGTGACTTTATTTTTATGTCTTTTTATAGATGCTGATTCTGTCATTACCTCATATGAAATTTTTCCTTCCTCATATGAAATTTTTTCTTCGGTTTAGGTAGTAGCCATTTATTTAATTTATTTCCACCTTAGGTTAAAATCTTAGCTTGCTCAGTGCTACGCCATACTCAAAGTGTTTTTCAATACTTGGATTCAAGTAAAAGCCATGATAACAAACTTTATAAGGGTAATTTCATTACGATTGGAAAGAACAATCTAGGGCACTTACTTTTTAAAATCTATCTCTATGAAATGTTGTCCGCTTCTACTTTTTAACTGGTACATCCTGATGGTCTAATTTTGAACTATACATTCGACGATAACATTTAGTATCTCAGGAATAGTGCGAGTAAGCGTTAACTGAAACTGGCTTATCACTGAAGACCCGAGGTTACACATATCTCCAAAGAAAATGGTATAAGGAAGGCATTTCGTATGATCTAGGCGGTTAATTTACCGAACCAAAAAATTAAATCAGGGTCCCTTTGAGCGCTACGATCCCCCACGTGTCATTATACAAAATTCAAGGGCCTATACCAGTGTCTGGGTCCGCATCGGATCTTGAAAATAATCGCACAAACATAGGGATTCGCGTAAGCCTATCCAGTTAAACCAAAACGCGAGCTAAAACCTGCAAAATGAAAATAAGAAAAACAACGGCTCGACTGTGCTTGTGAAGCCGTAAATTTCCGGACTCGAGTGCCGTGATCCAGGAGGGGAGAGCCACGACGAATCACAGTCTCGATGCCTGTTTCTTCTGCCCCAGAAGGTTATTGAGGCGCCGCCCCTGAGGTTCCCTTCCTTCACATCCTCAGGCCAATGTTCTGGAGGATATCCCTAACTGTGAGAACTTTGCAGAAACCAAAGAGTAGGAGAGAGGAAAGGAAAGGAGAGCGAGATACTGAAATCATTCTTAAAGAAAGAATGAAAATAAAAAAAATACTAAAATGACTAAAAAATAACAAAAAATAAACCCAATAAGTTTGAAAAAAATAGGGATAAACTTAAAAAGAATAATAAAATTCAAGTATTTTTGCAGCAAAGAGCAGGCGAGTTCCTTGCATGCGGCTGTCTGTAAGGCAGACTGTGGACTGACTCTACTTAACATGAAGGACCGATCTTTCAATCCTCTGAGTGGGGTGAAGTCGGACCAAGAGCGGATCCATGGATGGAAGTCGAAGGCAATGCACGGTAAATACGTAAATTGTCTTTAGCAGCTATTTGTCGATTTACATTTGTCGTACAGATGGCTACGTGCAGGGGAGGTCTTTGCTGGGACGGAGGGATTCATGTGCGCCATTCAGTACGGCGTGGTCGCCACCCGAGCTTATAAAAAGCTCATCTTGAAAGAATGGGTGGAGAACGACCAGTGCACAATGGGTGGTTCGGCGTTAGAGACGTTGGACCATCTCATTTCTGGCTGTACTGTTATGGCACCGGTGCAATACATTACCAGGCATAATGCTGTATGTAAGGTGATCCATCAAAACCTGATCAAAGCCGGATCCCATCTGATCACGGGAACATGTCCGATTTACCGATATGAGCCGCAAGCAGTACTTCTGCTGGCAGTATGTGTTGGTATCGGCCAGTTCTAACTGAACGCCATATTTCACATAACAAACCTGACGTACTTTTAGTTGAGAAGACAGCTCGCTCCGCGTATATTATTGATGTTACTATCCCCCATAATAGCAACATCTAATGGAAATACGTGGAGAAGAAGGTGAACTATGAGCCATTAGCTCGAAAAATCAACTTGGCGTCTCGAGCGGGTGGTTGTAGTTCCCATAATATTGTCAGTTACAGTTATTGTAACCAAATCCCTCACGCTTTCCCATGATGTCCTGGGACTCTCACACAGTCTGGTTCAAACTATACAGAAGTACACCATTCTGCATATGTGCTCGATGTTGCGGGGAATTCTCGACAGATTCTCCCATTAACCTACCATCGGCCACTACCACCAACGCCCCTTTAGTTTTTATGCTTATGCTCAGCACTTATTGCCAGTATTAGGTAAAATCCGGCATCTGCCGAGATTGTGACAACTCGGAAAATAAAATAAAAAAAATAAAATTATTAAAAACAAAATAGAAAACTCATGATTGTTTAGTTAACATAAGAAACTTTCAATAATGTTGCTTTCTTGCGGTTTCAGGAAACCTGAAGACTTTTCCAATAGATGTAAGCTATTGCCTAACCAAGAACATACATACTGGAGAAGGAAATCGAGTTTCTTGGCGTAGCGGAATGTCAGTGGATATATAGGCTAGATGTTTTCTTTTGTATGCTTTCTCATTCCATACATCACATAAACGATACCAATAGCATCAAAAAGATGCGACGAATTTTTCACGCACAAGTGACTGGGGAATGCGCCGGCAGACGAACCTCCTGCATAACGTCTATATGTGTCCAGCAATGGCATCTTGCTTGCCACGCTCACGCTCGTTCCCAACTCGTATACGAGAGGAAAATCTTTGTCAGACCTCATTTATTATCTGAGCATTGGAAAATAAAGAAAAAAGTGAAAATCATGTAAAGAGTCTAGATTTTTTGAAAAATGTTTTTGGGACCAACATTTGAAAATAAAAAAAAAGGAAATTTGACACGCTAATTCTCCCGCGACGTTCCAAGCATTTCTCTCAAACCGAGATTTCACCACATAGTTGATTTAAGCATCATAAAGTCAATAGCAGTTTATTATTGACTTCCGGCAGCATTTCATACCTCTTTAGTCATATAAGTCATACGCCAAAAATCTGCTTCAATGTTAATTAAAATATAAGGCTTTTCTCGTATTTAGCAAAGCATTATCTTAAATCTCATCTGGGAATTACCAATCAATTGTCAATAGAATCCAATTTCCGTACAAATCATCGCATGTTTATTGTAACAATGCAGTATAGAGGGATTACTTTGAAAATCTATCTAGAAATCGTTATCTCTGATCTCAGACAATGCAGGTTTAAAAACTTATCAATTTATCTAGACGACGGCCTAATTCGCTTTTCAAAAATATTGCACTTGATCATCCATACTCTTTCTGTTTTCTTTTCCGAAGTTTTGAAGAGCTTTATTTCGTACTTCAAATTCAGCAGTGCGATGATAAACGTGCCACTTTTGTAAGATTCACACACATAAATTCAGCTCAACCTTCAAAGTTACTGGAAGCAACCCTAGGATTACCTGTTGGCCATTTTTACCAAAAAATTTCAAGACCTACCCTTAAATTTTGCCAAAGAGGAGAAAACCTTGACATCCTTCAACTCTGGTGGTGAAAGTAAGATTTGATTATGATTTGTATCTTTATTTCACCTCCAAACTTCCACTCAATTATATCACTTCTGGGATAAGTTTAAAGGGATGTTTCGAATTGTATACCAAAATCTTAATTTCGACCGACAATGAACCTTTATCTTAACATAATCTATCAGGGCATTTAACTCCGATAAGGTTAGCATATTGACCTTTCCTTTAAATCAAGGTAAGAGACTAACCTTTAATCGTATGAAACTCATTATCACTTCAATACACATACCTGATCTTATCACGAACATCAACCTTCATTGCTATATAATTTACGATATCTTGAGATGAAAAGTGAAGGAGGTTTCTGTATCAATCCGGAATTAAACTGCTGAAGGCAAAGAACATTGAAGAGCGAACTTACATACTAAAATATCGTCTAGGTAAGCCAAGTATCTTCTCCTTTGCCACAATACAGATAGCTGAGTTCGCCACCACGACTTTCTCGAGATGATAGCTTAAGAAGCAATGCCCCACTAGAAGGTATGTTAGGACCTTGGTGTTCCTCTTCTTAATCTATGACAAACGGCTCAATGAAGGTTTTCTTGTCCGTAATACCAAAAGATATTGTCCCTCTGGGGACCATTCTTGCCTTCTGGATTCATATGGTGCAGAAACATTAGAGCCTCTTAATGTTTACCAAGGATTTCCAAATAATAATGAGGTAACTTGGGCTTAATCTTAGATATCTGGCTTTTCAATTACATACTTATAAGTAGTATTCTCTTTTCCACATATCACGTTTACATACATGCAAAATATGAATATCTTGAAATTAAATCGAAAGTAATTTCAGAAAAGAATGAACAACAATTATATTTCCACGTTTTTTCACGTATAATATCCATGGATTAAATATTTTCGATATCAATTCATGTGACAAAGTGTTGAACACATAAAATGAGTCTCGTGTCGGCTTCAGTCACGTCGAACACGTGTGTGAATTTAAACAATAGAATGTAATCACATTTATCATCATTAATCTATTTTATCTACAAATAGAAGTGAATTTCATAAACATGGACGTTGAGTCATGCGACAAGAGCGAAATCTTGAATAAGTAGATTCGATATTGTGAATTTCGTAAACAAAAAACTAACTACATCGAACCTCTTTTCTCCAGAGTCCCTCTCAAGTACTTGGCTACATGCACATGTATGAACAATATTAGGCTGACAACTAAGCGGATCCGGATTTTCCAGGAATCAGTTTGCCAAAATTACATCGTTATTCTTCAAC
Organism: Hermetia illucens; assembly: GCF_905115235.1. Classification (NCBI taxonomy): domain Eukaryota; kingdom Metazoa; phylum Arthropoda; class Insecta; order Diptera; family Stratiomyidae; genus Hermetia; species Hermetia illucens. Next base: position 18,476,828 of record NC_051849.1, on the reverse strand, counting down.
TAACACTTTAGGCTCACCTTCCCCGCCCCCCTCACCTGCTTCCTGTGTGAGCTTTTTCAATTTCCAATACAGGCAAAGGCCTGTTGAGTTCCACAACAACAAAAGATATTTACTTTCTTGATCTATTCATCATCATGAACGACGCAACAGCAGTATCGGGTCTAGGCCAGCCTTAGTAAGGAACTCCAGACATCCCGGTTTTGCACCGAGGTCCACCAATTGGATCTCCCGAAAGGGTGTCTGGCGTCCTGACCTACGTCATCGCTTCATCTTACACAGGATCTGCCTCATCTTCTTTTTCTACCATAGATATTGCCCTTATAGACTTTCCGAGCTGGATCATCCTCACCCATACGGATTAGGTGACCTGCCCACCGCAACCTGTTGAGATTTCGACGAATTCTCTCATGGCCGTGTACACTTTTAAACTGGCTATGCTGTTATAGGCGGTTTTAAAATCGATCAAAAAAAGATGGTGCATCTGATGACCATATTCCAACTGTTTTTTTATCGCTTGCAGCACATAGAAAAATCTGACTGATTTGCCTGGAAGGAAGCTTCATTGGTATGGGCCAATGATGTTCTGGGCATATGGGGTTATCCGACCTAACAAAATAGCGGAGAATATCTTATAGATGGTACTCAGCAACGTGATACTTCTATAATTGCTGCACTACGTGATATCCCCCGTTTTATGTATGGGACAGATAATGCCTCTTAGCCAGTCGGCATTTATTCGCTGACCCATACCTTCCGCATCAGTTGATGACCCAGTTGGTGTAATTGGTCGTCACCATATTTAACCAATTCGGCTGTAATTCCATCGGCTCCTGGCAACTTATAGTTTTTAAGCCTGTGGATTGCACGGACTGTTTCTTCTGTGCTTGGTGGTGACAGCATTTGTCCGTTATCTTCAGTTGGCTGGACTTCCAACTCACCGATACTTTGGTTGTTGAACAGTTCATCAAAATACTCAACCCATTGCTCCAAAATGCCCATTCCGTCGGAAATCAGATTTCTCTCCTTGTCTCGGCAGGATAATCATCGAGGTGTATAAGGCTTCATCCTGCTGACTTATTGATAAACCTTCTGCGCCTGGTGCGGTTGCTCCCTGTACTTTTCGAGTTCACAGACCTGTTCGTTCTCCCAGGCTTCCTTCTTCCGCCTGTAAATTCGCTTCTCCGTTCAACAGAATTCTTGATAGGTCTCTGCGCGTACCCTTCCATTGGGAATACAATATTACTCGGTATGCAGCATTCTTCCATTCCTAGCTTACATTCATCGTCGAACCAGTCGATCCGACTTTTTTGGTTGGGGCTAAGTACGTTTGTGACCGTATCAATGATAACACTCTTCAGGTGGTTGTGAAGATCATTTGTTGATGCTTCATCTTCAGGACATCTGTTAGCTGTGGTTATTGCGGCATCCATTTCCCTCTTATAGGTTTTGCAGAGCGCTGTCTTGTGAATAGCTTCAGTATTCACTCTGACCTGGTTGTCAGAGGGGATTGCAATTGCAACTCGAATTCGGAGCACTATGACAACGAATCTATATTGGCCTCCCTATATGTTCTGACATTCATCAAAGCTGAGAGGTGGCGGCGTTCCATCAGCACGGGGTCAATTTGGTTGAAAATGGTCCCGTCTGGAGAGGCCCACGTATGTTTCTGGACCGCTTTCCGCGCAAACCAGGTACTTCCAACAACCAATTCGTGCGGCACTGTTGACTAAATAATCCGCAGTCCGTTATCATTGGTATCCCTATGTAAGCAATAAGAGGAGACGTGTCACCTGAATACGGGCTCAGTCCCTACTTGACTGTTGAAATCTCCAAATATGATTTTGATATCATACTTGGGACAGGCTTCGAGGGTCCGCTCAACTGCCTCGTAGAAAATATCCTTCTCCGACTGTGCAGCCTCCTTTGTAGGAGCGTAAACGTTTATGAGGCTTATATTTCTAAATTTGCGGCGCAAAGGATTGTCAGCCCTACCCTACCCCCAACCTGGAGAACCAATTGGTATAATTTGTCCTGTTTTTAAACGCGGGAGACTCACCTTCATCCTTCTCCGTCTGCGGTTTCTCGTTAAGAATGAGCTACCAGCGGTCACCACTTGGAGGTGGAAATAGGGCCTAGTAGTAGTGCTGTTGGTGTTGGTTCAGCAGGCGTTTCCCAGGTTTTATGCTCCATCGTGGGTACCAAACCACGCTTCGCCCTGGGACCTATTCTATCCTGTCATGGCTCTATATTGACAGCTTCACTGAAAAATCGCCGATGACCCAATCCGAAAAAGTATGAGGATAATAAGATCGCCACAAAAAACTGTTAGAAAAGAAAACCAAAGGAAGAGCTCTATTTCGAGGGTAGCTAGTGTGACAGAGAAACCAACAGGAGAAACCGACGCCAGGAAACAAAATAACCCGGCCAACATACGACAACATAACCAACACCAGCGCGAATTCAATCAAAATGGATAAGTTCACTAGACTGGGTTCAAGTGCGGGCCATACGAGCTTCTTTTAACAAAGCCCGTGACGAAAGACGGCCGATAGAGCAACTCATATATCCCCAACGACGCTGCTCCACAGAAAGGATCTGACCGAAATACGGGTTCGGAAGATTCAGTTCGTTTCACAATCAAGGCACGAAACACAAAGACATGTCACAGAATCCGTTGATGATTCAACTGTACATCAACAGGTACAAAAGGAAGGATCTATCACCAAAATATCGGTCAATTCTAGAGTAAAAAGAGCCAACAACCAAACGCTTCCGAACCCAAATTGGAATTTGGTTAAATCAAGGGTGGAGCGGGGTGAAGCAAGGAGAATGATTACGAAACGAAACCGCCAAGAAGCACTGTTTATAACAGCAAAAGGGTTATGTCCCATAATGATGTGTTACGAAGGATTAAGACAGATCCATTGCTGAAGGAGCTTAGCGACAATGCAGGGCGAATTAGGCGAACACAAAAAGAAGGATATCCGAACTATCGAAGAAAAGAACGGATCAATACGACCTACAAGGGAATATCGAGGCTTGACTTGGAGAGCAAGCGGCCATCCGCGTAAGTCAGCGAATGGTTACCATAGAGTGTAAAGATCTTGGCAAGGTCACCACCAAGGAGGAAATTTCTGTTGAGCTCAAACACGAATTTAAACTGGAGAACGTGCAGGAAACGGACATCAAAGGCCTAAGTTGAGCGTATAATGGAACGCAGACAGCGACCCTAACTATGCTTGTGACTTCAGTGGACACACAGGTTTACCCCACACATAAGTATGTGAACTACGCGAAACCACGGTAAGGTACATAGTTCAATCGAATACAGCATGGGATGCAGTAGTTACAATGGTGAAACGGTGGTCCCGCGGGGAGGAATATGGGCTGTTTTAGTCCGTAAGAGTGGAGTATGTGTTTCCTCAATTTCAGATGCGTATCCATGATGAATTTCTCCCAGCCAAAAAAAAAGATAGACATTGAACCGATTTTAATTAGGTCTTGTAATGAGGTACATAAACAACCTCTTAATGTTGACCAATGGATTTCCAAATAGGAATGAGATAACTTGGACTTAATCTTGGATATCTAACCTTTCAATTACATGGCATCTTACTTGCCCTTACTTAAAAGTGCCATTCTCTTTGCCCCTAATTTCAAACATGTCACGCTTACAGCAATACATCCATGCAAAATATCTTTAAATCGAAAATAATTTCTGAAAAGAGTAAACAACTATTTCTACCTTTTCTCACGTAAAACCTCCATTCATTAAATATTTTCGATATTAAATCATGTGACAAAATGGTGAATACATAAAGTAAGTCTCGTGAATAATAGAATGCAATCATATTTATCGACATGGAACTATCTTATCTGCAAATAGAAGTAAATTTCATAAACATGGACGTTGAGTCATGTGGCACGAAGGAAATCTAAAGTGTAAGTAAACTCAATATCATTCTTTCATGAATAAAAAAGTAATTACAACGAACCCCTTTCCCCAGCCACTGTCATTAATTTATCCCAGTTTGAGTCCTTCTGAAGTAGTTGGGTATATGTATATGTACATAAAAAGTATTAGGTTGACAACTAAGTATATGCGGATTTTCCAGGAATGTGTGCTCCAAAATCATATTGTTCTTTAACTGACACTTTAGGTTTCACCTTCACCCTGCCTGCTTCCAATGGGAGCTTTTTCAATTTGCAATACAAATTGATGAAAGCCTTTTGAGTTCCATGACAATAAAAAAGATTTATTTTCTTGATCTATTGGCGCAAGTTATTTCAACTTCCTAACCTGTCACATGAGGTGATGACCGAGTTCGTTGATTCCCAGCCTTTGCATCTTGGACTGTACGTTCGAATTCTGGTTGCGTCATGGATGATTGTGCTTGTCCTTGTTACTGTATAATCTCCTTTTGTACAGCACAAAGCGTAAAAACAATCAAACTGGAGAACAGTTTCATAGAAAAAGAAACAGGAAGGATAATGAAACTGTATTGATGCTCTACACTATACTAAGTATATATTTTCATAGCCTTATGAACTATACCATGAACTGAAGATCATATTGTCAAATTGTCAAATTGTCCAATTTTCCACCAAGGCAAAGGTACGACAGACATTATTTAACAATACGTCGGGAAACCAGAAGCTAGACGCTTCAGGTATTTGTTTTGTGGTTTTGTGTTTCCCTATGTGAGGAATGATGTGTGCACGAGGGTATCGTGTGTACATAGTTAAAAATTCAATCGTTCTCTATTTCTTAAAAAGTCATGTACACAAATAATTCGATCTGGAAAGGGCTGTATTGATAAAAGTCAACCTCAACGATTCACACTAGAAGTACAGTATTATTAGCAAATGTAGAGAAGTTAATCTGCAACAGATACAAACAAGCCAGGAAACCAGAAGCTTTACATTTCAGGTATGAAAGGTTTTATTATATTCCTTTTATAAAAACATATCGCCCCCCCCTAGCACTTTATATATATTCATACATTATGTCAGAATACCCAGTTTTGGGTGCTACTGACATACATCGCGAAGCGAAAAATTTGACCTTTTATAACTTTATTAGTAATAGTACGATTTTCACCAAACTTAGTAGGACTATTCATGATTCTAGAAATGGACTCAAGGGAGATTCGGCAGTCAATTACTAAAAATTATAGCAATATACTATTACTAACTTTATTTAAATTGATATCAGTATGAAGGGTATTTCGTAGCCTAGGGACTATAAATTGGCAGCTTCTGATTATTTTCTGATTATTCGGTTGGGTAGGTTCTGAGAATGGCCCCGTAAGCCGTCGCCCTGTCCCATTGTGAATTAAATGTTATGATAGAGACCAGTTTTGAAAAGTACTAATCGAAACCTTTCATTTGATATCCCATTTGCCTATATTTGTTGATAAAAATTGCCCCCCCCCCCCTTCTTAGGATTAACTAAAAAGGGGTGGGGTTTCAGTCGATTTATAAAAGTTGGTAATTTACTATGAGTATGTTTATTTGATCAGATATGGGAATGGAACATATTTTGAGGCCTAGATTTCATATAAGCGCATGGATTGGGTAGTTCCCGAAAATGATTCCTGTCTCACTTTAAGTGTGCATATTTTGACTCCTTCGTCACGCACTTTACAATCCAAGTTTCGGAAAGTATTAATCAATACGTTTCATTTGATACCCCACACGACTATATTTGGTGAAAAAAACTTTAACACACCCCTTTTAAGCTCCACCTGAATTTATGTCACTCATTGTCCACCAAATTTCGTTCAGATCGGTTTAGCCGTTTTGGAGAAAAGTGCGTGTGACAGACGGGCAGACAGACAGTGAATCAGTTTTAATAAGGTTTTGTTTTACACAAAGCCTTAAAAAGTAGGACACATCACCTTGTAATCTCATTTCGTTTCTTACTTTATTTAAAAAATAAGCAGCTACTTATTTTCCATCCCAAGTATCTTTCAATCATCCTTAGAAACTTGTTTAACGCAAACAACTGTAAATACTTTCATTCGCATTAGGCATGATCACAAAATGCTGTTAATTATACACACAGTGCAACCAAACATGTATCTACTCTTATATTTACTATTTTAATTAAAGCAGTCAAATGTCTCTAATTGCTTCATTGGATCAATGTTTTTATCATCGCATTAATCCAAGGAATTTAATTGTAAAGAGTGTTCACTCATATGTTTGTTGACAAATCATGTTCTTAATTATGTACATAAGCTGGCTGCATGTGGCATTAGTGCTTATTGCTCCACAATTCATCCCAATAAAATTTTTTGAGTTGTAGACCACGAAATACAATGAATTTTCTATTTTGAAAAGGAAATAAAATATGTATATACATTTCTGATTATCTCACATTTATTTTAAATAAATAAATATATTTTTTTTATTATTTAATATATTTTTGCAACATGTATAATTAATTTTATGGAGCATAAAACCTGGGAAATGCCTGCTGGACCAACACCAACAGCTCTACTACCAAACCCTATTTCCACCTCCACGTGGTGACCGCTGGGAGCTCTTTCTTAACGAAAAGCTGCAGACGGAGAAGGGTGAAGGCGAGTCTCCCGCGCCTAAAAACGGGACAAATTGTACCAACTGGTCCTCCAGGTTGGGGGTTGGGTAGGGCTGACAACCCTACACGGAAAACAACTCGTTACGAAGCCACAACAGGAGCCTCGGACAGGACGGATTTTAAAACGACGGACCCGGCAACGAACACGGAATAAAGATTTGCGCATTTTCTCATGGAACGTGCGCTCCCTGTACAGAGATGAAGCTGATGACCAGCTAGCCGATACCCTGTCCCAATATAGGTCTGATATAACAGCGTTGCAAGAGATGCGATGGACAGGGACCGGTTTCCTAGAGAAGAGTCACTACACCATATATTATAGCGGTCATCCAGTAAACCATGTGCTCGGAGTAGGTTTCTTAGTCAGCCAAAAAATGAAACCTGCTGTTATCGGCTTTGAAAACATAAGCGAACGGCTACGCACTCTGCGCTTGCGAGGCAAGTTTAGAAATATAAGCCTCATAAACGTTCACGCCCCTACAGAGGAGACTGCAAAGTCGGAGAAGGATATCTTCTACGAGGCAGTAGAAGTGTCCCAGATATGATATCAACATCATACTTGGGGATTTTAACAGCCAAGTAAGGAAGGAGCCAGTATTCAGGCGATACGTTGGCTCCCATAGCTTACACGAAAAAACAAATGATAACGGACTGCAGATATTCAATTACCAGGGTCACACGAAATGGTTGTTGGAAGTACTTGGTTTGCGCGGAAAGCGGTCCGTGTTGATCGAACGCCGCCACCTCTCAGCCTTGATGAATGTCAGAACATATAGGGGGGCCAATATAGACAAGGATCACTACCTCGTTGGCATGGTGCTCCGAGCCCGAATAACAATACCACCTAGAATCCCCTCTGACAATCAGGTGAGAGTTAACACTGAAGCCATCCACAGCACAGCCCTCCGCAACCCCTATAAGAGGGAAATGGATGCCGCAATAACCGCAGTCAACAGAGATCCTGGAGATGAAGCATCAACAAATGATCTTCACAACCACCTGAAGAATGTTATCATAAATACGGCCAGAAACATACTTGGCCCTAACCGCAAATGAGTCGGAACGGCTGGTTTGACGCTGAATGTAAGCTAGCAACGGAACGGAAGAATGCCGCATACCGAGTAATGTTGCATTCCCAAAGAACGCGGGCACGCGCAGAGACTTATCACGAACTCCGACGAGTGGAGAAGCGACTTCACAGACGGAAAAAGGAAGCCTGGGAGAACCAACAAGTCTATGAACTAGAAAAGTACAGGGAGCAACCGCACCAGGCGCGGAAGTTTTACCAACAAGTCAGCAGGATGAAGCCTTATACACCTCGATGCTCATCCTGCCGAGACAAAGAGGGAAATCTGATTTCAGACAGAATGGGCATATTAGAGCGATGGGTTGAGTACTTTGATGAGCTACTGAACAACCAGAACATCGGCGAGTTGGAGGTCCCGCCAACTGAAGACGACGGACAAATACTGCCACCACCAAGTTTTGGAGAAACAGTCCGTGCAATTCATCGGCTAAAAAATCATAAGTCGCCAGCAGCCGATGGAATTACAGCCGAATTGGTTAAATATGGAGGCGACCAGTTACACCAAGTGGTTCATCAACTTGTGCTCAAGGTATGGGACAGCGAATCAATGCCTGACGATTGGCAACGAGGCATTATCTGTCTCATACATAAAAAGGGAGATATCACACAGTGCAGCAATTATAGAGGTATCACGTTGCTGAGTACCATCTATAAGATATTCTCCACTATCTTACTAGGCCGGATAGCCCCATACGTCCAGAACATCATTGGCCCATACCAAAGAGGCTTCACTCCAGGCAAATCAGCAACAGATCAGATTTTCTCTCTGCGGCAAGCGATGGAAAAACTGTTGGAATATGGACAACAGTTGCACCATCTGTTCATCGACTTTAAAGCCGCCTATGATAGCATAGCCAGGGTAAAACTGTACACCGCCATGAGAGAATTCGGTATCCCGACGAAATTAATTAGACTGACTAGGCTGACCCTGACCAATGTGCGAGGCCAGATAAAAGCAGCAGGATCACTGTCAAGACCATTCGACATCATCAACGGTCTACGACAAGGGGATGCGCTATCATGCGTCCTCTTTAACCTGGCCCTCGAGAAAGTGATCCGTGATGCTGAGGTGAATGCAAGAGGTACGATCCTCTTCAAGTCCACCCAACTACTGGCCTATGCTGACGATATCGACATCATGGGAAGAACGACCCGAGATGTACAAACTGCCTTCATCCAGATCGAGCAGGCGGCGCGAGACCTTGGGCTGCACATCAATGAAGGCAAGACAAAATATATGGTGGCAACGTCAGCACCGAAGACGAATCAACCAACAACATCAAACCGCACTGGTCAAACACAAACACGAAGAAGAATAAGGATAGGAGAATACAACTTTGAGACCGTTGACAATTTCTCCTATCTAGGGTCGAAAATCACAACCGATAACAACTACGATGATGAAATCCGCGCACGGTTGTTGTCAGCCAACAGAACCTATTTCAGCTTACAAAGACTATTCCGCTCGAAACGTCTCACCATAGGGTCAAAGCTCTTACTGTACAAGACTATGATCTTGCCAGTCCTCATGTATTCCTCGGAAACTTGGGTTCTTAGCAAGAAAAATTGCGAACTCTTGGCCGCGTTCAAGAGAAGAATCCTCTGAAGAATTTTTGGCCCCCTACATGAGGATGGACGATTCCGTAGCCTACACAATGACGAAATCTATGAGCGATACCATGACCGTTAGGTTACGGTGGGTGGGTCACTTAATCCGTATGGGTGAGGATGATCCCGCCCGGAAAGTCTATAAGGGCAATATCTATGGTAGAAAAAGAAGACAGACCCTGCCTAAGATGGAGCGATGGCGTGGGTCAGGACGCCAGACAGCTTTTAGGGATATCGAATTGGTGGACCTCGGCGCAAAACCGGGATGTCTGGAGTTCCTTATTAAGGCAGGCCTAGAGCGGATACCGGTTGTTGCGCCGTTGATGATGATGATGATAATTAATTAGTTACAAATGGAAACAGTCTGGTAGTAAGTGTTCACCACACCAGGCAAGTAGTCAACCTCTACCAGGGATCTAATCACTGATTCGACAAGTAATCTGATCCTTTGTCCCATTCGAAAACCGACTGAACGCTGCTTATTTTGCAGCTAGTTTTACGTCAGCTCGTCTCTCGCCGTGCGAGGGCATTTTTGCCGAGCCTTCTACTCTTTTATGATAATTTGGGGTGGGATGATCTATCAATTTCACACAATATATTTCGCTAACTGCTTGCGAGGGTTATCCAAGACTATTAATTGTTAATCTCTCTCCTACCCTTCTTCCTGTCGAGTTGCTACAAATTATCACATCGCTGAATGACTTAACTCAAACAAATACCCTTTTCGATCATCGATTGTGCTCGCAACCACGCCTTCCTAGTCCTTCTGCCATATTGTTAGCAGATCCCAATTTGCCTGGGACACAATCATATCACAAAATATCCTTGCCAGTGTTAGCGTCCTACCTGTAATCTCCTCCAAACTCTTTCAGCCGAAAGTCGATAACAATGAAAAACAAGTCGGGAACCGAAAACTCTTTGCTTGTTGATAATAGAAGGATTTCTATGGAACTTTCCAATATGAGGCTCCACTTTGTAGCTTAAATTATCATAAAACTTTATGATTGCAAGATGAGCTTAAAGGGAGTTTCCTGTCAATTTTCAAAAAATGATGATAATGTACTATTATTAACGACGATTTGAGCAAATATTGGTATGAAGTGCATTTTGAAAGCTGAACGTATAGGGGCACAAGCATATTTTTTTAAAATTTCATTTGGATGGATTTCAAGATTATCCCCTTTAAATAAATCACCAATTTGGGATCCCCGTATACTTCTGTTTACAACTAATGTCAAAACTAATGCTTGCTTCGAAAAGTACTAATTGAGGCCTTTCATTTGATACCCAACATGACTATATTTGCAGAGAAAAATCTTGCGCCCTTCTTTGGCATCCTTAACGTTGAAAGATGTGACTCGCTGCTTGCGTGAGTTTCACAGTTCCAACATTTTCACTAAATTTCGTGTCAACAGGTGTATCCGTTTTTAAGCAAAGTTCATGTCATTGGCAAGCAACCAACCGATTTTAATAAGGTTTTTTTCCAGAGAGCCTTAGAAAAACACCCCGTCCTCCACACCACCTCCCGTTATAAATCAGATCAAAGCAAGGGGAGGATTCTCTGTGCTTAGATATAGAATGAAGCTTATTGTTTTTATTGTACGTAAATTACAAGTCTATCGTCGCCCTCCGATGTTTGAAATGTTCTTTTTTGGAACCATGCTGGCGCTGGATTGCCTAACGTGAGCATGATCCATATGCTCCTTGAAGTCCACTCTGGTAGCTATCATCACTCCAAGGTATTTGGTAGTTAGTTTTTGGATGACAATGTGCAGCGCAGCTTGGGTTCACCATCTGTACCATACGATGACCTACTTTTTCCCAGATAGTAGCCCGAAAACTATGTACACAAATCGTTGCCCGGAATCCTCTTATTAGGCTCCGTTCACCAAAATGAACCCACTCCGAACATCTAAGATAAAAACAATTGCTCCGGCACCTGGCCGTGATTCGCCATATATGTATGTACGTATGTGAAAGGGATATCCCCCCTTCATTTATTTCTAGATTAAGCATCTAAGAGGCCATGGTTTTTAGTGGTATGTATTTTGGAATAGTGTAATGTTGCTTTCTATGAGGGCAGAGTTATATATCCCACTTTGAGCAAATTAACGACTACTGACGGTTCAGAGCTACCCGCAACTGAGTGCAGCAGAAATGCCCATCGAAGGCAAGATCCTTCGTACCTACTCTAACAAACGTCATTATACAAAATATCAGGTGTCTTTCTCCCGACGAGAGGCACGGCAAGGAGGAACTTCTATGAGGGAATCTAGATATTAACATTAACGACTAGACCGCCGGAACGAGAAAAACAATCAATAAACTGTTCAACATTGCGCGTGGAGTCCAGCATCCTGCAACCTAAATGTCATTCTACGCCCTACTACTAGCTAAACCACAACTTAAAGAGAATTTAGTTTCATCTGAAAATTCTGACAATTCCTGTGACATCTGAAATTGGTGCTGAAATCCATATCTCTTGAGAAAGATCGAAATAAGCAAATAAGCGTTCGTCATTATTGCATGCATTCCAAATATTGGTGACTGATTTGAAAAATTTTTTGCGGGGGATATGGACTACTACGTCCAAATTCCGAATGCATTATCCAAATTCTGCTGTGGAATGGATGAACCTTCCTCATTACATCGGAATCAGGAGCGTATTTTACGTGGCGACACAACATGGACAAGTGAACTCACAGCGTGCTTATTCTCACTACAAGGAGCTGACAAGTGCTTTATACGCAGCTCTTTGTAAGGTAGATTGGGGACTGACCCTCCTTAACTTGAAGGATAGATTTTTCAGGCCTGTATCGATGATTGGGAGTCGAAGGTAATGTACGGTAAATACACAGTGCCCCTGGAAGCCATTCGTTGACCTCCATTTATCGAATAGATGGCTTTGTGCTGAGGGTCTTTTTGCTGACACACTGGGATCTTTATGCGTCATCGCACCCGTGCTTACAGAAAACTTATAATGAAAAAGCAGTTCGAGAATGACCAGTACAAAATATGTTGTTCGACTACACTGTGATGACCCCGGTGTTATAATCATCATAATCAACGGCGCAACAACCGATATCCGTCTAGACCGCCTTAATAAGGAAATCCAGGCACCCCGGTTTTGCGCCGAGGACCACCAATGGTATTGTACATGGGCAGGTAAAATGCTGTATTTTGCTGTCGGGCCGAACCAAATGAATCCACCAGGACCTTGGATTCAAGCATGAGCTCATGGTGGAAACATGCCCAGTTTACCAATATGAAGCGTAGTATTCTCCACGTCTGCTTACGGCAAGTATCGGGATTGGCAAGCTCTTACTAATCACCATATTCCATACCACAAGTTTAGCATCGGGACAAGTCCAAATACAAGGGTAATCATCCGTGCCCGAGCTAGGATTTGAACCCGGAACGAAAGATCGAAAAGCCGATTGTCAAACGGGAGGGATGGATGGCAAATTGGAAAAAGCTCATCAAGACTCTGTGGAAATTAGTTTTACAGTTAATTCTGAGTAAGATATCGAGTTTTAAAATGATTCGATCTTCAGACAAAAGAGAAGAGATGATGGCTTGAAGTGCTGCATGGTGACTTGTGAGCCTTGTGACTCCATCCGAATCAAGCCTTTGACCGAGCAAAACGAGGCAAAGACTGAAGAAGGAGAAAAGGAAAAAAGCATGGATGAAATCCTGCGCAACTATAGAAGAAACGAAGAAAAGGAAGGGCTTATTGGAATTTTGCCCTCTAATAACCGCAGCAGAGGATGGTTTCCACTTTAAAGTCTCCCCATTTACGCGCGAGTATTGAGAAAATGATTCCATGTTAAAAAATTCAATTTAAATTTCAATGTTAAATTAAGTAATAAGTTGTTCGGAAATGACACAGACGCTTCTTCTTTTTCTTCAGCCTTTGTCCCCTTCACAAGCGGGGTCAGCTCGTCGTGATCGGCTTCGCCATTTGGCTCTATCGAATGCCTGATCTGGGTGCAACCTCGAGGCTTTTAAATCCCCATCCAGCGTATCAAGCCACCGTTGCTTAGGTCTGCCTTTTGGTCGTTTACCATCGACTTCGATGTTCAGACCAATCTTCGCAAGTGAATTCTCGTTTGCACGAATTGCGTGACCATACCATCGAAGACGCCTCTCTCGTAACTTTTCCACGATCGGTGCAACCCCATAACGATCGTGGATATCCTCATTTCGGATGTGATCTAAACGTGTGACGCCACTAGTCCAACGTAGCATCTTCGCCTCCATTACCGCAAGACGCCGTTCATTGTCTTTTATGGTCGGCCAACACTCAGAACCATAGAGAGCGACTGGACGGACGACATTGCGATAAATTTTAGATTTAAGACGTTCGTTGATACATCCATCACAAAGGACACCAGTTGTGGAATGCCACTTCATCCAGGTTGCGTTAATGCGTGAAGCAATTTCATAACGCAGCTCTCCATTGGCTGATAGCGTTGACCCGAAGTATTTAAATCGCTCAGTTCTGGGCAGATCACTGCCGCTGACAGTGATTGCGCCTGTTTCATGGGGATCGGTCGTCAAAAATTCAGTTTTGTTTAAATTCAATCTGACATATTCGTTTTAGGAATGATGGGGTCCTAAGTCCGCATCAACTTAATGCTGGACCGGACCAAATGGGACGACATGACTACGAATTATATTGAGCGAAAATCCGCCTTATTGACCAGAGCTTGGCCAGAGCTGAAATATTCGTTTTAGGAATGATGGGGTCCTAAGTCCGCATCAACTTAATGCTGGACCGGACCAAATGGGAAGCAACTTACTCCCTCTTTCCTGGTCCACGGACCCCTCGCTTAGGGCTTGCACCCAAACTTCTCAAAAAAAGTTGTGACAGCGACCGCTTTCTTTGCTTCCCGGTTGGCATTCTTATAAATTTGCCAATTAGCAGGCGTTTTATCGTCGAGAAATTTGTGGTAGAGGCGTTTCTTTTCACGGACCTTCATTTCAACATCATCATTCCAAAGCCAGGTATCTGGGTTGATGTACCGCTTACCCGACTTGGTGACCCCGAGGGTTGCAGAAGCCGCTTTGTGGATCGTGTCTTTCATTTGGTTCCATGATTCTTCCACATTCGTAATGGTTGGCAATCGTATGAGTGAGACCGTTTCTTTCTTTCTTTCTTCTCACCAAATCGCCACCATTTAATGCGCGGCGGGCCAGTGCGTTCCTCACGCTGTTTTATCGGTGGCTTAATTCGCAGGACGGCAATCAACGGCCGATGTTGAGCTGCGATGGTCTCATAGGGAACGACTTTGCAATTAGTGACAGTGGTAAAATGTTATCGTCTTATGAGAATATAGTCGATTTGCGTTTTATTGTTCCCACTATAAAATGTGGGAAGATGAGACAATCGTTTGATGAACCATGTATTCATAAGTACAAGGTCATGGGTGTCCGCAAAATCGATTATACGCTCGTCACCTTCATTGCGCGCTCCGAACCCCTTTCCCCCATGGCACCTGTTACCGTCTGCTTTTTACCCACATTACCATTAAGGTCGCCGGCAATGATTATGTAATCGTCAGCAGGCACGAGAAGTTGCCAGAAGGCATCTTTCTCGGCATCAGGTCGACCTGTCTGTGGTGCATACGCGGTGAAGAAGTGAATAGTGCGATCAGCTGATATAATGGTGAGCTTCATCAGCCGATCATCAAATCGTTCGACTTCTTTAATAGCATCACGGAAACCCTCTGAGATGGCAATGCCAACACCATATTGAGTGTGTGGGTTACCAAAATAGAGAAGTTTGTAGCCATTTTTACCGCGTTCGCGTTCAATGTCGCAGCTTTTGGCACCAGACCATCGGGTTTCTTGCAGAGCGCAGATGTCAATGCGCCTTTTCCGAAGGGCTCTTGCGAGTTCCTCCGTCTTTCCAGTTAGGGTACCAACATTCAGCGTGCAGACACGTATTTGTTTTGTTCGTTGTGTGCGGACTAACTTGCTTACGTCCTGACGCCGTCCATGCGTCAAGAACCCTTGCCCATTTCTCGACAGGACCGGGGCCCGTCCTGCCGCGTCGACTGAGGTGGACGCCCTAGCATTTCTCCGAGGCTTGTGACTCAATCCGATCATCATGTTTGTAACGACATTCTATGCATTTTCTTGGTCGACCTGTCGCGGGGCCTGTCACCAAGAGAGATCAGGTAGGATTTAGCATAGTAGAATAACTCCAACTATACTCTATTTATCTCTTTCCCTGATCTCAGCATTTTATTTTTGTTTTACTGAGGATAGTACAGAGTACGTTGCCTCAAACCCTCCTCCTTTACCTGGGCTTGGGACCAGCATACTATGTTAATAGCATGGCGGAGTTGGAAATGACACAGACGCTAATGTTTAGCAATTGCACAAAATGGCGGTAACGGCACTTCAATTTGGAAATCTTCCTGGGTATCTTCAGCGGCAAAGTCCTCTATAGAATCTTCAGTATATCGTGCTCCAATTCATACATTTACGAATCACAGAGATAAGGGAGATGTCCTCTTACAAACAACGAAAATGCCAATAATTTGAAAAATCAATTTTTCTAGGCTAGGTTAGGCCAATCAGTTCAAAATACCCAATTAGATATTTGAACATATAAAATATAATACAACACCCTAGTCGCCCGCTTCCAGCAGTAAAACTTCTGTCCTTTAATTAATTATTTTTATTTTTAATATCATATCAACACCACAACTGTTTGCATTTAGATCTAAAAACTTCTGTTGCGATCAATCAGGTGATCAACTAGGAGGCCCAGGTTGCACTTCCCGGCATGATAGTAGTCCAATGCTTAGGCAAAATGCATTTGACTGTTCGCCAGTATGGAAATGTGCATAGCATTGCAAAGCTAAAGTTGCCAAAAGTACGCTGACGCGAATTTCCATCGAAAGGACTGAAACCGTTTTTCATTTTTGCTACCATCCAATCAGCCTTTGGATAATAAATGAGTTTGCAGATATCATAATGCATAAAAGTGTATATAATAGATTAGAAGACGAGCCGTCAACAAATAAACTCAAGTTTAGTATTATCCGCTAGCTCTTCCACTGAGTCTTCCCCCATAAAGGGCTCCAGTTCTTAACAAGTGAACAATAGCTTCTTAAGTGTTTATCTCAGGTTACACTTAACACTTGCTAGGCAACATTTTGTGGCCCTACAGCCGGGTTGGTATGAACGCTGGTAATTAACAATAACACTACATGCTAGTCCTATCTAAGAGCCACCAGCTGCATTGAAAAAATTTTCAAAAACCTACAACAAAAGCTCCTAAATCGGCCCCCATTTCCAGACAATAATGATAACCACGTGAAATCAAGATCCATCCAGCTCATGTTTTTAATTTATGGTTGCTCACTTCAGCAGCGTCTTAAAGTCTGGAAATGATGATATTTACCCGAGTATCTGGACTAGGCTGCCGCACTTATAACTAAAAAATAAAGCAGTAAACACTTGTAAACACAGATGCCATAATCGCCACGAGCTGTTTTGATGCTAACAACACATAACAAATTGAGTCATATCTGGTAATATTCCGTCTGGTTTTGGCATATTTTTGAATCTAAATTTTATTGAAGAAAATTTGCATACGACCATCCACATGTGTGAAAAAATAATAAAATGCAATAATTTAAATACATTGTGGAAATTCAGGGCTATGTTTTTTTTAAATATTGTATTTCACTTGCCCCTGTATGAATACACTCCCTCAAATTCATCTATATACATTTTTACAACTAGAAATTCATTCAAATCTTTTTATTATAAATTTGAATGAATGAAAGGTCACTTGTCACTCTTGGACTTACAAACCAAATCGAAAGATGATCATGCATGGAAAATAAATTTTCTGTTCCAAATAAAATGTCGCAATATAAAATTAATGTTAAAATTCCTAAAATAAAGCAAGGTTGAATTGGACTGTGCATAGATGTACTCACTTATCTAAATACTTTTGAAGAAAAACTATCGTATCTTATCTTAGAATTCATTAAAGGGATCAAGTGCTATAATTTATTTACATTACCTACTATTATTTATGACTGGATGGAGGCACGAGACAAAGGCAAACTTGACTGTGTACTGGCAAATATGTATATAATGTTGATGTGATATCATAAATAAAAACATATCTTCTCGGCATATTATCATCATGTTCTCATCGCCAAAGGCGCGAGGCCCTATTACTTCCTGCTTTTTAAAAGATTTAGTTATATTAATGTCGAGGGCTGTTTGATAGATATAGTAAATATATGTAAGTTCTATTTTTATATTACAATGGATGGATGAAAATAGCTTATAAATGCTCCAGTGAATTAAATATTCTATGAAATTGGTATCTAAGTGCTTCGAAGAAGGAAGTAACTCTAATTTTTATGTAAATTTACTTCCATTTCAACATTGAAAGAAAAACAACTTAAAATAACAAAATATACACGAGTTGTTTGTATTTCCATTCATTCGTCTGGAAATGTTTGCATGCATGTTTAGCATCGCTCTTTATGTACTAATATTAGCATTTTCGTCTAATTGGTATAGCGATCGTGGAATATTCATTTCTATTGTATAATTTTGATATTACTAAAAAAAACTCCACATAGAAATGATTTAAAAAAAAAATTAACAACGGTTTAATATAAGGTGCTATAAAATGAATAACATCCATAAATACCTGATAATTAAATAGCAATTCCTAGCGGAACCATGTAAAGAATAAATATGAACAAATAAAAAATAATAAATGTGAGCAAATAAAAACCAAATAAGAACTGGAAAGTTGGTGCTTCTGATACTTTCCGAAGTGCAATAAAAATCAATAATGGTTAACAATGTCATAAATGATGAAAAATTCGTTGATTTAATCGAACATAGCTAAAAACTCTATTGTGTACCATTTTTTCAGTTACTGAACGTAGTGTATATTCCTTCAATATGTCAATCTATTCATTCTATTGTAATATTGCGGGGCAGCAGAATCATTATTTGTGACCACCCTCATGATGATAACCCCCCCCCCCCCGCTCCTATCTACATTCATTATCATTCCCACGCAACCTTCTTCTACTTCTTTCTCCTTCTCTCTTAACAGACATTCCTTATCTTGCTTAAATTCCACACAAAACCTCGGAGTCACTTTCGACAATAAGCTCTGCTTTGACACCTATTGCCTCGAAGTCACCAATCGAGCAGCAAAATTATCAGGTTTTATACATCGCTCTTCCTCTGATTTTGACTCTATCCAACCCTCCGTAGCGCTCTTAAATTCCCTAGTGAGCAATACTCTCAAGTACTTCTCCGTGATCTGGTCACCTTCCCTTAACTGTGATTGTCTTACTCTTGAAAATGTACAACGTAAATTCACCCGTTCCCTCTTTTAAGAATAACTTCCCTTATGGGGACTACCCCTCCCGCCTCCGCTTTCTTAACCTTCCCATCCTACAACAACGTAGATCCTGTTTGGATTTATGCACATTTTTTAAAGTCTCCTCGGGTCTGATGGACTGCTCCACCGCTAACGACATCAGCTGCCGTCCTGCATCTTATAGCACATATAACGCAGACATTTTCAACGTGCCCTTCGCAGAGCTCAAAGTCTACCTTCATTCCCCGATTTCTAGGCTTTGCTGAATTTACAACGCACAACAGCTTGGTTCTTTTAACTTCTCTACTTTAAGTAGTTTTAAGCATAGGATAAGACTATTGCGTTCTCCTCCTCCTGAGGGCAATAAGTAATTGGAGTTTACTGTGTTTGGTGTCCCTTAAATACGGCTATGTGAAACTTCACTCACTAAAATCACCTCCTTCTTCTTCCTTGCAACTCACATTGGTACTTATCATCTTCCTCCGAAGTTCCTCCATCGTTAACGTATTGCGGATTGCCTTCATTAGATTTTCCACAGCCCTCCAAGTTGTTTCAGAGGCTAGCATGAGGTCCACGATATTCTCGGGAGACAACTCCGCCCAGGCCACAATTCGCCCTCTGCCCTGTGTGCGGCGAATTTTGGACAGTTAAAAGTTAAAGATATACACGATACCCTCCGTGTCCACTTAAGAATTGAATTAGATCCTTCCTAACCTCTCCATGCCCCCGTTTAATCCACTTCGCGACATCTGAAATAACGTTGTAAGTCCAGCGTCCTTTAAGAGAATCGTCCCACCCCTCCTGCCTCTCCAGTGTCGCTTCAATTGGTGTCAATTGTCAACGATAGGTATAGAATTCGCCAATTGCGTATGTTGGAGCGTATAGGCCTCGACCCTCGTTCGCCAATATGTCGATCGGGACCATGTCTGCTACCACGCATGCTGCTTCATCAGATATTGTACT
This sequence comes from Hermetia illucens, assembly GCF_905115235.1. Taxonomy (NCBI): domain Eukaryota; kingdom Metazoa; phylum Arthropoda; class Insecta; order Diptera; family Stratiomyidae; genus Hermetia; species Hermetia illucens. The sequence continues at coordinate 18,457,184 of NC_051849.1, read as the reverse complement.
GTGGGCGCATGATGACCACAGTGCACTTAATCAGTATGGGTGTGCAATCTTTTCCTATGTATTTCATGTTCCTATAGCGAGGCCCAGACAGGCGCTTCAAAGTAAAATCAAGGTAACAACTTTGTAGATAAAGAGCCGACGGCCTTGCCTTGGGTCGACTAAATTCGGTATCATTTTCCCCAAGTATTTTATAACACCAGTTGCTTTTGTTGCTAAACCTTCAAGATGTGTTTTTTTTAGAATTATGGGATCCTAAGTCCGCATCAACTTAATGCTGGACCGGACCAAATGGGGAGCAACTTACTCCCTCTTTTTTCGATTCACGGACCCCTCGTTTTGGACTTAGCACCCAAACTTCCAAAATATTAGGCGATAACGGCTTTACAGTTTCTTACCAGGGCAGAGGCAAATCGTTAGACGCTGCCCCACCTCTGCCTTGGGAGCAGCGTGACCGAAGCTGCTCGCAGATGTTAAGTGCTCCCTTATATAATTCGCAGAACACAACATAACTACAATTATATTGAGCGCAAATCCGCCTTATTGACCAGAGCTTGGCCAGAGCTGAAAATATTTTTTTTTGAGAATTGTGGGGTCCTAAGTCCGCATCAACTTAATGCTGGACCGGACCAAATGGGGAGCAACTTACTCCCTCTTTTCTTCAAGATGTGACTTGTAGTTTGATTTCTGGCCCATCATACTCCCATATATTTCAGGGCTGGTTGCGGGTGTATGTACGTTTGCTACCTTCGTTTGGTGATTAGGACTATCTCCAGGTCTTCTAACCCGGATCTGGTTTCCCAAATTGCGTCGTTTGTCAAAATCTTAATCTCCCTGATGTCTTACGCTACGATAGTCATTTCGATATCATCCGTGAAATTGATAATGGTCAACCTTTGGAGAGCTGCAACTTCAAAATTTCATCGTATATTAATATTCACAGAAAAGGGCCAGGGACCGATGCTTGTGGAACTCCACAGGTTGTCCAACGTGTCTTAGTTTGCCAGGAATTCACCCCTGAATAAGTCAAGGAATCTAGCCACGGCGCACAAAATAGTCAATTTTCACGAATCAAGCAATTTTTACTTTGTTGATAATAGTGGTATTTCCACTAAACTTTCCAGTACCGTGATCCACGTTATGGTTTATATCACTTTATACTTTATACTACAGCTAAGAACCCAAGCCTTCGAGGAATACAAGAAGACTGGCAAGATCATTGTCTTGTACAGTAAGAGCTTTGACCCTATGGTGAGACGTTTCGAGCGGAACAGTTTTTGTAAGCTGAAATAGGTTCTGTTGGCTGCCAACAACCGTACGTGGATTCCATCGTCATCGTAGCTGTTATCGGTTGTGATTTTCGGTCCTAGATAAGAGAAATTTGACCAGTGCATTTTGATGTTGTTGGTTGGTTGGTTTTCGGTGCTGTGCGGTATTTCCCACCATATATTTTGCCTTGCCTTCATTGATGTGCAGCCCAAGATCTCGCGCCGCCTGCTCGATCCGAATGAACGCAATTTGTACGCCTCAGGTCGTCCAGGCATTCAACTCTGTGAATTACATGATATTTTTGTCTAAATTTCTCTTTCTTAACATTTCCTTTCCGCTTATTACGTGGATTGCCCACCAAGTTCTAACTTTTCCTGCACAGATTCATTCGACGATTGCATATTCTTTTTCTCCCTCCTCTGCTGTACCACGAGGATCCATTCTGCATCTATTACTACTTTTATTCCTTATCAACAACCTTGCCTTTCTCCTCACGGTCCCTTACTTCCTTTATGCTGATGCTGATCAAATGTGATTCGATGGGTTTTTTTCTCAAATCCATTCCCACTGCGTTCCTACTCTCTTAGTAGTCACATTTTGTCATACCAGAGCATTTTTTTTGCTAAGAATTCAGGTCTCCTAGAAATACATAAGGACTGGCAAGATCATAGTCTTGCATAGTAAGAGCGTTGACCCTATGGTAAGATATTTCGAGTGAAACAGTTTTTGTAAGGCTCCGTTGGCTGCCAACGACCGTGCGCAGATTTCATCGTCATAGTTGTTATCCGTTGTGATTTGAAGAAAATCGTAAAGAGGAATTTCGGGTGTTAATAAAGCAAAGCTTTTTGGCAGAAAACATACTTTTCAAGCCATGGCTTGACTTGATAAACATTATTTGGACGTTCCACCAGGAAAATCCCCCGTTGGAAAGTGGTTTGTTAAGTCTAAACGAGGCTCAATAAACGCCGAGGCCAATACACTCAGTAGACGTTCCAAAGAGGCAGTTACCGACGAAAACATAAAAAAAATCTACAAAATAATTTGGAATGAGCGCAAAGTGAAGTTGATCGAGATAGCTGACGCTTTAAAGATATCAGAAAAAGGTGTTGGACATACCGTACATGAATATTTGGGTATGCTAAAGCTCTGTTCAAAGTGGGGGTTTCGCGTGAGCTCACAATCGACCAAAAACAACATCGAGTTGACGATTCTGAGCAGAATTTAAAGCTCTTCCTCCATAAAAAAAACTCAAATTTATTCATCGATATGTGACAATGAACGAAACATGGCTCAATTATTTCACACCCGAATCAAAACGCTCGTCATCTGAGTGGACTACACGTGGTCAGCCGACTCGAAAGCGTGCAAAGACGCAACAGTCGGCTGGCAAGGCTATGGCGTCAGTATTTTAGGATGCGGATGTATTTAAAAAAAAACCTGGCAAAGAGCACTGCTACTAACGTACTAAAATTCATCAACTTCATGCCCAAATGTCTCGATTGTCGACAAGAAGTGCACGTTATCTACACGCATTTCTTTAAGACTTTTAACTCCGATAATCACCCGAGATTTTCGTCCCTTGCCTTACATAGCATTACCCTTCCCCTCATTACATGGCTCGCCTACCGTGTTCTAACTTTTCCTGGAGGGTTTCTTCCGACGGTTACATATCCCCCCTGTGATGTACCACGAGGATCTATTCTAGGTCCATTAATATTTTTATTCTTCATTGACGACCTTCCTCCTCCCTAATCTCCTTTCTTCTGTAGCCTCCCCGTGTGTTCCAACAGTCGAACTTTCACACTCTGGTTCGCTGGTGCTCTATGTATGAGTTAGCACTGAACGCTATCAAATGTTATTCGTCGGTCTTTGCTAGTCTCCTTTTATCATACCTAAGTGCCATCCGAAATCCTTATGCAACTTTCAATGATGGGTCCGGCTTCGACAGACATTGCCTTCCAGAATGTCAAGCCTCATATTGCGCCGCACTTCTGACTTTGGAACTGCCGAACCCTCCATAACACTCTTTAACTACCTCATTCGAAGCATTTTAGAGTGTTTCTCCGTGATCCGGTCTCCTTCTCGCAACTGTAATGGTCTTTTCTTCGAAAAATTTCAATGAAATTTCACCCGACTCCTCTTTTTTAAGAAGGACTTTTCTGACCTCCACTCTTTTAATCCCCATTCCCGAAAGACATCACTTACTGCGCATCTTCGCATTGCACGCGGAACGTGGAGCTTGAACTTTATTTCTACTTTATGATACCAAGATTATATTAGACCCTCCCTGCTACAATACAATAACCTCAAACGTAGGGTTCACTTTCTACTTTTTCCTTTTCGGTAATAAAAGAGACTAAGTTTAACAATTAAGGATGCATTTGGTCATGCCATCAGACATCGTTAAAATGCCTTTCTTTTTCAATTTGCAGCATCACTTGCCTCAGCTGGAACGCCTTTCGGATGTATCGTTAGTGGCTACCTCATGGACGCAGTCGGTAGAAAACTAACTCTCCTGATAACTCAAATACCTGCTATCCTGGGATGGATTCTAATATGTTCGGCGGACAGAGTAGAGCTGATTTATGCTGGTCGATTTTTCGTCGGTTTCGGATCAGGTATGGTGGGTGCTCCAGCTCGTGTATACACGTCAGAAGTCACTCAGCCGCATCTACGTGGGATGCTTAGTGCCTTAGCATCAGTCTTCATCAGCTTTGGTGTCCTGATGCAATACACACTGGGCTCATTCCTTACATGGAAGATTCTATCTATTGTGTCGACAATGATCCCTGTTGCATCGTTAATTCTCATGTTCTTCATGCCTGAAACGCCAAATTATCTGGTAGCTCACGCGAAATCTGATGCTGCACAGAAAAGTTTGACCAAACTCAGGGGATCGTCATGCAACGTTGAGGGTGAAATGCAGCAGTTGGAGGAATTCAACCGGAAAACTAACGCTAATAAGTAAGCACATTCTGAGATAACTTTTACGGAAGTACTCAAGGGTTTATTTCAATTTTCAGCAAAGTTACAGCAAAAGAGAAATTGGCTCTCCTATTAAGTCCTACAACCCTCAAACCGTTCGGAATTTTGGTCCTGTATTTCATGATGTATCAGTTCAGTGGTGTGAACACAATTACCTTCTATGCTGTGGAGATCTTCCGTGATTCAGGAACTACTATGAATACTTACACCTGCACCATTTTACTCGGCGTTGTGAGGCTCATTTTCACCATTGTTGCATGTATTTCGCTGAGGAGATGTGGAAGGAGGCCGCTGACCTTTATATCAGGTAAGTTGAAACCTTGCAAGAGAGGACACGACCGACAGGCAGCTAATCTAAGAACTTCAACAGCGGTAGAACTAAGGTATTAAAAGATTAATCTTTCTCTCTCTCTCACAGGTGTTGGTTGCGGCGTTTCAATGTTAGGTCTGGGTATCTACTTATATTTCAAATACAAGTGGGACACGTCTGACCCGCCAATTACTCCAACTGCAACCTGGTTCCCGGTGGCATGCATCTTTATCTTCACAATAGCTTGCACTCTCGGTTTCTTAGTAGTACCATGGGTTATGATTGGTGAAATCTACCCTCAAAAAGTGCGAGGTATTGTTGGTGGCCTGACAACATGCAGTGCTCACATCTTCATCTTCGTCGTTGTCAAAACCTACCCCTTCCTGGCTCATGCGCTCTACCGACACGGTGCCTTCATGCTGTACGGCTGCATATCATTAGTTGGTAAGCCTTTTCAATACAAACACAAATAACGAGGTCCTCATTTCTACTAACTCCCAACTAATTTCAGGAATGATCTTCTTCTACCTATGCTTGCCGGAAACAAAGGGACGAACACTCCAAGAAATCGAGGACTACTTCTCTGGCAGGATTAAATCCCTTAAGAAGGAAAAACCGAAGAAGGGGGCCGACCCCATTCCCCCAATTGTGGAGAAGAACAAATTACTTAACTAGAGAGAAGGCTAGTATCTTTTAGGTCCCTAAAAGAGCACTTAAGTAACGTACCTTAGACATTTAAAGTTACGCAAGAGAAATCAATATTGTGATATCTTCTTTAATGTTTTTCATATGTTAAAGACCCAACTGAAGTCATTCTTGTTTAGTAATTGTAGTTTGTACATAACATGAAACGTACTCAGTCTCCTCAACAGTTGCGGAGAGAAGATCCTTTCTGTACATAACTATAGCAAGTAACTGTTATTTCTACGGACTTTTGATAGATATGAGATCGACAGTATTAAAAGATATACGCGGATGGTCGCGTTGTGTAAATTGAGTTTCATATACAGAGACATAGCATATTCTTATGTGAGTTTGATGAAGGATCAATGGTCAATTGCTATTTTAGATACAAATTTATTATGAAAGTGCCACATCGACTATGCTGTTAATTCTACAGAAGTTTAGCTACATTTGTTACGATAATTTATTACTTATAAGATAGCGTTAGGATACAGAAACAAAAGTGTACGCTTTTTTTAAAGAAAATAAACAAAAAATAAGAAGTGGTTTCCGAGTTTTTCTTCAGTAGCGTAAAGTTTATATGGAAGATACGTACGGTGCTGGCAAACTACCTCCTAAAATTTACTGATTTCGCAGGATTAATTATTGAATATTATTTGGAGACTAAAGTGAAATGAATGAACAGGAAGTCAAACCAGAAATTAAAGTTGGTTTTCTATACTAAGCAGAAGACTAGGTAAGTAGGAAAGTATCAGTCGCCGCTCCGAGGAGAAAAATTAGCGCTGTGGTGCGCCATTTTGATGCCATAAACTCCTGAGATCTTAACTGTTGTGATGAGAGCAGGGGCAGAGTCCAGCTGGCTCAGATCTTCAAAGCCAGCGCATAGCATTCACAAGGGATAGCAGCTCCTCCACCCTGTAGCTAAAAATCTCTCTGAGGTCTCCAAAGAATGGTTTACCCAGTATCCGTAGCCTGACTCTAGCTAGAGCTGGGAAATTATAAAAGAAGTGCCCGAGGTTGTGAATTGTAGGGTATGCCGAGCCTGGTGAAATGGTCCCCAATGGGCCAGTGACCGTGCAGACCGCCGTAATCTTGCACGCATTTACACTCGTCTGGCACAGGAGGGGTTTCGGGTTTTTCTTACAAGCAGGCCAAATCCTACTTGATTTGACACAGGCTCAAAGCCTTCGCTATCTGAGGTCTGCGACTGCAAAGTAGTATGAGTAGAATCCGCCCTAGTGAGTCGCCAGCGAAAAATTCCACCTGGGCAACCCGTCAGCCCCCTTTATGTTCCTACGACCGGGAACCTAGAGGAGGGTTTTTTTTTTTTTTGAGGTAGGGTAGACGAATGCATTTACGCACACAGTGTAGGACTCCCGATTCAGTACGTCGTCGGACTACCAACTAAACACCTCCCCATCGTCAGAGAGCTAGCCTGGAACCATTTGTCACATTACTTCGGGCCAGCCCCCGAACTCTCCCGCCTTGCGGAGCCTTCAAATCAGGGAATTCCTTTCACCAACGGGAGGGGAGAGGAGGAAGGGAACTGTCAGTTCAAGGAACCCGCTGCCATCCGGCTCCTCCACCGGTCGAGTTCTATCTTCTTAGCAACGAGAAGGGCCCGAACGTAATGGGCAACACGGTTCCAGCTGTCAGCAGTCCTCAGCATCTCTTCCACAATGTTGTCTGGAGAGAGATCCCCTGTGTTTAAATAGAGCTGCTGACGAACCCCATCCCACCTTCCACAAGAAAAGAAAGTGTGGTGGGCATCGTCCACAACTCCATTGCAAAACACACAATCCGGAGAACGCGCCTTTCCAATCTTGTGCAGGTAAGACTGACTCCATGCCCACTTAAAAATTGGGTAAGGAAATAGTCAGTCTCACCATGCTTCCGATTCAGCCACGCACCTAAGTTGCCGATGAGCCGCGCAGTCCATCTGCCTCTAGTTTCATTTTGCCAAGAGAGCTGCCACTCGTCTAGAGTGTGTTGCCGTTCTTCGCGAGCAACCACCTCCCTTGGCTCATCTCCCTTGCGCTTGTATATGGCCTGACGCTCCCTAGCAAGAAGGGCAACGGGGATAACTCCCGCGATCACCATCACGGCCGGTTCAGAGACTGTGCGGTACGCAGACGCCACCCGTAACGCTCCCCGTCTCTATACTTGCGCAAGGCGTCTACGATATACCTCCTTGTTAAGAGCGCCAGCCCATACCTCCGCACCGTAGAGCAGGACAGACTGCGTTGAGCTCATCAGGAGACGTCGCCTACTAGACGTAGGACCCCCAACGTTTGCCATTAGCCTACTTAACGCCGAAACTCCAGCCACAACCTTGTTCGCTGCTGCTTGGATTTGCTCAGAAAAGCTCATCTTTGAGTCAAGAGTCAACCCGAGGTACTTTACCGCTGATTTTGACTCGATTATCGACTCGCCGAACGATATGGGACGCAGGGTCGGAATTCTCTTCTTAGTCAGGATGACTACTTCGGTTTTTTCCAGTGGAAGGTTGAAACCATGAGTAGTCATCCATCCGCTTACCCGTCGCATCAATATGCCGAGTCTGCTTTGCGCCTATTCGACAGTGCGTCCAGCAACAAGCGCTGCGACATCATCTGCGTAGCCGACCAGGCGCGACTCTTCTGGCATGTCGAGTTTAAGCAGACTGTCATAGGTAGCGTTCCAGAGGTCCGGCCCTAGGATGGATCCCTGTGCTACCCCCGACGTGACCTCCATCCACCTTTGACCCTCTAGTGTTTCATAGAGCAGGGAGCGGTTCCTCAGATAGCCCCTCAAAATCCGTAAGAGATAGTTCGGCACGTTGAAGGTATTGTCTAGTGTGCCTAGAATGTCTTTCCATCTTACGGAATTGAAGGCGTTTCTGACGTCAAGCGTTACGAGGAGCACCACCCGTCCAGTTCGGCGGCTATGTGCCTCTGCTCGTCGAACGGCGTCCACGACCTGCATGACAGCATCAATTGTCGATCTCCCTGCCCTAAAACCAAACTGCCGGGGAGATAAATCTCCGGCAGCACGTATCGCTTCAGCGAGTCTACTTCTGATGAGCACTTTCCCAGCAGTATCAAGCATACATAGTGGGCGGTATGAAGACGGCAGTTCGGGATCGTCTTTCCCTTTAGGGACCAGCGCAAGCCTCGCAACTTTCCAACGAGCAGGGAAAATGCCCTCTTTCAGGCAAGCGTTGAATGCGCCGAGCAGTAGGTCTGGCCGGTGTTGGAATACCAGTTTGTACACCTCTGCTGGAATACCATCGGGTCCTGGCGGCTTCTTGTTTTTCATAGAGAGGACTGCCTGTTCCAACTCTTTTACAGAGAAAAGTGGACAGTCCTCTGCGCTCTCCGCGTCGACGTCACCATCCCATACGGGGTGTGCAGGGAAGAGTGCCCTCACAATGCGGTCCATCTGCTCGGCCTTAAGTGAACAGGGTTTCCGCAGAGCCCCGATTTTTCGGGTTACAAGTTTGTAACCGAGTCCCCACGGATCCCCATTCACCTCTTCGATCAGATCTTGCCAGCAGCGAGCTTTGCTCTTGTTTATTACGCTGCGGAGTCTCCTTTTGGCTGATTTGTACTCCATCATTATGGTACATGACTTCTCCCGGTCGCCTAGACGTTGTGTTAAGCGGCGGAGCCTGTGACATTCCTTCCGGAGCTCTGCGAACCTAAAGGAGGGTGAACTTGTGCGTCCCGCCCAGACTGTTCACCGCATTTCTCCACTGCCCCACTAGCCTGGAAGACGTCGTCACTGAGTACAAAGACAGTCAGTCAGAATGACCATGTTACACTTGGGGCTCGGATCAGGCTTCCAGGATCGTCAGTGCTTCCGCTTGGTATACACTGACGAAACTCGAATACACTGTGTACATTCGACGACCTTTGATCCGTCAGTGAAGAATCTTCTTCTTGTTTTTCGTCAGCCTTTGTCCCGTTCACAAGCGGGGTCAGCTCGTCGTGATCAGTTTCGCCATTTGGCTCTATCGAATGCTTGATCTGGGTGCAATCCCGAGGCTTTTAAATCCCCATCCAGCGTATCAAGCCACCGTTGTTTACCATCAACTGCGATGTTTAGACCAATCGTGCAATCCCATAACGATCGCGGATATCCTCATTTCGGATGTGATCAAAACGTGTCACGCCCCGTAACATCTTCGTCTCCATTACCGTAAGACGTCGTTCATTGTCTTTTATAGTTGGCCAGCATTCAGAACCAAAGAGGGCGACAGAACAGAAGACATTGCGGCAAATTTTAGATTTGAGACGTTCGTTGATACGTCGATTACAAAAAACACCGTTTGTAGCACGCCATTTCATCCAGGTTGCGTTAATGCGTGAAGCAATTTTATAATGTAGTTCTCCATTGGCTGATAGCGTTGATCGTTGATATTTAAATTGCTCAGTTCTGGGCAGATCACTGCCACTAACAATAATTGTGCCTATTTCATGGGGATCGGTCATCAAAAATTCAGTTTTGTTTAGATTCAATCTGGGACCGTGTTGCATGAGGCGATCATTCCATTTTTGAACAAGTTACTCGAGATCATTTTTGCTATCAGATGCTAGGAAAACATCATCTGCATAAAGCAGTGTGTAGGGCGCTGAACGCTGGATATCCCGTGTGACCGTGTCCATAACAAGAAAAAAGAGGAGTGGTGAGGGGGCGCTTCTTTGATAAATACCAACAGAGACACGAAACGGTTTTTATACATCCATACTTCGAACTTTACCTTTCGGATCGTGGTAGAGCAATTGAACCCAGCGCACGAGTTCTTCTGGTACGAAGTGTTGTCGTAAAGCATACCAGATGAGTTCGTGTGGTACACGGTCAAACGCTTTCTCTAGATCCAGAAATGCAATGTAAAGAGGGCGATACTTCTCACGGTCTTTCTCCATGAGTAACCGCGCAGCGTGTATTGCGTCAGTAGTTCCGCAGTTCTTGACAACTCCGACTTGATTCACGGATATTTCAACGATTTCGCAAATACGGTTATCATGAATGCGTTCAAAAATCTTCATGGTATGGGAAAGTAATCGGATCGGATGGTAATTTGAACATTCTGCTGGAATACCTTTCTTTTTCCATATTGGAACAGTGGTAATTTCTTGCCAGTCAGATGGTGTTCTTCTTTCCTGAATAACCCGATTAAAGAATTCACTGAGCCACAATGTTGGATCCCAGCTCTTCGCTTTCCAGAGCTCAGATGCGATGTCGTCAGGTCCTGTGGCTTTCCCCGATTTCATTTGTTTTATTGCCTCCTCGACTTCAGCTGGGCTGACAGTTAAGCCCATGGTGTTTAACGTAGGTACCTGTCGTGGAGACTTAATCCTACGGTCAGAGTGAAATTATGCGGTGTTTCCAACGATTAATTAATTGAAGTAATAAAAACTTGTTTCTTTTTCATGCAAACAAGTTGCACTGATGAAGGGAACAAGTGGTTCCCGAAATATCGGTATTTGCAAGAATAAATACCCACACCAACGAAAAAGAAATAACAAGTTTTTATTACTTCAATCCTACGGTCCTCTTCAGACACGGATTGATTTTGTGACCACAATCAGAGCCCCGCTGAGACAAGCAACAACGGTACCAGTCTATACCAAGTGCATGGCTTAGCATTCATACTGGTGGATGCAAGAATTATCTAAATCTCTACCGACCTATGGAGTACGGCACCCGTGTTGAAACGCAACACCACGCCGAGGCCCGAAGGTCTCTTCTCGCTTGAGCACAACCACAACCACCATGAAACTCCCACTAGTTGGGCCAACCACAAATAACCGAGCTGTACTCACATACAACGGGAGTTCACCCGAAGTCTGTGAGTCCAGGGGCTACCCCGGTTCCCATGGTACCAGTATACCCCTGGTAAGGTTTCGTGACCAATTTGCCACTTCAGATGAATCCCCGTGCATACTCGGGTCTGATCGCCCTAATTAGGCCTTTGGAGCATTCGCCTACTGAATCACGGCCGGCAAACCAAAGTGAGTACAGCGTCTCCCGATGCCACCACTATGGAGGTTCTCCTCGGCCACTTGGTTTTGGCTTGACCGACAGGGTTGCCACCCCGCCTTCCTCCCCGCAACCTCTGAGCACCAGTTGCGCTGACAGGTGGAACTGGTCCAAATGTCAGCATTGATTGTGGAAATGGGGGATGAGCAAATTCTTCAGTTGAAATCGGCGCGAAGTACTCTCGCCATCTATCCGTTGCGGCTCGACGGTTGGTAAGCAGAGTACCGTTCTTTTCATTAACGCAACAGAAGTGTTCGATATCATGTGTACGTTCGTTACGGCTTTTGGCAAGACGATACAGATCTCTCTCGCCATCCCGAGTCTCCAGTTTATCGTAAAGATTTTTGTAATGGTTCGCTCGGGTGACAGCGACTGCTTTTTTTTCTTCCCGGTTGGCATTCTTATAAATTTGCCAATTGACCAGTGTTTTATCGTTGAGAAAGTTGTGGTAGAGGCGTTTCTTTTCACGGACCTTCATTTCAACATCATCATTCCAAAGCCAATTATCTCGGTTGATGTACGGCTTACCCGGCTTGGTGACCCCGAGGGTTGCAGAGACCGCTTTGTGGATCGTGCCTTTCATTTGGTTCCATGATTCCTCCGCGTTCCTAATGGTTGGTAATCGCGTAAGTGAGATGATTTCTTCTTTCTTCATTTCCGTTTTACTGTTCCTATTATAAAATGTAGGAAGATGACACAATCGTTTGATGAACCATGTACTCATAAATACAAGGTCATGGGCTTTGCAAAATCGATTATACGCTCGCCACCCTCATTGCGCCATCCAAACCCTTTTCCCCATGGCACCTGTTACCGTCTGCCTTTCCACCCACATGACCATTAAGGTCGCCGGCAATGATAATATAGTCGTCAGCAGGGACGTGACAAGTCTTTTCATCCAGAAGTTGTCAGAAGGCATTTTTCTCGGCATCAGATCGACCTGTCTGTGGTGCGCACGCGGTGAAGAAATGAATAGTGGGATCTCTTCTTCTTTAATGGAGTCACGGAAACCCTCTGAGGTGGCAATTCTAACACCGTATTGAGTGTGCGGGCTACCAACAGAAAAGTTTATAGTTACTTTTACCACGTTTGCGTTCAATGTCGCAGCTTTTGGCGTCAGACCATCTGGTTTTTTGCAGAGCGCAGATATCGATGCGCCTTTTCCGAAGGACTCTTGCGAGTTCTTCGGTCTTTCCAGTTAGGGTACCAACATTTAGCGTGCAGATACGTATTTGTTTTGTTCTGACTAACTTGCTTTCGTCCTGACGTCGTCCATGCGTCAAGAACCCTTGCCCATTTTTCGACAGGACCGGGGCCCGTCCTGCCGCGTCGACTGAGGTGGGCGCCCTAGTATTTCTCCGAGGCTTATGATTCAATCCGATCATTTATACCTTGATGCTGATTTTGTGCGCAAGTTCGGACTCACACAGGATTTATCTGCATCTCCCGTATGTTCACTACAAAATGTCGAAAACGTCAACTGTCAGCAGTTGGCCACACACCACAGAGCAAAGCTCGATGCTGCGTACCAATCTAACGACACACATTATTGATGTCGGGAATAATAAACCGATCAAACAGATGCACTTCTCTTCTCTCCGGCCATCGAGAGGCTCCTCTATGAAGAGATTGACCGGATGCTTGCTTTGGGAGTCATAGAAGAATCGCAAAAAGCCAGGTCTTTGTTAGTCACCCTTGTGGTGAAACCTGGTAAAGTACGGTTTTACCTTGGTGCCTGTAAGGTGAACAGTGTCATCTCCCGAAGGCTAGATTTATTACGAATCTACATCTGAAGGATGCGCTCTGGCAAATTCCACTAGATGAGGCGTTCAAGAATAAGACTGCCTTCGCAGCTCCAGGGCGACCATTCTGTTCAAGACCATGCCATTTGGGCTCCGCAATGCATCTCAAACCATGCAGCGACTAATGGACAAAGTCATCCATGCCCACTTTCGCTACCAAGTTGTTGTATATTTAGATAACTTGCTGCTCACCACAGAGACCTTCGACCAGCATTTACAGCTTTTGAGCGAAGTGACTTTTTGTATGAGACGCACTGGCTTGACATTGAACATCCGAAAGAGCAAATTTATCATGAAGAAGGTTCGATACTAGGGGCACATCATTGGTAATGAGACGATTTGTACCAATCCCGACAAGGTGGCCGTCATCAAAGATTTCCCAAATTACGCTTTGCTGACTGCACCGTTGACAGATATGCTTCAAAAGAAGCATCAGTTTTGCTCGCCCTTCGACGCTCTGAAAACAAGTCTGTCTTCGGCCCCGATCTTGCACAGCCCCCACTTCTCCAAACCTTTCGCCATCCGTTGTAACGCAAGCTAACATGGTATAGGGGCGGTGCTGATGTCGAAGAAGCATACTCAGCCTCAGAGAAACTACACTATCACTGAACAGGAATATTTGGCAGCGATGGAGGCAGTGCTTAAATTTAGAGTGTACATCGAAGGTACAACATTCGAAGTGGTAACTGACCACGAATCGCTCAAATGGCTGATGAACCAGTCACGGTAGATTTTCCAGATGGGCATTGAAGGATTCTCGTTCATCATCCAATACAGGATCCGGTGCGGACTGGCAATGACATGTGAGAGCTTGAAGTGTTCGAAGAACACGCCCCCCCCCCTCTTCCCGAGCCTGCCTAGCACAGAGGCATGCAAACACATGTCGACGGAACACTTCGATGGAGCTTCAAGATTTGCGAGCAGTCCACAACGGTCAATTTCGCCACCTTTTTTTCTGGTTTTTGAGATAACTCTTCCTTCTAGGTCGCCTTCGGCCACTTATGATGGTCATCTGACCATCCCAATGTATCTTAGTTCATTACATTACAGAAGTAAGTAGTTCTTCTTCTGAATCCAGAGCCATTATCATCCGCTCAGAGGGCAAACAGATGTCATCAGCACAGTGGAAAGTTTGAGAAAAGATAGCATGGTTCATTGAACTCTTCCAGTGATAAATAACTCAATTAAATTTCTCTGCTAGCTCCGCACCGGCGAATGAAGAAACACCGGAATTTGCATGCCGCAAAGCTGCAGATATTCATGTTCCATTCAGGTACTTTGAAGTGCTGCACTAAGTCCACGAAGTGAAAGTCGATTTTACCAGCAATAGGATGTCAATGCTAGGGCGTCCATGTCAGTCGACGCGGTAGGTAGGTCCTGTCGAAAAATAGGCAAGTGTTCTTGACGCATGGACGGCATCAGGACGTAATCAAGTTAGTCTGAGCAAAACAAATACATGTCCGCACACTAAATGTTGGCACCCTAACTGGAAAGACCGAGGAACTCGCAAGAGACATTCGGAAAGGGCGCATTGATATCTCCGCTCTACAAGAAACTCGATGGTCTGGTGCCAAAAGCTGCGACATTGAACGCGAACGCAGTAAAAATGGCTACAAACTTCTCTATTTTGGTAACCCACACACTCAATATGGTGTTGGCATTCCCATCTCTCCAACGTCCAGCGCCTCATACACTACTTTATGCAGATGATCTTTTCTTAGCATCTGATAGCAAAAATGACCTCAAGCAACTTGTCAAAAATGAAATGATCGCCTCATGCAAACTGTCTCAGATTGAATCTAAACCAAACTGAATTTTTGACGACCGATCCCAATGAAATAGGCACAATCACTCTCAGCGGCAGTGATCTGCCCAGAACTGAGCGATTTAAATACCTCGGGTCAGCGGTATCAGCCAATGGAGAACTGCGTTATGAAATTGTTTCACACATTAACGCAACCTGGATGAAGGGGCGTTCTACAACTGGTGTTTGTGATTGACGTATCAGCGAACGTATCAAATCTAAGATTTACCGCGATGTCGCCCGTCCTATCGCTCTCTATGGTTCTGAGTGTTGGCCGACTATAAAAGACAATGAACGGCGTCTTGCGGTAATGGAGACGAAGATGTTGCGTTGGACTAGTGGCGTGACACGTTTTGATCACATCCGAAACGAGGATATCCGCTATCGTAATGGGGTTGCACCGATCGTGGAAAAGTTGCGAGAGAGGCGTCTTCGATGGTATGGTCATGTAATTCGTGCTAACGAGAATTCACTTGCCAATATTGGTCTGAACATCGAAATCGATGGTAAACAACCAAAAACCCGGCGGAAACAACGGTGGGTTGATACGCCGGATGGGGATTTAAAAGCCTCGAGAGTGCATCCAGACCAGGCATTTGATAGAGCGAAATGGCGAAACCGATCACGACGAGCCGACCCCAATGCTACAATGAAAGATGTAAAAAAGGGAAATCCTTTTTCCTATCCCAATAGAATACCAGTAATTTCATTTAAGTTCAAAATTTATTCAAATAATATAAAGACAAATAACATTTTATTCATAATAAGTTAACCGAAACGACCTCTCGGAATCACGGCGGAGAGAGTCGTGCATCTTTGAAATTTCTTCCAACTGCTGAGTCACACTCGACGAAGTCGACTCAATCCACTGCAAAGAGCTCATGTGGGCATTGAGGATTTTGCCGATTTGTACAATCTGCAACGATAAATGTCAGACGGGTCAGAAACACACTTTTATTTTCACATCTGCAGCTCAACACTTACCGGATCATTGTTATCTTGGACCTTGTTGGCTTCATTCAAGTAGTCGATGACCTCCTTCAGATCCTCGGACATTTGCTTCAGTTGCGTATCCAAATTTTCCACCATTAAATACCTAAAAAATGAAGATTTTATAAGTTCCGCCGGAAATCGAGTTGCAAAAGCGAATTACGTTTGGGTTCGCTCAATATCAACTTGCGGCATGTTCATGAACTCCTTCTGGAGGGGAGCAATGCTCTCTTCGAGCTCCGCGTGTTGGGTCGCAATGAATTCGAGCTCCTGCTCGAGAGTTGTTTGGTCAGCTTTGACCTTTTGTACCGCATCATTTAAGGCTACAATCTGGAAAGTAATCAACACAAGAGCTTTATATATAAGTCCTTCCAGGATAGAAAGGAATGAGAGGAAAAAGAGGAGTTTTAGCTGACCTTATCGTTATTCGCAATCAGAAGTTTGTCCCAAGCATTGATCTGCGTCGCCTGATTTGTAAAGTTCTTCTCCTGTTCCTCTAGCTCCAACGTCCACTTGTTAATGTACTCCTCCAACTGCGAAAAGTTCAACTGACTACTCTGAGTGGCGGGCGTGGAATCTGTCGTCCTGGCAAGGAAATTATGAACAACGAATTTCGAAACAAATTTGGAAACTTACTTGGTCGCACTAGTGAGGCTTGTTACAGCTCCAGCCGGCTTTGGAGCTTCTGTAGTCGACGCTGGAATCCAAAGGGCGGGAAAATTTAATTTCAGAATTTACTAATTCAAGAACTCCAAGATTACCTGTAGTGGCTGCTGCTGTGGTTGTAGTAGCTCCCAACTTGAGAGTAGGCTGACTTCCAAAGGAAATTGGAGCTGGCGTTGAAGTAGTTGTCAGGGTAGACGTTGAAGTTGCAGCCGGTAGTGATCCCAGGCTGAACCCGCCAAGTTTTGCTGGCTGTTTCGCAGGTTCTATGGCGAAAATTAAATTCAATACAAAGCTATTGACATTGGCAATTTGTAAGCATTCATACCTGGCAATTTGGCTGCTCCGGCATCACCGCCGCCTGTACTACCAAATGATGTTGCGCCTTGAGCTGCTTTCATTCGAAATTGGGAGGTTAGGACAAATCATCCTCAAATAGCAAATCCTGAGTTACCTGTGGAAGTGATGGGTGCGCCGAATGAAAACCCGCTCGGGGCAGACGTGTTGAGATTGCCAAAATTCATTTCTTAGAATATTTACAATTCAGAAGTGAAATAACAGAACTAGACAAATAACAAAGCGCGAAGTAGAATCACGCATCAATTTAAACATTCAATTTGACAGCAATGGAGACATGTCAAAGTGGAATTGTTTACCTGTCACAACTTTGTATGCTATAGCTGAGACATAAACCAGCAGTAAATATCCGATTGATTTTAATCAAAATAAAACACGTTAAATAACGATTTTTTTTTTATATTTTTCTGTTGGGGGAGGGTTTGAGGCCACGTATTACTTATTACTTCCCACACAAGCGTATTCATTCAAAAGGAAATCGTCAAATATAACAGCCAAAATAGCTTTAATAACTGTCTCACCGTTTCCCCTAGCATTACTATTTGGATTTTTATCACGGTTATAGTTTTCTAAGTGAAGCACGGCCTTTGGACTTCACGAATTGCTTACAGTTCAGTATTCAAAGTTATTAGAAATCTAACTTGTGCTTTGTATTATTGGAATAATTTCGTAGTAGGAATCAAGCCTTCAAATTGCTCCTTACTGCCTCCATCGGTGTGCTACTTCGTTTACCTCAAGTAGACTGAATACAGGAGGAGCAAATCTTTCTGTGGCGTAGGGACGATGTAGCTAGCTGGCTTGTAGCCTTTGTGGTTAATGTTTTGGTATGTCGATGGCGTAATGGTTTTTTCCCATTATACAATCTCGACTTCCCCTCCGACACCACCTTGTCGTGGTTCCCCCAGCCTGTAGTAATCTACTACTCTCTCAAAAAGGGTGTCCAAAACATGAATATGGAAACGAAGGATTTAAACTCTCCAAGTGGTAAGAAGCCACAGACCTCGTATCCACCCGCTACCATGAGCATTCATGTTGCGGCAGGGGGCGGATTTTGGAGGCATCACCACATCCATATTTTCTATAGATAAATTTGTAGAAGGCATGCTTTTCGACTCAGTGGAAGCTACGGCGAAGCTAGCCAGAAAGGAACGGACGGTAACTCTCAACTTGGGACAAACTGGAAATCCGACTATGGCCGGCTCGTCCGCGGTACTACCCACAAACGGAAGAGGAAAACTCGGCAGAAAGACGCTTCGGCCCCTAAGGAGGGAGTATTACAGGCTGAATGCTGCCTATCAGAACCTTCTCCTTCACTCTCATCGGGAAGAGCGGAAAAAGGGGACCTTGGTGACGTGGACGCTGGTTTAACGCCGGTATGTGGAAATGAATCCAAGTAGCCCAGACACCGTGAACCTGGAAAGACCCCAAGCCGGCGACAGAAGAAGGCACTGCGAAGGAAGATGAAGCACCTTGGGAATGAGGACATGGACGTGGCTTCGGCGGAAGGTGAGGATAAACTGGTAACCCCGGTGAGATCCACACTGGACGCACCAGACTCTTCTGTCAGCGGTAATGCTCGCGAGAAGCATAAGACCAACACATCTGTGATGATCAACGCTTTATTGTGCTCCGCACCAGAGCTTACATCCACGCTTCCCGCTGGGATTAGGACCGATGTGCCGGGAGGTGATCAAATCAGCGAAAGAGATCTCAATGAAGCTGGTCCCTTCCATGGGAATACGAACACGAAGGCAGGAAGGAAGAGGACGTATACGCAAGCAGCAGCCCCAGTTTTGACCGCTGCCGTGGGGGGTTCCCTCCAAGAATGGTAAAGCGTCAGAGGGACAATTTATCGTCCCTCGGTAATGCCCGTAAAAAAAAATGCTGGAGCCTGGACCGAGGCCAAGATTTAGCAATCAAGGTTTTCGTGAAGGCCTTCTCCATTTGGAGTGCACTGATGAAGCTGCCTTCAAGTGGCTCCAGTAGATAATCCCGGCTTTGAGTTCACTATTGTGAGCACTGAGCTGCGCAGGACAGAACATGTCGGATGTTGGTTACTGGACCCTATAGACAGAGGACATCATCCGCATGATGAGTGAGCAGAACCCGGGCATGGACTTTGGACATTAGAGAGTAATGTTCATGAATGCCAGGAAGGATTAATCTACAACTTGGTATCCGAACTGGACGAAAAGAGTCTGAATGTGCTCATGGAAGTCACCATATGGTGCTCCACTTTTTCCTAGATAAATTGAAATTCAGTCATATCAGGAAACTGTAAGGCATCATCTCCATTTTGAGAGCGAAGAACAATGATGTTCTTCGACTCACACAATATAGAGCAAATTGCAGCATCTTCGGTGCGCTCTCCCACAATGGAGCTACGTGCGGAGGATGGTACACATAGTGGCGGAACCCCCATATGGGGTTTTGCACTGGTAAAGGGACTACCGAGTGAATCCTACCTGTTAGTAAGTTCTCCTATACCTTTCAAGAAATAGGCGGAAAAAAGGGAAGCCAGAGACGTGAACGGAACTGATTTGATGCCAGTTCGAGTGATCGAATCTATGCAACCTGGACACCGCAAACCAGTCAACGTGCTAAGTGGAAAACAGATGAATGCTCTGTGGGATGAGATGAGATTTTTAATGGATGAGGCTATGGGAACTGCTGCACCTCCAATGTGGCTTTTCTCAGAGAAAACAAACACGAGGGGATCGAGTCTCGTGCGGTACGAATTGAGATTGGCCAAATCAACCTGCAGCATGCCAAAGCCTCCTCCTATCTGTTGGTAGCGAGGCTGACAAAGCTGCAGGACTGCTCCTATATTTTTCTGGTGCAAGAGCCATGGGTTCGATTTAATAGAATCTGTGGCACTGGATCAGTAAGGGGGGCTACGCTCTTCTATGATGAAAGATCCATAAGACCGAGAGCTTGTGTCCTGATGTCAAGACGGTTAGAGGCAACCATGCTGAGGCAGTTCTGTTCCCAGGACTTAGTTACGGTCATCATACAATATCTGTTTAATTGCAAGAGGAAAATATTGTAGTTGCCTCTGCTTATTTATCCTAAGATTCATTGTATTTTCCACCGACGCAAGAACTAAGGGTTCTGGTAGTGTATGCAGAATCAAGTGGTCTCGAACTCTTAATAAGTTGAAATGCGACAGCTCAACATATTTGTTGGGGTAGTAATAAATGCAAACCAAGACGAGAGAAGCTATTTGATTTCTTCACTTCAGCTGGTCTCATGACCGCAAACGTATGGTACGCCCCTACGTTCGTGGGATCGAGAAGAAGCGAAGTAATTGACCTAACAATCTGTACCTATCTGTGTTGAATGTCGCGAGGGTGAACATCGGGAAGTTCGTCGAAGCTCTTGGAGCAGGCAGCGCCTCGCCTGGGTGCACTCCGGGGGGTGGTAGTGTCGCAGCTGACACAGTCGTAAATTCAGTGGTGAACCTGATAACGACGGCGTGTGAAGCTTCTATGCCCCGGAGGGGCCCCAGACGCGACAAGCCTTCTATGTACTGGTGGACGGCAGAAATTGCCGACCTACGAAAGAAGTGTCATAAGCTCCGCCATTTCGCACAACGTTTGCACGCTAATGAGGAGGCATGTGCCATAAAGGCACAATATAGATCAGCAAAAAGGAGACTCCGCAGAGCTATAAATAAAGGCAAAGCTCGCGGCTGGCAGAATCTTGTTAACGAAGTAAATGAAGATCAGTGGGGACTTGGCTATAAGTTTGTCACCTGAAAAATTGTGGCTCTGCGGAAACCCTGGATACTGAACACCGACCAGATGGACCGCATTGTGCGGGCATTGTTTCCCACAGCCGGAAAAGTGCTCGAGAAGCTCATCATTAGTAGACTTGCTAAAGCGATCCGCGTTGCCGGGGACTTATCCGCAAGGCAGTTCGAGTTCAGAACAGGGAGCTCTACAATGGATGCTGTTATGGAGGTCGTAGATGCGGTTCATCGGGCCGAGGCACACAGCCGCCGATCTCAACGGATAGTGCTCCTTATAACGCTTGATGTCAGAAATGCCTTCAATTCAAAATGAGCCAAGGGGCAGATGGACTGCGCGGCTCATCGACAAATTAAACTCGTGATTGAACCGAACGCACGGTGAGATTGATTACTTCCTTACCCAACTTCTAAGTGGGCATGGAGGTTTTCAGTCTTACCTGCACAGGATTGGGAAGGCGCGATCTTCTGATTGTGTGTTCTGCAATGGAGTGGCGGACGACGCTAAACACACCTTTTTCTCTTGCTAGAGGTGGGATGGTTTTCGTCAGTAGCTTTATGCAGACACAGGGGAACACTCTCTCGAGACAACATTGTCAGAGAAATGCTGAAGAGCGCTGGCAGCTGGAATCGTATTGCGCATTATGTTCGGGCTCTTCTTATTGCGAAGAAGATTGAACTCGACCGGCGGAGGAATCGGACGGTAAGCGGCTCCCTGAACTAACAGCTATTATACTTTCCTCCCCTCCCCTCCCGTTGGTGAAATGAATTCCCTGACTTGAAGGCTCCCAAAGCCGGGAGAGGAGGAGGGCTAGCCCGAAGTAATGTGTCAGGCTAGTTCTCTGATGACAGGGAGGTGTTTAGTTGGTGGTCCGAAAGCGTAAACGCATTCACCTACCTTACTCCCAAACAAAAAAAAAATGTATCGTGAGACAGATTCAAATCAGCCTTTCTGATTTCCAAGTCGAACGAATCGTTAACGACATCGTCAGCATCGCAAAACTAACCGGAGAGAAGTTCTTCGAATCCTATCGATCCTATTACGAAGCCTAGCAAAAGAGTTTCATTTGCTACAACATCATCAGCTGAGTTGAACGTCATCCTGCCAGTTAAATGACAGTCCGCATCATTGTCATAACCGCTGTCAGCATTCATTAATGGTACTTGTAAGCCAATCAACCCACGGCCGGCTCACATCACAAAGATGTATTCGAGAACAGTTAAACCGAATCAAAATACTCAGGGGGGGGGGGGGGGGGGGGGAGGATGATTGTAACGATCCGAGCTTGAGCGATTGACCGCCATGAGCGTTGCCATCTGCATGTAACAAGCATGTAGACACATTCTCTTTATTATAATGAAATGTAAATGATTCCAGTGTAACACGTCGTAGTAGTCGAAATGACTCTCCCAAATATAATAAATACACAATTATTAAAGTATTATTTTGTATTTCTCCTTGGGTATATTTCGCAGCAAAATTCCTCCAGAAAAGTAACGTAGCTGTAATATACAAAAGTCATTGCTCAAACCGCTACAGATTGGTGGCCCCGTACGCTACAGGCTGTTTATTGTCCGAGGACAGATGCTTACCCATGGGCAAGACTTTAGCCTCAGTAGCTTCCGCCGAATGGAGCTCGGGGTCAAAAGTTCTGACAAAAGGGGCCTGCTTCGGTCAGTTCGTTAAGGATTAGATCCCAATCAGATTGGTTTGCACTTGAGTAAGTGGAGAATCTGAGCCTAGACTCAAACTCTCCATAGACGCTTAGGATCGCCCCTCCACTCGGGGTTAGATCGTCACGGTCGAGAGTTAATTTTCGTTTTTAAAGGGTTTTTTGTTTCTTAGTTTCTCATAATTGGCTGCCAAGGCCTCAATTTTATCGGGAAAAGTAAGTCGATCTTCCCTGGCTAGTTGAAACTGAGGTTTTCCTGGTACCCAGAGTTCACCATGCACCACAACATCTTAACTCCTGTGACAATTCTCAGCCTTCGTGACAATTCTCACAACTTGGCCTGGGGTTTGGATTGCGCCTGGCTTTAGGTGTCACCTCTTGTTTCCTAGAGGATCAGCTCCCTTACCACGACAAGCTAGGTAATCGTCGAGGGAGCTGTGAGATATGACATCTAAGTATCTAAATGGCTCAAAACCCTACTCTGCAGAGTCAGATATGCAAAAC
Organism: Hermetia illucens; assembly: GCF_905115235.1. Classification (NCBI taxonomy): domain Eukaryota; kingdom Metazoa; phylum Arthropoda; class Insecta; order Diptera; family Stratiomyidae; genus Hermetia; species Hermetia illucens. The sequence continues at coordinate 18,434,374 of NC_051849.1, read as the reverse complement.
CACGCGCAGATGTGTGTTGACGGAACAGTTCTATCTTCGTTGTTGACCATAGTCAACCCTGTAGGTTCAGTGGATAGTGATCCCCGAAATGTACGCCTACCCACCTAAAGCTAACGGGCAGTTTGTTGTGATTATAATTTATAAAAGTAAAAGTAGAACTCCGCCATGCTATTAACATAGTATGCTGGACCCAAGCCCAGGTAAAGGAGGATGGTTTGAGGCAACGTACTCTGTACTATCCTCAGTAAAACAAAAATAAAATGCTGAGATCAGGGAAAAAGATAAATAGAGCATAGTTGGAGTTATTCTACTATGCTAAATCCTATCTGATCTCTCTTGGTGACAGGCTCCGCGACAGGTCGACCAAGAAAGTGCATAGAATGTCGTTACAAACATGATGATCGGATTGAGTCACAAGCTTCGGAGAAATGCAGGACGGGCCCCGGTCCTGTCGAGAAATGGGCAAGGGTTCTTGACGCATGGACGGCGTCAGGACGTAAACAAGTTATTCCGCACACAACGAACAAAACAAATACGTGTCTGCACGCTAAATGTTGGTACCCTAACTGGAAAGACGGAGGAACTCGGAAGAGCCCTTCGGAAAAGGTGCATTGACATCTGCACTCTGCAAGAAACCCGATGGTCTGGTGCCAAAAGCTGCGACATTGAACGCGAACGCGGTAAAAATGGCTACAAACTTCTCTATTTTGGTCGAACGATTTGATGATCGGCTGATGAAGCTCACCATTACTTCTTCACCGCGTATGCCCCACAGACAGGTCGACCTGATGCCGAGAAAGATGCCTTCTGGCAACTTCTCGATGAAAAGACTTGTCACGTGCCTGCTGACGATTACATAATCATTGCCGATGACCTTAATGGTCATGTGGGTGAAAAGGCAGACGATTGCCAACCATTACGAATGTGGAAGAATCATGGAACCAAATGAAAGACACCATCCACAAAGCGGCCTCTGCAACCCTCGGGGTCACCAAGCCGGGTAAGCGGTACATCAACCGAGATACTTGGCTTTGGAATGATGATGTTGAAATGAAGGTCCATGAAAAGAAACGCCTCTACCACAAACTTCTCAACGATAAAACGTCTGCTAATTGGCAAATTTATAAGAATGCCAACCGGGAAGCAAAGAAAGCGGTCGCTGTCACTCGAGCGAACCATTTCAAAAATCTTTACGATAAACTGGAGACTCGGGATGGCGAGAGAGATCTGTATCGACGCAACGGATAGATGGTGAGAATACTTCGAGCAGATTTCAACTGAAGAATTTGCTCATCCTCCACTTCCACAATCATTGCCGACATTTGGAGCAGTTCCACCATTCAGCGCAACTGAAGTCGAGGAGGCAATAACACAAATGAAATCGGGGAAAGCCACAGGACCTGATGACATCGCATCTGAGCTCTGGAAAGCGAAGACCCAACACTGTGGCTCAGTGAATTCTTTAACCGGGTTATTCAGGAAGGAAGAACACCATCTGACTGGCAAGAAAGTACCACTGTTCCAATAAGGAAAAAGAAAGGTAGCCCAGCAGAATGTTCACATTACCGTCCGATCCGGTTACTTTCCCATACCATGAAGATTTTTGAACGCAATTGTTGACAACCGTATTCGCGAAATCGTTGAAATAACCGTGAATCAGGCCGGATTTGTCAAGAACTGCGGAACTACTGATGCAATACACGCTGCGCGGTTACTCATGGAGAAACACCGTGAGAAGCATCGCCCTCTTTACATTGCCTTTCTGGATCTAGAGAAAGCGTTTGACCGTGTACCACACGAACTCATCTGGTATACTCTACGACAACACTTCGTGCCAGAAGAACTCGTGCGCTGGGTTCAATTGCTCTACCACGATCCGAAAAGTAAAGTTCGAAGTATGGTGGGTGTATCAAAACCGCTTCGTGTCTCTGTCGGTGTTCATCAAGGAAATGCCCTCTCACCACTCCTCTTTGTCCTTGTTATGGACACCGTCACACGGGATATCCAACGTCCAGCGCCCTACACACTGCTTTATGCAGATGATGTTTTCCTAGCATCTGATAGCAAAAATGATCTCGAGCAACTTGTTCAAAAATGGAATGATCGCCTCATGCAACACGGTCTCAGATTGAATTTAAACAAAACTGAATTTTTGACGACCGATCCCCATGAAACAGACACAATCACTGTCAGCGGCAGTGATCTGCCCAGAACTGAGCGATTTAAATACCTCGGGTCAACGCTATCAGCCAATGGAGAACTGCGTTATGAAATTGCTTCACGCATTAACGCAACCTGGATGAAGTGGCTTTCCACAACTGGTCTCCTTTGTGATCGACGTATCAACGAACGTCTCAAATATAAAATTTACCGCAATATCGTCCGTCCTGTTGCTCTCTATTTTTCTGAGTGTTGGCCGACCATAAAAGACAATGAACGGCGTCTTGCGGTAATGGAGACGAAGATGCTACGTTGGACTAGTGGCGTCACACGTTTAGATCACATCCGAAATGAGGATATCCGCGATCGTTATGGGGTTGCACCGATCGTGGAAAAGTTGCGGAGAGGCGTCTTCGATGGTATGGTCACGCAATTCGTGCAAACGAGAATTCACTTGCCAAGATTGGTCTGAACTTCGAAGTCGATGGTAAAGGACCAAAAGGCAGACCTAAGCAACGGTGGCTTGATACGCTGGATGGGGATTTAAAAGCCTCGAGACTGCACCCAGATCAGGCATTCGATAGAGCCAAATGGCGAAGCCGATCACGACGAGCCGACCCCGCTTGTGAACGGGACAAAGGCTGAAGAAAAAGAAGAAGAAGATAATTTATAAAAGTAGGGCTCCACCTCCATCGTCCCTACAGAAAAGAAAACATTTTTTTTTCATTTACATAAAATAGTTTTTATTCGTTTTTTGTGTTTAATTTTTACTTTTTAAGAAAATTGTTATCTCGACAGAAGAATTGTTTTTCATAATTAAAACAAAGAACTTTGTTTCTGTTTTACTACTAAACACTGAGTTGTAATTACATCAACGAATTATCTTTATCTTTTACTTCTGTTACTTTCTCCTACTTAAGTACTGATGAGATTTTATATGCATTTCTATTTCACTTTTGAATATTCCATTCCAATTGTGATTCTAGTTTTTTTTTTTCTTATTATTTTGCGACTACACTCGATGAAATTGACAATTTCTTCAAATTTTCTCCATTTATTTTGTGATTCGAGTAAATCATTGGCAAGACTACCACAGTGACGTGAAGAGATTTTGAGCTTATTCAAGGGGTTCTGGGGGTTTTGCTATATAATGTTCAATTACAATAATAAAATCAGTCGTTTAAAGGAAACATTATCATGGCAAGAACTTGTAGGGAGAAATCTATTGTAATGAAAGATTTATCTTTTAGATTTTAGATTCTGCGGTGGAAGTGCCATCGAGAAACTTCGGGGCGCTCCTTATTCATGGTTCATCTAAAATTAATTATGTATATTACAGATGCAGTACTTTTTATATTAAAATTGAGTTTTAATTAGGCAATAAGGATAGAAATTTGAACTTAAACGTACTCCTTACAGTTAGATCGTGTTGTACATTAAATACTTTAGTAGCCTTAAAAAACTGTCTAGAGTAAAAATTAAAGAGTAACAATTCTAAGTTGTATAACTTAAGAAGATGCTTTACACGTACACACAATTAGAGACATTTATCTTAAACAGTCTAAGAATAAGTTAAGCAATTTCTCCACTTCGTCCTATTTACAACTTAATACTTCTTATCTGTGTGAAATTCCATTTTTTTAATTAACCTTTTATTATTTAATATTTATAAAAAATCGCATTCTTCAGGCTGACAATATTGACTGGAATGAACGTTAAATAATAAAGTAACGTTTTAATTAAAATAAGAAAAATCTACAATTGATCAAATAAATTATTTTCAGTCATCTACGTAAAAATAAATAAATATTGTTTTTATACTTTTTGGTTACAGATGTTGGACGATTTGATAATTCCATGTTTGTCTATGGCGTCTTTACGTGATTTCTAGGTAATACAAAGGACAATTCGCATGAAATATGGTTTCCAATAAAAAAAAACAAACAAAGAGAGCATGTGTGTGTAGACCATTATCCTTTGACACAATGAGATATGGAGGACAACAAAGAAAGAATCCTTCTGTTTCTGCAGTTCTCTAAAAATTTAATTATAAAATAAATAACACATTTACTTACGCTTATCTAATTATATCTTTATATAAAACGACAATCATTCTTCAGTTTCATCATTTCCTCTTCAAAGATTCGAATTAAAATTAAGGGGAGTCGGGAACGCGGGGAGGGGGTCGTCAGGGTAGAAGATTCAATATAAAATTTAATAAATACGCTAATTAATTAGTTGCACAAATGCTCCTCTCTCGTGTGACTGCACATCTGGCACTTAACTCGACAGCACCATACAAATTGGCAATTACACTTCTCCTCGACTTGTCGTATGCGCGTTTGATAGCCCCGCCCACAACATAACAGACGGCAGCCATCAATTCCGTGCGATGTCCTGTTGCATATTCGTCCGCGTGTACCAAGAATCCCCAATCTAAAAGGAAAGATTGAAAAAATGATTTAAAATTTTTGTTTCTTACGAAAGGCATTGAAGGTTATCTGAACGATTTTTAATCAAACTTTGCAATCCATCGAAACGAATCCACAAGCAGTGAAACGCCACAACAAGGAATGTATTATTCATAAAAATTTCATAATAATTTGTAGCTGTGAATGCAGCCAGACAGGGACTCATGCAGGACTTTCGGTTGTTAATCACGGGCACTCATGGTTTCCGATCTAGTTTCAGATAGATTGAGGAACATCACAACAGTATTACATTCCTACCATCTTACCTAATCGCGGTAGAGGGAATGGGAGCTCTTTTAGGAAAACACCTGAGGTCACGCTGATGCGCCAGGTTGCAGCAGTGTATGGGATTATAACTCACTAAAACCACCCCTACTTCTCCGCCAATATCCTCGCGGGACAACCGTGAAGTATTACTTCGCGAGGGGGGCTCTGGTTTACACCAACACAACTAATTCACAAGCCCGTAGCGCCTTTCGGGGCTCGTTCCAATTCCTGTATCCCAGTTACTGTTGCGTTTATCGCACTCCAATTTGCTGCGGATTCAACATCTCCTCGACGAAATTATGGGGTCCGATAAGTACGTTGAGGACATCGTTTAGCCTCACTCTTTCTTTCCCAAATCTCGGACAGTGGAACATAACATGCTCCGGGTCCGGAGTGTAGCGACGCATTCGGGACAGTCTGCGGACTCATCTAATCCGAAGGGATGCAAGTAATTCCTGTATTCACCGTGTCCCATAAGGAACTGCGTTAGGTGGTAATTCAATTCTCCATGCTTGCGCTCGACCTATCTCTCAATACGCGGAATCAGTATGTGGGTCCTGCAATCTTTTTCGTTGCTGCCAACTTACCAGTGGTTTTTCCGAAATCCGCAGTCACTTCGCCCGGATTTACCCTGCTTGGTAGAAACAGTGCGATCCAAGGGAATCATCCCCGCGATGACACACACTGTCTTACCTGATACTGTCCTATATGCAGTGCACGCCCTCCGTGCGATTGGCCCATATGCCAAACTTACCCTTCCCTGGCTCACTGTGTTATCCAGTGCGCAAGTCCAGACAGGAGCCGCGTATAGGTGGATGGATTTCACACCCTTGCGATAAGCAGCCGGCGACTAGATTTTGGCCCTCCAATATTAGGCATCATCCTTGCTAGAGATGAACTAGTCGCTACTGCCTTTTCGCGCTCATAGTCCAGGTGTCCCTTTAAGCTCAACTTGCCATAGATCATTACCCCCAGGTATCTAATGATCGATTTTGAAACGACCTTATGATTACCAAGCCGGATTTTAACAATGTAATTTTTTCTGCGATTGGTAATAAGGACCACCTCCGCCTTCTCTTCCACCAGGTCCAATTTCATCATCATGGCTTTGACCGCATGAATTGTTTTCTCCTGGTGGGATTTCGCAACTACTACCACTATCAGGTCGTCGGCTAAACCCATTAGTGTTCCCCCCTTTGGCACGCGATGGCGGAGCACTCCATATGGGCTTGATTTTAGCAGCAAGCTTTGTTCGGAATCGCCTCCAATCCCGGAACCTTATTGGCCGCAATTTATCCACAGATCTCCCGTAGTTCCTCCAATGTCACCCCGGGAATTGAGAAGACGTCCTGTTGAACCATCGGATGAGGTTCATTTTCTTTCTGTTATGGGAAAAGGATTGCGATTATTTTGAACAAAAGTCGCGGGCACGTCACTTGGGGTGATTATTGTCCACGTTCATTTAAAACCTTGGGCGCAGCGCCCCACGGGTTCGTATTTGCCTCAAGGCACAATTGCTTGTGGCAATCCCGCTTACTTTCTAGTATAGCCTGCTTAAGGCTACTTCGAAAATCGCGGCATTCGTTCTCTGACTGCCGATGTTCTGGCTTCACGATGTTCTCAACAGCAAGATTTCTTGGTTCCACCAGTATTTTGGTTTACTACTGTGATGAAACTTACGTCGCGGCATTGTAGAGTCGCATGTCTCAGTTACCCATTGACATAATTACCTGAAGTCTAAAAATGAAACTAAAGCCTAAAAAGCCTAAAGGATCTTCGCCTATAGAAGACCTTCGTGAATTCGTGGATGGTTCTCTGGATGCATATAAGCCTGTTCGTTCTATTCTAGCATCCTGAGTCCCGACCTTGGGCCATGAAGCCATGAGGTCTGTTGATGACTAGGAAATGATCTGAGCCCCAAGCGTAACATAGTCATTAAGGCTTTGTAATCAAGCGCAAAATCTTGATGGCGAAAGAGGTAGTACGGATACGCGCTGAACAGTCTGAACCATACGTTCAAAGGCACTGTCTTCTGGGTTCCCTGCAATAGGGACGGGACGGGTTGGCTAGGCGGGACTCCGCCCTTGATAATCCCTCGGTAATTGCAGTCAGTGTCCTGTTGGCCAGCGTGAAGGATGGAATCTAAATCAAGGAGGATCTTGCCCTCCTATAACAAAACCCGAGAGGGAGTTTTCGGTCAAGCCCGACCAAATGCGCGTAGCATTTGGCGGTTTGCATACAATTTGCATTGTTGAAGTTGCGAAAAGCGTAGAGAATTATGTAAGCATTTCCTGTTCAGCTTCAGTTATAGCTAGCCTGCGGGCGTAAGGCAAACAATTCTCAAGGGACCGCTATCTTTCGCAAATGCCACGAACTAGCTCTGAAAATCTGCACCGACTAGATTCTGCTCCCCTTGTCTTTTCCACAAAGACGGTGACTGCGTCTTTGGAGTTTTTGACGTTAAAATGAGCTACCGATACCTACATATTTACGAACCTGAGATCGAAACTTCAAGACCGAGTCAAATTCAAAGGGCCGATGGTAATGAATCAACCATAAACTATGCGCAATTCAAGGAGCCCCAACCCCAACCTACTAAACAGTGCAGGAAACACAAACTCTGGGGAACGCACTACAGATGCTATCACATCCAGAAAAGGGAAATTAGCTGTAAAGGGAAAGGGGTTTTCTGGAGCCCAAAGACGAAAGAAAACCATTGAACGAACAAAATGTAGGAGAAATGGATTTGCACTGAGCAGGATTCGAACCTAGGGCCGGCTGAATATCTTGCGGGATCTCTTCTCTTGTGACTTGATTTGAATAATAGTGACTCAAAATTTGAACGCAATAGTATATTTTCCATTAAGATTGGAGTTAAAGTTAAAAAAAAAGTTAACTCACATTGATATGATCCTAACAAATTATATCTGACTCCAAAGAAATTGCATTCTGTCGGAGGATGACAATCCACTTCTTCAGAAAGTCTCCTTTCGGAACAGCCAAAAAGCTTTCTGCAGGGCTTTTGTGGAGTTATTTGTACAGCAAGACACGAAACAATATTTCATAGTCCTCCTTGGCATTTCAAGCGGGAAATTAATTTTAGCAGTTTTATATTTTTATGAGTAACTGTCAGTGGCCGCTTTACTGAAGTTTCTTGGCCCGAACTGTGACGTCACACAACATGGCGCGTTTTTTCAAAAACGGTATTTGAGAGTTTTGCTAGATTGCACCATAGAAGTGATATTCAACAAGCTATTCTGTTAGAGGTAAGGAGGTGTGTATTCTCCACTGGATTTCAGTTTACGAGCTTAAGTAAAGAGGTTTAACCACAATCTGCACGAATCACTAGCTAATGGTTGACTGCAGGAACAATACTACTTACCGCACCATGGAATGACCTCATATTGCGGGTTAGCGACGTCGGGGAAGTGAACTTGTGTACAGCACACAAAAAGGATAATAGCCAAGTTAAAAATCACAAAACACGTGCCAATAGGACGTCATTGACTCTAAGCAGGCGTTAGTGGAATAAGTCTTGACCTTAGAACAAACTGGTTAGAGCATTAGGCTATTGTACGGAAGGTCGCAATTCAAATCTCACTAGCTGTAGTGGGATTTGTATCGTGACGTAATTGGGTCCAGTCAGGGTAATAATCACGGGCGGGTACTGTAATCCTGTAGTGCACCATTACAATCTTCAATGAAGTGCTCTAATACACTTCACGCCCTGACCCAATTGGATTGTTGCGTCAACCGTTATTATTATTATTAGACCAATTTGACGATAATCTGAAGGCGGTTTGGGGCCAAAGACTGGGGAGGTTACATCGCGATCAACAAAATCTGAAGGTAGCGTAGATAAATTTTCGGTACAGTAAAATCGTAACAACTGCAATTAGCCAGCTAATAACGGCCCAGGTTACAGATAAAGTATCAATAGTAGATTAGAGAGAGAGAGAGAACTTGGGAACGTAGGAGATAAGATAACATTCGACACATGCCTTAGCGAGACTAGGAATGCATACTTAATAATTTCGAACTTCAAATAATTTTATCCTTAGGAATTCTAGCGCCAGGGTGACGGAAGGGAGTGGAAAGGTGTATCTAGTGGCACCAACTTGTTTTCTTTATGGTCCACACGCTGCACCACTCACAGCGTAAGCGGAGAATCTGACTATCCACTGTGAGGGCCCATAACATCTAAAAAATATACATCATAATACACACTGCGCGATTATTTGCAAAAACACCGTGGGAAACATCGCCCTCTTCACATTGCATTTCTGCACGAACTAATCTAGTATGCTCTACTGTAAAGTTAGTGCTAGAAAAACTGTGTTCGTCGGATTCAATTGTTCTACCTCCGAAAAGTAAAGTCTGGCGGGTATATTAAAACCATTTTTGTCTCTGTCAGTGTTCATCAAGCAAGCGCCTCTTCGCCATCATTCTTTGCTCTTCAGTCACACAAGCCATCCAAGGTCCAGCGACCTACGCACTAATCTATGCAGATGATGTTTTCGTGGTATTTGATAACAAAATTGATTTCGAGCAACTTGTTCAAAAATGGAATCATCGCCCCATGCAACACAGTCTAAGACTTAATGTAAATAAAAAAGAATTTTTGACGACTAATACCCGACGACTAATACCCTATCCTCCTGTATGTTTCTGAGTGTTGGCCGACTATAAAAGGTAATGAATGGCGCTCGCGATAATGGAAATGCAAAATGTGTGATGAACCAGTGGCGTAGCTCGTCATGATCATATTTTAAATGAGGATACCTGCGATCAATATGGGGCTGTACCGATCGTGGAAAAATTGTGAGAGGGGCATCTTCGATGATAACATAATAATAATAACCGTTGGCGCAACAATCCCTATTGGATCAGGGCCTTCAAGTGTGTTAGAGCACTTCATTCAAGACCGTAACGGTACACTAGGAGGCAATGTGGTCAGCATTGCGCTCGCCCGAGATTATTACCCTGATTTGACTCAGGTACTCATTCACAGCTGAGTCGACTGGTATCCGACGTCAAATCACGATGCAAATTCCACTGCCACCAGTGAGATTTGAACCGCGACCTTTCGTACGACAGCCTTGCGCTCTAACCACTCGGCTATCCGGACACCGGCTATCCGATGATATGGTCACTTAATTCGCGCTAACGAGATTTCACTTGCCAAGATTGATCTGAACGTCGAAGTCGATAGGAAGGGAGCAGCTAATTGGCGCTAATGAGAATTCACTTCCAAGATTGATCTGAACATCGACGTAGATAGGAAAGGGCCAGCTGAATAACGGTGCAATGAACGTCACCAATCTGACTTTCTTCCATGTCAAAACTTTGTTTTAGAAATCGAATGGGACCCAGCGTCCGGAAGAATTACTGGATATTCAATTGGAATAAACATTTTCAAATAAAGATAAGCAGGAACCCTTTGACACAAGAGGGGCCGTGGGTAAGACATAAGGATCCAAATCACACATATCACGCGGGATATATTAAGTCATAGACTTATGCTCATATACGAAACTCCAGAGCAGTGACCAACAATAAAAAAAATGCTACAAAGGACTTATCCTGGCTGCAAAAAAATTACTGGCCTATGCTGACGATGCGAGATCTTAGGCAAGACGAAATACATGGTGCCAACTAACCAACCAACAGCATTAAATCCCACTGGTCAAACGAGAAGAATAAAGATAGGAGACTATAACTGTGAGACCTTTGAAAATTTCTCCTATCTAAGGTCGAAAATCAAAACCGATAACAGATATGACTATGAAATCCGCGTACGATTGTTGGCTGCCAACCGAGCCTATTTCAGCTTACAAAAACTGTTCTGCTCGATACACCTCACCATAGGGTCAAAGCTCTTACTATACAGGACAATGATCTTGGCAATCCTTATGTATTCCTCAGAGACCTGGGTTCTTAGCAAGAAAAATTCCGAACTCTTGGCCACATTCGATAGAAGAATCCTCCGAAGAATTTTTGGCCCCCTACATGAGGATGATTCCGTAGCCTACATAACGACGAAAGCTATGAGCAATAGTATGACCATCCGGTTGTGGATAAAATCCGGCTCAATAGGTTACGGTGGGCGGTCACTTAATCCGTATGGATGAGGATGATCTAGCCCGAAAAGTCTGCAAGGACAATATCTATGGTAGAAAAAGAAGACGGGGCAGATCCTGCTTGAGATGGAGCGATGGCTTAGGTCAGTACTCCAGACAGCTTTTAGGGATATCGAATTGGTGGACCTCGGCGCAAAACCGGGATGTCTGGAGTTCCTTATTAAGGCAGGCCTGGACCGGATACCGGTTGTTGCGCCATTGATGATGATGAAGATGATTAGAGCCTTGATATTTCGGAGGATATTCCGCCTCTTCTTGATTAACTCATGGAGTTCGTTTATAAGTTCTCCCAGTGAAAAAAAAAATGCTGTTACAGTTTGCTGTCTTCCATGTTCGTCTTTTACAGCAACCGGTGACTATCCAAGTTCCTTTACGAGTTTCGTGGCGAATCTCGACTGCCTAGGAGTAATGTTGCCCTCGGTGGTGACGTTCCAAGCTTTGAGCTCTTGCGAAAAGGATCCGGTATGGATCTCATTTCTACTAAGATCTAAGAGTGTGGGGCACAAAAAGACAGAATATTATTTATTATATGTTTGCCATAAACCGCTATGTGGAGCGTACAGTGTTTGCGGGGGAGCATGTAGCAGTTGACTACACTGAGGGTGTCTAAACCATGAATATGGAATTTCAACACGTGGTAAGAAGTCACCGACTTGGAATCTATCCGTGGTTAGGAGCAATCAAATCGCGACGAGGAAGACATGCTTTCCACTTCAATGGAAAGTTTGTATTTAGCGTCTACGGGCCAAAAAGGAAATTGTGGCACCTTTCACTTCGGGGGAAACTGCAAGTACGATTAAGGCGGGCCTGTCCGCAGTACTACTGCCTAAATGGGCAGAAGAAAACTTCAATCAATATAGAAGGGGACTACATGCTTAATCCTACCTATTAGAGCCTTCTCGCTCACCCTTACCAGGAAAAATGGCGGAAAGGAAAGCTGAAGACGGGAACGCCACTGGTCAATTGCCGGTATGTGAAGAGGATACTACTGTGGGAAAGGGTGAAGGTCTTTGGGAATATAGAAATGTCTAGAGAAATCAGATACAAGGAAGCGAAATCTTCAGCGGAAAGTGGGGACAAATTGGTAACCATGGTGAGACCCGTACATTGAGTTCGAACACTGGAGGGTAAAGAGTGTGAAGGTGCTCAGCGACAGTCACTATCTGATGTTCCACTCCGGCTCAATAGGTTGCGGTGGGCGGGTCCTTTAATCCGTATGGAAAAAAAGTCTATAAGGGCAATGTCAATGGTAGAAAAGGAAGACGAGGCAGATCCTGTCTGAGATGGAACGATGGCGTAGGCCAGGACGCCAAGCAGCTTTTAGGGATATCGAATTCGTGGACCTCGACCCAAAACCAGGATGTCTGGAGTTCCTTATTAAGACTTGCCTAGACCGGATACCGGTGTGATGTTCCTTAATCTGGACCGACATTTTTCAGTTAGAAGTCTGTCAGAAACTGGAGGGGAATGTGTACATTCTAGGAACCAATCATGCAATGCAAACACTCCAAAAGGCACTCCAAAATAAATTTGAAAGACCAGTGCCGGCTTTGCCCTCCATCGTTTTCACTTTCTTATGTCGCGGTGACCAGAGGCAGGTCATCAACTGAACCCTTTTCGGAGCAATCCTCGTATCAATCAATTATCTTCCTTGATTTACAGTAGATTTCCATATTGCTATTTGAAATACCCTTCACTTCGTTTTTGGCCAATGTTAGGTCTTTCTGAAATTCTTATTCAAGACTTCCCGGCGAAGATAAACCATTGGTGTAGGTACTTATCGACTTCATTAGCAAATAAAATTAACACTAACTTCCTTATGATATCTCACACTATAAGCCGACGGCACTAGACAACCTCCTTGTGGAGGCTGGTCGTGATATTGCCCTATTAAATGAAACCAGACTGGAAGGGAGGCAATTATGCATTTTGGGTTTAAAATTTGGCGGAACGATTCTGGCAGAAGCGCAGCCATACTGACAAAGACCCGTTTAAATGCTCACCGCATCTCGGCAGAGGAGACCTCGGTTTTCTTGTAAAACGCCACCAACACCGTGGGAACTAACACTACGTGGGAGCAGATATCTTTTAGTCTTATTGGATCACACAATTCCTGCAGACTGAGGTGCAGCTTCTCTTTCTGATCATAATGCCCTCCTTTTTTTCACTTGACTTACATGACATCTTACCAATTGCTCATAAATGCGCCGGTCCTTCCAATTTGTCAATTGGGGCTTATTTCAACCGGGTCTAGGTAGAGCCCTGTGCCTACCACTTGACAAACTAAGTATACACTAAAGAGATGAACCAAAAAGAAAAGGCCAAATTTCGCTGAAATGCTGATTAAAAGTTGCCATACCGATATTTTGAGTGGCACGTTTTTCACTGGGTTTTAGTCTGACTAGGACAGGTCGGCATTTCAGGACAATTTGGTCTTTTCGTTAGTTTTTCTACCTAAGAACCGAAACGTATGTTCCACACGCGGAGTATCTCTGGCTTTCAGAAATAATGAACCGACTGTCTTCCAGAATTGACCAAGCCATCATTCAGGAAGCGGTCTTCCTCCGATATTTTGTGGAATAACACCGTAGTAACTGAGGTTGGAGAAAAAAAGGCAGGTATGCGAAGTCCTTCCTCACTTAATTTTTGAGGTATCACCAGCGGATAGAATGCGGGGTTGGCTGGCGGGTTGCACTGGAGACGTTAAAGATACCTGACCAACCTCTCATCCATCAAACGTCGGAAAGGTGTCCGAATGCATAACCCTCAATCATCTGAATCTCCACTACAAATCTATAATCCTACTCAGATAGTTCAACTTCGAATATTATCGCTCTATGATTCATGGACATCGAAGGTGCCTTCAATTATGCCTCACTCGCGGCAATTTGTGATGCGGCAAGACATCATGGAATCGAACCGCTGCTAATCAGTTGGATCCTTCACATGCTAGAGTGGAGAAAAATCCACATATCGATCGGCCAGAAGTCTATTGAAGCAGGATGTTTCAGGGGCTGTCCACAGGGAGGGGTTCTCTCTCCACTGTTATGGCTCTTGGTAATGGATACCCTGCTGTGGCTCCTGGAGGACAAAAATGTTTTCGCGCAAGCATTTGCGGACGACCAAGCCGTGATAATTACCGGCAAGTTTGCGGACACCGTATGTGACCGCTTGAACGCAACTCTGCATGTAATCCACAGCTGGTGCCTCCGCAATGGATTCACGGCGAACGCTAGGAAGGCTGGACTAGTTATATTCACTAGGAACGTCAGGTCGGGCAGCAAAAAGTTTCCCACCCTTGATTTGCGGGTGTTGTAACAACTGTCGTTCTTGAACCTTATAATAAAGGGACAGACGAGGCTTTCAGTATACAAACTTCAAATAAATAACGAAATGACACCTGCGGTATACGGTCTCGGAAATATGATCTACAAAATCACAAAATCAACTCTGCCAATGGACAGTGGCTTTATGTTACCAAAGTTCTGCCGGAACTCCAAAGCCGAGATTATCAGATTAAAATGCCTGGAGAGACAACTTTGAGCAGCCAAATTTGATGATGGTTTTGCTCGTAATAAAAAAGTGGATGTACTTGCAAGAAAGGTATACCAGTCACCATTTGCAGGACCAGAGCCTGCATTTGGAATTAACAAATCCGCAGCAATGAAAACCATAAGAGACTCATAAATCAAAAACCATCGATGGGGAAAAGCGGTTGGCTACAGATGCAGCAAATGCATGCTACAAGATGAAATCAAAACGTCAGAAATAATGGGGGCAACGGACGAGAGTAGAAGTCGGTAATGTTGGCGATAAAAAGTAAAAGTTCGCCTCTTATTACGTGCCCCTAATTGGAAACCCCATTCCACGGTTTCATAAGTGCGAAAGATACCCCTTCAATAAGCGCAGTAAGAAGAGTTCTAAATGGCGCAGTTCCTAAATAGGTCCTGAAACTTGCAATTAGAACCCACTATGTATGTGCGCAGAGATGCCTAACTGCCTTGGTCTTTTCCTGCACAGTGAAAATTGCTGAAGTTTGTGTTGATCATAAACTAGGCTAAGCCGATAAGTGAGCGATTATTCTATAAACCTATCTATCTTGTGAATACCATAGACAAGGTTCCCGAGCGGATAATCTATAACCGGCTATTTGCAATAATTGATGGTGGCGGTTATTTATCCAGAATACAGTTCGGTTTCTGAAAGGACTAGTTAGACGTTGATACAACTTAAATGGCTTATCTGCCCGGGAAAATATTTGACGAAAGGAATATTCGTTTTGAGAATGATGGGGTGCTAAGTCCAACTTAATGCTGGACCGGACCAAAGGAAAGGCTACGCACTAGTGACTCTTGACACCAAAGCGCGTTCAATTCTGAACGACGAGAAAGTATCATCGAAGTGCTCATCGGGAGTAAGCGCCAAACTTCTTGGACTGCTTGCAACATGGAAAGTTACTCTATGATTCGGGCAAAGGGTCTAAGGCGTACAATTTAACGACAGGTATTCCATAGGGATCTGTTCACGGTCCTTTTCTAAGGTAAATAATATATAATGATGTCTTATGCCTTGAAGTACCTAAACAAGACGGCAAAAAAACGAGATAACATTGAAGTGGATAGCGAAATACAAAATTTCCGACGGCTATGAAGGGGCAGATGAACTTGGGATACCAAACCCAAAGGGTTTCCAAACGGAATGCACTTGAAACAAAACCAAACTCCAGCGTTGCTGAATTGTTTCTGGGCGAAACCGTTGGTTCCGATTTCAGAATGAGGACAGTAGTTTGTCTAACAATATGCCAATGTCCTCTACGAAAACATCTGCACTCGAAGGAGACCTATAATGAACATATAATATGCAAACTTTACAATGAAAAGGATGAAACAGTCTCTCACGTTTTGTTGAATGGGCAACCAATTTTATGGTGCCACCTGGTGAATAATAAACTCTAAAAGAGAGTTTGGGCTGGCGCGTGAATTATACATTTAACCTCGCGATTAAAACGGGACCTTTCATATGAATGAACTTTAGTAGATATTACACAAAGTACTTCGCTCAAGAAGACTAAGTGCACGAGGAGTAAATGAACTGTCTAGGGGACCCGGAATATCATTGCGTATTCATGTGATAGGGACGAGGTAGCTAACTGGCCCATGTATTGTTGTGTCGATTGTACTTAAATGCTTTTCTTTTGTTTGTTTCTCTATCCCAGGTGACGAGTCATAAATATCTGTGCAAAGTCACATGCTCGCAACTTGTATTGGCAACAATGTGGCCGCCCACCAATGAATCACACACACGGTGCTAAGACCAAACCTAATGCACGGATTTTTCTCGCGCATAGCCAGGGTAAAACTGTACACGGCCATGAGAGAATTCGGTATCCCGACGAAATTAATAAGACTGACTAGGCTGACCCTGACCAATGTGCGAGGCCAGATAAAAGCAGCAGGATCACTCTCAAGACCATTCGACATCAACAACGGTCTACGACAAGGGGATGCGCTATCATGCGTCCTCTTTAACCTGGCCCTCGAGAAAGTGATCCGTGATGCTGAGGTAAATGCAAGAAGTACGATCCTCTTCAAGTCCATCCAACTACTGGCCTATGCTGACGATATCGACATCATGGGAAGAACCACCCGAGACGTACAAACTGCCTTCATCCAGATCGAGCAGGCGGCGCGAGATCTTGGGCTGCACATCAATGAAGGCAAGACAAAATATATGGTGGCAACGTCAGCACCGAAGGCGAATCAACCAACAACATCAAACCGCACTGGTCAAACACAAACACGAACAAGAATAAGGATAGGAGAATAGAACTTTGAGACCGTTGACAATTTCTCCTATCTAGGGTCGAAAATCACAACCGATAACAACTACGATGATGAAATCCGCGCACGGTTGTTGTCAGCCAACAGAGCCTATTTCAGCTTACAAAGACTGTTCCGCTCGAAACGTCTCACCATAGGATCAAAGCTCTTACTGTACAAGACTATGATCTTGCCAGTCCTCATGTATTCCTCGGAAACTTGGGTTCTTAGTAAGAAAAATTGCGAACTCTTGGCCGCGTTCGAGAGAAGAATCCTCCGAAGAATTTTTGGCCCCCTACATGAGGATGGACGATTCCGTAGCCTACACAATGACGAAATCTATAAGCGATACCATGACCGTCCGGTTGTGGATAAAATCCGGCTCAATAGGTTACGGTGGGCAGGTCACTTAATCCGTATGGATGAGGATGATCCAACCCGGAAAGTCTATAAGGACAATATCTATGATAGAAAAAGAAGACGAGGCAGACCCTGCCTAAGATGGAGCGATGGCGTAGGTCAGGACGCCAGACAGCTTTTAGGGATATCGAATTGGTGGACCTCGGCGCAAAACCGAGATGTCTGGAGTTCCTTATTAAGGCAGGCCTAGACCGGATACCGGTTGTTGCGCCGTTGATGATGATGATGATGATGATTTACTGTATATGGTCGAACCTGCGCAATGATTTTTTCCCTCCATACAATCTCGAACAATGCGCTGGGAGATGAATTTCCCGTGTTTGCTCTTCTCGACTTCACTCCATTCATCCATATATGTCTCAAGTCGAGTTGAAATTCATGCAATTAGCTCATAATATGTAGTTCACCGCTGAGGCCGTTGGTTTTCTACTTTCAACTTCTTAGTAATTTAGAGACTATAACTGTACGCTAGGAGATAATGTGATCAGCATTCAAATCATTTAAATTACTCTCTTGCCACTGAACGTTCCACGACCCTCGGGAGTTTTTTGGTCAACGCGCATATTACCAATAGCACAATTCAACTCTTTCGAAAACAACAATTTGTCAGTGATTTCCTAAATTTAAAGTGGGTCGTACAAGCGGCAAAGGTTGCCTTGGAAGGCTACGAATGCGGAAATCGTAAAGTAAATACATCGAATCGTTTTGAAGGATCGTAAAGTGAAATTAAGCGAGCTGGGATTGCGCCAACGATTATTATTATTTTGGAGTTATCCGCGCGATAAGGCCGCGTTCGCAGCCAGCGGCGTATTGATGATGAGTGTAATAAGCGGTTTGTAGAGTGACTGAGTCACGAAACAAGACCAGCTTTCGGTCGAGAAATTTGTGACCTCGCTTTTTGGGGTGTGCAAGGATAATCTTCATCGATGACCTGTAGAAGAGAAGAACAGTTACCACAAAGTATTAACGCAGCGTTATTGGACAAATTGATCGAAAAAAAGTCCGATATGGTGTACCCCAGGGCTCTCCGAGTTGCCCATACTCCTCTACTGTTCTGGGCCTTGGGTACTCTTGGGTGTCCCACTCGTCAACCATCGTGGGAGAATGGATATCACTGCATGTTGTGCTGGCTACGTCATGCCGCCTTTCTTTAATGTGTGACCTATCCACTGCCATTTCCGACTTCTGGGTAACAGGTGTGTGCCACAGATACAGCAACTACTAGCTCCTTCCGAACATGAAGCGGTAGCTCCTAGGATATCATATAGAATGAAAACGCCACTGCGAATACCGAGGTGTATTTTGAAGGCTTGGACGCTTCGTACTGCAGAAAGGGCATTGAAATATGGATGACTGCTTCTGTTCAAAAAGTCAGAAACTTCGAGCTTTACCGCGGCCATTTAGGTTGGTTTTTTTTTTCAGGATTTAATTTTAGTAAACTGTTTGGCACTTTGTTCAACTCATCCCTATACATTTAGGACATGCAAAACTATGCCATACCAGCGGTAGTCCATACGAAGTCTCTCGGATAACACATCCTATATTTTTTGCTCAATACAACAGGACCACAAGTTCTTGAGGAAATAAATGTTCAGAAAGTTTCTATGAGCTTCTTTACCATTCAGGAAACGTTGGTCTGTCTTTTTTCGTAGATTGTGTCTTTCATCTTCATTTTAATCAAAATCAAGAACAACTATTTCATGCTTACAATTTCATCCCCACAATACTTACTCTGTATTCACTTCACAATAATCTGGTGAATCTTCCAAATAAACTAAATCAGATTTTATTAGTTTTTTATGATCCGGATCTCTTCGTCTCAATTTCGCTGGACGTCCGTCCCTCTGAACTAACTGCAAGAATGATAAAACAGCAAATTTAATCAAAACCACCCTCAAAGTAATAAAATGCACAAACATGCACTTACTTTCACATGAGATGCTCCATCATAAAGTGATCCTAACGCTTCGCTGACCACTCGCATGGGGGGTAAACGACGCCAGCACACTCGCAATGAACATGATCCTGACATTCCGTGGCACTTACATACACGCTGCATCCTTGCTCTTAATGCCCTTCGACCTGCCTCGTTATTGTGTAAATTCATTAGACCGGCAGCCGACGAGTTGCTCTCCTGGGCATCGGTGAATCTTCGAGAAAACCCAACGCCGTAGTTGATGTCCTGCAAGGATGTAGTGCTTTAATTAATTGATACTGTTAAAAGAAAACTCTGTAGAAGGTTTGAATTGGTAGAATTTATACTGCAGGCTCTACAATGATCACTGGAACGCAAAAATCTCAGTACAAGTATCCTTTTTTCTAAAGAATCTTCGTTTTTAATTATCCAAGCAAGGTTTGCAATTTCTTCTTGCTTAACTAACAATTACCTCAATTTATGTTGGCTTTATTATTTAACAGGCGTTTACAAGATAGTCTCTCCATCCTACGGTGTAGGTAAGCATCCAAGGCAAAACTAAATGCTTGGGGTCAGGGGGAGGAACTCCCTATACTTGGTCTATATCGGCACAGATTATGCCACTCGAAGCGGAACAGACTCTATTTAGTATTATACCTCCATCAAGGATAGGTTTGCTCATCCTTGCAGGTTGTGGAATCAACAATATACTCTCAACTTTCAAACCAATAATTACCTCTGAGCAGCCACCCCATTGCCACTTTCGCGGCTTCTTCCGTATGTTACTATCGCAGGCACAGTCGTCCAACTCCCCTCGCGAACAGGCTCTCGTAATCGACCAGGCCAACGCTGCTGAATTGATAGCATGGATGTAGGCAGTCTCTCGGCTTTCTGTAAATAACAAATAGAATTATTACCATTAAATCCTTTCCCGAAATGTAAACACACGTTGAAGAACATCCCCGAACGTGAAGCTCCGGGACACAAGGATAATGATGGATGCCAATAAGAAAACAAAAGCTATCATCTTACTTATGCTCATTACGTTGCCGTAGAGTGAGGGTGTATTCGGCGGAGCCGTACAGTTCCATCGACTGTTTTTGAACTGGTGCTGACATTCCTCCAATCCTATTCGAGCTCCCTGCGAAATGGCCTGGAAAATCGAAAGAAAAACAAAATATAGAAGAGGCATTTAGAGGAATCGTTGAGGATATTCTGTTTCATTCATTTTCATTTTCCAGTTAATTAAATGCTGTTGTTGTTCATTTATTGGCTACTAACTGGTCTACGTTTGTGCTAAATACAGATCCTACATTGAGGGTCGCCAGGATTGCATCACATGAAGCTAAATCGTATTATCCTATATAAAAACGGGTTAAATGGATACTTGTTGAAAAGGACTACGGGCGTTGAAAACTTTTCACACTTTCTATAAGTTCTAGGAGTTCATCCATTCAACTAGATGTCATTAGTAGAACGCCCTAAAAGCGAAAGATAAGGGGTTTAAATCTTTGAAACATTCGACGAGGTAGATGCGGGTTCCTGGGGATTCCGAAAAATCGAGGCTATGCAGAAACCCTGCTCAATTAATGCTGAGCAGATGGACCACATGTACCAGCATCATTTCCTACGCACCCCGTTCAGGTTGACATCAACTGCACAGAAAGCGTTCTGGATTGCTCACTTATCACTATGAACGGTGTCAGGATATGGCGGGATCCCGGCAGAGGTATACATGGTATTCAATAATTAGTCATCGATGTTTGCCCGAAGGGGACACTTTTTCTTGTCGCTGGAAAACAGTGAGGCTCGCACTGATCAGCAAAAAGCAAAGGAGACCCTGAGCTACTATCTGCATACTGACCACTCTATATATTTGGGAAAGTGCTCGAAATGTTCATCAGGGGTAGACTCGCCAAAGGGATACCCCAAGACAGTTCAGTTTTAAAACAGGAAGATCCCCAGTTTGGATATTGAGGGATGATCTAGAGGAGACCGGAGGGCCATAGGAGGATAAAAATGACGACGGGGGTAGCACAGAAATCCATCGGGATCGTTTCCTAAGATAGTCTGCCAAAACTCAACATGCCAGAAGAGTCGTGCCTAGTGGCTTAACCGGATGATATTGTGACACTCGTTGTCGTACGCTCCGTTGAACAGGCGCAAAGCAGACTTGGCATAGTGATGCCCATGGCTGTTCATGTTTTCAGTCCTGTGTTGGACAAGACCGAAAGAGTAATTTTGACTGCAAAAAGAATTCGCCAAGTTAATTATTTCTATAGTAAATAAGGAATAACGATCAGAATCAGATCAGATTTTCTCTCTGCGGCAAACGATGGAAAAACTGTTAGAATATGGACATCAGTTGCACCATCTTTTCATCGACTTTAAAGGCGCCTATGATACCATAGCGAAGGTAAAACAGTACACGGCCATGAGAGAATTCAGTATCCCGACGAAATTGATAAGACTGACTAGGCTGACCCTGACCAATGTGCGAGGCCAGATAAAAGCAGCAGGATCACTCTCAAGACCATTCAACATCAACAACGGTCTAAGACAAGGGGATGCCCTGTCATGGGTCCTCTTAAACCTGGCCCTGGAGAAAGTGATTCGCGATGCCAACGTAAATACGAGGGGCACCATCCTCTTCAAGTCCATTCAACTACTGGACTACGCTGACGTTATTGACATTACGGGAAGACCGACCCGAGATGTACAGTCTACCTTCATCAAGATCGAGCAGGCAACCCGATTCCTGGCTGCACATTAATGAAGGCAAGGCGAAGTACATAGTGGCAAAAACGAAAGAACGAACAACATCGAATCGCACTGCTCAAACGAAAACAATAAAGATAGAAAACTACAACTTTGAAACCGTTGAAAATGTCTCCTATCTAGGGTCGAAAATCACAACCGATGACAGCTATGATGATGAAATCCGCGCACAGTTATTGTCAACCAACAGAACCTATTTCAGCTTACAAACACTGTTTCGCTCGAAACGTCTCACCATAGGGTCAAACCTCTTACTGTACAAGACAATGATCTTGCCAGTCCTTATGTATTCTTCGGAAACCTGGGTTCTTAGCAAAAAAAGTTGGGAACTGTTGGCCGCGTTTAAGAGAAGAATCCTTCGCAGAATTTTTGGCCCCTACATGAGGATGGACGACTCCGTAGTCTACATAACGACGAAACCTATGAGCGACACCATGGCCGTTAGGTTGTGGATAAAATCCGGCTCAATAGGTTACGGTGGGCGGGTCACTTAATCCGTATGGATGAGGATGATCCAGGCCAGAAAGTCTATAAGGGCAATATCTATAGTAGGAAAAGAAGACGAGGCAGACCCTGCCTGAGATGGAGCGATGGTATAGGTCAGGACGCCAGACAGCTTTTAGAGATATCGAATTGGTGGACCTCGGCGCAAAATCGGGATGTCCGGAGTTCTTTATTAAGGCAGGCCGAGACCGGATGCCGGTTGTTGCGCCGTTGATGATGATGATGAGCTTTTAGGAAAAACATTGATTGCAATCTGTGAAGTTACAAAGTGTTTTTTTCTCAGGTCGCTTGGAATGCTCTAGGAGAAGGCACAGTCAATCAAGGATACAAAGGAAAAGAGTTGAGGGTTACCAACGCATAGCAATCAGGGGACGAAGATGAAAGAAAAGCCGTTGATGAAAAACAAAACTATTAGAATTCCAGAATGAAGTGAAAAAAGAACGGGAGATTAACAAAAAATATTTTGCAGGATCGGTTGGAAAGTTAGGAAGCAATACATTCGCCGTAGTAGACCGCATTTTTCAAAGCAGTGTTGCTCGTTAGCTATAAGGTGGCCAAAGTGAGCGTTCATCTATTCATTGAAGATTTTAGAGCAAATTACTAGAGTCAAAGGTTCGAAATCATTTTTAGAATCTCATGCTCTGCAAAATATAGTAAAAGCACATTGCCGCTGTGGTGGAAGGATAATCTGTCCAATCCCAGGAAGCTAACCAGGGAGGTATTCGACATCTGATGCTTAGTAGCCACACATAGACTGAATGAAGAGATGTAAACCGGCTGTTAGGACTACCAGGAAGCGGTTTTTGGCTGGATCACTGTCAGAACATAAGTAATAACTCAATGAAATTGGTCGATGGTCTAAAGACCATTGGTCGGCCGGAGAGGACCTTAAAGGGAAAGCTATCACAAAATACCTAAGAAATTGGGCAAATTGAGGCTTGACTGAAATGCAGCGTCGATACGCATTTGCTGATCTCTTTGCTAGTCCGGCAATGTGGGACGGCGGGTTCTTTGAATGAGTCAGTTTACAAAATTTGACGTGTCCTTAAGCCGATGGCTGGATTTTAATACGCGCCACATGAAGCAGGTAGGAGAATCATCTCTTGAGAATGCAATCCATCGTGGATCTTCTCTCCCGATCGCAGCACTCTGGGTTGTTTTATTTCCAGTGCTCAACGCGGGCTCACCCTTCTTTTGGTTCTGATAAGTGAGCCAGTTGAAGATAGCCTTTTTTGGGTCCCAACATCGCTGTGTCGGTTAGATAAATAATAGTTTCTCAACTTTGTTTCCTGGTAGGTTCCACGTACACTTGACCTTGCTTTTCAATTTTTAGGTTACACGTTTTTTCTCGGAAGCAAGGGTTCCTAAGTCTTATTTTCCCATTTTACCTTGTACAGTAGAGTCTCCTACCCTTTTCTTAAGAACTTGTCGTTTCTTGTATTCATCTTCCAGAAGTCTCTGGGTCGACGAGTCTTTACGGCTATAAGTTGTAAGGTATTCCCATCCGTGTTTCTGAGGGGTGTCTTCCCCTCCCTTTGTGCGAAACGACAATCTACACAATTATTTGAAAAGCTCATATTCAGTCTTCTTCGTCGGGATGTAGTGACGGGTGAGATACAACCTTGACGAAACACGGAGTCAGTGGGCTCCTTTTATACTCTCCGACGGTGAGCAACTCTATTAATGTTTCTTCGTCTGACAAACTTTCGGGTACGGATGGTATTTTGGTCATCTGTGAGTTTCATGGTGATTGCACATGGGAGTTGGAAGGGAGTGGAGGTGGAAGGGGAACGAGGCGTTTTCAAGGTTCCTTTAGAATAGTCATTTTATTTTTCATTTTTCTGAATATTCTCGTGATCTAGTTTATTTACGTTACGTTAATTTTAATCATTTGCCTTCTTTGTGAATTACCAGGTCCTTTTTCTCTTGCTTTCGGTTACCGTGAGTCGATTCTTATTTTCCATAAGATTTTCGTTTCTATTTTGATGCTTCTTTTTCTAAGTTTTAGGCAACATAATTATGCATGCAACGAACGCCGCCTTCCTCCTACTTTTTTATCAGAACATTCGGGCTCTTTTGCATTTGACCCGCTGGAGTACCGCACTGACTGACGGTGGCATGAGTTCACTAGGAGTTATCCTTTGGATAGGTTGATGCCTCCACGCAGGATACAAGGACGATAGACGTATCTAATGCTTCACGAGTTGAAGGATTGGTTCGAAAGCGATTGGCTGTTATTCAATTCGAGTCCAAACATGCACCAAGCCCATCAGGCTAGGGGACATGCACCAAGCCCATCAGGCTAGGGGACATCTGCCTACCTCAACTCATGTCGTGCATATAACAGGTTAACATGATGATGAACCGAACGTTAACTTTGACAGACTTGACGAAAGGTTAGGATACGATAACTATTATGGATATAACGACATTTCAGGACCTGACTACTTGTAAGAATATGCCGAATCTGACGATGACATTTCGCCTTTGTAATGCCAGACTAGACCGTTTTATATCATCTCAGACACACTATTAAAGCATCCTGGGAGCTGGTATTTAATTGCTCGCCAACATCTTTGGCCATCACGCAGTTCTGGTCCCCGTGAAAGCATTATTTTATTCAACCCGATAAGATGATTTCAGTCTGTTCTATACTCATGTGCACATCTTCTGTAGAGGTAAAGCAGCAGATTGATATCGGTACTACCACCGGATGTCGAATGAATCACGTGGATCTCTTTTCGTGAGGTTCCTCGCCTCGTTTAAGAACCAATTATATAACTGGGATATCCTAGATATCCAATGTTCAAAAGTAATTTCTCTACTTTCCATGGTTTTTTGACCGTTGACCAATGCGATAAGTCATTGCACATTGAAAGTATCAGACTCACGGTTCAGTAAGATATAGAAAATAGGCGCGGTGATATATGGCTCGTCCTTTCTTAAAAAGTTGGAGGACTCCTAGACTGAGTCTTTTGGTGAGACCCTGAAGAAGCTAGGTCGGGCGCATTTCTCCACCAGCAAAGGCGACTACGAATCAAGACCCCGTTTGGAGGCAACAAAAGCCGTGTGAGATTATCACTGAGTATAAAATTAGATGAGTTATAAACAGAACAGATCCCAAAAACAGCAGGGAAGGGCTATATCGTGGCTTGTAGATTTATCGGAGCTGTATTTTGTTGGAACATGTACCGCACTCCTGGAGACGTCAAGCGTGTGATTTTCATACCAAAAGCGGGCAGGCCCAATAATAAATCCGACTTTCAACCAATGAACCTTAAATCTTTCGTGCTGAAGACCCTATAGCATGTCGTGATCATCCATTAAGGACAATCATAGAGAAGCCGCCCTTCGCCCAATCTCAGTACACCTACTTCACAAGCAAATTCACAGAAACCATCCTTCACGACGAAATTAACACGATCGAATGGTCGTTACACTACAAGTAATATACTTTAGCAGCCTTCTGGGATATAGAGGAAGCATTCAACATGATGACTTTGATCAAGGATGCTCTAACCAGAAGAGTATTGAAAAGTTGTATTATGCAATGGATAGTTCCATTGTTAAGAAGGATAATCAAAATCCGAAGTAGTCTGTTGAGTAGAGTAGCCCCCCAAAATTGCGCCATCTGTTCGATACTCTGGTTAAAAGTACTAGATAATATTACACAGGTCCGGGGTGATCTGTTATAAACTATGGAGGGGGCGTTAGAAAAGATGTGTTTGGGGCTGCATATATGCTATTTACATCCAATACGAGGGTACCCAAATTGCATCTCCCACGGTTAAATGGATGAAGCTTCGCACTTTCATCCAATTTAAAGGGTCTGGGTGTCATCTTGGATTCTAAGTTAGATTAGAGACTGGACCTAGAACTAAGGATTAAAAAAGCCTGCAAGGGGCTCTTTGCAAGGAAATGGTATATTCGGTCAAGGATGATGTACGGCTAATGTACGGTTTTATTGGGCGATGGCAGTGAAGATCCAAGGTTGATAGGATCTCAATTTTGGTATAGACTTTCCAATCAGAACAGAGTGGAAAACCGGCAGGGTGTTGCTAGTGTGCAGTGTTCCTTACCGACGGATCAAAGATCATCTGCAGGGTTAGTGCGGGAAAATTTTCTGGGATACGCACAGTGTATCCGTACGGTATACCAGGATTTGCCTGTTAGTGGTTGGGGTAAATAAGATATTCATTCGGACCAGCCAAACGGCGATTAAGGCTTTTTATTCAGTGGCAACATGCTTCAAGCTAATGAGGCAGAGCAGAGATGCGCTAAATACTTTGAACGACACAGTCAAAGTCACCTTCATCTGGGAGGAATGACCAGACTCTTGACAGTCTCTCGTCACGATATCCACGGTGAAGGGTGAAATTTACTAACACTACTGTGACTGATTTCAGATGGCAAAAGCTCAGCACTTGCACAAAGTCAAAGGAAATCAGACTTTGCCATAATAAGAACCGGTGGCGACAGCTTTTGAGGTAGACGCGCACAAATGCATACAAAATTCTCGTGGTTTAAACGCGGCTTTGGCCTAGAGGGAACAATGCATCTACACTCAGCATACTCTACAATTTCCTTTGTTGAAGTTGTAAAAAGGAAGAAAAGAACCTCAGACATTTCCTTTTTGATTATGCAGCTCTAGCTGAAGCTGTATACAAACAATTTTTTGAAAACCTTAAAGAGATCTGTGGTTATAGGGTGAGGCCTATTACCCTTTCTTCGGCTAGATCTGGCAAATCTGAGCCGACCAAATTTTGCACCTCTTGCCCTTCCCATAGGAGTGATGGTCTTAAAAATTTGTAACATCAAATTGCGGCACAAAAGCCCTGATTGGGTTTCTGTTAACCCTCTATCAGGACTTTTATAAAAATAATGAACCACTCTTTGCAAAGACTAGGGAAATGGATGTCTTCCAAGTTTCTGTTAAAAGCTGTGCTGAGGGAGGGGGAAGTACCATCTCATGTTTAGCGGAAAGAGGTTTAGAAGGCCATTAGGACTGGATCTGATATTAACATCAAGATTTTCAATTAGGAACTCAGTTAATGAAGGAAAAGGTAAGGAAAGGATGGTAGAAGATATGGAACGATTTAAATATGATGGATCAATGCTGTCAGCCAATATGTGATATTGACAAAAATGTTGCATTGGATCAGGGGCGTAGTACGTCATGATTACATCCGAAATGAGGACATCCGCGATTGATATCGGGTTGCACCGATCGTAGGGAAGCTGTGAGAGAGACGCCTTCAATGCTATGTACATAATTCGCGCTGATGAAAATTCACTTAAGAACGAAAAAGTTGACTGACGGTTTCGTCCAGGGCAGAGGTAACTCATCAGACGCTGCCTCACCCTTGCCCTGGGAGCAGCGTGACCGAAAGTAACGACATATGGTATTCGCTCCACCTAAATATAATCGCAAACACATAATGGGTGCCAATTATATTCAAGTGAAATCCGTCATAAGTCCAAAGCTAAACCAGACCGAAGTAAATTTTTTGTTGAGGGGGCTGGTAGTCCTGAGTCCACGCCCACTTGGTGTTGGACCGAACTACTTGAACAGCTACCTATTTCCTCTTTTGTAGTCCATGGACTCTTCTTTCTTCGGTTAAAAACCCAAATATTCAAAAATGAACAAGAAAGTTGACTGACACCAAAAAAATTTACTTCGGCCTGGTTTAGGTCTGGACTGACTTCACTTGAATTTCACTTGAATATAATTCGTGCCCATTGTGAGTTTGCGATTATATTTAGGTGGAGTGATTACCATCTGTCGTTATTTTCCGGTACGCTGCTCCCAGGGCAAAGCTGAGGCAGTGCCTGATGAGTTGCCTCTGCCCTGGACGAAACTGTCAACCAACTTTTTCGTTCTTTTTTGAAAATTTGGGTATTTCACCCAAAAAAGAGGAGTCCGTGGACTACAAAAGCGGAAGTAAGTTGCTTCGCAAGTAATCCGGTCCGTCACCAAATGGGTGCGGACTCAGAGCTCCCAGCATTCTCAACAGAAAATTGACTTACCAGGATTGGTTTGAACAACAACGTTGGGTTGATAAACTAGGTGCTGATTTTAGAGCCTCTTGACTCCATGCTGATCAGGCATAGGACCAGGAAAAACGGCGCAACCGATCAAGACTAGAGCTTCTGAACGCAAGCCATTTATGCACTGTTTTTTTGTGCAGTTCAATTAAATTAAAAATAATAAACATCTTATCGCTTTAATATCAGCAACATTTTTAAAGGAACCAAGTGCTTGTATTTTCACGACCATCAATGTAACCACCACGTCAATATATTACATAAGCATATTTTTCATATTTACCGTAAGTATTTTCTGGCTCCGCGAACATATCCTTCGTTGGTCATTTGTTAGCTCCCGAAAACTTTGGCAAACATCATTGTGTGACTTTGAATTGCCATTTGTGTCTAGAAATCCAATAGATGGGGGTAAGTAGGTACCGAGCTGCCTGAAACGAGAGAAGCCATATCAGTAACGGTTCAGTAAACTTGTATCTATCGAAATTACAACTATACAAAAATATGGTAGACAACCTATGACGACTATGAATTAAACCAATCAAGGGCAAGTTATTCGTCCTGGAAATGGACAAAATGGAAATTCAGCTAGTTTCGATGGGAAACGTTTCGAAGTTTGGATGTTGAAGTACATGAAGTTTATGAATAACAGAATTTTTGGAAAATCGAAGCCTAGTTGAAGGGCTCCGCTTTTCCCAATTTATCATGAAATGACCGGATGATTCGAATTATGAAGGATCAGCTTCCTGAAGAATAGAGGTATTCACGGGATAGCTCTTAATTTTGACTTTTGTTGAGCGGTTTTTATTTTAATATAAAATTGCGTGAAACTAGTCGCTGATGTTCGAGAAGATATCTAGATATAGAGCGTTGGCCAGTCCATCAGTTTTATGAGTGAATTGGGGTTCACCAATTCACTTATAATGACGAGGTGACTTGGCCTCTTTTGTTCCATGCTAGAAAGTCACGAAACGAGTTGAAGTAACTTTAAAATGGGAATTTATTAGTGCTTTTTGTCATCCTTTGGAGCTTCTAGATTTATTAACTAGTGAACAAGTGGGAAGTTCGTAAAATTGTTGCTGGAAGTGGTTAAGAAAAAAAAAGTGACTTTGGCTGAATATATTTGCTCAGAGGTTTGGAGTTTAAACAAGCTGAGTGCAACAGAAAACTGCTTAGGCTTATGTATAAAGGGTTGTATGATGCATCGAGCGCTTTACAGTATTATTCGATGATATTTGGTCATGTTTTGAGATGTGATATCACGCCGGCACCGGTGTGGTTACATTTGGTGATGTTTTGTGATGTGATACCACATCAGAACAAACATTTCAAATCATTACTTACAGCTAGAGTAATATTATTATCACTTCTCAATTAGGTGGTGTAGTACTGTAATATTTGGATCGCGCTTGATAGTGGTAATGTGATATTACACTCTAAGGTGATATAGCTTTTATGGTATCACATATATTGCCTAACCATCTCTAGTACATAAGCAGATTATGCTGTATTACAATACTAAATTTATTGGACAAAACTCTATGTGAGTTGAAGACAAAACTATATAGGGCGTCACTTGGTCGATTTTTGTGTGGAGATTTCCCTTGGCAGCAAGGGAACCGATGTTGCTCTGTGGAATCGACTCTTGGTTTAACGATTGACACTTTTGGGATAATTTCGTGACAAGGTGGTTAATAACCAAAATAGAGAAGAAGAGGTCTTTGAAGCCAAATTGATTTTACATTATTTTCCAATCAGGCAAGAGTCATTATAGGTTGATGAAACTATTCTCTAAGCTCCAATGGTACTAAACAAATACGGTAGGCCAATAGTGGACATCTAATCGCCTCTTTTAAACCATAAAATAAGGTAACCCGATATATACTCATCCAATCAAGCTTACATGGATACATGACTTTGTGAGTGTGCATTGTTTTTCTTTGCGCATATCAAGGAGGAATGAAACAATTTCATTGGAAAGGGGATTTCCTAAGTACTTGTAAAGTGAACAGTTATCAATGAACAGATAACTACGATGCAACGAGAAAACATCGATTGCGTGTTGATCTACAATGAATTTATGAACTGGTAATCGAAATTTAGCAGAGTATTATAGCTTTTGGAATGGGGAGGAAAGCCCGTGAGTGGTGTCTGTGGATCAGATATAAGGAGAAAGTTTTTAAATTTATTCCCAATCAAACCACTTTAGCTCCAGTGGACATTCCCTGAATAGGAAATTTAGAGATTGTGTTTGATCTTCGGAAGGTAACGGCCAAGGGACAAAATCATGTTCCTTGTGAAGTGAAAAATGTGCAGAAATTTTACCTCTTTATGGATGTATTCGAAGATGGTAACAATATGGGTTATAACGGACTTTGGCAATAACACTCCATAGCCATAAGTAATGGAATCTCCTTTTCCTCTAATCAAGCCCTCTCCACGAATATGGACGGGCCATTCAAATTCAGAGACTTCCGGTTTTATTTCAGTAGGTTGGAACAGTTATCAATCAAGGTTACTAAAACCTTGTAACCCTATAATGACGTAGTTCATAGTTTGTTTCGGATGATATTACAATTCATTAGACGCTACTTCTGCCCTGATACGATACCGAAAGCCGTCTTCATTCCCTTTTAATTTTAGAACTTTGTGTGTTAACTCCCAAAAGAGGAGTCTGGGGACCAAAAAGAGTGGGAATCCGTATAGACGAGGATGATCCAGCCCGGAAAGTCTATAAGGGCAATATCTATGGTAGAAAAAGAAGACGAGATAGACTCTGCCTGAGATAGAACGATAGAGTAGGTCAGGGTGCCAGGCAGCTTTTAGGGACATCGAATTGGTGGATCTCGGCAGGGGGATGTCTGGAGTTCTTTATTAAGGCAGGCCTAGACCGGATTTTCGTTGTTGTGCCGTTGATGATGATGACGATGTCATCTTTCCACAAAATCTTCGTATGATGGCACCAGCTTGCTCACTTAGCCATGCACATTGATCTAAATGTTGAACAACACAAAGACGAACATAAACCCCTATGGCGAACAGAAGTAGGGACCCGCGGCCACGAAATCGAGAGGCTGGAGCTTCGGCACGTAAAGTGGTGCCTTGCCCGGAAGCCGATCTGCATCAGACGGATACAGAGAAGGTAAATTAGCTTTGTGACAATGGGAGTAGGATGTGGTTGGTGGTGCCGCACAACGTTTAGCGATTATGAAAGAACGGATGGATAACTAACTTCAGGAAGAATAAGAAGGGTTTTGATGTCCCGGGATATTATTGCTCCCATAATATTATCAGCTACAAGCATTATGCCTAAATTCATTACAGACTCCTTAAATGGGGATGGGACTCTACAACGGTCTGTTTCAAAGCATATAGAACTACGCCCTTTCGCATTCAAGTTGGCTGCTAAGGATAGGCTCCAGTGGTTTGAATCCTACATAATGAAAGGAGTGCTTTCCGCCAAGTGAAAGATGCAGAAGTTGGTCTTCCAAAAAATCACCCGATGTACTCTTTTTATATCTGCTCGTAGGCACTGTGAGAAAAATGCTGGAGAGGGTGGTATAAGACAGGCTGCTTCCATTCATTAAACTAGCGTATGAAGCGTAAGTATTAATTTCGGAAAGTTAATCGAGTGCTGCCTCTCGTCGGTGGCCGACTGAAAGCATATATTTTGATAACAGGAGCCCTTCAAGGCTGAGATAATTGCATTTCACTTCATTGTTACAAATAGTGAAACTTGACCTGATGAATGGAAAGACATCACTGTCAATATTTGAATTCGTGATCATGAAATCACGAAAGAAGGAAATATAAGGTAGTTTGCTTCTAGCAAGGGTAATGCCTAATATTGACAGACCGAAGTAAACTTTTATTTGAATGGCTTAGGGGTTAGAACAATGGAAAGCCACGGTTCATATCTGATTGGTGTCACAGAAAATTGTATCGTCACTCGATGTTGGATATTAGCTCATCAGCCAGCGTCAAATCAAGGCAATAATCTCGGATGAACAAAATGCTGACTGCAATGCCTCCTAGTGCTATTTACAGTCTTGAAATGAAGCGCTCTAACGCTTAAGGTCTAGATCCAAACAGAATTGTTGTCAACGAACACGAGAGTAGTGAAATCCAGCCTACTATATGCGGTTCCTATGTGAAAAGAGCAGAGAACAACACTGTGACCTATAGAAAGCTGAGTTTAACACTCAGCACTAAGAGTATGCAGTGCATGTAGGACAATACCGAGTGAGGCAGTGTGTTTTATCGCGAGAATGATCTCTACTGATCTTCCAATAAATGAGGTGTACGCCTCCACGAAAAGAGGACTTCCGAGAAACCACCACAATGATTTTTACAAGAGATTGCAACCACGAAGAATTAAATTACCACCTGGCGTAGCTCTTTTCGGGTCGCATTGGTTTTAGAAAATATCTACGTCCCCTCGTATCGAACGTTCTGAGTGTACTGCATATAACACTTGACCCAATGACCCGGGGCACACTATATTCCATTGTCTGGAGCTCATGGAAAAAAAAAGTTCAGTAAAGCCTTCAACATAAATATCGGACTACGAGGGAGTTGTTAAGGTCATAAGCAAATTGGATCGAAACAAACGCAAAAATTACCGCAATACAAAAGACACTCCAGGAGTTGGGTTGGGTCCTGCGCGAAGTACGCATTATATGAACCTGCTGATGTAGGCCAGAGCCCACCTTGCAAAGTAATACTGCACTGTGGTCCCGCATGAATATGGAAGCGCCTGCAGTGGAAGTAGAACTTGTACATTACAGCACCCTAGCTCAATATCGTCTTCTTACAATTTCTGCCTTCATGCATAAAAGAAAATCCGTTATGGAATTGAGTAATTTGCGGAAATTGATAATCTACTAATGATATTCTGGTTCTGGGGGTAAAAGGGCGGTATAGGTCCCAGGGCGAAACGAGGATTAGTACCCACGATGGAACATAAAACCTGGGAAACGCCTGCTGAACCACCACCAATAGCTCTACTGCCAAACCTCCACATGGTGATCGCTGGGAGTTCTTTCTTAATGAACAATTGCAGACGAAGAAGGATGAAGGCGAGTCCCCCGCGCCTAAAGACAAGATAAATTGTATCAACTGGTCCTCTAGGACCTGTACTGAGGCAATCCCTAGAGGTGCGTGCGCTTGCACACTTGACACAGCTGGTGTTGTAGCCGTAATTTGAAGAAACGTGGCCAAATTGTTGGCAGTTAAACCACTAAGTTACATCCCCTTCCTGAGTTTCTCCCAGCTGATCTGCTGGTGTGGTAGGGACTTTAGCTTAGAGACTATAATGGCCTCGAAATGCCTCGGAATTGAGAGTTAGAGAATCGAAAGAGGATTAAGTTGATATTGTTGGCCCATGATCACGGGCTGGGGAGCCTTGAGGCGCCAATCGGCGTAATCCCTTGATTTCCGTTGCCACATTGTCGGAAGTGTATTCGTGAGGGGAAATTCCTCTGAGAATGAAGGTTGGCTTTCTCTTCTCCTCAATGGTGAAGGAATGACCTTTTAGTTTAGAGGGTTTGACTAATTGGAAGAGTCTCTTCTGAATGTTAGGACAATTGAGCCGGATTTTAAATCTGTCGTTCGGCAGATTAGTAATTTCATATTTAACGATTTTATCTATGTTTTTAATAACTTGGACCAGTACCTTGGCAGTCAAGCCGTACAAGAATATTGGCGGGACAAAATGAGTTTTACTAATATCCTTAATCCTTATCTGGAACGTGCCTGAGTCGCTTCGTGGCGATGCTCATTGTCTGAAAGAAGATGGTAGCGGTTTTTGTTCGCTAGGGCCTCGGTGTCCGAGATGCCCAAAGTCGTTGGTTTGTGTTTGTGTTGAAGCTAGGCTTCACTGGGCAAATCGTTTTGAAGTCCGTGAATGTAATTGATTGAGGAATTTACTACACCGTTCCGAGGATTCGGTTGGTCCGCAGGAGGGAAGCTTTGGTCGTCGTTGATGATTATAGAAGAGCAGTCGTCATTAATCATGTCTTCGGCCTTAATGGCTTTGCCGGCTGGATGAAGGAGTTATGAGGTGATGTTAGAAGTGACAAAGGTTCATGGGCGGCATGGAGTATGTTGGTCCTTCACAATCTGGGGTTTAGCGTCACTCGAGTAAGAGTGGATTCCGCGCTTGCGGCGAGAGGGTTGTTCTGATTAAATTTTGTTATCAAGCAAAGCACGTGGACTAAATCTCGAACTGCTGCTGACGATATTAAGTCTAAGCACAGGCACGACCAATCGGTAGAACGAACGATTCGGTTTGGCCGACACAAGCGAATTGCTCGCAAAATAATTTTGCTTGCAATGTCAAATCTGTAGATACAGATCATGACAATGACACCAATAGCATGGTGGTAATGGCAAGGAATTAAAAATGCCATTAAATGTTAATCTGAATAGATAAAAATGTACGTATATAATATGGAATCTAGGAATCTGGGGCTATTCAGGATCTTGAAAAGGCTATCCTGCGCCGGGATAAGGACCGGTGTCCGCGGTCGGACGTCGGCATCCGAAACAACTATGCTGCTGTTAGCTTGTTCGAACTTTTTTTGATGGGAAGGGAAGGAATTCTAATGAATTGTAAAAAGTTGTAGTTGCATCATCGGATTCCCGATCTTCTTGTGTAGTCTGATCTCCGAATGAGGAAATAAAACCATCTGTATGTCATTTATGGAAGACATATACGCCCAACGAAGGTCACATGATACAAAACTACGAAAGCTTCAAAGGAAACTAATTGGCCATTTATAGCCACCGTAATAAATCAAAACTGTTAGCCCAACCCATTCTGTAAACCGCGAAGCTTATACAATCCATCCACCCGAAAGATACTCAAGTAAACCAATAAGTAAATAAAACCGTTCATCATCAAAGAGAACCGTACATTAAATTTAATTAGTGGCTTTTGCCAGGCAAATACAGAAAATTCTCCATTACAACTGCGCTCGTCTAGACTAGACTAGACCGTCCAGCAAGTTCTTGTGTTCTGTGATAAAAGTCATCAAGTTTCTGGTAAAAGATCGCTGGCACATCTAAGTCTGGCGATACCAAGGAGTGCGGTTGCATGCGTGAATTGAGCAAGAGATTGTCTGAAATGTGTGCACATCGGAATGGTGTGATAATTATGAACTCTCTATAAACAATAATAATTCGATAAGCAAATAATCCAATGAAAACAATAGGAAGTAGGCGGTAAGATATTTATGGTTGCAGCGTTTCTTTGAGTTCTTTATGACTTCTGGATCTCGATAGTGTGGCTTAGTGTCATATTACACTT
Organism: Hermetia illucens; assembly: GCF_905115235.1. Lineage (NCBI taxonomy): Eukaryota > Metazoa > Arthropoda > Insecta > Diptera > Stratiomyidae > Hermetia > Hermetia illucens. Next base: position 18,398,549 of record NC_051849.1, on the reverse strand, counting down.
GCGTGCAGGTTTCCAATCGTTGGCATACTCCTGCATGGGTGTACTGAACGTAAGTCTGCGTTTTTCCATTAATGGAAGGGTACGCCGAGACTTTGTTGAATTGAGACTCTGAGATATCAAAGTTGGTGCTACATGACCCAGTACCCAGTAATTCATAGGTTATAGGCGGCATGACCTGCGGCAAGTGTGATGTTGTTTTCAATGAACTCTATTCCAAAGAGTCGTCCATTGTCTTGATAAGTAGGAAACAATGAATCATTTGAATAATTGCATGATTAGCCGAGTTTCGAAATGTCTTCGAAAAAATGTTGGAGCTATCAAGGCGCTGAATAGTCAAAGTAGGAAGCACACCTCAAGTGATCAGGGCTAAATAAAGTACCTGCCAATACTTGAAAATGAATGCCAACAGCCGATCTAATCCACTTCAAACATTCAGCTCATCTGCAGACGTAAGTAAAGCATCTTCAAGTTTTATGATCACACCATGACAGGCATCACCTCATAAGGGGAATTCTCAGGCCCAGAAATTAGTCTGCACATTCCAATCATAACTTAACCTTCTTTTAATTCATCAAAAATTATTATGTTTACACACTCTTCGATTTTTACGAGTGTATCCGTATCTATGGATGGAAGGCTATTTTCCACTTATAAAGCGTGGAAGTCACTAAAGGTAAACATTGAGAAAATCTTTGGCACCCCAGACATAATTGATGAAGATTTAGAACTTCATTTAATGATGTGCAACTTCCCAGAATCCAGATGTAAACAGAATTCTCATGTACCCTTTTGTCTAATCAGAAAACGGCGAAGAGTCTTCAATATGTTGTTGGGAGAACTAGAGGCGTTCAGAGCAATAAATTTTTATTAATAAGAGGAAACGGAAAGTTTTAAGATAGTTGGCGTTACAAGGGATAGTGGGCTGTAGTGATGATGTGTGTTTGGGTTACCAAGTTATTGGGCTCCCTCCTAAAAGTAGTATTTTTGACACACATTTGAGCCACTTTAAAATAGACTATCTTTATAGGATTTGAAAACTTAGATAAAGTGAGGGTTGACATTTGAACCTAAGTATCCTCGATCGCACACATCTAGACACAGGCAGCTCTCATACTTTTCTTCCTTTTCAAAGATATTTTTCTACCAGTGGTCCACCTAGAAGACAACACTTTCTGTAATTGCAGTACACCAATACCTTGTCGTTCCAGCCAGATCCAGTCCGAGGGCAGTGCATATGGTCAAACTTCCAAAGAATTTTTTTTAGATACACAAATCTAGGCCGGTCGCTTTGGCAAATTCGTTTTCTTGTTTACATCCAAAAAGGTACTTCGTCAATTGGAGGAAGTATTTTAGGAATATCCCTCAGGATCGGTGCCACTGCTGAGATATTTCAAAGTTAATACCGAAAACAAAATTGATAAACAAATGTAATTAGTGCAGCAACTAATCTATTATTAGTGATATTATCTTATCGATGGCCGGGATTAGTGAGCACTTGAAGATGCATTTTATACATAATCAAATTTTATGGATCAAATCAGATTGCAACGCATTGCATCTATCTTCACTTGGGCGAAAGTGTGTCTAATTAATCAAAGTTTATATCAAACACCATTAATTGGAATGTACACAGTACGTGGATGTAAACAGATTGGATGAAGCCTATCAAAGATTATATTTGGATTGCTGGCCATTGGTGCCCTTCTGACTTGTTGTACCTACAAATGTTGGTACAAATTTGTTAAATGATTATGTTAGCTTTCGAGTTTTCCCATTGCATCTATAAAATTTTAAATTTATGGTCTTAGATCATGAGCCGGCAATAAAGTGGTCCCATCGGAACAAATTACAAATGGCCTCAGATCAGTATTCATTGTTTCTGTTTTTTGTAGGATATTTGCTATGTGGGTCATCAATTATGCTTGACTTTAGTTAAAAAGTATTTTGAGAGGTTTACACCACTTCTTTGACACTTCCTTTTGATACGATAAATCCTTTATTGAACATATTTGTAAAAAACCTGAAAATTGGAGGCAATGATATAGTGTAGCATAATAGGAAGGCAATTTTTGGCTGAAATTTTGTTTGAAGGATCGAGGGATTCCGAAGTCCACTTAATGGCGGACCGGGCCAGCTGGAAAGCAATATGCTTTCACGGTTGTGGTCCACGGAACCCTCATTCTTGGGCAAGCATCCAAATTGCAAAATTTATGACTTGCGGTTTCGTCCAGGTCAGAGGCAGCTCATCAGACGTTCCCTCACCACCTCGGTCATGCTGCTCCCAGGGGAGAGGTGAGGTAGCGTCTGATGGGTTGCCTCTGCCCTGGACGAAATCGCAAGTCATACATTTTTGGCTGGTTAATTTTTAAGTATTCGTTTCCCTGCTTGCCAATGTTTTCTCCGCCCTTCAAAATTTGGCAAGTTTTTATTTGCGATATATTACCGAGATATTCTTGCTCAGCAAAACTGAGCACAGGAAGAATTTCTTCGACGTGTAAGTCAAGTTCATGGGGAGAAATCTATTAGATGGCAGAAACGACAGTGGATAGGTCAAAGAGCAAAATTTGACGAGTTCGTTAAATACTTTATTGTATGATTCACTCGCCAGGTTGGCTCGTGAACTTCTCTAAAGCTCCATTGAGAAGAACAGTTAAGAGAGAAGTAGACGAACAGAGTAGAGTAGAGAGAAGTAGATGGAGAGAAGTAGAGAACAGGTTGCTTCTTTAACCACCACGCGGTGATTTCTCGGCCTATATTGAAGTATAGGCCCCTCAGATTTCAAGTTGGACAAAACTCAGACAATGTCTGTCCAAGAAGTTAGGGTGTTCTTCTAGATTCTGAAATGTGCGGTCCTCTGTGTCGGAGGGGTGCGCCATAGGCCTCTTCCGGAAGATCTACCGTAGCAACATCAACAATATTGTGACGAAAACCGCTTTGGGAAAAATATGTGTAACAATTAGCTAGGACGCCAAAATCGTATAACAGTAGGGCGAATACTTAGTTAGGATAATTATTAACAGATGATTCTCTGCCAGTAAGGAGATCTTGTCAAAGACGAAAGGTAGTTTTATCATAAAGTGTTTGCATGCCTTTCTGGAATGTTCCGCGGGATATAGGTCCCTCCACGGAGTTAGTCAAGTTTCAAAAGTAGACTTAAATGCGTTGGTTATAAATATGCTTCGAATTGCACCAGTTGAAAGAATTAATCTATAATTAATTGTACAATGCGGTTCTATAATTATACAGGAGCAAAGTTAATGATTACGGATCCCATATAAGTGTTACCAACAGTAGAGGCTAGGGAAACAGATTATTGAGTATAATATTCATTGGACGGACTAACGATTTCCGCATTTCCTCATGGAACGTGCGTTCCATGTACAGATTGAATGCTGTCCAGTAGTTGCCGATATCCTGTCCCAATTTAAGGATGATGTAACAGCACTGCAAGAAATACGTTGGACAGGGACCGGTTTCCTGGAGTAGGTTCCCCTAGTTAGTCAAAAAAGGAAACCTGTTGTTATCGGGTTTGAAAACATAAGCAAAAGGCCATGCACTTTGCATATGTGAGGCAAATTTTGAAATATTCACCTTAATTACGTTCTCGCATCCACAGAGGAGACAGCAGACTCGGAGCAGGATACCTTCTACGAAGCAATAGATCGAACCCTCGAAGCTTGTCCCAAGTATGATATCAAAACCATACTTGGAAATTTTAACAATTAAGTAAGGAGAGAGAGCTTATATAAAGATACCAATGATAACCGACTGCAGAGTATTCATGGTTGTTGGAAGTACCTGGTTTGCGCGGAAAGCGGTCCACAAATTTACATGGGCCTCTCCAGACGGGACCACTTTCAACCAAATTGACCAAGTGCTACTTGAACGCCGCCATCTCTCAGAATGTCAGAATATATACGGAGGTGGGGAGGACAATATAGGCTCGAATCACCGTCTGCTTAGCATAGCGCTGCGGGCTCCAATTAAAATCCCGACTAGAATCCCATCTGACAGTCGAGTGCGAGTGAATACTGAAACCTTCCACAACAAAGTCCTGGGTAGCATTTATAAGGAGGAAATGGATGCCACAATGACAACAACGTTCAGAAGTTCTGGAGATCCAGAATCATCGACAAATGATCTTCACAACACATGAAGAAGGGAAATCTAATTTCCCACCAAATGAGCATATTGGAGCCATAAGTTGAGCATTTGGGTGAACTGCTCAACAACAAAAACATCGGTGAGTTTGCGGTCCCACCAACTGAAGACGATGGGCAAATGCTGCCCCCGCCAAACATAGAAGAAACAGTCTTTGCAATCTCTTTGATCTGCTGTAGAAATAGTGTGATTTCCACCAAACTTGGTAAATTCATGCTCTATCATTTAGAGCATGATTCTAGCCTACATTGTTTCAAAATTTCGTGAATATAAGATGAACTTAAAGGGGGTTTTGCAGTCAATCCCTAAAAATTATAGTAATATACTTTTATTAAGTTTATTTGAACAGATATCGATATGGAGGGTAGTTTGGGGCCTAGGGACCATATAGTTCCCTTGATTTTTTTCAGATTTTTTGGTTGGGTAGTTTCTGAAAATGGATCCGTGAAAGGAATGATCACTTTCGATCTCTCTCACTCAGCACCTTTCCAACAAATGTCAAAACTAAGCCGCTGGGAATATCATTTGACACCCCACTGTATTTGGTGAAAAAAGGTACTTAAATTCGACGTATTTAAATTCGACGTTGAATGATGTAACTCATTGTATGCGTGAGCGATCACAGTTTCCACTTTTCCACCGAATTTGGTGTCAGTCGCTATAACCGTTTCCGAGAAAAATGGGTGTGACAGACAGAAAGATGTAATCTTAACCTCACTAACACACAAGCTATTTACTATATATTATTAATTTATTAACTTTTTCAATTACAAAAACAATTGTCTAATTATTTACAACTCAAACATTCTCAAATCTTAATTTAACTTCTTTTTCCTCAAATTTCCACGATTGCTCTCCCTGTCACACCGCTACCAACAGGTAGGCGAGCAACTCAGGCGGGTGAATTTTACTTCGCGGTGAATTATATTATTTTGGTGCTTCCATATTATCCCACTCCCAACAGGGATATGTATGGTGCCTCGATACTGGGTTTCAGCGACAAACCCGACTCCTGGCCGCCAACTTTAGGGGTGCAGCCCGAATCTCAAGCAGCGAACACCGTTTTCCACGAAACCTCAGCCTCGGAGACAAAAGACTTTGACCTGGAACCGGAGACGTTCTTGAGCCTGCCGCCGACGTCAAGTCTAAAGAAGTGCTCCCCTCTGTTCAACACTTTACATGGACCCTCATATGGTGGTTGCAAAGGGACTTTCGGGAAGCATCCACGCGAAGCAAGACGTGTGTATAGACATCCAGGTCCCTGGAGGCGTTAGCCTTCGTCGAAGAATGATGGAACGCGATGCACTGTCTGGCCCAGGAGTTAACATCCTTACCCATTGATGGACAGAAATATTCATTAATGACAAGCTGATTCGTTGTCCGAATGTCTGGGTATGCAAGATCGTGTACTGCATGGAATACTTCCTTGTGACAAACGGCCGGAATATATGGCCTAGGTTCCTTTTCAGAGGTCTCGCAGACTATTTCGGAGGTTGAGCCGAAAAGGGGAAAATCTTGAAATTTGTATTTGGAGTTGTCCCTGAGGTTCTGAAGCACTGCGTCATCCTTCTGTACTTCGGCGATTGCCGAAAAATCAACCGTGGCAGGGATTTTAACCTCTGAAACGCGTAACAAAGCGTCTGCAATAAAAATTATCTTTGCCGGACACGTACTGGATTTCCGAAGTAAACTGGTTTATAGAGCTCAGGTGCCGGAGTTGGCGAGTGGACGCTTTGCGGGCTTCTGGTTAAAAGCGAACGTGAGAGCACTGTGAACGGCCTGCCTTCTAGGGACTATCAGAAGTACTTTATTGCCATGTACACGCTAATAGCTCATTATCGTAGGTGTGGCTGGGCTGTAATCAATTTCTCGGTTCACCTTTTGATGAAGGGCAGCATCTACTTCGATCTCTGAGGCATCGACGGAGGCAGCTAGAGATGCATCTGTTTGAGGAAATGACAGGAGTGTAGCTGCCATTTGACTAACTCAAAAGTCTGGACGGTCTCTGTAGACTCTGTCTCTGTCTTTCGTTTTGGGTCTAGACAAATAGGCATTGAGGATCGCTTGATGTTGTGCGAAATGACGATAGAAGTTTATCATGTCCAAAAAGCTTCGCAGATCTTTGACCATTTTAGGTTGTGGGAACTCTGTGACGGCCTGAACCTTGTATGGATTCGGTTGGATTCCCTCACGGATCATGCCGCTTCAAAACTTCACTTGTTATTGCAAGAATTTGCACTTTTCAATGTTAAGCACGAGACCAGCCTGAAGGAGACTTTGAAAAATATATTCGAGAATATATTCTGATGAAGAGGCGACTAAGACATCATCCAGGTACACGAAACAAAAGTTAATGTTTCGTAGGACAGAGTGGATGAACCTATGAAAAGTTTGCGCTGCATTACACAGACCAAAAACGATCCGTGTGAACTCGAAGAGTCTGAAGGGTGTGCATATTGCCGTTTTCGGAATATCTTCTGGAGTTCCAGGCGTCCAAGGCGAGGTTGTACGCAAAATTGTGAATGAGTTGTGTGGCATTCAAACGTCTGTAATTGCCACATGGTCTCCATTCGAAGTTGGACTTTGGGATCATGTGTAGTACAGAAGATCAGCACCTATTTGATGGTTTTGCGAATACGCTCCTTTAAAATTGTGTGGAATTCTTTCTTAGCAACAACGAACTTCTGGGATGGTAATAGATGCACTTTCGAGAAGATATGAGAGCTAGCAGTGCGAATGCGGGGCTGTACTTCATGCTTAGCTGGCTGTGGGAAACTACTTTCGGTAGTTATGTTACTGTATTTTTGAAGAAGCGCACGAATGCAAGGGTGGGCCACCTCTTCGAAAATGATCGAAAGATTGACAGTAGGCCAGGTGACAAGTTTACCTGAATATCTGAGCGAAGTTACGGGCTCTATAAAAGCCCTATTCTGTAGATCCACTAGCAATCCATAGTGGCCGAGAAAGTCTGCGCCAAATATAGGACTACTGATATCTGCTACAACGAAACGCCAAGATCGCCTGTGTGCCTTCTGGAAGTCTCTGCAACTACAGCCAATGCTCATGTGTCCCTCGGAGACTTGAGTTACTAGCAAGAAAAGTTGCGAACTCTTGATCACGTTCGAGAGGAGAATCCTCCGAAGAAGTTTTGGCCCACCACAAGAGGAAGGACGATTTCACAGCCAATATAACGAAAAAATTTGTGATACTACGATAATGTGGTTGTGGATAAACTCTGGTTGAATAGATTAGAAGAAGTGAAAATTTTGTGAACAACATGAGCGGAACTAAATTCCGAACATGGTCTCAGCTACTTATAGTCGCGATTGTCTCTTGGCCTCCTTTTCGATGGATAAAACCGGAATTTTCAAGATCACTTTTCAAAGGAGGACGAGTTGAGGAAAATATGCTGTAGGATCTATGATAATAAGACCCCGGGTTTGAGTGGAGATCCATCATCATATCGCTCGATTTGTCTGTTGGATACAATGAAGAACATGATAAAGAGGTAATCTACGGCAGACTGTTACCCACCGTAGAAAGCAACAATTGCCTGTCGGGTATGGGGGGTATGGATTTCGCTGCGCCCACTCTACAGTGGATAGAATAAATGCAGTGGAATCCTTGCAAAAAATGCACTGGTTGCTGTTGTACCCTGTTGGCACTAGCTGCCAAAAAACATTCAACTCCTCTAACTGAAGCCGAATCAAAGGTGCTTTTGGTGACATAGGTATTCCTGGATATATGAGGGAGAATTCTTTGGTACGGAGCGGATGAGGGTTCCAAAGAGTACAGCGACACAGCAGGAGTACCACAGGGCTCGGTACTAGATCTTCTGCTGAGGAACGTTATGGATAATGGAGTGCTAGTGCTTCCCGCCCTAGAGTGGGCTACGACTGTCGGCTTTACGAATGGTGTGGCTGTCGTTGTTGCAACAAAGCATCCAAAGCATGTGGATGTCTACGAAAAGTAAATAGTGAGAGTAAAGGTCCAGGTGGGAAAGTCTGGACTGACTTTCGTGGATCAGAAAATGGAAGTGAAGGTGGAAGGTGGAAATTGGTGGACATACGGTCGTCTCTAAACCGGCTACACTTGGCACTAAACTGTCAAAAGGGCACACGGGAATGTGGCAAGGTCAGAGTCTCATAATCTCTGGCAACGCAAATGAAACGAGTCTTCGAAGGGTCAGTGGGCACACAGTCACATTTTCAATACTAGGTTGTAACTTGAGCGGAAACACAGAGAGACCAGCAACCATATTACCCAGTTCTACACAGGACACGGTGGTTGCTACAGGCAGTATTTGCAGCGCTTTGGGCTGGATGATTTGCCGAATTGTTCTGTATACAATGACATGCAAAGCATACAATGTTGCACTTCCCAAGCTTTGCCATGATGAGGAGCAATCTGAACCAATCGCTGAGAAGGAGCATGAGCCTGGACAGTATAGTTGCAGAGATGTTGAGATCGAAGAAGGGTTGCGGTTTCTTCCGCAGTGGTACAAATACAGAACTTGCCGCTGTATCATGTACTTTCATACATGAAATCATGAATACTGTTTCCCCATTATTCTATCAACATCGCCCTTAAGAATGAGATCTCCCAATACAATGACCATGCTGTCTTGAGAAGATTCCTCCACACCATGAGTGTGATCACTCCAACCGTAAACGAGAATATGAGCAGTCTGGGAACTTGATGTGTCCATATACAGATATAATAATAGCCAAGGGGATTGATCCGGGGAAGGGAGGGAGTCCACCCTCACAAATAGCAAGCATTTTTTAATAAATTCTTAATTTCCAGCCCACAGGGCAGTCACCACATACTCGTATCTCGGTGAAGTGTTTAGCTTATCGATTCGAATAATGAATAAATTTTGCCACTTTTTCGAAAGATGGCACCAAAGGAAACAAATCCGAAGGACTTCATATGACCTTTCAAATTTCCCCCCGAAATTTGCGAATGGATCAAAAACTAGCCCACTTCCAATGCAGTAACTCCTCAAACACAGCCAGACTTTATGACCAAAAATGACCTAAGACTTGTTTACCCCAATATGTGTATCGGATTCAGACGACACACTAAAAGCACGATATTATATGACCGGCACGCGGACAAACAAATAAGTAATAGCCAATATATGCGTCCTCAGAAACATATCTTACGACATAAACGTGAACATACATCGACATTTGGTCTTTTGACTGCAACAGCATCACCAACTTATCCTTTTCGAGTGATAAGACGAAACATTACACATATTTGCTCAAGGAGACAACACTCGGAGCGGGCTCTGAAACGCCGCGTACATATTCAAATATTCCATTAATATTTGAGAAGGTTTGAACCATCATAGGTACGTGTCGCCCAGGATATTAAACCTTAATCCCTAATCCAAACATAAAAACGTATATGCGCGACTCGGCACTCATATGCGACACGGATACCCCTTCCCAGGCAGAAGTGACTGTTTTTGTTTGTGAAAAGACTATGCCGGGATGAAAGTAGATACAAGGTGGCAAGTAGTGCACATAAAGGGGTCCTTTCCGGGGAAGTCAATGATAGATTATGATTATGATTACAAGAATGAATGCGTTTCTTGCTGCTTCGCTGTTGCCTGGATGCAATGCGCTTTCATTATGCAGTTGATGAATATTTACGCTGCTTTGAAATGAGCGCAAAGTATCTTACTATAGCGTACGCATACAGAGTCTCTGTAGATAAAAATTAATAACAAATTGATGAGTTTGCCAGATGAGTACATGAGACTCGCTTTGTTCAAGGCTCAATCGATTGAATGGAAATGATTTTGCTAATAAAAAGTTGGACAAAGCGCAGCCTTCAATTAACCACTCCTCAAGAGCAAATGCACCACTGCAACTGCACATATGCCCGCCTCGTACAGATCATGCATGTTATAATGCATTTCGATGTTACTCTGTTTTCAGCCCGCTAGACTCCGGTAGAGTCCTTCATCCGTTCCTAGGGAAAAAACCAGCCAATATTGCAGTACGAGACGCAAGAATTGGAAATTAATTCAAAGACTATGCGTACCAGCCTTTCACTTTGCATAAGCAAGATATGCATGACATCTTGATAAGTTAATTTGCCAGATACAAGTTGTATCTTTTACAATTATTGTACACATGTAAGTGAATTCTATAATTTATGCACACGACTTGAAATAAATCAAATAAGATTTATTAACATTCATTTCTTCACACCTCATTTAGAGGTCGTTTAGAATATAAATGCGTTCAAGAATTTGATTTTAATTCATTATTGCATAATGCATAAGCTTTTATGCACTTCGTCGAAAATTTTTATGGACGTTGAATGGCAATTTCTATGATTTGTCTTAATGGTAGAAATTATTACATAAAATCACTATTCTCCTAATGTAGGTGGCGTGAAATGTCCTTTTTGAAATATATTTCGTGAATAGTTGAGCTTTTCCTAAAATATATAGGGTTTACAAGTCTAATTCACAATTTTCCCAACCAAATTCAAAATTCTGCAAACTAATTTCAGACCTTTCCTTATCAACTTCAGACTTTTCCAAACCTATTTAAGAATTTTCGATTTCAATTTAAGGCTTTTCAAACTCAGAATTTTGTTCAGTATTTTACTATAGAGTTTTTTGCCAACTTTTATCCACGGCATAGGGATGGAACTGGGATTCTGTGAAAAAAATCAGAGCTGTCTGTCGACTTTCTATAATTATTTGCCTTAATAAACCACTTTAGTCGATGTGGGAATATAATGGTCCAATGGGCTCCTCTAGGACACTATTAACTGTTTCATATTTTTTGAAAATGCAACATGCTCATTTCGGATTCAACCCTGAAATTGCAACCGCCCCCTTGAACATACGTCTATCTTAAGTGAATAATTAAGTAACTTCCATAGAAAGTAAAGTAAGCAGTTAAGGTTGTTCGCGGAATTAATTCCATCCTTCTCCAGTGGTAAATAACTTGAAATGGAAACATGTCTCTCAAGATGAGTTGCCTATGAACCAGCTATCATTTGCAGTACCTTCCTAAATCAGGGGTGCTTCAACTGGTTCTGGATCTCCGATTCAGCAACCCAAATACGCCGAATCACGGACTACCACATCATCATAATATCCAGTCAACTCCTTTTTACCCCGCCAACTGATGACATTCAATAAAATATGAAATATGTCAAACGCAGACTGAGATATTTGCCGTCTCCTCTCGCCTCTACTAAGTTAACAATCGACAACAACTCTGGGCGAATTATAGCATTCCTTAAAATTGCTTATCCACATGATCTGAAAGGGTTGAATTTAACACCATCTAGGCCTCCTGGCATCTTCGGCAAGAATTTAAACAATCAGAGCCGCGCTGCAAATTTCCGAAGAGATCGTCGCTCTCGGTATCGCCTTAACTATCATTTTCATTATATTACCAGAATGCAAGGGACCTCAGGACAAAACTGGTGCAGTTTCAGTTATCCACGGCTTCGGCAATGCATGATGTTATCTACGTAACTGAAATGTGGCTTGACTCTAATATACTCAATACTCAACACGATAGCTACATAGTTCTTCCTCGGTTAAACCATCTAGAGGTGGTGTCATCCGTTACACCGCAAATTCCTATCCCTCCTGTAAGCTCATTATGAGTCCGTTCTTATGCTTCCCTATTGTTCTTCTTACTCCCCTCATGCCTACCATTCATAAAACCATGTTTTTAATTTCCATGTTCATAACCAGCTTTCCATGTCGGAGAGTTTTCCGATACACAGTCAGATGTTCTGGTGTTCAAAGTTTATAACGTAGCTTTCATTCTCTGCAGGGACTTCAGCCTACAATTTACTGAATAGTTTAGTTCCCGTGGTCTTCCTGCTCCCTCTAAATAATATTACTCCTTCGTACTTAGTTCTATCAGCGTTCAGCGTCTTAATGTCCATTATAATCGAAACAATGGTACCAATATTCCTCACAATCGTTTTCTTTTGTTTCCTAGTAACTCGGTTTATCTTAATATCGATGCCCGACATCTGCTTCTTTAAGTTGTGTTCCCAGTTGATCGTTCCAGCGTTCAACTGCGGCGCAATGAGCCCAAATTCAATTTGTTGTCGATTTCCATAGCTTAGACTAACTTTGTTTCTACAATCAACCGGAGAGTTCAAAAAATTATGATGCAACCAAGCCATTTTCACTTTTTATGATGAGCTTAAAAGACTTCCACGTTGCTTTGCTCCCATCTAGAGTTCCTCTGTTGGAACACACCCTGTTAGGCTTACCGCTGATATAGTTGATGCTCTGCGTGTGTAACACCAATTTCGATTGCGATTCTGCCAGTCAGGTAGTGCCGAAGGTCGGGACAACCATGCAGCTCTAAGGTCATCCACTAAAACTCTTATAAGGAATGCACACTTTCAGTATTTAGTGAAGATTGAAGGCTCACTTGAAAGTGGGAAATCTACTTCTCGTTCCTCTCTCGCTGCTCATATTACTAAATTTGCCGACTTGGCTGTCAATTCTCCTGCACACGAGCTTTTTTGAGATCATTTTTCTTCGTCCTACTTCTATTCCGAAGTAGATGATCCTCCCAAATATTTCCATTCCTCGTTTAACAATTCTGAGATTAAAGGAGGTTGTGGTCCTGACGAGACACCCATTTAAAAAAAATGTAAGCCTCACAATTTCCTTCCCCTTTCTGTCATTTTTAATAAAAATTTGGCCCCCTTTGGCATCCCTTTAGATAAAAAGGTGATGTTACACCGGTCGAAAACTACCGCTTAATACCTATCCTTTCCTTGAACTCCAAGATTCTCGAGAAGTATATAAAAGAATGCCCCTTGTGTCGTTTTGAACACTTTATTGTGAAGGAACAGCATGCATTTCAATTGAAGCGCCCAACTGTCAGTAATTTGCTTGAGTTTACTAACTTTGTTGCGAAGTTTTTTAACGATAGAAAAGATGTACATACAGTCTATACTGGCTTCTCGAAACCCTATCTCCACCTCCACGTGGTGACCGCTGGGACGAGGAAGGATGAAGGTGAGTCTCCCGCACCTAAAAACGGGACAAATTGTACCAACTGGTCCTCCAGGTTGAGGGTTGGGTAGGGCTGATAGCCCTACACGAAAAACCGATGTTACAAAGCCACGAAAGGAGCCTGGGACAGGATGGGCTTTACAACGACGAACCCGGCAACGACAACGGATTAACGATTTGCGCATTTTCTCATGAAACGTGTGCTCCCTGTACAGAGATAAAGCTGATGAGCAGCTAGCCGATACCCTGTCCCAATATAGGGCTGATATAACAGCGTTACAAGGGATGCGATGGACAGGGACCGGTTTCCTGGAGAAGAGCCACTACACCATATATTATAACGGTCATCCAGTAAATCATGTGTTCGGAGTAGGTTTCTTAGTCAGCCAAAAAATGAAACCTACTATTATCCGCTTTGAAAGCACAAGCGAACGGCTATGCACTCTGCGCGTGTCAGGCAAGTTTAGAAATATAAGCCTCATTAACGTTCACGCCCCTACAGAGGAGAGTCCAGAGGCGGAGAAGGGTACCTTCTACGAGGCAGTAGAACGAACCCTCGAAGCCGGTCCCAGATATGATATCAAAATCATACTTGGGGATTTTAACAGCCAAGTAGGGAAGGAGCCCGTATTCAGGCGATATGTTGGCTCTCATAGCTTACACGAAAAAACAAATGATAAGGGACTGCGGATTATTCAATTAACAGGGTCACACGAAATGGTTGGTAGAAGTACCTGGCCTCTCCAGATGGGACCACTTTCAACCAAATTGACCACGTGTTGATCGAACGCCGCCACCTCTCAGCCTTGATGAGTGTCAGAACATATAGGGGGCCAATATAGACTCCGATCACTATCTCGTTGGCACCTAGAATCCCCTCTGACAATCAGGTGAGAGTGAACACTGAAGCCATCCACAACACAACCCTCCGCGACACCTATAAGAGGGAAATGGATGCCGCAATAACTGCAGTCAACAAAGGACCTGGAGATGAAGCATCAACAAATGATCTTCACAATCACCGGAAGAACGTTATCATGGATACGGCCACAAACATACTTGGTCCTAGCCGCAAAAGGAGTCGGAACGGCTGGTTTGACGATGAATGTAAGCTGGCAACGGAACGGAAGAATGCTGCATACCGAGTAATGTTGCATTCTCAAAGAAGCGGGCACGCGCAGAGACTTATCACGAACTCCGTGGAGCGGAGAAGCGACTTCACAGACGGAAAAAGGAAGCCTGGGAGAACCAACAAGTCTATGAACTAGGAAAGTACAGGGAGCAACCGCACCAGGCACAGAAAGCGGAAGTTTTACCAACAAATCAGCAGGATGAAGCCTTATACACCTCGATGCTCTTCCTGCCGAGGCAAAGAGGGAAATCTGATTTCCGACAGAATGGGCATATTAGAGCGATGGGTTGAGTACTTTGATGAGCTACTGAACAACCAGAACATCGGCGAGTTGGAGGTCCGGCCAACTGAAGACGACGGACAAATACTGTCACCACCAAGTTTAGGAGAAACAGTCCGTGCAATTCATCGGTTAAAAAATCATAAGTCTCCAGGAGCCGATAGAATTACAGCCGAATTGGTTAAATATGGAGGCGACCAGTTACACCAAGTGGTTCATCAACTTGTGCTCAAGATATGGGACAGCGAATCAATGCCTGACGATTGGCAACGAGGCATTATCTGTTTCATACATAAAAAGGGAGATATCACACAGTGCAGCAATTATAGAGGTATCACGTTGCTGAGTACCATCTACAAGATATTCTCCACTATCGTACTAGGCCGGATAGCGCCATACGCGCAGAACATCATTGGCCCATACCAAAGAGGCTTCACTCCAGACAAATCAGCAACAGATCAGATTTTCTCTCTGCGACAAGCGATGGAAAAACTGTTGGAATATGGACAACAGTTGCACCATCTGTTCATCGACTTTAAAGCCGCCTATGATAACACAGCCAGGGTAAAACTTTACACGGCCATGAGAGAATTCGGTATCCCGACGAAATTAATAAGACTGACTAGGCTGACCCTGACCAATGTGCGAGGCCAGATAAAAGCAGCAGGATCACTCTCAACACCATTCGACATCAACAACGGTCTACGACAAGGGATGCGCTATCATGCGTCCTCTTTAACCTGGCCCTCGAGAAAGTGATTCGTGATGCTGAGGTAAATGCAAGAGGTACGATCCTCTTCAAGTCCACCCAACTACTGGCCTATGCTGACGATATCGACATCATGGGAAGAACCACCCGAGACGTTCAAATTGCCTTCATCCAGATCGAGCAGGCGGCTTGAGGGGCGAGATCTTAGGCTGCACATCAATGAAGGCAAGACAAAATATATGGTGGCAACGTCAGCACCGAAGACGAATCAACCAACAACATCAAACCGCACTGGTCAAACACAAACACGAAGAAGAATAAGGATAGGAGAATACAACTTTGAGACCGTTGACAATTTCTCCTATCTAGGGTCAAAAATCACAACCAGCTACGATGATGAAATCCGCGTCCGGCTGTTGTCAGCCAACAGAGCCTATTTCAGCTTACAAAGACTGCTCCGCTCGAAACGTCTCACCATAGGGTCAAAGCTCTTACTGTACAAGACTATGATCTTGCCAGTCCTCATGTATTCCTCGGAAACTTGGTTCTTAGCAAGAAGAAGAATCCTCCGAAGAATGTTTGGCCCCCTACATGAGGATGGACGATTCCGTAGCCTACACAATGACGAAATCTATGAGCGATACCATGACCGTCCGGTTGTGTATAAAATCCGGCTCAATAGGTTACGGTGGCGGGTCACTTAATCCGTATGGATGACGATGATCCCACCCAGAAAGTCTATAAGGGCAATATCTATGGTAGAAAAAGAAGACGAGGCGGACCCTGCCTGAGATGGAGCGATGGCGTAGGTCAGGACGCCAGACAGCTTTTAGGGATATCGAATTGGTGGACCTCGGCGCAAAACCGGGATGTCTGGAGTTCCTTATTAAGGCAGGCCTAGACCGGATACCGGTTGTTGCGCTGTTGATGATGATGAAATATCAGAAGCGACTAACCCTCACTTTGAATTTCTACCAATCGACCAAATTTTAATGGAGTGCAAAATGTCTCTCTGACCAAATTTAGCTATCATGTTTCTCGTGGGCAGGTGGACTCTAGTAGGTAACTCTTCAATGTAATTCTTTTAGATAATCTTGTGGAGTCTGTAATAACTCTATCTTCCATGGAGGTAATGTTTCTACGTTTGAAACATTTTCCGTTTTACAAAGGGCAACATGAGGCTTATGTGCAAGTGTGAGCTGTAAGGGACGTTACCATCCTAGTTATCACTACTACATTTGTAAGGTACTTTGAGAATTCGAAATCATGAAATATTATCCTCGGCACATGAATTCATTTTTCAGTAGATGAAAGTGTAAATCTCTCATTATTCATCCTCACAATGTTTAAAGAGTTCCTCCCCTCAAAGTGCAATAAATCCAAAGCCGGAAATCAAAATAAAAATAGTCCACCTTCCATTTAGCAAACCCCTGTTGATATGAATGTCTTCCCTTGACACCAACAATCAACCACCATTCATCATAATCCAGCATTCACTTCACCACCAGTCCTCGTCTTCAGACCACGCTCATTTGCGCCACATGTCACGCGCGGTTTTAGTCCACATTCTGGATTTAATCCTGACTTCTAAAAATATCCAAACATTCTATCTTTTTTATCATCGAATTGATTGCCTAAACATCTCATCCATTAGTCGTGCTTCGTGCCGCATGCTCCTTCTTCCCGAATCACATCCAAACTTTGTCGGTCCAGTGTTTGCCGGGAAGCTCTCCTTCTCCTGCTTCTCGGGATAGGCCCGGGAGTTGGCTGGTTCTCTTGTACCTCCTTTTGGACATCTCAAAGACATTTTTGTCGGCGGTATCTTTCACTTTAATTATATTTGCTATTGCTATGATTTAAGAACTACGTCGGCGAAGAACAAAGGGGCCAGACGAGCTGTGAGGCTCTAAAGTGAAAATACACATTCTCAAATAATAGCTGGCAGTGCATCATGTAAACAGAGAGGTGGTGCGATCCGGGACGCGAGTGCAGAGAAGATAGCACTCATATGTTATGGCAAGAAGTTAATGGTTGAGTTCTGCCATTTCACGTGGTCGTGTTTCATTCATGGGATTATTACTTTAATGTTATTTCTGTGATAGATAAAGAATTTTCCAGGCACTTTGATTGGAGACATTAAGATAGCAGAATGCAGGAGGAATCCGTCGGAGATTCCAACGTCTCGTAGTAACCGTAGCGGAACTATTGGAACAGCGGCAACATGGTAATTTCACATTCAACCAAACATCTAAAGGACACTTGAGTATCTTAACAAGAGGCCAAGTTTTTCAAAACTTCCATATCCCATCCACACGAGACCATTTTCCATACTCCACCTACATCTTCAACTCATCAGAAGATTTTGAAATTGAATACTTTATTCGAAACACACAAACAAACCAGAGTTAATTGAATCATGATGAAAACCCTTATTCGTAGGTTAGTAACCACACAATGAAAGATACGAAACAACAAGTTGGCCCGCAGCGAAATCTGTGCGAGTGCATGACTTACTCTCGAGCGCTCTTTTGTTCGTATCAATTTCCCTTCGCTCCTGCAATATGGCCCAGTAGTCGAGCCTGGCCTGGCAGCATGGAAGATTCCTTTCTCCATTTTAACCTCATCTCGGGCCGACTTCAAGTCCTCGCTGCCCGTGTTTCCTTGAGGACTGCAAGGAAACCATAAATGGCGGGATATAGCGCACATCCCATGCTCTCAACTCGACGCCATGCACTCCACACATATTCGCGGAAATTACTCGGTGAGTTGGTAAGAAAACGCATAGGAAAATGCTCTAAAAGATTTATTGAAAAACCATTTCATTATTCTGATTGGCTGAAACTCGAAACTTAAAGGGAGTGAACACCGCTCCCCACAGCCCGGGCTCGTCTTCTAACTGCCTCTCGGAAACACTCCTCTATAAGGTTCGAGTTCGAGAAGTCTTCTCATGTCTTCTTGGCAATTCCAAATTAAACTGAAGCATCTTTTGTTCGAAAACCTGCTAATTAGTATTTACATGAGAGCATTGTATGACCCCATCATATGCCCGCTAGTGGCGTACATGAAAGGGCTGGGAAGCGCGGGAATGGGGCAGGCCATGAAGGAACAAGTACTGCACAATGGTCCTGAGAAGATATAACGAGTCCTTTGTAAAATGGGTACGTGTGCTGCATAAAGAACAAAACCATCATAAATGGGAGAAAAAGAAAACATCCGGCTGCTGGAAGGATGCTATCAAGGCAAAGTACTTTGGTACTTGCCAGCGAAATATTACGGTACACACGAGCCAGTGTGCACTCCCGTATGTTTGCAGACACCGCAAAAAGGGATGCAAGTCATTTGCCTACATAAGTCTACTCTCGGCTTGTAGTGGAGGAGTCCTGTCGGTAAAATTTTGTAAAAATAGATAGATGATGATCACTTGTAAAGTACTTCCTTAAAGTACACTACAATATCCTTGCATATCTAAGAGGTTTTATTAAGAGATAAAGAGAGAATTCCCAGCTTGTCTTACGACAAGAGCCATCTTGGACTACTCCGCGCGCAGCCTAGGGGACAACTTACCATTGGTTAATTTACTGGTTTTGCTTTTCTCGTTGTTGTAGTACTTTTTCAAGAAATTAACCCTAAGATGATGTACTATATATTATCCTTTCTTCTTCTCTGAATAAGAGGCCATTGGTAGAGTTACCTGGCTGGCTTCTAAGAATATCAACGAGGCATTCAGCCAGATGCAAGAAGCTAATGAAAGTTTGCAGTACAAATAAGAAAGGTTGATGAAACTTGAAAAAGGAGCGCGTAGGAAAGTTTTCGTCCTTGTGTGAGCAAAACTATCTTACGTTTTGAAATGAATGAACGTATGGCTTTCAAGAAGGGAAAATTACATGTGACACTTGAAATAGGACTAAATTACTACTCCTTAAGCACCATGGTTGCATATTTTATGAAAAAAGATACATTCAGTTCTTCAGGCAAGATGGCAAAATTGACTGTGAAGATCCCGCAAATATTAAAGCTCCATCGAAACGCTCCGTCGACAGAAAATTCACGAGTCCTTTCCGGTGGGTGGGTCCGCGCTACTGATTACATGTGGCGGTCTACTGGTTACATATGGAGGCGACCAGTTACACCAAATGGTTCATCAGCTTGTGCTCAAGGTGTGGGACATCGAATCAATGCCTGACGACTGTCAAAGAGACATTATCTGTCTCATATATAAAAAAGGACATATCACGCAGTACAGCAATTATAGAGGTATCACGTTGCTGAGTACCATCTATAAGATATTCTCCGCTATCTTGCTAGGCCGGATAGCCCCATACGCCCAGAACATCATTGGCCCATACCAAAGAGGCTTCACTGCAGAAAAATCAGCAACAGAACAAATTTTCTCTGTACAGTAAGCGATGGAAAAACTGTTGGAATATCAACATCAGTTGCACCATCTTTTCATCGACTTCAAAGCCGCCTATGGCAGCATAGCCAGGGTAAAATTGTACACGGCCATGAGAAAATTCGGTATGCCGACGAAACTGACTAGGCTGACCCTGACCAATGTGCGAGGCCAGATAAATGCAGCAGGACCACTCTCAAGATCATTTGACATAAAGAACGGTCTACGACAAGGGGATGCCCTATCATGCGTCTTCTTTAACCTGGCCCTCGAGAAAGTGATCCGTGATGCTGAGGTAAATGCAAGAGATACGATCCTCTTCAAGTCCACCCAACTACTGGCCTATGCTGACGATATCGACATCATGGGAAGAACCACCCGAGACGTACAAACTGCCTTCATCCAGATCGAGCAGGCGGCGCGGGATCTTGGGCTGCACATCAAGGCAAGACAAAATATATGGTGGCAACGTCAGCACTGAAGACGAATCAACCAACAACATCAAACCGCACTGGTCAAACACAAACACGAAGAAGAATAAGGATAGGAGAATACAACTTTGAGATCGTTGATAATTTCTCCTATCTAGGGTCGAAAATTTCAACCGATAACAGCTACGACGATGAAATCCGCGCACAGTTGCTGTCAGCCAACAGAGCCTATTTCAGCTTACAAAAACTGTTCCGCTCGAAACGTCTCACCATAGGGTCAAAGCTCTTACTGTTCAAGACAATAATCTTGCCAGTCCTCATGTATACCTCGTAGCATTGGGTTCTCAGAAAGAAAAATTGCAAACTCTTGGCCGTGTTCGAGAGAAGAATCCTCAGAAGAATTTTTGGTCCCCTACATGAGGATGGATGATTCCGTAGCGTAAATATATGAGCGATACCATGACCGTCAGATTGTGGATAAAATCCGGCTCAATAGGTTACGGTGGGCGGTTCACTTAATCCGTATGGATGAGGATAATCCAGCCCGGAAAGTCTATAAGGGCGATATCTATGGTAGAAAAAGAAGACGAGGCAGACCCTACCTGAGATGGACCGATGGCGTAGGTCAGGACGCCAGACAGTTTTTAGGGATATCGAATTGGTGGACCTCGGCGCAAAACCGGGATGTCTGGAGTTCCTTATTAAGGCAGGCCTAGACCGGATACCGGTTGCTGTGCCGTTGATGAAGCTGATGATGATGAAGAAAACAAGTGGTTCCCGAAATATCTGTATTTGCAAGACCAGTAAATAACATTAGCGAATAGAAAAAGCAAGTCTTAATTATTTCCAACACCCGAGGTTAACCTGAAAATAAAAATAAACAAGTCGGTAAACCGGAAGCTGGACGCTTCAGGTATGAAAGGTTTTGTGTATTTCCTTTATAAAGACAATTGCCTGTGCATTTGTCTCATTAGTACGTAGCACGCAATGCATGCATATATTATGTATTCCGGTGATAATGACATTCAAAATCTTGAATTTGCAAAGAAACGACAATTTTGACCTATTATACTGCGATTTCCAGCAAACCATAATCATGTTCTATGTTATACCTTATATTGCTACAAAATTTCGTGGTGCTAGAATGAAGTTAAGGGGGGTTTTGCAGCCAATTACTAAAAATTATGCCAGTATACTATTATTAAATTTATTTGAACGGAACGGAGGGTATTTCGAAGCCTAGGCACCATATAATGGCAGACTCTCAATTTTTTCAAGATTTTTCGTCGACCACCCGCGCGTCCCACCTTTCCAGTATGTGAAAACTAAGACTGGCTTCGGAAAGTACTAACCGAGACCTTTCATTTGATACCCCACATGACTGTATTTGATGAAAAAAAATTACGTCTCCCTTTTGCATGTATAGGGATCTCCTTTAATTTCGCAGAATTATGTAACTCGCTGTATGCGTGATCGTTCACAGGTCCCACCTTTCCACCAAATGTGGTATGAATCGCTACAACCAGCTCTGAGAAAATTGCGTGCGACCGACAGACAGACAGTAAACCGATTTTAATAAGGTTTTGTTTCACACGAAACCTTAAAAAGGACAACTCGACCGCGCATGTGGAGCCGTAAAACTCCGTACCCGAGTGAAGCAATCGGAAAGGAGGATCCACGAAGGTTCAGATCTTCAATTAATGTTTCCCCTGCCTCAGATGTTTTGTGAGCCACGGTCTCTAAAGTACCCATCCTACTGACATCCTCAGTCCATAATATTGGAAGGTCCCTTGTAGGATGGGAGAGAGAGAGGGGGAGGGAGGAGACTGCGCCTCACAAAACATCTGAGGCGGGGAAGCATTGATCGAGGATCTGATCCGTCGTAAATCCTCCATTTTTGATCATGGTGAATGAAAACATAAGTTTAACGAATTGTGATAATGAGTATTGTTTCCAATAACTTTGCTTCTAGTATTGTTTCCAATAACTTTGCTTCCGCCCCCCCCCCCCCCCCCCCCCCCCCCCATTTGCAGGAACAGTTGTTTGCTTCCCCAGTGTTTATTTCCTGAAGTAGTGAAGAATTGAATCCCAAATACAGGCGGGACACTTACTCCGTATGGGTGAGGATAATTCAGGCTGGATAGTCTATAACGACAATAGCTATGACAGAAAAAGAAGACTTGGTAGACCCTGGCTCAGATGAAGCGATGACGTAGGCCAGGATGCCAGATTAGAAGACCTCGGCGCAAAACCGGGATGTCTGGAGTTAATTACTAAAGGCAATCCTAGACCGGATACCGGTTGTTGCGCTGTTGGTGATTATCAGAACCCTGTAGAGACCGACAGCAAACTTAGATGCGTTTCAACTGACTGTCTCACTTGGAAACTTGAAGTTGGTTTAGGTTTCCTTATAAGTCTGTGCTTCCTTCTTAATCAGTCTTCACTACTCCTGCCTGGACATTTATTCAGCTTGATGATGACGGTCTCTCCTTTTTGGCCTTGGCAGGTCTCCTACACACTTCATTTCAAACTGGAATAAAATCGTCAGAAGCGGCGAGAGTATTCCTCATTCAAAGGCTAAGGCGAGAGTATTCCTCATTCAAAGACTAAGACATGTTATTCCTCTGCGCAGTACGTCTTTTCGATAGTCATTCATACTATTTTCGTTGTCCAGTGCAATGTCCAACTATACAAAACTTAATCAGTAGGGGCGTAGGAGAACTTGTTTTCGAGCTCTGTGACAATAAGACTTCTGGAAACCTGGCAGCTATACACCAAAGGTTCATTTGGAAAGTGGTCTGGAAATATAAACTTACTCCTCAAAGGTTGAGATCAAATTAATTTTTCAAGTTAACCCTGATCATAGATTTGATCATTTGACACTAGCAACAAATATTTAGTTTACTTTCCTTCGCACAACATAAGTTCACTTCTTCCCAGGACTCCCTTCGTCCAGCCAACTTCTGCATCGAACAAACTAATTGGTAACCTTTGCATGCCTTCGGGAAGTATTATATATGAGGAACATCATAGAGAGAAAATTCCGGCCGAAAGTGGATGTGCGTAAGTCTACTTGACTAAAATGTCTATCTAATTTGCTTCAAGTTTCTTTTCCGGGCCTCCGAGAAAACTCAGGACCCTGAAAAGTCCCTTCATTCTATCCTCCCCTTCTGAGGGATTGTTTATTCAGTGGTAAGGATAGGTCGCTGGAAGACATTTTCAAATATAGAATTTCCGCCTCAAGTTAACAGCATTCAAAATCCTACTTTCACCTTCACGCTGATATCGCCTGGACAATACAAAGCAGCAGGCGAGATAGGTGAACGGCGAGTTCTCTGCACCGTAAAATAAATATGATGGCAAGTCGAGGGCTACGCAACAAGCAGACAACCTGTTCACAGCATAATATTGTCTTGAAACCCGAAGCTAAGCCTTAAGTTGGATCAGATATACAAGGACGATTATGGCAACGGAAAAGGGACTTCGAGTTCGGATCTTGGAACGTGCGCCCCCTGTTCAGAACTTAGTACAAGATAGACATCAATGCAGGATAGCAAATAATGGGAGTAGCAGGTTCATCCCACTGATCAAGTGTGATTTTGAAAAGAATCACAACGAAGAAATGGCATCTTAATATGTACACATGGCGAACCGACATTAGGAAAGCGGTAGCACTGATGTGGAGTGGAATCATCATCACTTGATACGAATCTCGCTACAAAAGGAATGAATGGTTTGAGCTATCGATAAGCAAATCGCTACCTATACGCGATCGTTTAATTTTTTGGTAAATAATGGGGAAGATTTCAAGGGGGAAAGTCAACGATTGGTCGTTCCATTATTCTCGGTGAAGTAGAAGCGTTGAAAATATTATATATCGTTAATGTCTATGGAATTTTCGTCGACTTCAAAATAAGACGGTACTGATCGTTCGGTACTCTAAAAAATATTCCCTGATTTTAAAGGTCCAATGAAACTGATTAGACTCGTCGAAGTGACAATGAGTCAGTCTAACGCTCAAGTGAAGCTAGTTTCACAGGCACTAATTGAGAAGATGTTTCGGCACATACTCCCGATTAAAGCAAGGCAATGGACTGGCCGCAACATTATTTGGTATCGAGTATGTAATGCGAACTGGATCTAAAGAGTCCGCCACTATGCAAACCATTCCTGCTAATGGCCTATGTGAATATATATATCATCCTGACACAATCGAGCGCGAATGGTACCCTAATGACGTTTGACGAAATAATGAAGAAAAGATCAAAATAATGACACAAACTAAAAGAAGGGGTCAATCAAAGGCATGTCATTAAAAGATCCCAGCCTCAAACAAGTCGAGAGTTTTATGTAACTAGGGGAAACTCTAACAAAGGACAACAACGGTCCATTCAGAGTGGACGATAGATGGCGAATGAGGTATAACAGTGAGTTATTCGTTGCACGGGCCCAGAGTGTGTAGGGTCGGGCTGGCAATAGGCTCATCCAACCGACGAGGATCTGTTTGCCTGCTGGTCATGTGTTAGAGGCAAATGGATCTGACGGGGAATGAGTCGAAGCAACATCCCGGGGATCTCGCTCGTTGCACTGAGGTGGATGCAAATCGGACCCCAAGCCAAGGTAGAACAGCATATGACGAGCGCTGCGTGACCAGTGGGGAGCTTGGTCTTTAGTATGCGAAATCTAAATACCTTGAGCACTTTCAGTTTCAAATAAGACCCTTATACCGGTGGCCGGGTTAGCCAGGGTGAACATTCTTCCCGGGCTACTCACGGGACCAAAACATGAACTCAACTAACAAAAAATAAAATAACAAACCGACGAGAAAAGAATGTGATGATGCCAGGCGCATCATCCAAGGACGAGTGGCTAGCATCCAGCCAGGAGACAGTAGCCGTTGAAAGCAGTGCAAGTGGGCAAGAGCTGCGACGCTAACCTCTGCAGAAAGGTAAGCAGCAAAGGCCAGCCGATGAGCCGCGAACTGCGAAACCCTTCAGCGACGTAGCCAGGAGCCGCTTACGTGTGGCACTAGCAGATGGCAATTCCGTAAAGGTCAAAGTCACCCCTTACGACGAGATTCCCGGGAAACCGGTCACTCACATCTGGTTGCCCAAGATTCGTAGGGATAAGGTCAATATCGTTTAATCCCTGCACCTCTAAAACCCAGGATTCGCATGGACTAGTGGGTAGTTTTCAAAGAGGAGGAAATAAAAACAATCGGCCAACCTTTTCTTTCCGTTTAAACGGAGAGTGCCTGGAGGGACTGGAAAAGGTAGACTATAAACTGCGGTTCGAAGTCAGGAACGCAAAAGTGAAAGTGTTCCACCCTGTGAAACGGGGGACGACCTGGATCCACTCGACGCCGCCAGCGACCTGTTGGACGAGATGAGGATCGACGGGGAGGCAGATCATGCTGAGGCTAACGCACATAAATTTGCATCACTCAAAGTGCGACTAATCTGCTTGTTTTCCTCATCGATATCGCCCTAATACAGCTCTGGATTTGAGGCGACCAAGCCATCAAACGGATCCAAAGCAAATATTATAATTTATTCGACACCACAGGAGACGCTGATCAGGACAGACCCAGAGAATGTATCCTAGTCAACCTGTTGGAAAGTTACCACGCCAGTGGGAGACATACGCTTCGGGGCAGCTTGGAACTCAACGAAAGAGGTAAGTCATTCTTTGTTGTTATTATTAATACAAATCTATTGGCGTGTAATAGGGGCAGTACACCAACCTTCCACTTTGCCAGCTCGGAGAACTATGACGGGTAGTAGGAGGTCCTTGGTATCACCCTACTAACCGACACTGGGATTCTTAGGGTAGAGAACTGCTGCTGCTTCTAAGCTATATAAGGACTGCCTCAAGAAGTACAAGCCGGCTATCATTGCCAGAACATTGAAACCACCAGCGAAACCGCAGGGCTCAGTAAGATTCCGTTTAAGGGACGCAGGAGCCCATCCTTTCTCTCGGAAGGCTCCTGGGTGGAATCTTCTGGTGAAAACTTAGAGCTGCTAGTTCAGAAGCTCTTTCCCGCCACCGAGGAGGACTGTAAGTCAGAGCCTTGCTTGGAAGCAGCCGGCAAGGGTTGTGTCGTGGCTTGCCGAGATTTATCGGAGTTGTATCTCTTTGCGATACGTACCTACAGTCTTGGAGATGCGCACACGTGATTTTCATACCGGAAGCAGGAGGCGCAGCATGAGTTGGACTTTCGGCCAATCAGCCTAACCTTTTTCGTGTTGAAAACCCTAGAGAGCGTCCTGGACGTCCAATTAAGGACGATTATGGAGAGAATGCCTTTCTCTAAGTCATAGCATGCCTACCTCAAAGGGAAATCCACAGAAACTGCTTTCGACGAGGTAATAGGCACAATTGAGCGGTCACTGCAGTACAAGCAGTACACCCTAGCTGCCTTCTTGGATATAGAGGGAACATTTAACAATGTTAGTACCTGGATCATCAAGGAAGTTTTGGCTAGTATTGGATTGGAGGGGTATTTTACGCTCTGGGAGGCAACCACTTGACCAGGGCTATGAACGGAAACACGCCGGTGCTCTGGTTAATATTGATAGACGAAATTTTGCGAATATTGGACAGCAGCCGTATGCCGACGACTTGGTGATATTAGTGTCAAGGTGATATTATGGAAGGAGCGTTGGGAAAGGTGTGCCTGTGGGTCGCAAGGTCTGGACTCGGCATAACCCAAACCAAAACGGAACTCATACTATTCACCACCAAGGCAAGGGTACCCAAATTCCATCTACCGCGGCTGAAGGAACAAAGATTGGGTTTCCTCCAATGTAATGTATTTGGGTGTAATCCTAGATCCAAAGCTAAATCGGAGATTGAACATAGAACTGAAGGTTAAGAAGGCTTGTGAAGTCTTCAGCGCCTGCAAGAAAACCTTTGCGAAGAAATGGGGTCTCCGGCGAGGATAGTTGGTGCTTGAGCAAAAAATACAATAGAAAGAAGCTTAATAGGATTCAAAGAATTGGGCCACAGGTGCTACCGGGGCTCTGCAATCCTGACCAGTGGATGCTCTCAATGTACTCCTGCATCTCCTGCACCTAGACTTCCATATTAAATACTTTTTAGCGTGCAGTGTCGTCAAACTTCGTGACCAGGCCATAGTAACATCCTAGACGAATTACCTTGGGAAATCTGGGCATTCCCCACAGACTATGCCATACGCAAGCTGTGGAGAAACTTTGCTATGGACTTTTTAAACTAGTCAGAGTGGAAGACAGACGGCGTGTTGCAAGGCTATGAAACAGTATTCTTCACCGACGGATCAAAGACTGTCTGTTGAGTCGGTGCGGGGTCTTTCTCGAATATAGTCAGGCTATTCGAGTCGTACGGTCTCCCAGTTTTCGCCAGTGTATTCCAGTGGAAGTATGTCGATGGCTGGGGAATGATCCGAGCCCCAAGCGTAACATAACTATTCTGATCGACAGCCAAGCGGTTATTAAGGCCTTGTTCTCAGCGACGACATCCTCCAGGCTAGCGAACAGTACAGAAATGCGTTGAATAGTGTGGGCGCCACGCTCAAGGTCACCTTGTGCCGCGGACCTCAGATGGCAATTGCTCAGTTCTAGCTAGAGTTAGACTACAAACACCAGGCAAACTATTCTTTGGGGACCTGAGAGAGATTTCTAACTGCAGGGTGGGAGAGCTGCTTTCTTTCGTGCGTCTTTGCTCTCATAACAGCAGTCACGATCTTAGAAGTTTGTGACATCAAAATGGCGCACCACAGCGCTACTTGGAGTCATCGGAACGGCCAGTGATACCCTACCGCTATGGACGACAAGATAATTAAGAAGCGCGCAATTAAAGATAAATTGGAAAGTACACGACTACCTAGAAACACCCGAAGCAGAACAAAGTACTCAGTGGGAAAGTTACACGCTGCTCGGTTTCGGAAATTGTAGTAGATGAAGACTTCGAGAGGACCAAGGCCAAGGATCGACATGAGATTGTAGCGCTATAGAATCGGAAGAAGAAGGTTTATGGGGGGTTGGGATTGGGATTTTCAACTTGCCTATCCTTCAGAACCTTCTAAAAAGCAATAGAGCGTTGGAGATCAATTCCATCATAATATCTATTAGAGAAGTTAAAGGTTGAATCACCTGAACACTACTCGAAAATTAACCTAGGGTTAATATGCATTCAAATCTAAAGTTGTCTCTTCAAACCCATTCACCATTTGCCAACTCATGAAACAACTCTGGAAAAAGTTAAACTCAAAGTGAATGACGAACCTCCTAGAAAGGAAGAAAAAAACAAGAAAGGGTGAATGCATTTCGCTTGTGGTTAAATCTTTGCGTTCAATTTACAATTTTGCATTTTCCCTGGAAAACTTCCTTGCATTTTCCGCAAAGCACTTGTACAATTATAAGGCAATTCGCTCCTCATGCTGAGGGCACAATAAAGAATATTTTTTCCTTGTTTTCCTTCAATTACCCTGAAATTCCTCTTTTAACTGTCTCCCCCCGTTTCCAGTCTCCTCCCGGTAGCAATATCATCACGAAATCTGACGAGAAGTAAAAGTGGTGAATGCAACAAGAAGTTGTAAACAAAGTCGAGAAGATACCATAATTTCGAGGATATCAAAATACAAAAGCAAAGAGGAAAAATGGCTTGTTTTCAAGCATTTTTTTAATATTCCATCTTTAAGCTCCTTTTTCACGTTATCTGGGCAGGTTTGTTTCGTTGCGACTGCATGATAATGGCTCTTTGAAAATTTCCTTTTCCCTCGAGGAAAAAAGTCAATTTCGAGAGTTGCGCTGAGTTTAAAACGTAACCATCATTCAGGTACCAGTCGTACCTCATGTTTACCTGACAATTCAAATAAATAGTCGAAAAGAGTGGCCCTCTTCTATCAAGGGTACTACTATTCATTATGAAATTTCCTCCATTGAGTCGAAATACCTCTTATGGGGATTCCAGATATCTCGAAATTTGCGGTGTGGTAAGTGCTCTTAATTCAGTTTTTTCTTCTTTTGTAATGATTTGATAGAACACGGTGTACACTTTAAATTTCGCTGCTGGACAAGCTATTCGAGATGAGCAGATGCTTGCAAAAAACGGGCCTCGTGAATCAGTTGAAACGAAAATATTTGAGGAGCTCAAATTCCGATCAGATGATTCAATGAGTCAAATATCAATAAATTTACATAAGCTTAAGATGCTGTATGTCTTGTAATTAATATCACTGCAAACTGTTTGCTTTTCAATCAGCTTGGGAACAAAACGAATCACCATGGGAAAACGCGAGCCTGGTCGAGTGAAGTCAGATGTAGCGAACCCCCAAAGTCTCCCTGAACGAGGGGCTTGCCCACTCCCACCAGATAAATTGGTGTCATTTTTATGTTCAATTAAAAATTGGCAATTAAATGAGGGAAGCATGTTAAACATCACACACCACTAATGGACGCAGTACACCCATAAGTACCTTATTTTATCTAATGCAGAAATAAAACTGTCCCTCGGAGTCGTTTCGGAAAAGAATGTGGCCATTTCGATAGGCTTATCAAATTGCTTGGCGGTCAAAGGGTTGTCTAGGTCCCAGGGCGAAATGTGGTTTGGTACCCACGATGGAGCAGAAAACCTGGGAAACGTCTGCTGAACCAACATCAACAGCTCTACTACCAAACCCTATCTCCACCTCCACGTGGTGATCGCTGGCAGTTCTTTCTTTATGAAAAACTGCAGAAAGAAAGACGAAGGCGAGTCTCCCGCGCCTAAAGACGCGACAAAATGTACCAACTGGTCCTCCAGGTTGGGGATTGGGTAGGACTGACAACCCTACATAGAAAACCAATGTTAGAAAGCCACGGAAGGAGCCTCGGACAGGATGGATTTTACAACGACGAACCCGACAACGACACCGGATTAACGATTTGCGCATTTTCTCATGGAACGTGCGCTCCCTGTACAGACCAAATGCTGCTGAGCAGCCAACCGATACCCTGTCCCAATATAAGGCTGATGTAACCGCGTTGCAAGAGATGCGATGGACAGGGACTGGTTTCCTGGAGAAGAGCTGCCACACCATATATTGGGTTGGGGAAAAGGAAATATCGAAATTTGAGGCTTTATTTAACATACTTAGAATTATCCGATTTAAGTTAAATATGTGGCGTTTTGTTCGCAAACTTGTTAATATTTAGAAGGCAGCTTCATTATCCCCCCTTATAAAACACCCCTCCTTATTTGCAAAAAACTCAGACAGCCAGTTTTCGGAAGCTTCTTTTGAGACCAACTTAGTAGCACCAAGAGCGTTTTGCATGGGCCGGAAGAGATGATAATCACTTGGTGCCGAGCATTGTCCTGGTGGAACACAACACCATTCCTATTGACCAATTCTGGCCGCTTTTGGTCCACCGCCTGCTTCAAATGGTCGAGTTGCTCACAGTTGATTTGAGGGTCTGACCATAGTTGAGCAGGTCATAGTGGATGATTCCCTTCCAATCCCACCAAACACATACCAAAACCTTACTGGCCGTCAATCCGGGATTGGCGATGGTTTGGGCCGGCTCACCGCGCTTCGACCACGGTCTTTTTCGCTTGAGGTTGTCGTACGTGATTCACTTTCCATCACCAGTCACCGTCCGCTTCAAAAATGGGTCGAATTCGTTCCGTTTCAGCAGTGCATCGCGGGCGTTGATTCGGTCCAAGAGATTTTTTGCGTCAACTCGTGTGGCACCCAAACATCCAGCTTTTTTTGGAATCCAGTCTTCTGCAAAGGGTTCCAAACGGTTTTATGGTCTATACCCAGTTCCTGGCCAATTGAGCGAATGCTCACATGCCGGTCTACTTGGATGATTTCGACGATTTTATCAGTTTCCACGACGGTTGGCCTACCAGTACGGGGTGTATCTTCGACATCCACTACACCAGAACGAAATCAATCGAACCAACGCTGTGCTGTGCAAATCGTTACAGTATCGGACCCATAAACGTCACAAATTTTTTTGGCCGCCTTCGTTGCATTTTTACCTCCCAGGTAGTAAAAATGTAAAATATGACGAATTTCTTGCTTAGTGGACTCCATCTTTGACGCGCTATAACTTGAGACTGAAACGCCGTATAGTATGACCCGATGTGGCAAGTGCAACACAAGATATGTTTAAGTGTCGCCATCTATTGACAAAATACGACATTTCTTTTTCCCCAACTCTATATTATAGCGGCAATCCAGTAACCCATATGCTCGGAGTAGGTTCCTTAGTCAGCCAAAAAATTAAACCTGTTGTTATCGGCTTTGAAAATATAAGCGAAAGGCTATGCACTCTGCGTTTGCGAGACAAATTTAGAAATATAAGCCTCATAAACCTTCATGCCCCTCCAGAGGAGACCGCACACTCGGAGAAGGATAATTTCTACGAGGCAGTTGAGCGACCTCTCGAAGATTGCCCCAAGTATGATACCAAAATCAGATTTCAAGTAAGGACGGAGCCCACATATTCAGGCGATACGTCGGCTCCCATAGCTTACATAGGGATACCAATGATAAAGAACTTCGGATTATTCAGTTAGCAGCATCGCACGAAATGGTTGTTGGAAGTACCTGGTTTGCGCGAAAAGCGGCCTATAAACGTTGGTGGGCTTCTCCAGACGGGACCACTTTCAACCAAATTGACCACGTGTTGATCGAACATATCAGATGGCCGCCAATATAGACTCGGACCACTATCTCGTTGGCATGGAGTGTGTGTGTATGGTGGGGGAGAAGCTACAGCTTCTGAGCACTCAGACCGTCTAACGGAATATTCCGGATTCGTTAACGTATCGCAGGATGTGATGCTACCCGTCGCAACTGGAGAGCATCAGCACCAAAGATCTGATGCTTGTTGCGTCCATAGGCGGGGCATACACATATTAAATACTCCGTGGATTCCGCTTCCTAATTACAGGAGGGGCACATATCATCTTGAGTAATTCCTATTCTGAACACATACCCAGCTAGTGAATTATAGCCTGTCAAAATGCCCACAATACACCTCCAAGTCCTCCTGCTTTTCGATAGGATAAACTTTGGGGTTCGCATATTCGGTTCTGGCAGGAAAAGTTTGGTGTGTCGAGCAGCATTTAGGTTCTGCCACCTGTCATTGTGGGAAGTTTGTTTCCAGCTTTTGAAAATAGACTTAGCCAATGCTACTGATACTCCAATTGTTGGCTCTGGTCCTGGCATAGGGAAGGCTGACCCCTCTTTCGCGAAAGCATCCGAGGTTTCATCTACCTCAACGCCACAGTGACCAAGTACCCAGGGTAGTTCCATTGCATTGCATCTAGAGATCAAACGGTTTCTGCATTCCTGAACGATTTTCGAGGTGATCAAAGGACTATTCAATGCCCTCAATGCAGCTTGACTGTCACTGCAGATTGCGATGCGCCTGCCCTCCAACCGCTCGTCAATCACCCAGTTTGTCGTCCTTAGGATTGCATAAACTTTGACTTCAAAAACCGTTGCATATTGTTCCAAAGGAAAAGCCCACTTCTCGTTTCTATTCGAGAGGTAGACTCCGACTCCAGAACCCTCTTGTTTTTGAGCCATCGGTGTAGAAGACTTCCGTATATCCCGCCACGCATTCCTCTGGGTCTTCCCAATCCCAGTTGAATAAATATACCCAGGGGCCGCAAATTGAGTAGTGTATTCAGAGCTGCGCCGGATGTCGTGCTCATGGCACCAGTGATACCCAGACACACAGTTCTTTGCAGTGCGGTTAGTTTACGGTGAAAAACCTTTTGTCCCACCTTAACCCACCACACTACGCATGCATATACGAACATCCGCCTAATGATGGCAACGTATATCCACATTACCACATGAGGCCTGAGTCTCCATGTCGAGGCCGTCTGCACAGCCCATAAGCGCAGCGCAGTCTCCGTCACAACGAAAGACAGAGTAACCTTCGAGGAGCTCAGAATCTAAAATCCTGTCCTCCAGCCAGGTTTCAGAAATGCAGATGACATGATATTAGAATGCTAAGGCAGACAGTTTGAAATTCGACAGCTTGGTCCTTAGACCCCTTACATTTTGATAAAATAGCGTATAGTTATCGGAATCATAAATAATAATAATCGTTGGCGCAACAATCCATGTTGGATCAGGGCCTTGAAGTGTGTTAGAGCACTTCATTCAAGACCGTAACGGTACACTAGGAGGCAATGTGGTCAGCATTGCGCTCGCCCGAGATTATTACCCTGATTTGACTCAGGTACTCATTCACAGCTGAGTCGACTGGTATCCGACGTCAAATCACGATACAAATTCCACTGCCACCAGTGAGATTTGAACCGCGACCTTCCGTACGACAGCCTTGCGCTCTAACCACTTAGCTATCCGGACACCTTAGTCCTCTCTCTCACGAAGCTTAGTCCTCTGATAAGGCTTGATGAAGACCCCTTGTGGCCAAAACGAAGATTGGACGATAGCATCGAAGTCGTGGGGATATGTCACTTTGAAGGAAGCTATCACTCGGTCAGGAGAGCCATCCTTCGTCAGCTTCACACATGGAAGAGGTGACAAAGTTGAGTTTGTTGTGCTTCTGATATAGGCCAGAATTTCATCGAACGTGGTGGAGTACGCTAGCTTTGACACGAACAGCTGTTTCGGCGGCGAGGTGACCTTCAATTGGAGCCCGCTCGGGCGACTTGAGGTCGGAAAGGCCTGCGGTTCAGCGGTGGCGGGCGTCGATGATACACAGGAGGGAGCCTGTGGTGGTGCTAATACAGCGACTGTAAGATAATCGCCAGAAGTGCGTAGCGCATCCGATGCTGAGTAGGGAACATGTCCCTCGGATGGAGGACGATTTTTCAATTGGCTAGTGGACGTCGTTGGATTGATACAATCTTTTATAGACACAATGGAATAGTGCGCGGCAGGTTATCATTGATACGGCCTCAAACATACTTGGCCACAGCGGCAAAAAAAGTTATATTGGGTGGTTAGACGATGATTGTAAATTAGCTACGGAACGGAAGAATGTCACATACCGAGTAGTGTTGCATTCTCAAAGAACGCGGGCACGCGCAGCGACTTATCACGAACTCCGTCGAGTGGAAAAAGGAAGCCTGGGAGAACCAACAAGTCTGTTAAATCGAAAAGTACAGGGAGCAACCGCACCAGGCGCGGAAGTTTTATCAACAAGTCAGCAGGATGAAGCCTTACACACCTGGATGTTCATCCTGCCGAGACAAAGAGGGAAATCGATGGGTTGAGTACTTTGATGAACTACTCAACAACCCAGCTGGAGGTTCCGCCAACAGAAGACGACGAACAAATACTACCACCAAGAGAGTATACGAAAAACAGTGCGTACAATTCATCGGCTTAAAAATCATAAGTCCCCAGGAGCCGATGGAATTACAGCCGAATTAGTTAAAGATGGAGGTGACTAGTTACACCAAGTGGTTCATCAACTTGTGCTCAAGGTATGGGACAGCGTATCAATGCCTTACGACTGGCAGAGAGGCATTATTTGTCTCATACATAAAAATGGACATACCACACAGTGCAGCAATTATAGAGGTATCACGTTGCTGATTACCATCTATAAGATATTCTGCTCTATCTTGCTAGGCCGGATAGCCCCATACGCACAGAACATCATTGGCCCATACCAAAGAGGCTTCACTCCAGGCAAATCAGCAGCAGATCAGATTTTCTCTCTGCGGCAAGCGATGGAGAAACTGTTGGAATCTGGACACCAGTTGCATCATCTATTGATCGACTTTAAAGCCGCCTATGACAGCATAGCCAGGGTAAAACTGTACACGGCCATAAAAGAATTCGGTATCCCGACGAAATTGATAAGACTGACTAGGCTGACCCTGACCAATGTACGAGGGCAGGTAAAAGCAGCAGGATGACTCTCAAGACCATTCGACATCAACAACGGTCTACGACAAGGGGATGCCCTATCATGCATCCTCTTTAACCTGGCCCTCGAGAAAGTGATCCGTGATGCTGAGGTAAATGCAAGGAGTACGATCCTCTCTAAGTCCACCCAACTATTGGCCTATGCTTACGATATCGACATCATGGGAAAAATGACCCGAGACGTACAAACTGCCTTCATCCAGATCGAGCAGGCGCTGCGAGATCTCGGGCTACACATCAACGAAGCTAGACAAAATATATCTAGGGTATATTAACTGATAACTGCTACGATGATAAAATCCGCGCATGGTTGTTGTCAGCCAACAGAGCCTATTTCAGCTTACAAAAACTGTTCCGCTCGAAACGTCTCACCATAGGGTCAAAGCTCTTACTGTACAAGACTATGATCTTGCCAGTCCTCATTTATTCCTCGGAGACTTGGGTTCTTGGCAAGAAAAATTGGGCACTCTTGGCCGCGTTCGAGAGAAGAATCCTCCTTGGCCTTCTACATGAGGGTGGACGATTCCGTAGTCTACATCACGACGAAATGTATGAGTGATTCCATGACCATCATGTGGTCGGGTCACCTAATCCGTATGGATAAGGATGATCCAGCCGGGAAAGTCTATAAGGGCAATATCTATTTTAGAAAAAGAAGACGAGGCAGACCCTGCCTGAGGTGGAGCGATGGCGTAGGTCAGGACGCCTGACAGCTTCTAGGGATATCGAATTGGTGGACTTCGGCGCAAAACCGGGATGTCTGGAGCTCTTTATTAAGGCAGGCCTAGACGGGATACCGATTGTTGCGCCGTTGATGATGAAATATCAATAAATTTACATAAACTTAAGATGCTGTATGTCTTGTAATTAATATCACTGCAAACTGTTTGCTTTTCAATCAGCTTGGGAACGAACAAAACGAATCACCATGGGAAAACGCGAGCCTGGTCGAGTGAAGTCAGATGTAGCGAACTCCCAAAGTCTTACTGGACGAGGGGCTGGCTCACTCCCATCAGATAAATTGGTTTTCATTTTTATGTTCAATTAAAAATTGGCAATTAAATGAGGAAAGCACATTAAACACCACACACCACTAATGGACGCAGTACACCCGTAAGTGCCTTATCTTATTCAATGCAGAAATAAAACTCTCCCCTCGGAGTCGTTTCGGAAAAAGAGTTTACAGAAGCAATAATTCGAAGGAGAACGTCAACGACATTTCGGACATTATTTTCAAATTGAACTTGGCTCCTTCCATTTCGATAGGCTTATCAAAGTGCTCGTTTTTATGGTGGATGCGTTGGGAACGTAGGAAATCCCAGTAGAGTGAATGCTACCTATAAAACTGATGGTTGAACTCCTCGTTGATGGCATCACTGATGATGCTGTGAATGGAGTTTGATGACTCGCTATTGTTGGCGATGTAATGCACATCAGTCTTTTGAGGCGTTCATAAAAGACAACCCACTCTACATGGGAAGGTGGCTCAGTCAATTCAACCCAGTACAGGTGAAAAATATTGTGCAATAGCCGAAAATGTTGGCTGAAAGGATCACTTTTCAAGGTAAAGATAAACGCATCTGAGTTTTAATATCTGAAGAACTAAAGATACTTCCAATGTGCTCCCGTATCTCATTTGGAACTCTAGTTCTTTCATAGACTCAGAGAGCACTTGGTGAACCTACTCAAGATCCCGAAAGTGTAGACCATCCAAAGGGCTTACTTACACGCAGAGGCGCATAAAACAGGGCGCACAACACATTCCTTTTTACTCGACTCCGACAGCACAGTTCCATTAGAATGTCACCTATAAAATGCCTTTTAGTGCACTAACGCCTTGCTTTGTTCATTCGAGCTGTTTTTGCTGCCGTTGTTGCTGCGTCCGCCATAGCCAAGCCATAGCCGATTCAGATGCCAGAGAGAATACCCCCGTGTCTAGCGGAGCGAGGAGCATAAAACCGCATCATAAAAATAAAAGTGGAAATTATCAATAAATGTAATTGCAATTCGTCTGCTCATTTTTATTAGCTCAGCGCACAACACAGCGTCAAAATTGAATTTGGAAATCCATTCCGGGTGTCTAGCTTATGCCATGTGTTCTGCGCCATCCTCAGGACAATATGCCATAATAGGAGCGGACTCTACGTTTATATGAGCCCATTTCGAGGGTAATATCGTACAAAGTATTAAAAGCCACTCGCCCTTATCAAATCGGGCGTGTATTGGACGGGATTAGAGATTACTGGAAGTGCCTTGATTGCTCGCTATATTGTTATGTCATAGCTTCCATCGCGATGAAGGGCAAAGTTGCATATTCGTCCTGGAATACATCCATTTGTTCGCGGATGGAAGGTACCTTTCTTAGCATTCATAAATCCTTCATGGCATTGTAAACGGAAATCAAATTGGACTAAATAAAATCTCGGCCGAGTACTCATATTACATCATAAATCTTCTGTTCCACTGTCAAAATCACACAATAGGCATGATTTGTTCTTGAATGAGTATCCTGTTTGGGCTTCAATCAAATCGCTGGCTGTATTGTGCCACTTGGTCCAACTTATATGGGTCAGAATAATTCTGAAACGCGCATATGTGGAGACAAATACATAGAAGCAATCTTCTCTTCAACATATACTCAATAATCTAAAATATCTTTTAATTATTCATAAATTTTTTAGACCCCCAGTTTCGTCCTGCGACACAGCAACTGGTCGTGCTATTAAAAAGTCAACTAAGGTTTAACTAGTATCGGTTTTTGTAAAAGCGCGTTATCAAGGCTGTTAATTATGCAAATTGATTTAATGATTTTTATTCAAAAGCTTTTACAATATTTTTGAAAAAGATACAATACTAATTTTACCAGCGTTAATAGGAAGCTTATCTGGAGTGCTCTGCGCAGGAGTGGCGTTTCAGAAACAGTAATGGCTGCTATTGGCCTGAAGAGAAGGCAATGGAACCGAGGGATTCCCCCCTTGTCTGGAGTTCCACGGGGGCAGGAAATAGTAATTTCAATTGAAACCATAGATAAAAGGGAACCCATATTTTTACCTCAGACCCGTATAATCTTTACCCCGGATCGAGTTTCCTCCCATAATGTGTACCCCGGGCCCGGATTTTCTCTCCAAGGTACTGAGAGTGATAGATGACAGCGCAAAGTGCTTTATCGAAGTAAAATCATGGAAGAAGTTGGAGTTCAAAGGGGACTCCCAAGGGATCTTATTCTGTCGCCGATATTGCTTCTTTTTGCGATCAACGAGATATTGCCTTAGCTGGGTCAAAGGGTTCAATAGAAGAAGGCACTGTAAAGGACACGAAAGTTTAAGCTCTAAGTCTGGAAAATGGGTGAGTATCGACCGTTCAAACTCAGCCATTCCTCAGTGTCATCACAGTAAAGTCCTTGCATTCTGCCCATCATACGTCATTTAAAAAATAAACACATCCCGAGGACGTGACCGGAATGAGTAGCAGAATGTACCCAACACCAAAGTAAAAACGTTATCAAAAAGTGAAAAAAT
This sequence comes from Hermetia illucens, assembly GCF_905115235.1. Taxonomy (NCBI): domain Eukaryota; kingdom Metazoa; phylum Arthropoda; class Insecta; order Diptera; family Stratiomyidae; genus Hermetia; species Hermetia illucens. Next base: position 18,360,004 of record NC_051849.1, on the reverse strand, counting down.
AAATGCCTCGACAGCGCCCGAGGAGCTTTAGCTTTGTTTTGTTTTAATTATTCACAATATTTCCAAATTAATAATTATTAGAGAGGAGCCCTTCTCCTCGGGCTCGTTTCTGTCTTGACCTGAATTCTGTCATGATGCTGAAAATAATGTTCGCTGTCAAACATTTTTTTTCGATATTATGGCCATCGCGATTCGCATTTCCGACACGCAAGTTGCTCGCTAAGCCACAACATTCTACCCCCAGCTGAAACCAAAGGGTGTTTCAGCGAGGAACCAGACACACGGCTCCCTTAACTCGGCTGTAGCAAGTCAAAATGGACGCGTCGCCCAGGTTGCATTTTCTTGGAGACCCGTTTGACCATGCCCCGACGTTGAGGCTATAATAATGTTAGCCTTGCTCCAGGACTTCGAAGGGGCCCTCATAAGGTGGCTGCAGCTGTTTCCGAGGAGCGTCCGTCCTAATTGGGATATGCGTTCAGGATTCGAGATCCTTGGGCATGTTAGGCACGGTTTTCGCGTGGTTGGTGGGTGGCGGCGGCTTCAGTTATGGCATGGTCGGTAGCGTGAAGTCCCGATTTGACGTCAAGAACAGGTTCGCTGAGGAGTCTCAGGTTCTCCCCGTACACCAGCTTTGCAGGACTTGCAGCTAATTCTTATCGATTGCCTGTTCGGAAAGCAACTAGAATGAGCGGCCTTCAGCGTCCTGTGCCACCTTTCGAGCATCCCATTGGACTGTGGACGGTACGCGATTGTCCGATGGCATTTAAAGCCGAGGAGTTTGCCCAACTCTGAGAAAATGGAGGATTGAAATTACATTTCCTAGTCGGTGATTATAATTGCCGGCACACCAAAGCGTCGAATTCATTCTCGACAGAGAATACAATCAAAGGGTCTCTGCACAAGAATGTGCAGTAATGTCTTTCAGATGTATCGCTTAGGCCATCGCGTAAACCTATCGATGATTGTGAGGCAATACCTCAAACCATGCGAGTCTCGCAAAAGGCCAACGACGTCGAGGTGGAAACGTTTATTAGACGTCAAGTACCGTAGAGTGGACCGAGGGAACACTCCTACCTCTTTTTCAGATGCTTTGCAGTTTTGCACTTCTGGCAAACGATCCATTGTCTGGCACAAAAATTAATGTCCTTGTTCATGGAGGGCAAGGAATACTTTGCGATAACTAACCGATTCGTTATCGGAATGCCTAGGTGCGCCGGATCGTGAACGGCGTGAAATACTTCCTTTTGGAAATTGGCCGGAATATATGGCCTTGGGTCCTTGTCTGGTGTCTCGCAGTATACACTGGATGTTGATCCAATGATAGGAAACTCCCTAAATGTGTATTTGGAGTTGGTCCTCAAGCTCTGAAGAACTGCGTTGTCCTTCTGCACTTCGGCGATTGCCGGAAAATCGACGGTGGCGGGGATCTTAACCTCTGCAATACGTGAAAAAACGTCAATAACCACGTTATCTATTCCGGAGACGTGTTAAATGTCCGAAGTCAACTTGCTGATAAACCTCAAGTAGCGAAGTTGGCGAGAGGACGCTTTGTCGGGATTTTGTTTCAAACCAAAAGTGAGCGGCTTATGGTCCATGATTAATGTGAATGGCTTGCCTTCAAGGGAATACCGGAAGTATTTACTTGCGAAGTACGCGGCGAGTAGCTCATGATCATAGGTGCTGTAGTTCCGTTGAGCGGTTTCAGGTCTTTGGAGAAGAAACCATTTGATTCACTTTTTGGTGAGGAGCAGTACCTATGACAATGTCTGAGGTAGACGAATACGGTTAGAGCTGCATCTTATTGAGGGAATGCTAGAAGTGTAACATCCACCAGCTGTTACTTGGTGGTCTCAAACACCTGGATATCCTCTGGAAACCACACAATCAGACGGGAGTCTTTGGTTTTTGACCCAAACAAAAAGGCGTTAAGGATCGGTTGATGGTGGGCAACCTTGGGCAAGAAACGACGATAGAAGTTTTACATGCCCAAGTATCTTTTCAGATCCTTAGCAGTTTTCGAAACCGGGAAGATTGAAATTGCTTGCATCTTGGCTGGATCCGGTTGAATGCCTTCAGGGGTAATCAGGTGGCCAAGAAATCTCACCTGCGATTGTAGGAATTAAAGGAGATATTGAAAAATGCACTCAGGGTGTTCTAAATGCTCGGACTCAGACGAAGACGCGACCAGAATATCATCGAAAATATATGAAACAGAAGTAAAGATTTCGCAGCACAAAGTGGATGAATCTTTGAAAGGTTTGCCTTGCGTTACACAGGTCCGAAAGTTATGCCGTATTGCCGTTTTCGGAATGTTTTCAGGAGCTACAGGGATTTGATAGTATGCCTTGACTATGTCCAAGGTCGAAAAAAGACGGCTGTTTGCGATAGAGTGCGCAAAATCGTGGATGAGTGGGATGGGGTAACGGTCTGCAATGGTCTGAGCATTTAGAGCTGCAGTCGCCACAGGGTACTCATTCGCCATTGGCTATAGGGACCATATGAAGGGGCGAAAATCCACAACACTCTGAAGGTTTGCAAATACCCGGCTTAAAAAGCTCCTAGAATTCTTTGTTTTTTCTCCAGTAGCCAGTAGTATTGATGTGCTCAAAGAGACTACACTTGGTAGTGATGTTGCGGTATTTTTGAAGAAATACGCAAATACGGACGTCGGCACCGTCTTCAAAAACGATGGAAAGAGTGCTGGGTGGACAGCATAAGATTTTTCCTGATGACTTAAGGGAAGTTGTGGGATCAATGAGGCACCTATTATGTATATCCATAATCCATAGTGTCATAGAAAATCCGCGCCTAAGGTGGATATGATGATGTCCGCGATTATGAAGCGCCAAGCAAACGGTTGTCGAAGTCCTAAACTCAAGTCAACCTCCCTGTAGCAATACGTGCGAATCGTCGAAGAATTTGCTGTCGCGAGATTTACTGATTGCGATATTAAATTCTTATGCCGAGATACGGGAAGAACCGAAACTTCAGCGTAATAGCATCAGCTCAAGGGCTGGTGGATTATGAGACGACATGGTACTACATTTCAGGTAGCAGTCGCCAGAACTCCCGGCAAGTCTGATTTGTTTGGTGGGAAATTGCAGGGGATAGTACATTTTTTTGTCTTTTCAGCAACCCGACGATGGTACCAGCATGTCCTGGTACTAGCTAAAAGTCCCAACGACCTACTAACCGATCGCCCATTTCAGGCGGAGGATTTTGACTTTGATTTAGTCCTACTCCCCGAACGCAAAGCACCGACGGCCTCACCTAACGTTAGCTCCGTCAGTGAGGGATTAAGTTCAGCCGTCTCTCTTACTGACAGGTGTTTTATGAGTTAGTCTTTCAGTTACTTATAAAAACAGTCCTCGAGAACGTCGAAGACAAGCTCAACTTCCTCCTTGTCCAGCCTGACCAGGGCGTAATTGAAGCGAACGGCATCCGCTGAGACACCGGCCAAAGCGAATTGGGACCCCAGCTGAAGAAACCAGGCTGCCAGGCTCCTAAAATAAAACGGCGGCATCCGTACGGCCACGGTAGTTACCGAAGGACTTGTTTCTATTCCGAATTGGATACAAGAAAAAGAACACGCAAGTGGAACGAGCACAAAAAGGAGCAGAAAGAGCGGAAGGGAAAACGGTCCTGCATCGTCTGTTGCAGCGTTCTCTTTTTTTATGATATTTGTAAGAGAAAGAGGCAGTACTGACTCTTGCGGCCTGATTTTTACTTTAACACTACCGTACATCTTTTAAATTGTAATGCAGCTTCTCATGGCACGCACGACCAGATGCACACACTGAAAAATTTCCACGGAAATCGCGGTTTTCCCACATTTTGGGCTGTTATTGATAGACCACTAACTGAATTACGCCGGTATCGAACTGAATTTGCACCTATCCACAGATGAACGCTTTGGGTGTACTCCTCGTGCAAACTCCTGCATTTACAGGTCCTTCCTCCGTCCTCTTGCATTGGATTCTCTGAATAATAACGTGGATGCGAAAGCAATTCGCGGTCCAATTCATGCAATTTTGCCATCGTTTTCATTGATTTGTGAGGCGGTGCATTGGCTTGATGAAGCAAGACTTCTTTTTCTTCAAATGGGGTCGTTTTTCCGCGATTTCATCATTCAAACACTCCAATAACGCTATGTAATAGTCGCTGTTGATGGCTTTTCCCTCCTCAAGATAGTCGAAGAAAATTGCACCCAATCCCAAAATATTGATGTCATAGCCTTGCCAGCCGACTGTTAGGTCTTTGCACGCTTTGGAGTCGATTCACTAAAGTGACGATCGCTTTGATTCTAGTATTAAATAAAGGAGCCGTATTTCGTCCATTGTCACATAGCTCATCTGTGTTTTAGCCTACGAACTTTTCAGCGCAACTGTTATTAATACGAAATTTGGCAGAAAATTTCAAACTGAGTGTTCCCACGAATGCAGCGAATTACATTATTTCATGTTGAACTCAAAGGAGCCGGGGTCCATATACATGCAGAAGGTGAATCCTAATTTTTTTCACCTAATATAATAGCCATGTGAGATATCAAATTAAAGGTCTCGATTAGTGCTTTTCGAAATAGGTCTTGGTTTTGACATTAGTTGTAAAGGGGAGTGCAGGGGTTAGAACGGGGTGAATTATTTTGAAGACCCATTCTCAGAAACTATTGAATTGAGAAATCTGGAAAAATACAGTGGTCCACGCACATGGCCTCTAGACCTGAAAATTCTCTCCTTCAACATATCTGTTCAAGTGAGGTTAATAATAGTATATTACTTCTAGAGGAGGAGTTTCCGCTTTTGGAGGACATTCGCAGTAACTCCAAGATTTAATCAAATCCTTCCTACTTCACTGATCACGCTTGCAGCTTACTGGAATCATTCTACCGTCACCGGACGCTCAACCCCAATGAAGAATAGACCGGGTCAAAGATTGAATTCTTGTGGTTTAAAGTTCACCGTAAAGTACAGGGCCCCTCCCAATAGACTAATCTTATAAATGGTTGCAGTTCCTTCTTTCCCTCCTCCTTCTCTAGGAGTAGCCTTTCAGGGTGTTTTCTCATATCATTGTGGCAGTGTGGCTCTTCCAATAGGCACTTCAGTGGAACGGCACTTAGGAATGTGGAAATAAGAAAAGTAACTAGCAACCGCTGCTCGCAGGCGAAGGCGCCAGAAAAATATCCTAACTTATGAAGAATGGCTCTTTGAATGCAAGCATGCCGCAGGAAGTTATGATGGGCCATTTTCGTTGGCATTTCTTGTTTGTATTTTGAATGAGAGATGTATATTTTAAATTTGGGAGGAAACTAACTTGCACCATTAACACTTCTGTTAATAAATGTCACATCCATTCTGGCACTGTGGTCACTCTTAAGAAATTAGCGTTCAATCAAATTTTGGACAGCTATAATAGTATTATCATAATACCATGTGCGTAAGGTTTGAAAAAGCAGTAAACTTGGCCAGATCGTGAGTGGAGGTCCACCATATTGAAGCATCAGTAGAATTTAGATTTAAAATTGAACGGAGAATCCATTAAACGGAACTAAGAAAGTACATTACCAAGTAAATAAGTGTAAGAAGAGGTAATAGTTTTGGTTTCTGGTGAACTGAACACTTGACGAGATTACGTGGCTCGTCTTCTTTTTCTACTATAGACATTGCCCTTATAGACTTTGCGGATGGGATCATTCTCATCCATACGGATTATGTGACCCACCCACCGTAACCTATTGAGGTGGATTTTATCTGCAACCGGACGGTCATGGTATCGCTTATAGATTTCGTGACTGTGTAGGCTATGGAATCGTCCATCCTCATGTAGGGGGCCAAAAATTCTGTGGAGGATTCTTCTCTCGAACGCAGAGTTCGCAATTCTTCTTGCTAAGAAAGCAAGTCTCCGAGGAATACATGAGGACTGGCAAGATCATTGTCTTGTACAGTAAGAGCTTTGACCCTATGGTGAGACGTTTCGAGCTGAGCAGTCCTTGTAAGCTGAAATAGGCTCTGTTGGCTGATAACAACCGTGCGCGGATTTCATCATCGTAGCTGTTATCGGTTGTGATTTTCGACCCTAGATAGGAGAAATTATCAACGATCTCAAAGTTGTATTCTCCTATCCTTATTCTTCCTGTTTGACCAATGCGGTTTGATGTTGTTGGTTGATTCGTCTTCGGTGCTGACGTTGCCACCATATATTTTGTCTTGCCTTCATTGATGTGCAGCCCAAGATCTCGTATCGCCTGCTCGATCTGCATGAAGGCAGTTTGTACGTCTCGGGTGGTTCTTCCCATGATGTCGATATCGTCAGCATACGCCAAGTAGTTGGGTGGACTTAAAGAGGATCGTACCTCTTGCATTTACCTCGGCATCACGGATCACTTTCTCGAGGGCCAGGTTAAAGAGGACGCAGGTAGGGCATCCCCTTGTCATAGACCGTTGTTGATGTCGAATGGTCTTGAGAGTGATCCTGCTCCTTTTATCTGGCCTTGCACATTGGTCAGGGTCAGCCTAGTCAGTCTTATTAATTTCGTCGGGATACCGAATTCTCTCTTGGCTGTGTACAGTTTTACCCTGGCTATGCTATCATAGGCGGCTTAATTTTGCCATTTTATATTTGTAACTGTGAACTACCGATTGAAAAAAAAAATCCTGTAAATTTCACTATAATTTTAAAAAAGCGAATCAAACTTAGTGCTTTACTGCTGATGTAGTTCAATTTTTTTCATGTTTTTTTCTTACAAATCCCTCCATCAATCACATTCAATCAAAGTTTTCGAGTTTGTTTGAATGAAACAAATTGAAACATATCCATCTTTCGCTATCTTGTCCTATCAGATCGAATTAGCTTACCCACCTAATTGGATTGTCTTCAAAGCCTCATACAACATCGATACCAGGGTCCCATGTGACGCAATTTTATATTTAATTGTCTTGATTAGTTGACCATAAAATTTATCATGAGTACATGCATATGCACATTTATTAATAAAATAATTGCTGAAGTCCATGACCTTGTTCATTTTCATATTTTCCCACGAGTGAAATTGAAAAACTTTGATCTTTGTTGGAGAACCAATTGAAGATCTGATAGCAGAGTTTTGTTTGTATTGCGAGATCGATTTAATAGGCAAATATGTCAACAATGTTAGAGGATGGATTTAAACTTTCCAGACATAAAGTGGCAGCTTCTTATACAGAAGCGTTCTCAGTAAAAGAGAAAACGCAATAAAAATTCGTGGTATTACTTAGAAAGTGTTACTTAGCCAACTATTAGTGTCCTACGAGTTCGAAGAACTTTACGCCACCGAATTCATAGTGTATTTTGATTTAGTATTTCAGATTTTTCACTTTGATGCAATAGGGCCATCCTGAATTCTAATAACGGTAGGATCTGCGCCAAATTTTTCAGTTTCAGACAACATGTTATGGGCTACATTTTGTACTTCTGGGACCAACTTAAGGGAAGTTCCCAATGAATTTTCATAAATAATATACCATTATTAACTTTATTTGAACAAATATCGGAATAGAGAGTATTTTGAAGCCTAGATGTCATAAAGGGGTATCGTCATATATTTTCCAGATTTTCTGGAGAAGTTTCTGCAAACGGGTCCTTGATTTAAATGCGCAATTTGCAGACCCTTATCTCTTTATGTCAGCTCTATCCCTTTATGTCAGCTCGGATCGAATTCACGTCAGCGTCGCTCTTCCGCTCCAGCCCTCGATGAGACAGGACGCATCTCTTAAATGAATTCGCAAGAGAAATAGCATGCGTTTATGGCGCGAACCATGAGCGCGTTCGGGTGGGAAAAGACACAGAAAATTGGGAGCTACTAGTCCGTCTCGTGCTTGGGGATCGCGAGATGCTTTCGAAAGCTGCGGATTGAGGAAATCAGGCATTTTTGGAGTAAGTTTGGTAGGCAATCTTCACCAAGTGTTTAGCGACATGCAGACTATCTTAACCTTTTAAAAAGACGACGGATCTAATTAAGTTGTCGGATATTGTAGACTGGGTCCTTTAGGCACATAAAGGCTGTGCGGTGTTAGTAGTTTCGTCCACACCATCGCCATTCGAAATCGAGACTAGAGAGAAACTAGCATATACATATTTGATTCCAGCTGGCAAGCGACCCGAGATGGTTCAAAGTCTCGCTCCGGACGTCAGGACGGAAAACCAAATAGCCTTCGTCAGGATTTTACCACAATGCGTTTGAATCCACCACGCATCGGTGCCGCAATTCGTCTTCGTGGTGATCAGATCAGACAAAAAGTTACTTCGAGTACTGTCAAATTCGGCTATTGATAGCAAACCACTCCAAAATCCTCTTCATTTTTTCAACGTCTCCACTTACTTAAACTTTTTGATTAACACTAGTGCGGACGTTTCGGTTATTCCTAGAAAACATCAGCATCACAAGGATCACCAAGCATGGTTCCGCACTGAAAGTGTTAACACTTGATTTAAGACTTCGCCACGTGTTCATCTGGATATTCTGCGTGGCCGAGGTTTCCCATCACTGGAGCCGCTCTACTCAAGCATTATGGTTTGCTAATGGGAACCGCTGCGTCTTAAATCCGAAGACCAAAAGTTACTTGAGAGGCGTTCCAAGTGTTTTAAGCTATTCCGGGATTTCATCGCTCGAAAGCGTTCATCTCCCCGAACCTCCTGCACCCGGCCATCCAAGCAGGAGCAAGGAGCGATCTTTGACCACATTAAATACTCTTTCCCGCCTGTAGTCGATAAGGCCCAACAACTCACACCTCAGAAACTGGCTTTCGCAAGATCAAAATACGAATAATGAATGAAGGTTTCGACCTGGGGTAAGCCCGAAAAGATGGTACCTGGAGGCCTCGTAGTGATTATAGACGACTGAACGCGATCGTAAAGCCTGGCCAATACCCGATGCCGCACATGTAGGGTATAGCCATTGGTTTCGTAGGAAAACAGTCTTTTCGAAAATCGACTTGCTAAGAGTCTACCACCAGGTGCAAGTCACCAATTTGAACATTCCCAAGACAACTGTGGTCATTTGATTCGGCTTATTCGAATTCAAGGTCATGGCACTTGGAGGACGAAGAGGCACCCAGACATTCCGGCGCTTACTACATGGATAATATTTTGGTAGCATGGCGAACGCTGAGCAGTACTTGCTATACCTTTGATTGCTGTTGGATCAACTTAAAAGCTTCGGCGTAGATATTAATCGGCACGGTATGGCACCATCAACCCCGCGGGTACAAGCAATGAAAAATCACAAACGTTCCGAAACCGCGAAGAACCATCACAGATTTTCAGGAACGATAAACTATTATCTATTATATTATCCGCCCCAGCTGAACTTCAAACACCGTTGAATGAGCGGCTATCTAAACCCGAAAGCGGAAGTGTTATCACGCTGCAGACCCGATCGGGGTTCATTTCCGACCAAGCGCAAAATTTGCCATAGTTACAGATGCATCCAACGTTACAGTCGAAAAGAAGGGTGATTACCTCTATCGTTTTACCAGCAGAAACTGATATGTCCAGAAAGGTTGCATCGCACGTACGACCGGGAGTTTCTCGCTATATACGCCAGCATCCACGAGTTGGACGTCACCCGTTGTTCTGCATTGAGTCAGTGTCTTTGTCATCAGATGTTGATCCCCAACTCCTAGCTAATGTACAAAGCAAGGATCATCGTAATCATCAATGACGCAACAACCGCCTTAGTAAGGAACTCCAGACATCCCGGTTTTGTGCCGAGGTCAACCAATTCGATATCTCTAAAAGCTGTCTGGCATCCTGGGGTACGCCAATGCTCTATCTGAGGCAAGGTCTGCCACGTCTTCTTTTTCTACCATAGATATTGCACTTATAGACTTTCCGGGTTAGATCATCCTTACCCATATGGACTAAGTGACCAGCCCACCCCGTAACCTATTGAGACGGATTTTATCCACAACCAGATACTCGTGATGCTATCAATTTCATCGTTTTAAAGGCTATCGAAAGGATACTGATCTACAAAATGTCCAATTTTACTGTTCAATGTTATTGTAGCTATCTCCAGTGGCACTAGGTGATCATTCGATTTAGCGCGACACGTCTCCAGCAGCAATTAGACTGTTCATTCCATAACGGCTATGTAAACTGTTTTCGGGACGGCATAGTGGTTTCGCTCGCACCCTCTCCCCTCCCCTGGGTCAAGCAACTTACAAATTGATTGGGTACTCAGTACGGAGGTTTCAAGCACATCTTCACCACGCTAGACGAATTTTCTCGTTAGCACAAAGCCATTCTTCATCATCATCAACGGCGCAACAACCGGTATCCGGTCTAGGCCTGCCTTAATAAGACATCCCGGTTTTGCGCCGAGGTCCACCATTCTTACCCCGGGTTGCGAAACAGTCTCAAAGTGGATCTTGACCAGTTAAACTAGTTTATGAAAACTGTGCGATTACCCGAAGATGGGTTCGCCGCCAGTAAGGCAGACTAGTGTGATATTCACCATTTCTTGCAAAGTATCAGATAGACTATGAGAGGGCTTCGATCGATACCGATACTTTTCGAAAAGGACAAGATCCGTCCTCAAGGACCTTCGTTATTGTTCAAAAATGTTCGTTAAAGTGAACTTAGTCATCGTATTATAATATAATAGTAAGTTTCGGGGAACTTCCTGCAACCAACTCCACCGTTGGACAAGGCGAAACCGTCAGGTTAAACCTACGTGGCAACCGTGATTTCAATGACCCATAAACCATTAGTTCTTTCGCGACGAAAAGCAAGAGAAACAATCTCGTGGGCACCTCAATTGACTTATGGAAGTCATCGCTTGCCAAATTGCCGATCAGTCCTCTTCGACACAGATTACCAAAACATACTGGCCGCATTCGTCAAACCAATAACGAATTTTGGATGACATCGAATAAGCCGACATCAGCTTTTTTACGCTTGGGCCTGCACAATGTCGAAAGAGTTGGATATTTTCCTTACTTCCTTCCTTTACGATCATTGTTACGTGGGACAGTTTCCGTTTTATGAGAAAAGTGCTAAGATCTAGTGTTTTAGTAGGTCAAGGCAGGTAGGGTTTAGGTAGATCAAGTTGCCTATAACGAAGTCATGATCAGCTAACTTTTTCGAATTTTAACCCCCATCCAATACTTTAAAGCCACAAATATATATATGTTCGTCTACTTTTGAAGCAAGGCTTGATAACTAATCATTCGTTGACTGAGATTTAGGCTGAAACATGTACTTAAGGGATTGAGTTCTCGACATTACTTCGAACCCATTTGCTATTTGATAATTGAATCGGTGATTTCCGATGAACTGGTCTATTCCAGTCTCCAAAGGAAAAGTTTAATTTGAGCATTGGCATCAGATTTCCAAGGAGATATTCAGGATATCCTTTCCTCTCTTCTTTTAATGCTTTTCATAGTTCCTTATCAGTAGTTTTCAACTCTCCTTTTCAAGAATGGTTTTTGTCAATCGCCTCTCAGGCTGTGTTTTTGGGCGATAAGTTCGCAAGTATGAAGCCACTCATTTGCTTTTAGTTTACCGTACTGCATAGTTGACTTAAAAAATGCCAGTAGAAGAGTTCCAAACTGATAAGTTTCGAAGCCTATAAGCTATATTTTGCAGTGTAATTTCTGGACTTTTAGGCCGGTTATGATAGCATAGTCAGGGTAAAACTGTAAACGGCCATGTTAGAATTCGGTATTCCGACGAGCTGAGTGGTTAGAGCACAAGGCTGTTGTACGGAAGGTCGCGGTTCAAATCTCGCTGGGGGCAGTGAAATTTGTATCGTGATTTGACGTCGAATACCAGTCGGCTCAGCTGTGAACGAGTACCTGAGTCAAATCAGGGTAATAATCTCGGCGAGCGTAATGCTGACCACATTGCCTCCTACAGTGTTCTGTAGTGTACCGTTCCCGTCTTCAATGAAGTGCTCTAACACACTTCAAGGCCCTAATCCAATATGGATTGTTGTGCCAACGATTATTATTTCCGAGTTATCACAATCTCGGCAGATGCCGGATTTTACCTAATACTAGCACTAAGTGCCAAACATTTAGGCTCGGTCGATCCTACCTATTTAAAAACTAAAGGGGCACTGGTGGTGGTGGCCGTTGGTAGGTCAGTGGGAGAATCCGTCGAGTACTCCCCGCAACATCGAGCACGTATGCAGAATGGTGTACTTATGCATGGTTCGAACCAGACTGTGCGAAAGTCCCAGGACATCAAGGGAAGCCGTCAGGGATTTAGGTACAATACCCGTAGCTGACAATATTATGGCGGCTACAACCACCCGTTCGAGACGCCAAATTTCTTTGATTTCCCGAGCCAATGGTTCATAGTTCACCTTCTTCTCCACGTATTTCCGTTCAATGTTGCTATTATGGGGGATAGCAATATCAATAATATACGCGGAGCGACCCGTCTTGTCAACTAACAGTACGTCAGGCATGTTGTGTAGAGTGTGGCGATCAGTCAGAACTTGCCGGTCTCAATACATGCTGCAAGCAGAACTATCAAGTACTGCTTGCGGCTCATATCGGTAAACCGGACATGTTCCCGTGATCAGCCCATGCTTATATGCAAGGTTTTGATGGATAACCTTACATACAGCATTATGCCTGGTGATGTATTGCACCGGTGCCATAACAGTACAGCCAGAAATGAGATGGTCCAACGTCTCTAACGCCGAACCACACATTCTGCACTGGTCGTTCTGCACCCGTTCTTTCATCATGAGCTTTTTATAAGCTCGGGTGGCGACCACGCCATCCTGAATGGCACACATGAACCCCTCCGTCTCAGCAAAGAGCTCCCCAGCACACAGTCATCTGTTCGACAGATGCAAATCGACAATTGGCTTCCAAAGACAATTCACGTGTTTACCGTGCATTGCCTTCGACTTCCATTCATCGATCCGCTCTTGCTGCTCTTTGCTGTAAAAATAAGCGCGCAGCGAGTCGACTTGGCGATGATGTTGTGCCGCCACGTCAACCACGCCCCTACCTCCGATGTCACGAGGCAAGTTCATCCGCTCCACGGCAGATTTTAGATGATGCATTCGGAATTTGGACATAGTTGTCCGTATCCGCCGCTGGACGTTTTCCAGATCGGTATTCGTCCACGGCAATATTCCGAATGCATAAGCCAGTAAAGGGATAGGGAATACATTCAACGCGCTCATTTTATTCTTCCCCGAGAGATGCGATTTCAGCACCAGCATTACACGTCGCAGGAATTCGGACAGCAGAGCATCCTTCAGATCACCAACTCGAGCATGGGTTCCTTGCAGAATTCCTAGGTACTTGTAGAAGTCTGTCTCGGTCATAGCTTCGATGTGGAGTTTACCAATGCTATGTCCGGTATGCGGCTCGTGATGACCTTTGCGGATGGCTTGGATTCGACATTTGTCTAATCCAAACTCCATCCGAATATCACGGCTGAACATGTCTATTATTCGCAACAGACTTTAAGATGGTTGTCAGTACCAGCATACAGCTTGATGTCATCTAGGTACATCAAGTGTGTCAGTTCGCACTTAGCACGTAGGCCATACTTTATTGCAAAACCATGCCCTCTAGCATCATTCAGTAGCCATGAAAGGGGGTTCAGTGCCATACAAAACCAAAGGGAGCTCAACGAATCCCCCATGGAAGATGCCCCTCCGTATACGGATGGGCTCTGAGGTATTAGCACCCTCAGATGTACGCACCGATAAGGTGGTATGCCACTTTTCCATGACTGTCGCCAAAAACTTTATTAGTTTCGGATCAATGCGATACAGATGTAGGATGTCGATTAGCCAGATAAAATCCGGCTCAACAGGTTGCGGTGGGAGGGTCATTTAATCCGTATGGATGAGGATGATCCTATCCGTAGGAGAAGACGAGGCAGATCCTGCCTGAGATGGAACGATGGCGTAGGTGAGGGCGTCATACAGCTTTTAGGGATATCGAATTGGTGAACTTCGGCGGACCGGATACTGGTTGTTGCGCCGTTGATTATGATGATCTCTGGTCGCGATGGATTTACTGCCAAAGATTGAAAGAAGTTTTTTCACTGGTCCATGAAGATGGTAAATCTTGCATAAAGCACAACTGGAACTCGTTTCGTGAGCATTTCCTTTGAGTATTGGAACAATGTAGAAACTGTAAGCTCCAATTAATTGAGTTAAAGTACTGATTAGTTTTGCAGTATTTTGGATTGTTACCGATTTCGGCCTTCTTCGCATCATAATGACCTCAAAATGGACTATTGTTTGATGTGACATGTGACTTCCGGTTTTGTCAAGGGCAGAGGCATCTCATCAGACGCTGTCTCACCTCTCCCTTGGGGGCAGCGTGACCAAAGTGGTTACAATCTGGCATTTCCTCCCTTATATTAATTCAAGAAGACAAAAACCGCCTTGTAAAATTCGGGCCTAATTAGGCCGAGGCTAAACTAGAATTTTGTTTGAGAATCGAGGGATTCCTAAGTCCGCTATCCATTTAATGGTGAACAGGACCAGTTGGAAAGCAACATACTTCCACCGTTGTGATCCACGGAGCCCTCATTCTTGGGCAAAAGCACTCAAATTGCAAAAGTATGTGACTTGCAGACAGTAACCTTGGAAACATTTCGGTCACGCTACTCCCAGGGCAGAGGTGAGGCAGCGTCTGATGCGTTGCTTCTGCCCTGGATGAAACCGCAAGTCACATACTTGTTGCAACATGGGTGGTTGCCCAAGAATGAGGCTTCCGTAGACCACAACCATGGAAGTAAGTTGCTTTCCAACTGGTCCATTAAGAGGATGCCGAACCTTCGATTCTCAAACAAAATACTATTGTTTGATGCTTATATGAATATATTATAGTATGCCGCGCGCCCGTACAAGAAGAGACCGTGAGTATTAGCTACCCGAATTCACCTTGCAAAGCCTTAGCTTGCGCCTTCCGGAACTCAAGCGATACCCTACGCACAGTGATGGTGTGTGGAACCAACTTGTCACATAACACTTCATCCTGCCATACCGAAGTATCCATATATGTATAACTGATAAAATAGAAGGTGACCAAAAATCCGTCAATCGAAATCCATGGAAATATGCCAAAAAAGATTCGATAATTAAAATATGCAAATCTAAATTGTCTGCACTGTCCCATTTAGCAGCTCTTATTATACCAAAAATAATGAATTTCAAATCTGTTTCCTTTCTCCAAACTTCTATATTTCATCTGTGAATATCTGACATCTAAACACATAAATGAATACATCATATCGGATCAGGATCACTGGCTGAATTCATAGTTCCAATAACTCAACGACTTATAAATCGATTTATGTGTGCTCCCCTCACTTTGAGCCTGGAGAGCCTGGTGAGCCTGGTGAAATGCAGACATGTTGTCGTTTGCCACCAGCGTAAATAGACAAATGGCAGAATGCATTCAAGAGTTTCGCACATTTTATGATTATCCTGAAACATTCTGTCCTCATTCATGGAAGACGAGCAGATGAAACCAAAGCACGACGAATCCCCATACACACGAGTGCCTGTTGGTACGTTCATCTGCATCCATGTTCTATAAACGCCTGATTCCCGCACTAAAGTATCTTTTTTTTTCGCTCCTCAACACACATTCACGGCAATAGTGTCTGAAGGCTAACCTTTAATTTGTCATGATTTTGTTCTTATTTTGTAGAGGATGGAAAAATGAGGAGAGACGACGCAGTCGTTGTTTATTTTGTCTTTATCAGCACAGCCAACGACTATTGTATCTACTTTAAAGTTTATCGTGCTTTATCGCGAATATCCAACCCATGGCGGAGTCTCAAGTATTGGAGTATTGGCCCCATGCAAGCGGGAGGATATCCCTAATTATGATGATCCAGCAATATATGTTTATGCCACGATTAGATATGACTTAATCGCAGGAATTATTAGTTGTCTTTTGTGATGATTCAGGCATTTAAGTGTGTCCTTTGTGCGGAGGCGTAGGATGATGTTTAGAAATATTGAGATTGCAATTTCATTATTTGTTTTGAAATCTTGGCAAAGTTGACATGGTTATAGACGCGGCACTAACTTATAGATCTGACCTTGTGCTCGGATCTTTGATTCCAGACCCTTTTCTGAGCAATATATTGTATGTGAACGCTAGAATCTCATTGGTGGCGTAAAAACAGGTTAGTAGTTCTAGATCTCAGCCAGATGGAAGCGTATCTGTGTATATTATCAACAGCACTTTGAGATCGAATTTATTGCAATACTATGTACCAATTACTGGAGTAATTCTGGGATGAGAAATGAAGCAAGTAACGCACCATACAGGAAGAAACCATATAAACATATGAAAGGTTTTGTGTATTTCTGGTTAAGTATATTTGAGTGCAGAACTATTCCATTTGTACCTAACCCGTAATGTATATCCGTTTAGAATGTCAACCTCTTGGTTCCTGCATTCATCCTTCATCGCCCCGAAATTTCCATTTTCTTGGGCTCGGACTTAGGTTTCTTGGGAGCATTTTCCTCTTTGGGGTTGGTTTCCGTTGCTCCCCGCTTTCTTGTCTCTGATACTGAAGGCCTAGGTCTGCTCTGAGCCTTTTTAAGAGAGTCTTTTAATTTTAGGCCTTGTTTCAGATGACATAGAAACAATTTATCACAGGCGCCATAGAGGTCTGTTTCCTTCCTGACGTCTGATATACTGACCTCAGACGTACCCCTGCTTGTTTCTGCCTTTTGAGCGGGGACCTCCGTTGGTTGCGGTCTTCGCAGTATACCAATGTTGACCTTGGCTCACTTCATGAGTGTAGTCCCCTGGCTCTCAATGTTGCGGGGACTTGCCTCCACCTGATTGGATAGCTTGTGTGCGGGATGGAGTCCCTGAGTCCCTAGTGTATGTGTTTTATTTGTATTTTGTACTCATTTGAATCCCATGAGCATGCGGGTTTGGAGGTCCGCCGTATCATAGCCACTCGCAGCATGGTAAGATAAGATTTGCTCATTGAGGCGTGATGTCAATGAGACTCAGTTCAAATACAAACAGTTACCCCCGACTGTAAACTATCCAATGGGCACGGTTTGCATAACACCCTGGATTGGGGGAGTGTTTTTCAACCCCTCGGTATAGATCCGTAGCGTTTTGTTAATAGTACGGCCACCTCGTACAGGGTGTGGCTGCCCCCACCGACTAATGGTCTTGGTAGACGAGGGGCTTGGCACCTGGGGAGCCACATATCAATACCAGAGGCAAATAGGTTGGCTCCCAGAAGGCTGTATTCCGCATCAGTCTATCCTGCATGCTTGACCCCCTTGTTCCCATATTAGGTCGTATTCCTGTTCCGTTTTCTTATGAGTTCCTCCATCTGAATATAAATGAACCCTTGGATTCAACAGGCGATATAACCTTAAGGGCGATGGACGTGAATTTATACCCAACGTGGAGCACAAAACATGGAAAATACCCGTTAAACCTATCAACACCTATATCCAACTCCACGTGGTGATCACTGAGGGTTCTTTCTCAACAGAAACTCTACACGGAGAAATATGAAGTCAAGTCTTCTGACGGACCAGATAGAGAATATAACGACGCACTCACACAAAATTTAACTAATTTTATCGGCTTTGAAAATATAAGCCTCACAAATTGTCATGCCCCTACAGAGGGGACTGCAGAATCAGAGAATGACAGTTTCTACGAGGCAGTAGAACATACCCTCAAGGCCTAACTCAGAAGTCACATCGTAATCATGGTCATGTTTTCAACAGACAAGTAAGGGGTGAATCCGTATTCAGACTATACGTCATGATTTGCAGTTTGCATAAGAGTACTAATCACACTAGACTACACCTCCCAACCTTGATGAATATCAGGACCTGAAAGGAAACCAATTTAAACTCGGATCGCCATCTTGTTGGCTAGGTAACACATGGGCGAATAGCGGGGGTCACCTCAAATCCCCACTGACAATCAGGTGCCATTAAACATTGAAACGATCCCAAATAAAGTCCTAGAATCTACTAGGGGGATATGTGTGCCGAAATAACAGCAGCTATCGAACACCCAAAGGGCAAATGCTTACAGCACCAAGCGAGAGGATTAAATTGCTTATGGTTTGGGGCAGCCTGCCTGATATCTGGCAATTAAGGATTTTCTATCCAATACACAAAAAGAAGAATATCACGTAGTTCAGCAATTATACATATATCCCGTTGCTAAGAATAAGCTATTCTCTGCTATCCTACTAAGCCCCACTCGACAAAGAGAGAGGCTTCACTTTAGATAAACAACCAAGATCAAATTTTCTCTTCCAGGTAGTTAACAGAAAACCATGAATAGCATATCTATGATGGGATAACCAGGGTAAAAGTGAGAAAATCCAACACACCAAAAAAATAAGAAGACTGACTAGGCTGATCCTAATCAGAATAATTTTCGACATCTTTCACCATCAATACCGACCTAAGGCGAGGGGATACTCAATCATGCCCTAGGAAAATTCAACCCTGAAGTGAGAACCAAGGATGCTATTCCTTCCAAGTTCATTCGAATAGTGATTTCAGGCCAAAATACAGGGCGTTGATATTATCAGTCCTTGTCCATTCCTTCAATGAATTTTTGAGAACCAACAGGAAGATGGACGATTCCACATCCTACACAATGAAGAAATCTACTCCGTGTGAATGAAGAGGATTCAACCCGGAAAGCCTATGTCTATGGTAAAGAATATACAGACAGAAAACCAATTTCTGGTTACATATTGTCCTCAGAGGGAGGAGCGAGTAAATGGCTTACCTAACGCTTAAAGCTAAAAAAAATAGACAGAGTTAAAGGACTGGAAGGAAAGGAAGCTGTAGGGCGGACCGGCATAACCCCGGGATCGGAAAGTGGAGGTATATCCCGAGCTTAGCGGGTATTTCAAAAATATTGGCACTACGTGTATTATGAGAGGCGGTGCGGAAAATAATACCCGAGTTAGCAGAGCAGTCCATACGGCAATTACAGAGTTTGAAAAGGGTGCACATATCAAACGAAAAAATAGCACATCTAGTGGCATTTGCTGATATTCAGTGTCAGCTTGTTGACCGAATACTAACGGACTAGATTATCAAGGTTGGACTGCAAGAGAGCACAATCCAGACGAAACAGAGGCAAATAAGTTACGGTCATCTGCGTAAAGTAAACACGGGCAGGCGAGAATGAAGGCGAGGTCATTGATAAAAAACAGGAAGAGTGGAGGCCCAAGTACAGAGCCTTGTGGAATACCAGACGAAGGAGAGAAAGAGCGAAGTGAGTAACAATGAAAAGAAACTCTGCAGGAACGGTATGGGAGATAGGAGGAAAGCCAAGAGATGATTGAGGGATGGAAGTTAAGTAGAAAGAGTCTGGAGAGGAGAATATTATGGTCAACGGTAGTAAAGGCTTTGGAGAAATCAGTATAAATAGCATGCTCCTCCCATCGTGAATCGTGAGATGGGGCAGTAGTTCACAGGAGGAGAAGGGTCTCCGCTCTTGAGGATAGGGATGATAAGGGTTTCTTTCCAGGTATGGAGGAAGTAGCATTCCTCTAGACTTCCGCACCACACCTACAAAAATTTAGCAGAAAGCCACCGTGATAAAACGAATATCCGCCTAATTTCAGAAAGTTGGCTAAAGAGAGCTTCAATATTTCCCCTTAGCATAGGTGTAGGAGTTATCGGTAGACATAAAAGGGGGTCGTCAGGACTGTTAACCGACGACCTTAAATGAACTACTATCAAAATATATTCTACAAAACAGCAAGATTCAAAATTTTGTTTGACTTGTATTTCTAACTCCATACACGACATTAGAGAACAGTCTGGTGAAAATCAGGAGCTTCTGGCTTCATTTAAGCTTTCTCAAAGGTGGATTTAGAGAGGCTACTCGGCACAACGTAATGAGCACGACCGAACGGTCGATTCAATAAACAATACACTTTTACTTTACACAATCATGACTCGTGCAATGAATAGCATCTATGCTTAGGTACAAAGTCATTTAATTAAATCTAGGAAGCAGCTGCTTACCTACAATCGTGGTAGTCGAAGCGTAATCTAACAATGTAGTGATATTTGCATCAACAATGTTTCCCTCTGTTATTTGGGAGATTTTGAAGGACGCTTTTGGAAAAGTTTGCTATGTAGGCCGTAAAATGCGAATTCTATATAAGTCAAGCCAACGCTGATGTGGTGCTATTCGTTCCCAAGAAGAAGATACCAGCATTTCATCTCTCTATTTCACTGACGGATCAAAAATGACCTGTGTAGTAAGAGCGAAAATTTCTTCATAAAAATGGAATATGCCGGGGTATTTCAGATGAAGATACCGGGAATACGATAAGCTTGTCAACAGTTAAGATGTGACCCAACCCAAACCGTTTTGGAAGCCTGTTGCTTGTAAGGTCCAATGTTCATCGACAGGGTGTTGGCTAATGATTTATGTGCCGATCGCAACGGCTCAGCTTCAAAATACGAATTGAATAATTACCACTCTTGCGGCAGTAACTGCGTCGGCGGAGGAGAATTCAATGCGGTCCTGGCTCATGCCTCCAATGTTCCGCTCCATCACCCCGCCATCAGCTGAAGCCGCGCCGATTCAGCAGAGGAACCCGGAACGTAACCCCGCCAATGGGATTACCTGGCAAACCTGACGTTTCGTGGGCGCTTTTTTGGAACATTCTCTGGTTCGGCGAAGGCCTTCAGCCTCGACAAAGAGACCCATTTGGGCGCGCCCCGAACATACAGCTTGAAGGAGTGCTCCCGTCATTCCACGACTTTACGAGGGCCCGAGTTGGGTGCAGCGGCCTCCGGGGAGTTTTCACCATAACGAGGACCTCTGAATAGCGCGGGATCCACTCTCGACAGAGGGCTTCGGCACATGATTGTGCTGTAATGTCAGTCGGAGGTATTGTTTTAGACCACCGCGTAAACCTGTCGATGATTGTGAGGCAATACTTGTATATATGCGAGTTTGGCAAAAGGCCAATGATGTCGAAGTGTATGGTGTAGAAGCGCTTGGTCGACCGAGGGAATACGCCTACTTCTTTTCTTACGTACTTGTTGATTTTACACTTCTGTCACGCGATGCACTATCTGGCCAAGGGTTTATGTCCATATTCATGGACTGCCAGAAGTATTTTCCAGAGGCTAACCGGTTCGTCGTCCTGATGCCTGGGTGCGCAAGATCGTGTACTTCGTGAAATACTTCCTTGCGAAAATCGACTGGAATAAATAGCCTAGGTCCCTTGTCTGACGTCTCGCAGAGTAAGTAGGAGTTTTAGCCGAAGATAGGAAACTCCTTCAACTTGTAGTTGGAGTTTAGCTTCAGGCTTTGAAGCTCTGCGTCGTCTTTCTGCGCCTCGGCGATTGGCCGCGGCTGGGACTGTGACCCCCGAGATTCCAGACAAAGCGTTGTAGACGCAAGGAAGAAGCGGAAGTATTTAATGGAGAAGTACGCGGCGAGTAGCTCACGATCTTAGGCGCAGTAGTTACGTTGAGCTGGGTTAAGTTGTTTCGGGAAGAAGCTCAACAATTGCCAAATGCGAACACGGATAGATGCATCTGGCCAAAGAAATGCCAGTAGTGACTCATCAACAAACTATTGCTTGACCGTTTCAAACGCCTGGACTGCCTCAGTAGACCACGTAATCTTGCGGGAGTCTTAAACTTTAGGTCCAGACAAGCAAGCGCTAAGGATCGCTGAGCGGGCTTGGGTAAGAACTGACGATAGAAGTTTAACATGGCCAAGAACCTTTGCAAAACCTTCACCGTGGTTGGCAGGCGAAAATTGTTTGTCGCTTCCATCTTGTCTGGATGTGGTTGAACTCGAAAAGTCCGAAAAGTGTGCAGATAGCCGTTTTTGGTATGTCTTCAGGAGCCACAGGGATTTGGTGATATACCTTGGCCAAATACAAAGTTGTGAAAACACAGCAGTTTTTCAGTGAATGGGCAAAGTCATGGATGAGTGGAATAGGGTACCGGTCGGGAATTGTCTGAGCATCCAGACGCCTATAACATGCGCAAGCAGCAAGAAACACCATAACTTCTAAGGAAGGGAGAGAACAAAGTTTAGCTTGCATGGAAAACTTGCGAGTAGTCACCGTGCACGTGGACCTGCCTGTAAGCGGAGCTCTGCAGAAGTGTCCAACAACAGGTGCTGCAGGAATTTTGAATCTCCTTACGAAGGCACTTGTAATATGTGCCAATGGAAAGAAACATAGTTAGCTCCCAATAAATGGTGACAGGAAATCTGGTTAAACAGCTTCAACAGAAGACATGGTCAAATGAATTCATCCTGGCTTCTAACTTGAAAGTAATTGAACAAAAAACATATCAGCTCAATTGTATCATTTCAATCTATTTTTAACCATTGACAGTCTCACCTGAAAATAATCAAGACGTTCGGCTGCAATCATTAGCGGAAATCCATACTTAAATATTCCATACATAAACACAGAATTTCGTGGGAGCCGTGGTGCCAAGCGTACCTTGCAGACCAGGTAATTATAGCTACATGACCATTGCCCAACTTTCCCAGATAAATTCATCTGGATCCAATAATCAATCAAGCTAGCAGGATGTTGTGTAGAACCCATCATGCATAATTGATACAGATCCATCTACGAGTGTAATCAAATGCATTTACCTAGAGCCTATTTTTAGCCCGTAAATATCAATTTTTCCCCAACTAAATATAAATAAACTGAAATTGTGGAAAAGAACACGAGTCTCTCCCAATTTTCCAATTTTCCTCCAACGTGCGGGGCAACCACCAGCGGACCAGCTACTAGCCACGATGCTCCTACGTTCGCTGCCCGCTGAAAATCTTAATTAGTCACTAGAATTCCCACACTTCATAATGACTTTCTAAATAAACAAAATGGAAGAGGAGGCGGTGGACGAAATCATATTACATGATCGTCAATCCTCAAATCAAATCGACATGGTCGACATGCAACTGTATAAAATCAAAATCAAAATGTCTACACAATTTTCCAACAATACAGTAATAGACAGTAATAGGAAACAGATGAGGAGCAAACGTACGCCTGCGGTGCTTCATGGCGCTAAATTCCCGACATAGATTGAGCCACTTAACTCCTACGTCTCGTCGGGCTGAGTATATTTGGGCGTTTTGGATGAATAGTTAGAAATATATAGAATAAATAAATAAATAGAATCCGATGGGAAACTATTGAATAATGCCATTTCCAATTGATCCGATAAATTGAACTTTGAATCATTTGAATCTCGAAGATGGAGAGCTCCACATGGAAATTCCGATTTTCTGGATTTTATTATTCTCTTATGATGACGCGTTTATTGGCAGGAATAATTCCAAATGATCGTGTTTTCCATCATATTGAAGTGATGATTTCTCCGGAAGCAGCATGGGGAGTTTTCAATGCAAATCTCAAGTGGATTCGAACAATTTTCTCACTTGCACTTTGAGCTGCCAATATTTCCTGTACGAGATTTCTGCAACCCACGCAATGTCCCTCTTACTGTTCGAGGGGAGCATCTAGATTTAAATTATAGATACATATATACCGAATCCACTAATCACTTACTTTCCTTGGAGACAACACTTGGGTATTGAAGTGGCTCTGACCCTGAAGAGCGTTGGTGTCATACCATTGCCACTGAAAAATGAGAAAGGAAAAGGAAATGGGCCCCGCGGAAAACGACATCAGCATTAGCACTTCAAGAGAGGATGAGGTCTAAAAAACGAATTTTTTGGTGAAAAGGGAGATCTGAACCAAGTCCATTGATTAGTCCATTGCAATATGGATACTTCACGCTCTTATCCGGTATTGTTCCATTGCGTAAAATTAGCCCTATAAAACTGGATTACCAACCAATCAGGCCATATGAGTCCATTTAAATTTAAAGTTTCCTTAACCAGTCGACATCATAAGAGTTTCCCAAGCAAAAAGCCATTTTTCCACGAACATCAGTCTCCGGCGAAAAAATAGCCTTGATCGGTCGGTAATTAACGTCTATCATCAACCCGACGAGGCAGACCCTGCCTAAGATGGAGCGATGACGTAGGTCAGGACGCCAGACAGCTTTTAGGGATATCGGGATGTCTGGAATTCCTTATTAAAGCAGGCGTAGATCGGATACCGGTTGTTGCGCCGTTGATGATGATAATGATGATGAACCCCCTAGCTACCACTTGCCAAATATCGTCGCAATGACAATTATATGCTCAAGAAAATTATTCAAATTAATTGTTTGATTTGAAAAACTTCTTCTTCTTCCTTTCTGACCTTTGGCAAAGGCTTCAATACTGGACCAGGGGTCTAAGGACCAACTTTCAGGTTTCAAGTTGTCTGCCTTAGCATTCCAACATCACGTTATCTGCATATCTGAAACTTGATTGGATGACAGGGTTTTAGATTCCGAGCTCCTCGAAATTTACTCTGTCTTTCGTTATGATAGACACTGCGCCGCGCTTGACAAGACAACCGGGGGAGGCATCGTAATAGCTATTAAGTTCCCTCTCCATACCATCTTTTCCTCCTCCGCTTTCACCTACGATTCTGCCTCCGTACGAATCATTCCGCCAAGGGTATACTACTATATACGTATATCCCTGCCTCAGCCCCTCTTCTATATACAAGGATTTCTTCGACATATTATCAGAAGTTCTAATCGCTTTGTTCCCCTCACTTCGTTTCTCCTTCTGTAGCCTACTACTCACGGCATTCCCTCCATCCCTAATAACTCCATCTACTCTTTCCTTCCTTTATCCACTTTAATGTACACCTGTGCGGCCCTCCAATTTAACCTTTCCCTTCCTGACCAGATTGCACTCTTGATCTTGTCCTCTATAACCTTCCTGTTCGTTGCCTTTCCCAATGCTCACTTGCCGCCTCTTACGTTGCCTCTGACGCCCATCATCTTGCTCTCGAGTTTGATGATCAGATATCCCGACTCCACTCTCGCTCGCAAGCCTACCACTTCAACTTTTGTAGGGCGAACTTCGAAGGTCTGAACTCAGCCTTAGCGTTTAGAGTTCACTTGGTTGAACCTAAGTGCCTTGATTGCCGCTTGGCTGCCAGACAGAACAGCAATATTCTGCCAGCCATAAAGTTCCTTTCGAAATTGAAGGAGGCACATGGAATATGCTAGTGTATTTACCCATTTGCTCCAAGTACATTTTCCTTGGACTAATGTCCCAAGTGTGTGTATCAGTGTGCCAAATAATCAGTTGCTGGTTTAAGCTGTATGTCGCAACCACGCTCTCCCAGTTTGCCTTGTTACTCCAACGTGTTTCAAACTTCTTATTGAAGTGAAACCTCATTGTGATGACATCCCTTGGTATCAATAATACCGCATCGAAAGAAAATCAATCTTCTTTCGATTTAGGCAACTCCCTACCTCATTGATACTCCCTGAAGATTGCCCTCCTTGTCTGCATATGTTTGTGCAGATGGAGAGGGGTTAATCCTAGAAGGACCTCCAGGGATGCCATTGGGCATGCCCTCATTAATAAACAAGGGGTAGCTTCCTCTAAACTACAATTTTTGGTTTTAAACGTCAATGTATATTTCGGGAGCGACTTACCCCCTGCATCAGTACAAAGCTACTAAAAGCAATTGCCATTATCAGAATCTTTCATACTTATTCACTAATTACTTAGATGACTTTTAAAATTTTTTTAAACTATCAACTTAATTACCGCGGCCAGTTTTTTTTTTTAATTTCGAGGGGCAGTTCCCTGAATCTCCCAAAATTTCTAAACTTTCCCAAGGGTCCAAGGTTGTCGTTCGGTTTGCATACCGCAAGAGCTCAATATTTTCCCGTTGATTGGTATGACCTTCTTCGACTATGTGCGCTACAACTGATGATCTTATGCGCGACTTTTGTTTCCAAACACTACTTATCCGCCTCGTGGTGGCCTCCTTATGCTGCGACAATTGTATTGTATAGGCATGCCTACTGTGTTGCCTGATTTTCCTTACGATCAACTTTCTTAATAGTTTGAGGATTATACCCATTCTTAATAGCAGTGTCAATAATATGCTGTCGTTCCTTATTAAAGCAGTCATTATCCCACTGATAAACACGCAAGCCAGTCTTTGGAGTTTGTGTAATTACCTGGCTTGTGTGCTGAGTTCAGTTCCTTTTGCCCCGATTACCGCCCCATAGGTAATCATTGGCCTTACTATTCCAAAGTATTATAGTATCTTCGGGCTGCAATTACATTTTTTTCCTACTATGGATCTACAAGTCGTCAGAGCTCTCGTAGCTTTCCGACATACGTCGTCCAGAGTAATTTTTGGTCTCGCGTAAGTCCAGAAACGAATATCTGACCAGTGTTGAAGACTCACTGAAGCGCGGAAACCTCAAAACTTTCTGGTCCCACATTCGCAACTCCCGCTGTGGCGCTCAGCTATCTTCTGTCCATAAATTCTCGAGCTCTACAGCTAACTGTCCCATTTCCCTCCTCCCCTCCTGTTCAAAATCTTGGGAAGATATGTCAACGACTGGTTGTCGTCCCACTTTAGCCACCACATAGCGAGAGAGTAAGCGCCTCCAACCTACCCGACTTCCACAACTTTGTCGCTAAATTTGTCAATTCACACCAGGAAGAGCATACTATTCACACTGACAAGATCTATCTAAACTCTCGTCTCCAAGTGTTCCCATACCACTTGATTTATGGCTTTCCTTTTACATTTCCAACCGATTCTGTCGCTTTTGATGGTTGCACATCCCGCACCGTCTCCTCCTCTTTTGGCGTCCCCGAGGGACCATACTTGTTCTACTTGCTCTATGCCGACGAGTTTAAGCTGTTTTCCGCTATATCGTCGCTTATGAAAGTAGTTTCTCTTTAGTCTAACCTAGACATTCTAATTCATTAGTGCCCTACGACTCGTCGTGATCGGCTTCGCCATTTGGCTCTATCGAATGCCTGATCTGGGTGCAGTCTCGAGGCTTTCAAATCCCCATCCAGCGTATCAAGCCACCGTTGCTTAGGTCTGCCTTTTGGTCGTTTACCATCGACTTCCATGTTCAGACTAATCTTGGCAAGTGAATTCTCGTTAGCGCGAATTACGTGACCATATCATCGAAGACGCCTTTCTCGCAATTTTTTTACGATCGATGCAACCCCATAACGATCGCGGATATCTTCATTTCGAATGTGATCAAAACGTTTCACGCCACTATCCCAACGCAACATCTTCGTCTGCATTATCGTAAGATGCCGTTCATTGTCTTTTATAGTCGGCCAACACTCAGAACCATAGAGAGCAACAGGATGGACGACATTGCGGTAAATTTTAGATTTGAGACGTTCGTTGATACGTCGAGCACAAAGATCACCAATTGTGGAACGCTACTTCATCCAGGTTGCGTTAATGCGTGAAGCAATTTCATAATACAGTTCTCCATTGGCTGATAGCGTTGACCCGAGGACAGATCACTACCGTTGACAGTGATTGTGGCTGTTTCATGGGGATCAGTCTGAGATCGTGTTGCATGAGGCGATCGTTCCATTTTTGTAGAAGTTGCTCGAGATCATTTTTGTTATCAGATGCTTGGAAAATATCATCTGCATAAAGCAGTGTGTAGGGCGCTGGACGTTGAATATCCCGTGTGACAGTGTCCATAACAAGAACAAAGAGGAGTGGTGAGAGGGCGCTTTCTTGATGAACACCAGCAGAAACACAGAGCAGTTTTGATACACCCGCCATACTTCGAACTTTACTTTTCGGATCGTGGTAGAGCAATTGAACCCAGCGCACGAGTTCTTCTGGCACGAAGTGTTGTCGTAAAGCATACCAGATGAGTTCGTGTCGCACACGGTGAAACATTTTCTCTAGATCTAGAAATGCAATGTAAAGAGGGCGATGCTTCTCACGGTGTTCCTGCATGAGCAACCGCGCAGCGTGTATTGCGTCAGTAGTTCCGCAGTTTTTGACAAATCCGGCTTGATTCACGGTTATTTCAACGATTTCGCGAATACGGTTGTCAATAGCATTCAAAAATCTTCATGGAATGGGAAAGTAATCGGATCGGACGGTAATATAAACATTCTCCTGGACTACCTTTCTTTTTCCATATTGGAACAGTGGTACTTTCTTGCCAGTCAGATGGTGTCCTTCCTTCCTGAATAACCCGATTAAAGAATTCACTGAGCCACAGTGTTGGGTCCCAGCTCTTCGTTTTCCAGAGCTCAGATGCGATGTCGTCAGGTCCTGTGGCTTTCCCCGATTTCATTCTTTTTATTGTCCCCTCCACTTCAGTTGCGCTGACATAAAAGTCCTGGGTATAACGTGAGTAACCTGCCGTGAAGGCATAATCCTACGGTCCTCTTCGGACACGGATTGATTTGGAGACCACAATCAGAGCCCCACCATGACTGGCTTAGCATTCACACCAGTGGATACAAGGCCTATTTAACACCTCTGCCGCAACTAAGGGGTACAGCATCCGAGTTGTACAGCGCAACTCCACGCTTGAGCTCCAAGGAGCTCTGTCCGTGATCTAGACATAACCACAACCACCATGAAACTCCCACAAGGGGGCCAACCGAAAACACTTCCTCCAGGAATTCTCCTGGAGCATATGCTCTCAAAGAGCCATCCCGCTTCCCATTGCCCCAGATAACCTCCTGTGAGGCTTCGTGGGAAGAGCCACTTCAGATGAGTCGGGTCTGATCGCCCTCCTCGAGTACGTGGGGACGGCACTCCCCAACGGGACTGGAGTTTCGCTGACAGGTGGAACTGCTCCAAATGTCGGCATTGATTGTAGAAGTGGACGTTGAGGAAATTTTTCCGTTGAAATCTGCTTGAAGTATTCTCGCCATCTATCCATTGCGACTTTACGGTTGGTAAGCGTTTTTGTCGTTAACGCAACAGAATTGTTCGATATCCTGTGTACGTTCGTTACGGATTATAGCAAGTCGATGCAGATCACTCTCGCCAACCCGAGTGTCCAGTTTATTCTAAAAATGTTTGTATTAGTTCGCTTCTTCTTCTTTTCACGGAACTTCATTTCAAGATTATCATTCTAAAGCCAAGTGTCTCGGTTGATGTACCACCTACCCAGCTTGGTGACCCCGAGGGTTGCAGAGGCCGCTTTGTGGATCGTGTCTTTCATTTGATTCCACGATTCTTCCACATTCGTAATGGTCGACAATCGTATGAGTGAGATCGTTTCTTCTTTCTTCTCACCAAATCGCCACCATTTAATGCGCCACGGGCCAGTGCGTTCCCCACGCTGTTTTATCGGTGGCTTAATTCGCAGGGAGGCCATTAACCGCCGATATTGAGGTACGATGGTCTCATAGGGAACGGTAAAATGCCGGCGTCTTATGAGAATATATTTGCGCTTTACTGTCCCCACTATAAAATGTAGGAAGATCAGACAATCGTTTGATGAACCATGTATTTATAAGTACAAGGTCATGGGTGTCCGCAAAATCGATTATACGCTCGCCACCCTCATTGCACGCTCCGAACCCCTTTCCCCCATGGCACCTGTTATCGTCTGCCTTTTCACCCATATGACAATTAAAGTCGCCGGCAATGATAATATAGTCATCCAGACATCTTTCTCGGCATCAGGTCGACCTGTCTGTAGTGCGTACGCGGTGAAGAAGTGAATAGTACGGTCAGTTGATATAATGGTGAGCTTCATCAGCCGATCATCGAATCGTTCGACTTCTTTAATGGTATCACGGAAACCGTCTAAGATGACAATGCCAAGACCATATTGAATGTGTGGGTTACCAAAATACAAAAAACAAGAACCTAGCCAGACTGAGAACAGAGGTACGAAAACTCCTTAACCGGGCAAAACAAACCGGGGACTGGCGGAGGTATAAAAATGCACTGACTGCGTATAGCAACGCGATCAAGGAAGCGAAAAGGGACAGCTTTAGTGAATTTTGTGAAGGGATTGAACAGATCACAGAAGCAACCAGGCTGTACAAGGCTGTAGCCAAAGACGGGGGAATATCCTCTGTCTGCTTGAAAAAGGAAGATGACACATTCACCGCGAATGAGAAGGACAGGGTGCACCTGCTTCTCAGAACTCATTTTCCGGGGTCCTACCCCTCGGCGGCAGGCGACAACAATCTGCTTGACAGCCCAACAACGAATAAAAGAGGAAGGAAAGAGAGCTGGAAACTAGCAAAAGAGGTATGCTCAGAAGCTAGGCTAAGATGGGCAGTGGGAACTTTTAAACCAATGAAATCTCCCGGAGTAGATGACATTTTCCCAGCACTCATTCAGAGAGGCCTAGAAATTAGCTTAGAGTCTCTTCTGAAGGTGGTAAGGGGGAGCATAGCACTGGGTTACATACCAAGGGCATGGAGACGGGCAAAATTGGTCTTTATTCCGAAAAAGGGTAAAAAGAATCCTTTTCACCCTAAATCTTTCAGACCAATCTGCCTAACATCGTTCGTACTCAAAACGGTGGAGAAGGTCATAGACAACTATATTAGAACTAACGTTCTAAAGCGTAATCCCCTACATTACTGTCAACACACTTACCGGGCAGGAGGGTCAACTGAAACTGCTCTGTATCAGCTGACAGAGGTACTACGGGACGCCATAGAAACAAAAGAAATTGCACTGTGCGCGTTTTTGGATATCGAAGGAGCATTCGACAACACATCGCACACAGAGATACAGGATGCCCTGAGCCGCAAAGGAGTGGGAAACACCCTGGCACTCTGGATGGGCAAAATGCTAGAAAGCAGACAAATAGAGGTACAAACAGGTACAAATTCTATTATCATGAATACCACTCAAGACTGTCCACAGGGTGGAGTACTATCGCCGCTGATGTGAAGTATGGTAGTGGATGAACTCCTGGACGTGTTAACTAATACTGGATTACAAGTCCAGGGCTACGCGGACGACATTGTTTTAATCTGTAGGGGCAAATATGAAGAAACCCTATGTGATAGAATCCAAACTGGATTAAGGGTTACTAGTGCCTGGTGCAGGAAGGTGGGACTGCAGATCAACCCAACCAAAACCACCATAGTACCATTCACTAGGAGGCGTAAGCTGGATCACCTGAAAGCTATAACATTACATGATATGGAGGTGAAACGAGAAACAGTGGTCAAATATTTGGCAATCACGCTAGACTAAAAATTACTCTGGAAGACACATGTCGGAAACACTTGTCGAAAAGCCACGAGGGCTCTGATGACTTGCAGATCCATAGCAGGAAAAAAATGGGGTTGCAGCCCGAAGATACTACTTTGGA
This sequence comes from Hermetia illucens, assembly GCF_905115235.1. Classification (NCBI taxonomy): domain Eukaryota; kingdom Metazoa; phylum Arthropoda; class Insecta; order Diptera; family Stratiomyidae; genus Hermetia; species Hermetia illucens. The sequence goes on along the minus strand of NC_051849.1, from coordinate 18,328,770 downwards.
TATATACTGCAATAGTAAGGCCAATGATTACTTATGGAGCGGTAATCTGGGCAGAAAGAACCCAACTCAGCACACAAGCCAGGGAATTACATAAGCTCCAAAGGCTGACTTGCGTGTGTATCAGTGGGGCAATGAGATGCCCAACGGCATCCCTGGAGGTCCTTCTGGGATTAACCCCTCTCCATCTGCACATACAGATGCAGGCAAGGAGATCACTATTCAGGATGACCGGTAGTATGAGTGAGGCGGGGAGCTGCCTAAATCGAAGGAAGATTGATGTCCTTTCTAGGCGGTATCCCAAATTACTGATACCGAGGGACAACATGACAACGGGGTTTCACTTTGATAAGAAGTTTGAAACACGTTGGAGTCACAGGGCAAACTGAGCGTGGCTGCGACATACGGCTTAAACCAGCAACTGATTACTTGGTACACTGACGGATCCCTCATAGCAGAGGGAGCGGGTGCCGGTATCATTGGTCCAAGGAAAATGTACTTTGAGCCAATGGGCAGGTACACAAGCATATTCCAGGCGGAAATATACGCCATAGACAAATGTGCCTCCTTTAATCTGCAAAGGAACTACAGGGGGCAGAACATAGCTATTCTCACCGAAGGCCAAGCAACGATCAAGGCACTTAGGTCTAACCAGGTGAACTCTAAACTGGTATGGGAATGCCTTGAGAGACTGAATACACTCGGCTCGTCGAACAAGATCTGGATATGTTGGGTTCCAGGCCATGCTGGGTTGGAAGGCAATGAGGCAGCGGATGAACTAGCCAAGAAGAGAGTAGGAATGCCTTTACACGGGCCAGAACCCTTCTGTGGAATCGGAAACGGTTTCATGGCTATGAATCTAAGAAACGAAGAGAAACGGTTGAGGGAACTATATTGGGCGGGCCTACCAGGGATGGAGCAGTCCAGGGTGCTTATTGGGGGATACGAACCCATGCGTACAAAGGATTGCTTAAACCTCACCAAAAAGAACCTCCGAATCATAGTGGGAATTCTCACTGGTCATTGTCGGCTGAACTATCACCTAGGGAAGCTAGGGATATCTACGGACACTGCCTGCAGGTTTTGTGAGGAGGAGGACGAAACCGCTATGCACGTCCTGGGACAGTGTCCGGCACTTGTGCAAAGTGGGTCGATACATCTGGGAGAACACTTAATACCAGATGCAAAGCTGAAACTTCTGGAAGTGGGGGACATACTAAAGTTCCTAACGATTACAGGCCTGCTTGAGATACTATGATCAACAGGTTCACTATAACCAGTAAAAGGGGCACAATAGTTCTTCAAGGACGCGGTGCGACTTTCCCTTAACAGAATAATAATAATACCAAAATAGAGAAGTTTATAGCCATTTTTACAGCGTTCGCGTTCAATATCGAAACTTTTGGCACCAGACCATCGGGTTTCTTGTAGAGCACAGATATCCATACACCTTTTTCGAAGGGCTCTTGCGAGTTTCTCGGTCATTCCAGGTAGGGTACTAAAATTTAGTGTGCAGCCATGTATTTGTTTTGTTCGTTTTGTTCGGACTAACTTGCTTACGTCCTCACGTCGTCCATGCGACAAGAACTCTTGCCCATTTCTCGACAGAACCGGGGCCCGTCCTGCCGCGTCGACTGAGCTGGACGACCTAGCATTTCTCCGAGGCTCGTGTAGCTCAATCCGATCATCTTGTTTGTAACGACATTGTATGTATTTTCTTAGTCGACCTGTCGCGAGACCTGTCACCAAGAGAGATCAGGTAGGATTTAGCATAGTGGAATAACTCCAACTCTACTTTATTTATCTCTTTCCCTGATCTCAGCATTTTATTTTTGTTTTACTGAGGATAGTACAGAGTACGTTGCCTCAAACCCTCCTCCTTTAGCTAGGCTTGAGACCAGCATGTTAAATGTTAAAAATGTCCACCCATCCTTTACATGTACAGGGAATGCCGGCTTAGATCCAAGAGAGAATAATGCTTCGCATGCAAGGTATAACAGCTTCAGCCATACTAGAGTAAATAGGACGTGACAGACAGACAGACAGACAGAAGAACATATTTATATGATTTATTATGTATTATTCTCAACCAACAACATCAAACCGCACTGGTCAAACACGAAGAAGAATAAGGATAGGAGGATACAATTTTGAGACCGTTGACAATTTCTCCTATCTAGGGTCGGAAATCACAACCGAGAACAGCTACAATGTCAGCCAACAGAGCCTATTTCAGCTTACAAAGACTGTTCCGATCGAAACGTCTCACCATAGGGTTAAAGCTCCTACTGTACAAGACTATGATCTTGCCAGTCCTCATGCATTCCTCGGAAACTTGGGTTCTTAGCAAGAAAAATTGCGAGCTCTTGGCCGCGTTCGAGAGAAGAATCCTCCTAAGAATTTTTGGCCCTCTACATGAGGATGGACGATTCCGTAGCCTACACAATGACGAAATCTATGAGCGATAGCATGACCGTCCGGTTGTGGATAAAATCCGGCTCAATAGGTTGCGATGGGCGGGTCACTCAATCCATATGGATGAGGATGATCCATCCCGAAAAGTCTACAAGGACAATATCTATGGTAGAAAAAGAAGACGAGGCAGACCCTGCCTGAGATGGAGCGATGGCGTAGGACAGTTTTTCGGGATATCGAATTGGTGGACCTCGGCGCAAAACCGGGATGTCTGGAGTTCCTTATTAAGGAAGGCCTAGACCGGATACCGGTTGTTGCGCCGTTGATGATGATGATTCTTAATTACCTGTCGTTCCACATCGTTGGCAGATAAGACGAGTTTTTCAATGTTCCCAATGGATCACTTTTAACGTTTCTGTTCTAAAGAACATTACAATTAAGTAGCAAGCAATGGAGATTATCTAGGTCAATCTGTCAGGAGCCAACGTGACCTTTTCCAAATTCTTTGAATTTTCCATCCATACACTTTTAGATACTTCGCACTCGGTATCAAATATTACATGGCGCCTAATCCATCATCGGCCTACGTATGTCTTCATTCAAAGACATATTCGTAACAAAATCTTTATGCATTTTTTATGAACCTAATAGCCAAGAATGTACTCATACCTGCAAGGAATATGACTCACTTACAATTACTGCACTTGACTCGACACGCCACCACGGAAAATCAAGCCCTCCCTAGTGAATCACCATCAGCCAGGAATGTCCACAGATACGTGCACCTACCTGATTCACCTGTTCAGGAGGAACGTCTTATTACCTCAGTGCACGCTCAACGAAATTTCCATTAGACAATCGCCCGGGTACCATTATCCGCCGGATGAGGGTTCACCAGTCCACTGGAAATGACGACGTGGGCTCGCTCCCATTTACAGGATTATAAATTCCCCATCACCTGTTGCACCCGTTTCCTCCTCCTTCACCTCTGATGCCCCACGAAGCTCCTCCTGGCCGCGATGGCACGCAACAAATTGATGCTAAGTGCAAATTACACAAAATTACAAAATGTTTTAAATAGTGTTCGGAGAGTGTTTGCGCAATTGAAAGGAAGACATGCCGCGGTATATCACAATCCCCGACATTATGCAAATAAAAGGGCGCGTAACACCGCCATCGAAGGCTACGGCTCGTTGGGTATCTCCCATTATTCTGTTTTCCCTCGTGGAAATTTATAGCTGGCAGTTAGTAAGCCAAAGTGTATCTTCTTGCGAGTGTTGCGTTGTTATTGTTGTTCTGTCCAAATGCAACAAACATGCTCCTCGTGTTTGACCAGACGAGTCCATTGATGGACTTCTGGACGCCAAGGCGATTGTGGAGTGGAAATTTGTACGGAAACATAGTTTACCATTTCCGTGTACATCTTCACATCTTAAGACGCCGCAGGGGTCCCCAGAAAGACCGGGAATGTTTTCACTTATCGGGAATTTAGTAATCGGTTATTCACAGGAATTCGAAGGAGAATTGTACTATGCAACCTCAGCTAGGAGATTTGGATATTAGAGGAGGGGGGAGTTAGGAAAAAAGCTTTGCAGAGCATATGGTAACGTCTGGGACAAACCACTTGGGTCAGCCAGACACAGTGATGAAAGCATCCCAGCCTAAGAGAAAGGAACTCAGCGCCCTCATAAATATGCATCTGTGAACGTATCTGCAGTCATTCTCGATTACAAATTAACATAAATCAATTCCTAATGAAAATCTTGATTGGAAAAACTTACAAGAAATAATTTGCATCGAGTGCTTTGCATAGAATTTGAATAGTAGTTGGGAGAGCAACCCACAGACTTCGAATGCAATTCAGATTTATTTCATGTAATTTGCGTACGTAAGATACTCAACTTTTCGAAAATCACTCTTGCATGAGTGTGTAGCGAACGGAATAACGATTGCCTGGATTATTTCAATGAATGGACTGAAATGGGTTGTACTCGTTCTCTAAGATCGATATTATCGTATTCGAGTACAAATGCCACTTGTTTTGCATCATCAAGGTAGGCTTAGTGCATATCGTATGGCTTTCGTTGCCATTATTTTCACTTTTTCAGCCCCAGCAGCGTAAAACTCATGATTGAAAAGTATCTGAAGCGAATGGGAAATCATGCTTTCAGTTTAGATAGAGCAGAAGGATGCTTATATTTCATGGCAACATTGTGAAGTGTTATAACCCAATTAGTACGAAAGAGGTCGGCATAATCTTTTATCTTTTATAGTCTGTTTATTTCGAATGAATTTTGCTTTACTCCTGCAATATAGTATCTTAATCCATAGCGGGTTATCTGTGAATTTCAACGTAAGGATTATAGGCGGTGGGAATGGGAGTTCAATATGCCGACTTATTCCTTTCCAGATACAGAATAGACGATGAATTAATACAGCTTGGACTTCGAGCGTGAAAAAATCTCTCCCTCGGAAATCGGAAGTTCGACGCTAAAGGTATAAAAAATTGTAGATTCTCAATGTAAAAATATTTGGATACACGATGGTGGTTCCATATATACATAGGTCGTAGTATATAGACGTTTGCATTCAATTTGATGTGATAATGATACTGGGACTGATATTCCCCTCTTAAGGAAGAAATGATCTGACGCGGAAGCGATACTATAACTTTCTTAGTAATAGTAGGATTTGTACCAAACTTTCCAATATGATGCTTCATATTAGAACCCAAGTTACTGCAAAATTCAAATTTTACGCATCAAAGATGATCTTGAGGATAGTTCACAGTAAATTTTCAAGATATTATAATACACTATTATCACCTTTATTTGAGAAAATATCGTAACGGAGAGCATTTTGAGGCCTAGATACCGTATGCTTTTCTTTGTTCAGATTTTCTGGTTGAATTGTTTCTTAGACCCCTTTCGGACCCCTACACTCTTCCCCTTAACAACCGATGTCAAAACAAACATTTGCTTCAAAAAGTACTAAACGAGACCTTTGATTTAATACCTCACATGGTTATATTCGATGAGGAAAAATTTTGCGCCCCTTCTTTAGTTGTAACTACCCTTAAGTTTAATATGGAACAATGTAATTGACCGCATGTGCGCGGGTTGGCCCTTCCAACCCTTCCACCAACGGTGGGGGGGGGGGATGTGAGTAGGTGTAGCCGCTTCTGAGGAAAGTGCCGTGACCGGCCGACATGTTTGCCAAATCTGCCATCAGGCGCATCTCTTCTTACGGAAAAGGGAATGCTCGGCGGATGCGGATGAACATGTACTTGTACGCATTTGCAGGTGTACATGCTGGGTCTTCTTCATGAGTAAGCCGGGTAGGAGGGAGAAAAGTACGCATTCGTAAACAATAATAGGATAGCCAGAATAAAAAACAAATATGAAGGCAGGAAAGGGATTAAAACTTACGATTCAGGGGCTCGGAACCTCAGTATTGACGGCCTTTGGAAGCGGACAAGCAGACTCCCGGTCGGCGATATCCCTTGACCGCAGCGCCTCGGTGGTAATCTACTGTTGCACCTAATACTACAAGTAACCTGGAGAAAGAGGCGTTTAAAGGTGAAGGAGGCGTTTATGAGGAGTACATCACTTCTGCGGAAACACAGAAAGATGCTTTACGGGCTGGACATTCGACAGCTCATAGCGGGATGGCAACATTTAGTCGAGAGATGCCGCAGGGACAAGTGTGGGTTCAATTTCGGAGAAGCTCGATGATCCTACGATCTCGTCCGAAGCCAATATCGGTGAAATATGGAAATCAGGGAAGCGCCCGGAAAGCTAATAAATGCGGCAGTGTACAGTAAGAAAACCAAGCAGAGGAAATGTGCCCGAATACGGACAAACCACCGTTCGCTCTAATCGGAGGCAAAACAATAGAGTTGTCCGAATTCAAGGCAAACATAATGTGTACTAGATAATTAAAAAAAACAAAATACTCAATCAACGCAAGTGACACTCCCTCTAAACCGAAATGACGATAAATTCGAAAAAAGGAGTCAAGAGGGAGTGCACGATGGTTTGGACCCTCGCCTCGGGTCGCCAAAAGGCAAAAATACCTACCACTGGAAAAGAGAAAGTCCAACAAAATAACCAATATTGCGGAAACCGCAATGAACTCAAGGGAGGTACAGCCCCGAAAAGGAACCCTGTCTTGATACCATTGGCTCTTGGAAAGGCGTCCATCTGGAATTCCTTGGTAAACACCACGTTGCTCTGATGGCTGATCACCAAAAGAGAAGAATGATCGATAAATGGCCACGAGTCTTTTGGGATTACAGACTTAAAAATCTTCATCGACGGGTCAGACATGGAAGGCTGATTGCAACTGGATATGAAACTGGCCTGACCTGTCGGTAAAATAACGACCATATTCCCCCTTAAAAAGTGGGACTTGAAAACCCTAATGGGGGTTTTAACGAGACAGTGCTCCTTAAACTATGGAATAAATAGGTAAGGGTTGGTAAGGTTTTCTTTAACGAAGAATCCCTGGAGAATTCTCTTAGATTGGCGGAAGTATGTGAACCCAATAATCGGCGGCCATTGAATAGGCGTTCTTAGAGTATAAAACCAAATTAAACGTTACTGGCGAGGTGAATGGTCTGGCTTGTCCCTGGCCAGGCCATGCGGCGACGTGAATTTCTACGGAACTGAAAATCAAAGCTAGTCTGCGAAAACTTTTGGAGAGAAAGCATTCATAGAGATGATATTTAATAATAATAATAATAAAAAGGTAAGGTAGTACAAATGATGAGAGCACACGATGTTGCCATGCCGAGGTAGCGAATCCTCGAATGGGCAGTCAAACAATGGTAGAACAATGAAATCACGAGGTTGCGAGACATTTGCAGGAACAATGTGGGGTAATACAGAGAATATCGAGGAAATTTTGAGAATTACCAGTCCTATTGGATGAGCTGTCAGTTGTCGCTTCGGTAGGAAAAAAAAGCCATTTAGTTAAGGCGATTCCCAACCTCCTTGCTCTGGGTGTCTTACATATGTTAATTAACATCGCCATAGCACTCCTTTGACGATGATTGAGTAGGAAGGAATTAGAAGATTCAACTGACACCCTCTGATGGCCATTACCAATTAGACTGACCGATATAATGTGGATGACGCAATTAATATGGTGAGCACTCTTTCTTTTTATGAAAGGCGATGGTGACTAAAATATTTTATCCCTAGGTGCATAGCAGACTCCCAACGATAGCCACAAATAGGTCAAGTTTAGGATGTGCAAGTAGCGCTGCCTGCTCCAATACCACTTTCTCAAGCTGTGGTGGATTCACACGTCCAGTTAGTTGATGAAATTCGTTCGTTTTTGCACTGATGAAGCTTGTTTGTATCAGCCTCCTGAAAGCGTTAATATATCCAGAAATTCTCTGAGTTGCTTAACGTCGCTTGATTGCGGATATAATTGAATTGCTTTGACTTCGACTGAGAAGGGACGTGTGGCAGCTTCTGCCTCCCTGACCCGTACATTTGTCACGGAGCACCGCTACACGAGGTTTGTCGGGGTATCGGTACCACCTCCACTGGAAGCGTCAGTAAGAACATGCAATTAGGGTCGACGAACCGCTTCCAAATTTCAATAAAAAGTCAAATCATTTTCCGCCCTTCGGAATATGGTTAAGAATTCGAAGCCAGAGAAAAGAACACTTTTCATGTCCCAGTTCATTAATATGATCGGCCGAGCTGTTTAAAATGGAAGATAGTCACTGCTGAACCACAGCCGGGACACTAAAAAGGAACGTGTTCACCTTCGGAGATCAAGGCTCTCCACCGCTTAAGGTGGAGCATTCTGGAGGTTTGCACTTTCCAGAATCGATTCCTAAACCCTTGGACGAAAGCGGCCGCGAGCACAAGATCACTCTGATTGCTAAGTATAGTAGCCGCTTTCGAAGTTTAAAAACTTTGAAAATTGCAGATCGCTGCTATTGCGCTCGGAAAAATTAATGGGTCGATAAAATGTTATGTAGGATGGTCCTTCCCTGATTAGGGGATTATTTGTAATAGTTTTCATTCCTAAAGATAATATCTCAATCTAACAATCCTATTTAAAATATTGCTTTATTCCTAATTTCCCATCAATCAGAGGATTAGAAGGATCGAGCGAAAAATTGAGCCAGGCAAGACAAACCGGGACAGAAACTGCGTGAATCGTTGAATGAAAACAGGATACGATCAAAGCTTATCATCATCATTGTTATCATTGACATCGGATTCCAGTCCACTCAGCTGTGAATGAGTACCTGAGTGAAATCAGGGTAATAATCACGGTCGAGCGCAATGCTGACCACATGGTCTCCTAAGGGCACAGTTATCCTGCAGTATATCGTTATAGTCTTGAATGAAGTGCTCTAACACACTTCAAGACCCTGATCCAATTGGATTGTCGATTATTAGTAAAATGAAAAGCCCTTAGGACAGGAAGCGCACTAAAGGAATAACAGGCCGAATACCATTATAGTTTATAAAAGTAGAAATAATATCACTCCTCGCCTTGGAGGAGTTCAACCTTATAGAACTACTATGTAAGCCTATGCCTATGCTGCCTATGTTGGCAGCATGAAGAGAAAAAATAGGCTGGGTTAGGCCGTACTGAAATGATGCTTTAGATGCCTTGGCTTCGTCTACGTTGCGAATGCATCTTCCAATACAGGAAATGCGGAGTGGAAGACCGTATCAGGTGGAACTAACAAAAATTGCGCACAGTGGCCGTAATAAATTAGCAGTTTTGAAATCACGGTGGTAATATTTGGACCTAAGATTAAATGGGCCCAGCGTCATGGGCGGCAGAGAATATACCTTTCAGGAAATAATGCAGGACCTGAATGAAATATTCATTAGAATGAAAATGATATATTCAGCTTCGGTTCTCCCACTAACGCTACACTTGCTGTATATGACCAAATGGTTGATTTTGGACGTGAAAGGAGGCAACCTTTCAAAGAATGTAAAGGGACCTGTTCTGCTTGAAGGATTCGCGGAACTAGACGTAGTATTCGAGATGGTTGAAATCTAAAAGGGCTCTCGCAAAATGCCGAATGAGATATCCAAGTACACTGCGAAAGCTTTTAAGGGGGACATGTCTTATGCAATGCTAGGGCCCAACATATCCTTACATGATACGGCCATAGAAAATGTCACCCAGTTTTAATCCAACTTCTGGTGAAACTACGATACGCCAATTTTGTGAGATGCATGTTTGTATGGAATGCGGTAGCGACGATCAACAGGAGATACACAGGTGAATGAATTTATTTGTTCAACGTTAAAGTGGACGGTTTTGATTCATTGACTTTTATTCTCGATCATACCAATCATTGCTCAATACTTTCCAGATGATCTATAAGGCCCCATGATACCATTTGGAACTTTTAATGGGTACTCAATGTCGTTTTGGAAGCAGAAGTTTTCCGAAAAGCTCCGACAGAATAGGCTAAAGGCCTATTGACTACCAGCGAAGGATTTTTATCCATTCTCTGTTCACGGTCGGATTGAATGACAAATCTTTGCGAGCAATAACGAATAACAAGTGCACCAACCAAAAGAGCAGGAGCAAGCAAGGAGAGGGAGCTACTCTCTGCTAAGAAGGAAAGGCCGGACGATCTTGGCCTAGATTTGCTAAGGCTCAAGGCAGACAATGAATAACAAGCAAGTGTCATCCCAGGAGACGAGGAGCCCAACATATACCTAGGTGACACAGGCATTGAAAAAGTCACCCAGATCTATCAATGGCTCAGGGAAAAATTCGACCCTACTACGCCCAGAAAAGAACTGCTTTCTACTGATAGAATAACGAAGGCAGCTTTTCGAGCTGGATATTTCCGTGCAAGGAAGCTTTTTGGGAGGTGTAGAGGAAAATTCAGTAACGACGGCAGACAGAAGTACTTAGGCGAAAATAAAAGAAACTGCTTCGAACAGTTGTGTAAAATGTCCTCCTTCCCTTCTGAAGAACCAGTTGTTCCAACTATATTTCCTCACCATTAAAACAGCGGAAAGCAAACAATTTTATAACTCAACCAATGCGTAACACCTCTAGTCACCGAGGACAAAGTGTGCGAAATATGTAACAGGATCGGCAAAAATAAGACCTCAGGATTTGATGGCATACCTAACAAGACTTTGAAGCTGACAATGACAACTAAGCTCGATCTATTCGCCAACACTTTCGGGGCGTGCGTAAAAGAAATATTCCTTCTTTTTCCTGGTTTCCAAGCCCAATAAACCACCTGTTGAAGATCCAGTATCGCATCGACTTAATTTATTTTTGGATACAATGCGAATGATTACGGAGAGAGTCTCTTAAACTAACTTCTACCCATCGTTGACAGTGGTATTAGCCTGTCTGAACGTCAGTATGGATTTCGGCGTGCTCGTTGTAGAACGCTAGTGGACCTGGCAAGAGACGCGCTGAATTTTGGGAATGCTGTGTTATGTTAGTGTTGGATGTTAAAAGGACATTCAATTTCACCAGCTGGGACAAAATTAAAGGTGTATTGGTTGACTTAAGAGTTCTTAGGTAATTGGAAAGTTTGATCGAGAATTACCTTTTGCAGAAGACTGTTTGGTACGGGACAGATTAGAGCTCCAGAGATTAAATTGTGACAGAAGAGGTATCACAGACTGCGTACTATAAAATGTAATCTATAATAAAGTGCTTGTATGCGTTTTTCATTCCAGTAGAAGCTACAATTTTTGACTTTGCGAATGACCTAGTTGTAGTTGTTACAGAAAAGCACCCAGTGAGTCTCGAGGTCTAAGCGACGCAGACTGTAAGAGCGGTAACTTCTTAGCTAGAATGGGCCGGCTGAGCCTGGCAGAAGTGAAAACGGTCTTGATAATGAACCGAACACTGTCAAGGGGAAAGTCAGTGGACTTACGCTCTCCTGTCGATGATTGACGTCAAACTTAGCTTTGAGGAGCACCTAGAGTGCGCGTGTCGAAAGGCAGCTAATGCCACCGCGATACTTGCAAAAATGTTGGTGAGCCGAAATACTGTCAGAGATTGCATCTAGCTGGGGTGGTAGGATCCAGAGGCACTTGCAAACATGGAAGTGAGCAAATTCGGTTTTCCGGTTGATGTTTCTGAGGGCCTACGGCATTTTTAGAACTACATAACATGAGGCAGTGCTGGTAGTGGCGAGCATGATGCCAGTCAACATTATGACAAGAGAAATGAGGGTTCTGAGGCACGCAAGATACACACATACAGAACACAGAAATACCGAAAGGGCAGAACTGCGTGACCTCTGGTATCGCAGATGAGATGAGTCTTCGAAAGTTTGGTGGACGCATAGATTCATTCCCAACATTAGTTCCCAGTGAGGCACGGTTGTTACAGAACGCATCCACGCCATTTTGCACTAAATGATTCACCGAATTGCCCTCAATGCGACGATATATCGGAAGATTGAGAGCATGTGATGTTTCATTGCCTAAGATTCATGATTGAGAGAACTGTATGCGAGAGTATTACACGGAGATGTTGAGGTCGAAGCGATACTGGCTTAAGGTTTCCTTTGCAATTGTAGAAACACAGAGTCCGTTGCTGAAATGAGCCAATAGTAGGAAAACTTGAAGGAGCAGCAATATGAGGGCCTAAAGACAAAACCCACCCCACGAAGTAATATTTAAATTGCCTAATGTTCGTGATCGAGAGAACGGTGAACAAGAGTATATTATGGAGATGTTGAGATCGAAGGGAGACTTAAGGTTTCCTCTGCAATTATATAATATGTAGTAACACAGGGCGAGTTGCTGAAGAGAGGCTGAAGTAGGAAAGCTCGAAGATTCAGTAGTACGAGAGCCTAAAAGCAAACCCATCCCGTGAAGTAATACTTAAATAGTGATTCCGGGGAGCCGAGGGTGGAGAAACGGAATAATGTATGCAAAGAGCGTGAAAATTTAATTTCTAACCAATGACCTTAGACATATGCCGAACAAGTCAACTGTCACAAGGAGAGTGGTAACTCCAAGCATCTCGTTTACACAAGATATTAGCATTTTTTTAAAAACGTAACATGAATCAAATGGCAAACATCCACCCTTGCAACCCACTGTCCACAAATATTCATCATTTATCTAATGATAAATAAATACCATCAGAACATTGACTAGCTCACCCCCTGACTCCATCAACATCTTATACATAAAACACTACCCCATTATTGTTTGCACTTCATAAAGAAAATCAAAGCATTCCTTTTCGTCTTTGTGGTGAATATTTCTCTCCTATTTCTAAATATTTTCACTAGTCAAGGTTGTCTTTCCGTTTAACAACATTTTCCATTTTCCGAACAAATCAAGGGTACGAGTGAAACTAAGAAGACGCATATTTTCTTCTTTGTTCGTACAGCATCACAGCATCCCAGCATCAGACCCGGGCAAGGAGGAAATATGGACCTTCTCCCTCATTGCAAATAAATACAATTGTGCTCGATTCAGCGTATATTATGGCTATTGGGCTTTCATTAGCTAATGGAATGAAATTTCTGGAAAAAAACGTATGTTTTTCTGATACATAACCTTCGAACGTATAAAATCGAATATAAAAGGGAAATGACGCGTACACGTTAGATTGTCTGTTTTTTGCATGGAGCAGGAATGTCATCCACATGTGAACTTTATTTTTATCTCCAAAATAGATTATTGGGTTTTTAGTGGCTGCCAGCCTTTGGATAGATTTAGCATTTTCCTTCCTCTTTCCCCCGAGACCCCCTTCCGAATTCAGAGATTTTAAGATATTAGAGAATACCCTTTGGTTACCTTTTCTGATTTTCGGCATTTCTTTTGCATTGCTCAGTAAAAACGAATTTAATTAGTCAATTCATAATTTTACATCTTGCAAGCATCTCTCATTTATTTGCATTAACCGCCAGGAACAAATTTATTATCAGTTTCCCTCGTGTTTCGCCCACCTACACTGTACGACCCTTCCGAGCAAGTTAGTATTCGCTATAAAAAAGAGCCTGTCAAAAGGGTGACTGCGTCAAACTAGAAAAGGAAAAACAGATAAAAAATGTAATTTTAGCGCCGACCGCAGATCTTGGATTCCCCACCTGCAAACAGTGAAACAAGCAGGACTCGTTGATGGTATGCATAAAGCCAATATAACCAGTGAAACCTGTACTGCATTTGGGGTTCTGCGAGGCTCGCTTCCTCGGAACGGCCGACGCACACACCCTTTCCGCCCTTTGTCAAATCAAATAATTAAATAACAAGCAAAATAAGGGTGCACGTGCCGAAACTAGGGTGAGTGTAATGAGATGATATCTATCGTAGATTGGCATTATTTTGAATGCTTCCTCCTGGCTTCCATCGTTGGGTTTCATGTCTCCTTCCAGTAGGATGTGCATTCATACCCCCGTAATGAGCAAACACAAACACGCATTACCGTCATCATCCTTCAAATTCAGGACAAATTCCAAGGGGGAATGACTGCGGCATGCACTGAGGTTACGATGTTGAATTTGAACTTAGAGAAAATTTGAATGATTTCAACAGGTCATTGAAAGATATTATACAAAAGAAAGATAGACTGTAGCTGGTCGATTACGCTAACAAAGCCCAATTTATTAATCGATGAGCAATCATCAGACTCAATTGAGATACTCATCTACCTTTCAGATATTCCACAAATCAACTGAGATTAAGACACGATCCGTTCAGCTGCAACATCCATCTTAAAATTATGATAATTTCTTTATCGCATTAGATACTATTGAAAACAATCTTACGATTATCTGCTGACATCTGTATCGAATCGGGCGCTTTGTATCCATGAATATATACATACCTGAAATTGAAATGAAAAATTTATGCATAAGATTTATGTTTTTGATATGTTAAAACGACAAGATATGAACTACTTTATCTATGTCGAATTTGAATAATCGGAGGGATCAAAAGTGGTTGGATTTTATGTGAAAATATCTGAGATAAATTTTTTTTCAGGTAAATATTATCTTTAATTGTGCAAGAGTTGAATTTTATTAAAGGGGAGAGAACTAATTATGATATATTCACTGCTATTGAGAAATACACCAATTACATATTTCAAATGAGGTAGGATGAAGAAATGAGCCTCATGTATTAGGGTCATTGTACTATACTATCCCCTAGAAAGTCGCTGCCTGTAATGCTCATAGGTTTTTGCGAATTTTAGTCCCCGAAAGGTAGGGACCGTACAACTTCTTGAATCTGGAAGACTTTTCTAAGAAACCTTCGTCTTAAGTCTGAGGAAACTGGGCAGCTGCATATGAAGTGCAAGGACCTCCTCTTTTTCTTCACATTGGCTACTGAACCGAACCACATTGGCTAGAGCCAATCGAACACGCTGAACACAGGAGCACAGGAATGGCTACACCATTGAGTTCCTTAGGTCGACATGTCTGTTCATTCAATTCGCCTGTTTGACCTTTATTTCCCAACTTACCAGGCATTGCCCAATACTTTCCAAATGAAAGAATCAAATGTGCCAGGTTACCAGCATCGATCCTCATTCTCCCTCTGCTCAAGATCGGGATTTTCGGAACCAATCAGGTACAACGAGTAAACTGTCAAATGCAGATCTGGTAATTCTGTCAAACACAGATCCGGATACATCAGGTTAGGCCCTACCGAGATCCTTGAATAAATCGTGAATACTATCAAGGCAGAAAAGCCAGAAGCAAGCAAAGATGTATATCTGTTACCAAATGAGAAGAAGAAGCTGAACAATTTCGACCTAGATCTCCCAAGATTCAACGCGGACAGTGAATCAAAGTCAAGTGTCATGCCAGAGGAGAAGGATGAAGAGTTCCAATCATCAATAGACAAAGTAGCCAGCACGAAAATAGCCCGCCTAAACCTCCACCATGCATGCAGATGACATTGAAATTCTGCTGGTTCAAAAACCCTATCAGATCCATAGTCTACCAGGGGAAAGAATGCAGGTAATATGACACTACTCCAAATTAAAGTGTATATGTATGCTCTATGAGTTTCTGGCTGGAAATTTCATGGCTGCCCAACTTACATTGAAGGCCGATGGGAGAGTCGGAAAGGCAGTCGTGATATCGGATTACTTCCCAGGAAACGACACCTGATTCCCACTGGTGCCAGTCGCCAGACTCTTTCAATATTTCAAGAATAAGGCAATCCCACTTCTCCTCAGCTTCCAATGCAAAGAATTCTGGGAAGGTAGCAGCATCAATCGAAGAATATCTTCTTGATTAATCCTTAGCAACAGTTACCGACCTACAGGACTACCTTCAACTAAATTAACCAGGTGCTGATTGAACGCCGCTACCTCTCAGCCTGGATGAATGTCAGAACATATAGGGGAGCCAATATAGACTCGGACCACTATTTCGTTGCCATAGTGCTCCGAGCTCGAATTACGACACCACCTACAATCCTCTCTGACAATCAAGTGAGAGTGAATACTGAAGACATCCACAACACGTAATACCTGCAAGGGGGAAATGGATGCCGCAATAACCACAGTCAACAGAGCTCGTGGAGATGAAGCATCAACAAATGATCTCCACAATCACCTGAAGAGCGTTATCATTTATACAGCCATAGACATACTTGGCCCCAGCCACCAGAAAAGTCGGAACGGCTGGTTCGACGATGAATATAAGCTAACTACGGAACGGAAGAATGCTGCATACCGAGTAATGTTGCATTCTCAAAGAACGTGGGCAAGGGCAGAGACTTATCACGAACTCCGTCGAGCGAAGAAGCGACTTCACAGACGGAAAAAGGAAGCCTGGGAGAACCAACAAGTCTGTGAACTTGAAAAGTACAGGGAGCAACCGCACCAGGCGCGTAAGTTTTACCAACAAGTCAGCAGGATGAAGCCTTATATACATCGATGTTCGCCACCACCAAGCATAGAAAAAGTAGTCCGTGGCGTCCCCGGCTTAAAAACCATAAGTCGCCAGCAGGCGATAGAATTACACCAAGTGGTTCATCAACTGTCAAGGTATGGGACAGCGAATCAAAGCCTGACGACTGGAAGAGAGGCATTATCTGTCTAATACATAAAAAGGAGGAATCACGCAGTGCAGTAATTATAGAGGTATCACGTTACTAATTACAATCTATAAGATATTCTCAGCTATCTTATTAGGCTGGATAGCCCCATATGCCTACAACATCTTCCTTTTAGCCCATACCGAAGAGGCTTCACTCCAGGCAAAGCAGGAACAGATCAGATGTTCTCTCTCCGGCAAGCGATGGAAAAACTTTTGGAATATGGACATCAGTAACACCATCTTTTCATCGACTTTAAGGCCGACTATGATAGCATAGCCAGGGTAAAACTGTGCATGGCCATGAGAGAATTCGGTATCCCGATGAAATTGATAAGACTAACTAGGCTGACCCTGACCAATGTGCGAGGCCAGATAAAAGCAGCAGGATTCAACATCAACAACGGTCCAAGACAAGGGATGCCCTATCATGCGACCTCTTCAACCTGGCGCTGGAAAAAGTAATTCGCGATGCAGACGTAATTGCGAGAGGCACGATCCTCTTTAAGTCCACTCAACTACTGGCCTATGTTAACGATACCGACACCCTCATGCTAACATGCTAACGATACCGACATCACCGAAATCTAGGGCTGCTCATCAATGAAGATAAGCAAAATATATGGTGGGAACGTCAGCAAACCAACCAAACAACAACATCAAACCGCACTGGTCAACCAGGAAGAATAAAAAATTTCTTCAATCTAGGATCGATAATCACAACCGATAACAGCTACGATGATGAAATCCGCGCACAGTTGTTGGTACCCAAGAGAGCCTATTTCAGCTTATAAAAACTATTCCGCTCGAAACGTCTCACCATAGGGTCAAAGCTCTTACTGTACAAGACTATGATCTTGTCAGTTATTAAGTATTTCTCGGAGATCTGGGTTTTTTGCAAAAAAAATGCGGACTCTAGGCCGCATTTGAGGCAAAAAATGTTGGCCCCCAACACTAGGATGGACGATTCCATAGCCCACATAACAACGAATTCTATGAGCATGGTATCGACCGTCTTGTTGTGGATAAATTCCGGCTCAATTGGTTACGGTGGGCGGGTCACTTAATCCGTATGGATGAGGATGATCCCACCCGGAAAGTCTATAAGGGCAATATCTATGGTAGAAAAAGAAAACGAGGCAGACCCTGCCTAAGATAGAGCGATGGCGTAGGCCAGGACGCCAAACAACTTTTAGGGATATCGAATTGGTGGACCTCAGCGCAAAACCGGGATGTCTGGAGTTCCTTATTAAGGCAGGCCTAGACCGGATACAGGTTTTTGCGCCGTTGATGATGATGATGACTATTGAGAAATGCACCAATTACACAACTCCCTTAATAAGAAGAACTAGAAACCTGATTACGACCGGCCTATCGGTGACACTGTTGCCTAACTCTGCTAAAATGCGGGAGAGGTAGGCTCGGCAGAAAAAAACTTTAGCCACAAAGGAGAAGGGACTACAGGCTTGCCTATCAGAACCTTTTCCTCCACCTGTATCCGGAAAAAACGAAGAAAGGGAAGCTGGTAATGTGGACACAAGAGTTAGTCAAATTAACCTCCAGCATGCCAAAACTTCTTCTTACCTACTGGCGACAAGGCTGGCAAAGTTGCAGGACTGTCCCTATATATTTCTGGGTTCGTTTTAACAGAATCTGTGGTATTGGATCAGTCAAGAGGACTAGGATCTTCTTCGATGAAAGATCCTCGAGACCGACGGCCTACGTTCTGATGTCAAAATTGTTAGAGATAACCATGCTGAGATAATTCTGTTCCCAGAACAGATGCGGCCAACTTACAATACCAGGTCAATGATAAGAGGAGAAGCGTCATAGTTGCCTCTGCTTGTTTACCCTATGATTCTTTGTGCCCTCCGCCGACGCAAGACTAAAGGATCTGATAGTGTATGCAGAATCAAGTGGCCTTGAAGCATATTTATTGAGGCAGTAGCGAATGCAATCCTAGAGAAGAGAAGCTGTTTGATTTTATCACTTCAACTGGTCTGATGACCGCGAACGAAGGAAGCCCGAAGGGTAAAATTTACCTCGGCCTGGTTTAGGTCTGGGCTTATGACGGATTTCACTTGAATATAATTGGCACTCATTATGTGTTTTCGATTGTATTTAAGTGGAGCTATTACCAGCTGTCGTTACGTTCGGTAACGCTGCTCCCAGGACAAAGGTGAGGCAGCGTCTGATGAGTTGCCTCTGCCCTGGACGAAACCGTCAGTCAACTTTTTCGTTCTTTTTTGAAAGCTTGGGTGTTTAATCTAAAGCAGGAGTCCGTGGACTATAAAAGAGGAAGTAAATTACTTCAAAAATGGTCCGATCCGTCACTAAGTGGGTGCGGACGCAGAACTCCCAGCATCCTCAACAAAAAACACCAAACTTTTCTGTCAGAACCAAATAAACATACTGCAAAGTTTATCCTGTCGAAAAGCAGGAAGACTTGCAGAAGTATTGTAGGCATTCTGACTGGCCATTTACAAGCTAGGCATATGTTCAGAATAGAAATTCTGAATGAAGAAATGAATGAAATAAATGAGCATAGTTTAAAGTACTAAAGATTCATATATTATGCCCATTTTGCTTGTTCTTCTTTTGCAGCCTTTGTCCCGTTCAGAAGTAAGGTCGCCTCGTCTTGATAAATTGCGCCATTTTGTTCATTGTGAGGTTTTCAGATCACCACCCAACTCATCAAGCCGGCCTTTTGGTCTCTTCCTCTCAATGTTCTAACCAAACTTGGCAAGTGAATTTTCGTTAGTGTTTACGGAACGTTAGCATCGAGGAAGCCTCTCACGCAATGTTTCCAAAATCGGTACAACTCCATATCGATCACGGATGTAATCATGGCGTGTTACGCCATTGGTCTCGCAACATCTTCGTCTCTATTACCGTGAGGCGTCGCCCATTATCATTTATAGTCGGCCAACACTGAGCAGAGTTTAGCTTGGGGCACCAGATTATGCATGTGTATCCAGTGGTGTCGCTATGGTAAAAGTCCCCAGGTTTTCTCACTTTAAGGCTTTATGTGAAACAAAGCCTTATTAAAATCGATTCATTTATTTACCTTCTCCTCCTGGCCATTAGTCTCGTCGATGGAGCGGATATTATAAATTTTCCCACGAATGCGCCCCCTGATCAATTTGAAAAGCCAGGGGTAATCGTTGCCTTGATTTCCGTTGAGTAGTTCATCGTTGGGTGTTTTGTAACTTTCTATACTTTGGGCCACTTTTAATTTCCTAATACCGCTTACGTTCTTCATAGAAACACTGTGTTTATTCAGGACGATATGCTCTGCTACCTTTGATGTGAAAGCCGACGAATCTTTTCTTTCCGCCAATTCTGCTTCCTTTAAGTGTTTCTTAAAACGTATTTCCGCGTTTCTTCTCGTTTGTCCGATGTATGCTTTCCTGCAATCAGTCCAGGAAATTTCGCGTACCCCAAACTTTACCATTTGATGGATAGGATCTTTGATCGATCCCATAAATGTTTTGAGTTGGTTGTTCCTGTTGCTGAAGACGACGTCCAAACCATGTCTCCCCAATATTCTTTTCAACGAAAGGGACTTTGTGCCGATAAGCGTGATTCGAAGTGCAGGATATAACCCGTCTCGTGTCCGTCAGTTTTTTGTAGATTTCCAAGTTTACTTTCTTTTCGTTCCTCTTCAACAGCAGATCTAAGAAATGTAATTGACCTTCTTTTTCTATCTCCAGAGTGAACTCTATACTGGGGTGCAGTTTATTGAGCAAGTCAAGCGTTCTTTCCTCATCATCTTTCTCGATGACAACGCTGATATCGTATACATACGCTCTCCAAAATCTTGGCATCCCATCCACCGAAGTTAACTTTGCTTGTTACATATTTTAACTTGCTTTCATGTATTATTTTATCTGACCTCTCTATTGTGGATCCTCATGTTGCTGAAGAAGCCAGTCCTCTACTAAAGTGGTCGCTCCTTTCATCGGGATTCTTAGAAAAAGTGTGTCCGCATAGATGAGTAGTTAGAGCACAAGGCTGTTATACGGAAGGTCGCGGTTCAAGTCTCACTGGTGGCAATGGGATTTGTAACGTGATTTGACGTCGGATACCAGTCAACTCAACTGTGAATGTACCTGAGTCAAATCAGAATAATAATCTGTAGTGTACTATCATGGTCTTGAATGAAGTCCTCTAACATAAGGTCCTGATCCAATTGGATTGTTACCCCAACGATTATTATTGTTATTACTTGGAAAAAGAGTATGACGTCGAAAGACACTAAGTCTTCGTCTTCATCGATTTCCAATCAATTGAAGAGCTTTGGAGAACTAACCTGAATTCTTGACCAATTTAGTTTTAAACTGGTTTTCCATATTTTGGAATTCCTTTAGTAACACTCTGATGCGTGGGGGACATTTCTGCTGAAATGATTTCTCTCATTTCCTTACCTTGTTTATATATCCTCAGGAGTCCATTGGTCCTACGAAGTACTGGGTTTGAGACTTTCAGTCTTTTGGTTCCTGAAAGTGTTTACCATTCCTTAACAACTCTGCCCGCCTGTTTTATGAGTTGTGGTAGGGGATCGGTCCTAAGTCTTTTATACGGTGTATTTTCCAACTTTTCCTTCATCCGGTTATCGTAGTCCCCTTTGTCTAAAAATTACTAGCCCTCTCTGCTCCAAGTTCGGGCATATATTTCACTTGTTATCACTGTCATAGAGGCGCATACTCTCCAACATCACGAATCACCCCAGAAGAGAAAAACCGCACCAGGTTAGTAACAGTGGACGTCATCAAGGATGATCAATTTAGAAAGGCCAGAAACACCAACGAAGAGAGGAAATTATCAAAGAGAAGTGGCTTACTACATTAAAGCAGATAAAAAAAAACAAAGACGACTACATAAATATTTTGTATTCTTAGCTATGAACGAATGGAAAATAGTCCATAGAGAGTTTCCCAACTCGTTTACCGTGTGCTGCGTATTATGCTCCTACATTAAAGTCGAAATGCTCTACTAAATAATTAACTGTTTGCACCAGTTGAATTTCCTCCCCCTCATAAAGTGGTTAGTGTGTAGCTGCTTTTCGCCGACCGTTGTATGGTCCTTTCGCAGCCCCGAGGCTGCGAACGAGGCATAAATAAAAGCGCCGCCCTATATGTATTCCTTTGCGAATATCGCTGGAAGCCCAAGCGCTTCAATCCCTCATTGATGTCATTTTCACAAAATTCACGTGTCCTCTCCGGTGCGTGGGATCCTCAAAAACACTCAATCATGAGGAACTCATGAACTAAAATTCAAAAACACAAGTCGGGGAACCGATCTTTCCAACAAATGTCAAAACCAGGACCCGTATGACGGTATTCGGTCAAAAAAAACATACACCCCCCTTAAATTCGACATAGAATGATGTGACTCTTTGTTCACAGTTCCCACCTTTCCACCAAATTTGGAGTCGATTGCTATGACATTTTCCGAGAAAAATGCATGTGACAGACAGACAGACAGACAGATGATAAACCGATTTTTATAAGGTTTCGTTTTACACAAAACTTTAAAAAGACAACTCGACCGCGCACGTGGAGCCGTAAAACTGCGGACCTAAGTTCGGCGACCGAAAAGGAGAATCCACGGGGCATCATATCCTCAACCGATGTTTCCCTCGTTTTAGATTGTATAAAAAGTGACCGAAGAGATCCACCATGGAAAATTCGTCTGGAACGTCGACGGGACTCACTAAGGCAGGATATTGCTAGGCCGCCAGCAGACGGGTGAGAAATAAAATGCAGAGGACAGGAACTATATCATTCCCAGTGAAACCCCCGTAGTAGAAATTTTGGACATACTAAAACAGAAACTTTCTGTCGTATTTAGTCGGTTGCGATGGTATGGCGAAAGTCAGTCCAGACGTGTCCAGACTGCAACGTACGCGAAGAACCAGCAGATCACTCAACGAATTCTAACAGAATGTCCAAACAATGTAGTTTTCGGTAACGAAGCGAAAGAATATTAGGATGAACTTTGGGGGTTACGCCAAAGGCGCCCGCCATCCCACTATGCCGAGCATGAATTTTGCGGATGTTACCGAAGAGGAGGTTCGACGAGCCATAAACAGCTTCAAGAACTCGAGGGACCCAGGTCTGGAACGGATGCAGAACTTCTGGTACAAAAAGTCCACCAATATACATGGGCGGTTGGCACACACATAAATTAGTTCATGAGTCGGCCAGAGGAATTTCCACGCTTCCTCACTGCGGGGATTACCTACCTTATCTCTAAGAAGGATACGGTCCAGGACCCCGAAGACACTGACCGATTGCCTGCTTACCAACCCTCTACAAATTCATAACGTCAAGGGTCAAGGGTCAATGCGCACCTCGTGATCAATAACATTCTGTCTGAGGAGTGGAAGAGCTATGGAGTTGGTTCAAGTGTTGGAAAGAGCACCTCATTATCAACTCGACAGTTGTGGGACAAGCAACTAGAGGCCAAAGAATGATATTTAGTTGCTATAGCGATTATGCCAAGGCTTTCGATAGCGTCCCGCAAACATGGCTAATCAATGTCCTACTACATCTGCATCGCATTGATCCCAAACTAGTAAAGTTTCTGCCGACAGTCATAAAAGGGTGGCATACTGATTGCTCGTATTAAATTTAGGGGCCAACATTTAGGTCCCCTACAAACAAACGCAGTAGTGACACACAGTATACGGTACTATAACTATCAGATGATGGTTCCTTTGGACACCGCTAATCGCGATGAGGTGGATCTGATTGTATGCTCGTTGCCGATCTGTCGAAATCCAATTGATCTTGTAGCAGGTCTTTTGAACGGTCACAATACCGCTACCGCACGATAATCGCTAAATTTTCTGTTAGTTTACTTCCCTTCTCGACTCCTGGACTCATAGAAACAATCAACTTCATCCTCTGACAATAGAATAAATTATCAGTGAGTGAACTTTAAAAGGATTCCCTTTGAGCAATGAGGAAATGCGTATCTCTAAATAGCATTTTTCAGTGAAACCCATCCTAGATCTGGAATGAAATGACCTAAATGAGAAAACAGTGACTAACGACAATGAAGGAAGGAAGGACAGGGGTATACTCTTGGCTCTTCTGTAAAGCTGAATACTTCTCCAAATGGGTTGGTCTTAATTTGATATCTTGGTCACCTCAGCTCTAGGGATGCCACCTGCAAAAGGCTTCATGTTTACAACAGACCCCAAAGAGTATGTTGTGACTCCATTCCAAGTGGCAAGAGTCATACTGAATACTCTGGGGTACAACAACAGCAGACATAAAGGGATAGTGTCTTATATTCTGCATCTTTAATTTGAGGTCCTATAGTAGAGCGAACTCGACAGATTTTTTATTTGAAAGTAATTGAAGAAAATCTAAAATCGATTTCTTAACGGCCAAAATCTAAATCTAAGCAGATCGGGCTGAACATTCTCTTTATGTTCAAGCCCCGAGACCGTTCAAAAAGCCTCGAATCAAGTGAAGTGTAACTGGTGTTTACACACATACATTATGTTTACAATAAAACTGTTTCATGTTCACATTCCACATTAGCAGAAAAGTCAAGTTATCCAATAACACAACATATGTAGATGCTGACTATCGCCGGTCTGTCGGTGACACCGTTGCCTAACTCTTATAAAATACGGAGACGAAGGCTCGGCAAAAGAAAACTTTAGCCGCAAAGGACAGGCTTGCCTATCACAACGTTCTCCTCCGTCTGTACTCGAAAAAACGGAAGAAAGGAAAGCTGGAAGTGTGGACGCAACTGGTCTAACGCTGGTATGTGAATACAGATCCATGCAGCCCGGACTCCGTCAACCAGGGAGGGCTTCTAACCGACGTCAATGGAAGGCACTGCGAAAGAAGTCGAAGTTTCTTGGGAATGAGGACATGGACGTTCCTACACCACCAAGTGTGGCGATATCCAGAGAAATCGGACGCAAGAAAGCGGAACTTTCGATGAAAGGCGCGGACAAATTGGTAACCCCGGTGAAATCCACACTGAACGCAGCAGACTTTCCACTGACTGTACTTATGGCTACAAACATAAGAGTTAGTCAAAATAACCTGCAGCATGACAAAGCTTCTTCTTATCTACTGGCGGCAAGGCTGGCAAAGTTGCAGGACTGTCCCTATATATTTCTGGTTGAAGAGCCATGGGTTCGTTTTAACAGAATCTGTGGTATTGGATGAGTCAAGGGGACTGGAATCTTCTTCAATGAAAGATCCTCGAGACCGATGACCTGCGGTCTGATGTCAAAATTGTTAGAGACAATCATGCTGAGACAATTCTGTTCCCAGGACCTTGACCCAGCCAACTTACAATACCAGCTTAATGGTAAAAGGAGCAACATCATATTTGCCTCTGTTTATTTACCCTACGATCCTTTCGTGTCCTCCGCCGATGCAAGAACTAAGGGATCTAATAGTAAATGCAGAATCAAGTGGCCTTGAACTTTTAATATGTTGTGATGCGAACGCTCAGCATATTTGTTGGGGCAATATCAAATGTATTCCTAGAGGAGAGAAGCTATTTGATTTTATCACTTCAGCTGGTCTGATGACCGCGAACGAAGGGAGCGCCCCTACATTCGTGGGACCAAGAGGAAGTGAAGTAATTGACCTAACAATCTGCACTTCAAAGTTGTTAGAGTTGATTAGAAACTGGCGAGTGCTAGTAGATGACTCACTCTCAGATCTTAGAGCTTACTTAGAATTTAGCCTGACTATTGCAGGTGCACAGCCTGTAATACAAAAGCGGAATTCTAGGAAAACGGATTGGGCAAAGTTCAATGAAAATCTTGGCGATAAAGTGGAGTTTCTTAGGAGACAAAGGACTCCTTTAGCGATAGAAGACCAATTGGAAACTCTGAATCGCACACTTTTAGAGTGCTTTTAAGAGGCTTGCCCTATAGCTCGAAGCCAACGCGGTAAAACGGTTCCATGGAACCGAGAACTGCAAAGACTCAGGAAATCAACCAAACGACTTCTAAATCGTGCTTGCAAAAGCAATAAAGATGAAGACTGGCTAAACTTCCGGAACCCACAGCGTGAATACAAGAGGCTCGTAAAATGTTCGAAACGAGACTCTTCTAGAGCATGCTGTGAGGAACTGGAAAATGAAAGGAAGACTCCCAGACTGTGCAGAGTCCTTAATAAGGATGAGTCGGTCAAGTTGAATTCTCTGAGAAAACCGGATGGTATTTTCACGAACTCCAGTCTATTCAGACTCTCTCGGGAGAACAGTTCTGAGACGTGCGAAGAAGAGAATTGACGGTTTCAGTCAACCCTTTAACACAAAGGTGTTGCAAGGGGAATTGGGATACTGCGAGACCTGTTGTTACCACTCAAAAGGCGAGAGCTGCAATACTATCATTTGAAGACTTCAAAGCACCTGGCATGGATGGCATCTACCCAGCGATGCTAAAGAAGGGTATAGAGCACTTAGAACAACTTGTAAGAAATATTTTTCGAGGATGTTTTGCTCTGGGCAATGTGCCTGCCTCTTGGCAGAAGGTGAAGGTAGTCTTCATACCAAAGTCTGGGAATGATAGTTATTCAAATCCAAAGAACTTCAGGCAAATCAGCCTAACATTATTTTCGCTGAAATGTCTGGAGCGACTGGTTGAGCATCACATTCGCGAGAAGATGTTAAGGTCGCACCCACTAAATGAAAACCAACATGCTTACCAACGTGGAAAGTCCTGTGAGTCCGGCCTTCATTCTTTGGTTTGAAGAATAGAGGACGCAACTCGGAAAAGCGAGTAAGCGATGGAGGTGTTCGTATAGATTGGAGGGGCGACTACTATGACTATGCACCTTTCTAAAAGTTCTGTGATGCCGGCAGAGAGCATGGTGTTGATGAAACTTTAATAATATGGATCTACGCTATGCTAACGCAGACATTGCTTTGTGCTGAATTGGGTGCTGATCGCTAGGTAACAACGGAAGCGACGAAAGGTTGCTCTCAAGGAGGTGTGGTATCGCCACTTCTGTGGAGTATGTTGATCGACTCATTACTATGTGAACTGTAAAAGTTGCCAATACACGCTCAAGCTTATGCAGATGACGTGACTGTGCTAACTGTTGGTCGAGATCTCGGAACGGTGTGTAGAAATACACAACGCGTCGTTGATTTGATAGACAATTGGTTCCTTAGGCTAGGAGTTTCAGTAAATCCAAATAAAAACAAAATTGAAATTAATGTCCATGTTTTTTTTACAGTTGGTATATAAGTTGAAAAAAGAACTAGGTTTTTTCCCTTATTCTTTAAATATTTTTATTTTTTCCCGCATACAATCGTTTCGGAAACCACGTGCCTCCTTCCTCAGTGCTAGTACCTAATAGATTAGGGCAGAGGTGAGGCAGCGTCTGACGATTTGCCTTTGCCCTGGTAATAAACCGTAAAACCGTCATCGTCTGACATTTTTAAAAGAATTGAATCTAGTTTTCGCAATGCCTTCCGATTCTCAGATCGCCATACGTCTGTTTAGTAGAAGATATGATATGAGCTTTTCCTTTAGGACAATACAGAACGGCCTTTCAGACTGAAATGTATGTGATCCTAAGGGCCCAACCTAACAACCTGGATGACTGATATGCGGATGAAGGGCAGACGCATCGAAATCTGTAGCGATAGTCAAGCTGCATTGAGGGTGTTGAGTAGTACTTTGATCACTTCAAAAATCGGTCAAGAATGTGGTTCTAGATTCAATACGGTGGAATTACTCTAGGTATGAAATCTCGGATGCCTTAGCAAAAGAGCTTCAACTTCCCCCATGCCCGGACCGGAACCAATAATTGGGGTGTCAGTAGCATTGGCTGGTGCTGCTATCAAAAACTGGGAACAAGCTTCTCATAATGACAGATGGCGAAGCCTTAAATCTCGAACCAATCCCTACTGGATCTACTAAACTGACTACAACTGATTGGTTTAAATATCGGAAATACATCTTTTCGCAAGCAAATGTGTTCTTAAAATTAAACATAGAGCTCGAACAGGCTGTACATAGTTTCACTGAAGTATTAACATCAGCTGCACTGCATGCAACAACGAAGTTCCAATCGTTTGCGGTCACTGGCTGCATGGCAAACAGCATGGGACCAGGCGGAGAATGACCGATGGACGCGCAGGCCTATCCCAGACATAAGCATGTGGACTATGCGGAACCACGGTGAGACGAGTTAGGATCTGACTCAGTTCTAAATCAGACACGGTGGATACAGGAGTTACCTCCATAGGTCCGGTCTAGATAAATCGCCCGTCCTACGTGTGAAGGTACAGCCGAAAATGCAGAACACGTTTTCTTCGCCTGCCCCAGATTTCAAAGCTCAAGGAGAAAGCTTAAAACAGAGCTAAATACCCGTTTAACGGTGGAAAATCTGATAAGGTAGATAGTGCAATCAAATACAGCTATACTGGTAAAACGGATCCACCAGCAACTAAAAGCAGCAGAAGTACATCGGAAACATAGAAGGGAAGCTACTGCATGCAAAGCTACGCCATGCAGAGCGGTAGCAGCTCGTTTAGAGTGAACAGCTAAGAACTGAACAGCCCCGCGAAGCAATACCGAAACGGTGGTCCCGCGGGGAGAGTGTGGAGAAAATATGGGAGGTTTTATTTCGTTAGAGTCCTACATGCGTGTCCTAGATTCCAGATGCGTATCCATGATGGATTTCCCCCAGCCAAAAAAAAGACAGACAGACAGACAGACAGACGGACAGACAGACAGACAGACAGACAGACAGACGGACAGACAGACATTGAACCGATTTTAATGCAAACAAAACTTTAAAAAACTATAGCTGAGGCGTAAATAGCAATAGATCTGGCAGCACCTGGAAAGGAGGTACAAGAAGCATTGAAAAAAGCGAGATATAAAGATCTAAAGTGCTTCCTTGAAAATCTAACACGATTTCCGACTACGAATTATTTGCGATGAAGAAGCTCAATAGGACAATTGTCGAACAGCAGCTGGACGATACTTGATGCCCAGAAAGGTTCAATCTTTGCTCAACACTTGGGAGGCGTTTCCCAATCAAACCCACATATAATAGAGGAAAAATTACCACTTTCAATTCCCAAAGGCTCACATCAACCGCTTCATTTCAAAGTTCCCGAGGTCTTAAGATTCTCGCAAGACCATATGCTGATGTCGACCTTATTACGGGCAAAATGATCAAACAACTACCGAGATCTGCATTCACTCAACTGACATATATATTTAACGGTGTCTTAAGCCTTGGTTACTTTCCGAAATGTTGAAAGGTAGATAAAGATCTTAGGCTCGTCACATCTTATAGACCGATAAGCCTACTTCCCTCACTATCGAAGCTATTCGAGAAACACATACAAGCTACAAAAACACTTGGATAAAAAAGGGGTTATTCCTTCTCACCAGTTCGGATTCAGAAGGGAACATAGAACTGTTGAACAAGTTCATCGACTAACCTCCGAGATAAGCTGTGCTTTGGAAGATAAAAAGTATTGCTCGGCCATATTCCTTGGCGTTGCACAAACATTTGACAATGTCTAACATGAAGGTCTCATCTGCAAAATTAAGTCGTATCTGACTGACAGGAGATTTGTTATCAAACAAAAAACTTTGACCCCTCTAGTATGTCACATCAAAGCCGGGGTACTCCAAGGTAGTGAGTGTCCTCGACCCTTTGCTTTATTTGATATATACTGCAGATTTCTCACAAACCAGCGCCTTAAATAGATGGGGGCTTCTAACTTCGCTGACAATTCGGCAATAATCTGCACATATTCCAATCCTAGTGTTGCACCTCGAACCCTCGAAAACCATATGAAAGAGGTTGAGTAATGGTTGGCTCGCAAGAGAATCAATCCCAACTTTAGGAATGTTACTTGCCAAAGTTTTCGTGTTTACTGCGGACACCAAAAAGGGTACCTTGTAACCCTATCTTAAAGGAATAAGGGTACTTTCAATCGGGCCATATTGAATTCTCTGATATACACCAAGAGCGAATATAAAAGGAAGGGTATCCTGCGTTGAATTTCCGATTTGAGGTCGTGTAGGAGAGCAAACGGAACAGATTTCTTATCTGAAAGTCAATTGAAGAAAATCTAGAATCCATTTCTTAACGGCCAAAATCTAAATCTAAGCAGACCAAGCTGAACATTCTCTTTATGTTCAAGCTCCGAGACCGTTCAAAAAGCCTCGAATCAAGTGAAGTGTAACTGGTGTTTACACACATACATTATGTCTACAATAAAACTGTTTCATGTTCACATTCCACATTAGCAGAAAAGTCAAGTTATCCAATAACACAACATATGTAGATGCTTAGTATAAGCATATATATATATACGAATATTACTCAAAACATTCACCAACTCGTATGCCCTTCTGCTGGCTGATGCGGGCACGAAACCCCGACGGGACATGGCGCACAGTGCGGGAGTCATTTGGCGCTTCTAAATCGATCAAGCATCGAATTTCAGTGGCGATTGGCCATTTATGAGGTCGTTATGTGAAAGATTTACGCGCTGAAAACCCAGCTTTCTTAGGAAAAAAGTTTCGATTGCATATAGTGCAAGAATATGTTGCAAGATACCCCGTGATAGCTGACCAGATCGCAGACTCAACTGATGCAGTTTGGTGGTTAGGATATGTGATAGTATCGCAGGAATTTCGTTTCGGAAATATTTTTCTGAATATAGAGAAATCCGGGGTACTTCAGACCTTCCCAGCAGACCTTATATCAGAAAATTGACCATTACTGGACATATATTTTTGGAAGCATAGGGACATTGTCTGTTAATCATTTAAACACATCACTCAACTCTGGGTTAGGTTTGTCAAGATGTGGTCTATTCTTATGAACTTACTTAGTGCTTCTCATCTATTGAAGCAGCTGTCAGCACAGTGCAGATACGAGGCCGGATCAAACCTAGAATGACCTAGTAATGCCATCGACGAAGATTCTAAAGAAATAACCCAAAGTACATACAAATATCACACACCCGAAAAACACCTATTACCGCGGACCATGTACCGCTGAGTTGACAATCCTATACCAGATGATAGAACAGATAAACGTGTAGAATCTTGGTATACCGGGTTCCATATAACATCTAATTGTTCTTCTTCTTTTTCTTCTTTCGACGATTACCTACCTTGTCGTTGTGAGGGAGCTCAGTAAGGAGGATCCTCCGGAAAACCATAGATGGCACCTGAAGCTAAACAGTAATTAAAACCCGAACCAAGGTGTGACTACCGTACCGAGGGCTGAATGGTGACAGGGGTTAAGATTTAGCCGTGAACGGTGAACTCTTGGTACCAGGCAACCCCCCCGTTTCAACTAGCCTTGTCTCGGCAAAAAAGGACTCTGCCGAGATTGATTTATTTTCCTCAGTAAAACAAAGGCCAAAGTCAACCATGAAGAAATTAAAAATCTGAAATACAAAAGAAAAAAACAGCATTTCGATCATGACAATCCAACCCTGAGCAAAGTGACAACCCTAAGCTCTTCGATGGAGAACGTGAGTCTGAACTCAGATTCTCCACTTATTCAAGTGGGAACCAACCCTATTGGGACCCAGTCCTTAACGGACGAGGCAAAGCAGTCCCTTCTGTGAGCACTCCTGACCCCGGGGTCTACTCGGCGCCATATGCTGAGGCTAAAGTCTTACCTACGGGTAAATATCTGTCTTCGAACAACAAAAAGCCTCCGAACAAACGGTCCTCGAGCAAAAAAATGCCTCCGAGAAAAAAGCCTTCGGGCAAACCGGCTCCGGGCAAAACACAACCCCCGGGTGGTCCCAATGTTGAAGGGAAAGGATTGTCGGGGGCATCCCTGATTAAGGGCAAACAAAAGCGGCAGCGGTTTTCTAACGATTTCAACTATTCGGCT
Source organism: Hermetia illucens (assembly GCF_905115235.1). Lineage (NCBI taxonomy): Eukaryota > Metazoa > Arthropoda > Insecta > Diptera > Stratiomyidae > Hermetia > Hermetia illucens. The sequence continues at coordinate 18,297,429 of NC_051849.1, read as the reverse complement.
CAAATACCTACAAAGAAGGCCAAGTCTTCACTTGCAGCCAAGGCTATCGAAGTTGATAGATCGGTCACAATACAGAACAGTTCGAGCAGCTTAGGCGGAAACTCCTACTAGTTCTAAGGACTGTATCATCGCGAGAGATTATATTATGCTTTGATTCGGTAGGTGTATACCGTAAAATAATCTCAACACCTCCACCTGGATACTATTAGGCAACAAAACAGGAAGAAGAACCAATAGATCGGGAACTTTCCTCACTATCAGTGTTCCTAAACCAGATATTAAGAACGTTCGGAAACAAACGGGTTAGCGGCTCTATTGCGGGCTTGGGATCATCACATTACAAGAGTCGACTCCTAAAACCATCAAGGAGGACGTGCAATCCACGCCATCTTCATTTAAGCCGTAGATGAGGTGCCATATCTCTCAGATAAATTTGCAGCATTGTAAAGCGGCGATCAATCGACGAATCTATAGCTGCGAGACATGTATATACCTCACACAATAACCGTGCGTTGTTGGTATGAAAATTAGGGGCTTAAACTTCCAACAAGCCAACGGAAGTGCTCCTGCATTGTAGTTTCAAAAACCCCAAGCTATCTTGGTTAACGACCTATGTAATGGCGACACCACAACAATAAAATTAATCATAAAAAGCCAACAAGGAGATAAGGAGATTCTATGATGCTCTGCTTATTTTCCTTATGACCTAGACGAAGTACCTAGTGGAACATTCTTCAGAACTATCCGTTTGCCAAAAGTAAAGGTATGAGGATAATAGGAGGGTGTGATGACAAGGCCCTCCACATATGTTGGGGAAACAACAGCAATGCAAGAATATCAATACTATTAGAGTACCTAGTAGAAACCGATCGGCAGATCCTCAATTTATGTAATGAACCCGATTTCTTTCACGTAGTCGGGCGAAAGGTCATCTACAGCACGGTGGCATCCCCTGATATTGCGGCTCATTAACAGAGCTCTAAACTCTGATTCAGCCGCTGGCTAGATTCCGTATAAAGAGGCTCAAAAAGCTCTAAAGAAGAAGATACAGTCAACCAAACGATCATCATGGAGACGCTTTTGCGAAGAGACTAACTCTCTTAAGGCGACCTCAATGCTAAAGCGGATCCTTGTCAAAGAACGTACCCAGCAGTTGGGTTATCTACGTTTACAGAGCGGGAGGTACAAAAACGACAAAGAAACGGCAAACCATTCGCTTTAGGTGCACTTCCCAGGCAGCATCCAAAATTTCATCTCGTGTTCGACAGATACATACAATCCTTAATCGGAAGTTTGGACTCTGGCATGCAAAGTAGTTGAGACAAACTATGTTCATGACAAGAACAAAGAGTAGTGTTTGAGGAATTTACTTGGTGAACCTCGGCAGAGAGTAAGAATGTTAATGATTTTTTCATATAATGGATAATCACTGCCTATTGAAATCAATTAAGAATATTTGAAGACCCCTTTTAATCTTTTTTGACAAATGTTGGTAGCCAGACAAAAACAAATCCAATCAAACTCAAAACGTTGGAATTGCTAGTTGCAGAACGAGAACATTTGGCGAAATATGAATTGTTCATGCAAGTAAAAAACTTTACAGTGAAATCGGAATAAGCGATTAAAAATAATTGCACAAAATTGAACGGTGCGGTAGTCGAAATGGTTGAGCACCAGCCGCTCAATTTCGTTGGGGGATAAACTCCGATCGTCATTGATGTTTGTGTTCTTCTTTGTGCTGTCCCGCTCCTGTAGGCTTATAATTGCACGTTAAAAGCTATGTCAGACTGTGCACTCTTCCTTCACTTAGTCAATAGGCTCATTGTCTACTCCAAATACGCTTCTTATCGGTGTGACGAATCAATGAGTTCCTCTTTTTAATGGCCGCAACCTACAAACCAAAATGAAATTCGAAGCGAAAAAAGACTATCTTTCATGAGTTTATCGCAGGCCTGCAAGCACTTGACATAACCATGATTTTCTCCTAATAATTGGCCTTTGATTTATTTGTAAATAGAGGCATTTTCCACGTGGAATTACCTCAACGTATTACATCACACGGCGGGCTTAGCTTCCTCTCTTAATCGTTTTCTTCCCAGATACTTCCATTCATTTACGAATCTAAGTCAATAAAAGAAAATGTGTTCCTGGTCTTCTGAAACGATGTCAAATGTACAGTTTAAACCTATGCAGATATGTGCGGCATCCCCTACACCCAGTGAGGACTTGGGTGAGATTAAAATTAGTGCCTTCTGGCCCTCTCTGCGTTCAGACCTTGATATTGAAAATCAGTTTTTTTCGATCATTTCGTCATTGTTGCTACCTTGTCAGCGATTCCCCTTGCTAAGGGGGTGTTTTTCCTTGCCGGTCAGCAGAACTAGGCCGACTATAGATGCGCATCATATCACTGACAGAAATTCTCAATTAGAATTACTTCAGCAATGGTGTATATCGCGTGGTCCCAAATGGCTCGGAAGACACAAAACACTCTTAAGGCTATCCTTCTATAAGTCGCATTTATCTTTTAGACATTGCATGAAGTACTGATTGTGGTAGTCTAGACTGGTACTGCATAGGAAAACATGGAGCTCACCCCTTTGATTATAAACAGCTTACGAATGTTTGCTGGCTTTCGACATTTGACATCATCCTTGCCAGGTCCATACCAGCACTGGATGCTTTTTGATAAGCATGCTTCAGATCCTGCCTGAAATTTAGCCTACAGCATTACCCGAAGGTATTTTACAGGTGGCTTGGAAGTAATGATGCAGTTCTCAACTTAATTGACATGTTATGATAAGCGGCGACTTGGTGGAATTAAAACCTCGCGGTTCGACTCAGGACCCCCTTCTCGACTGTCAACGAAGCAAGATAGATTTATAAATTTTATTGATTGAGAAATATATCTATTATTTTTGTTAGCTATGGAACCGTGTCAGTAGGAGCTTCGTTTTTTGAACTATTACAATCTGCGCCAAGAGGCTTTCTATGGATAAGAGTGAAAAGAAACGCCTCTACCACAAATTTCTCGACGATAAAACGTCTGCTAATTGGCAAATTTATAAGAATGCCAACCGGGAAGCAAAGAAAGCGGTCGCTGTCACCCGAGCGAACCATTTCAAAAATCTTTACGATAAACTGGACACTCGGGATGGCGAGAGAGATCTGTATCGACTTGCTAAAAGCCGTAATGAACGTACACAAGATATCGAACACTTCTGTTGCGTTAATGACAAGAACGGTACTTTGCTTACCAACCGTCGAGCCGCAACGGATAGATGGCGAGAATACTTCGAGCAGATTTCAACTGAAGAATTTGCTCATCCTCCACTCCCACAATCATTGCCGGCATTTGAGCCATGGTGGAACTGGCTCAAGGAGGCAATAAAAAGAATGAAATCGGGAAAAGAAACAGGACCTGACGGCATCGCATCTGAACTCTGGAAAGCCAAGAGCTGTGACCCAACACTGTGGCTCAGTGAATTTTTTGACCGGGTTATTCAGGAAGGAAGAACACCATCTGACTGGCAAGAAAGTACCACTGTTCCAATATGGAAAAAGAAAGGTATTCCAGCAGAACGTTCAAATTATCATCCGATCCGGTTACTTTCCCATATCATGAAGATTTTTGAACGCATTCTTGACAACCGTATTCGCGAAACCTTTGAAATAACCGCGAATCAAGCCAGATTTGTCAAAAACTGCGGAACTACTGACGCAATATACGCTGCACGGTTACTCATGGAGAAACACCGTGAGAAGCATCGCCCTCTTTCCATTGCATTTCTGGATCTACAGAAAGCATTCGACCGTGTGCCACACGAACCTATCTGGAATGCTTTACGACAGCACTTAATGCTAGAAGAACTCGTGCGCTGGGCTCAATTGGTCGACCAGGATCCGAAAAGTAAACTTCGAAGTATGGCGGGTGTATCAAAACCGCTTCGTGTCTCTGTTGGTGTTCATCAAGGAATCGCCCTCTCACCACTGCTCTTTGTTCTTGTTATGGACACCGTCACACGGGACATCCAATGACCGATCCTCATGAGACGTACAAACTGCCTTCATCCACATCGAGCAGGCGGCGCAAGATCTTGGGCTGCACATCAATGAAGGCAAGACAAAATATATGGTGGCAACGTCAGCACCGAAGACGAATCAACCAACAACATGAAACCGCACTGGTCAAACACGAAGAAGAATAAGGATAGTAGAATACAACTTTCAGACCGTTGACAATTTCTCCTATCTAGGGTCGAAAATGACAACCGATAACAGCTACGATGATGAAATCCACGCACGGTTGTTGTCAGCCAACAGAGCCTATTTCAGCTTACAAAGACTGTTCCGCTCGAAACGTCTCACCATAAGGTCAAAGCTCTTACTGTACAAGACTATGATCTTGCCAGTCCTCATGTATTCCTCGGAAACTTGGGTTCTTAGCAAGAAAAATTGCGAACTCTTGGCCGCGTTCGAGAGAAGAATCCTTCGAAGAATATTTGGCCCCCTACATGAGGATGGACGATTCCGTAGCCTACACAATGACGAAATCTATGAGCGATACCATGACCGTCCGGTTGTGGATAAAATCCGGCTCAATAGGTTACGGTGGGCGGGTCACTTAATCCGTGTGGATGAGGATGATCCCACCCGGAAAGTCTATAAGGGCAATATCTATGGTAGAAAAAGAAGACGAGGC